>NC_056671.1:7196078-7852328 GCF_018350195.1 Panthera tigris
CTGTTTTTGGACTTTCATAGGCACTTTATCAGGCTGCTTCCTGCAACAAAAACCTAATAATTAAAAAGCCTCCTCTTCCAGTGGCAAAATTGGATTATCTTTCCCCAGCGGGAGTGTATAGATACTTTTGATTTCTACGTTGTACAGTGTAAACACTATGCTAGTTCCACTCTCTCACTGTTCTTTTTTTTTTTTTTTTAATGTTTGTTTTTGAGTGAGAGAGAGAGAGAGAGAGAGAGCACGTGAGTGAGGGAGGAGCAGAGAGGACAGGGAGACAGAGGATCTGAAGCGGGCTCCTCGGGACTCGAAGTCACGAACTGTAAAGATCATGACCTGAGCTGAGGTCGATTGCTCAACCGACTGAGCTACCGGGTGCCCCTCCCTCACTGTTCTGATCTGGCCCCTCCCCACCCCAACCACCACTTACCACTGTGTCTTGAAGATCCTGTGATCTATTCATCTTTTTTGTAAGGTTTTTTTTTTTTAATGGTTGCAGAGTGGTCTTGCAGATTAAACCTTAATTTACGACTTGCCAGATTTCTCTCGCTAGAAATTCAGGGTGTTCCCAGTCTGTTGCTAGCACCCACGGTGTTAGTTTACCGGTTTGCGCTTTGGTCTGTGCTGGTACAAGCCCCTCTGTAGGGTAAATACCTAAAAAGTGGGACAGCCGAGTTCAAGGGGTGGGCTCGTTGTTACTCAGCTAGAGAGCGCCGGCTTACCCTCCAAGAAGTTTCTTGCCAGACCAGGTAACCTCGTTTCGCGGCCAGTACCTAGAGATGCTTTTGAGTGGCGTTTTCAAGATTTGCGTGGGGAAGCGAACCTCTGGCAGCTAAGAATCGGGCCCAGCCGGGGTAGGACTGGAGCGGGACGTGGCCGGCCTTGATTTGTGTTTCTGCCCTCACAGGCAAATCGCGTATTTTGGGGTTCCCCGTAAAGCCATGTTCAGGGACTCTGTGTCTCTATGTCTGTAGGCTTTTTTCCTTTAATTATTTAACAGAATCCCACGGACATATCCTACGTGTACAGCGGCTAGGCCCCTCTCAGCGTGCGCGGCTGGCCCAGCTGCTGTCCCGGCCGGGCTGGCGAAGTATCGAGGAAGTTCTGCGCATGCTCCCAGGGCCCCACTTCGAAGAGCGGGCAGCCGTTGCCCACGGGGCTGCAAAAGAAACGTAAGTCGGTGGCCAGCATCTGCGACTGGGCACCGCCGGTGTGGTTTTCGTGGATTATGCGGTTGCCCCGTAAGGTACCCGGGAGTCAGAGTCCGGCGCCACCCTCTCGTCGGTTGCTGGTGCTGGTGCAGGGTGTGGGCACCGGAACCCGCCCTCCCCGCAGGAGTGACAGCTCTTAACCTCCGAGTTGAGGATCTCCGTAGTAGTTAGAGAAAACGGTGAGATCCAGATCGAGTTCCCGAGTGTCCGAGGAATTGTCTGCACCAAGACCCAGTTACAGTTACCATTTTTTTCGCTCCCTACACACGATGCCGTTTTTTTAAGAGGTGGGATGAGAAACCACCCATAATAAGTAATGTCTTCATTCTGAAATGTTTCCTTTTTAGGCCAACCGGGAGGAAAGAAAACCCGAGTGACTCTGATATTCTTCCTCGGGGGGCGTAACCTTTGCGTGAAATTGATGCCCTTGCGATTTCTTTCTCCCAGTTGGAAGATGGAGGCACAGAGTATGTCATCGCCACCACCAAACTAATGAACGGGGCCAGCTGGATCGAGAGTCACTAATGGAAAAAACCTTTCTAGGGTGCCCGGAGTCGGCTTGAGCGAACTGCAGAGGAAGCTCGTTTGGAGAGGCCGCCACAAGGAAGGGAGACCTCACTGAAGAAAAACGGGAAAGAACGCAGAATTTACTTCGGGGACAGCTTCTTAAATTACACGGTTTCCTCCTCTCTGCTTCTCTTTTGTGTTTCTAATTTCCGGAAGAAGGAAGACCAGAGGAGAATCAGCCTGGGTAAAGAAAACACCAGTTTGTTAACGTCCTAAGCTCAGGATCCTCCTTAGAGATTCTGGAAGCGTTGCGAAGGACAGTGGGGGATGGATCGTCTTCCGCAGCTGCACACGGGGGGCAGTGCTTAAAATAAGAAGGCAGGGACTGAGGAAGTAGAATCGAGAGCTGGAAAGGCTCACCCTGATTGGATCGTACCGTCTTTCCCGTCATGCCCAGGGCAGTGGCTGAGTGTGGAGGCAAGAGCTCGTCCCGTCTCGGAGTTGAGATTTCTTTCTCCTGCAGGGCCTGGCACGTTGTGGTTGGCGTCACCCCCCTCCGTCATATCTGATCGTGAAGGCAAGTGTTGATTCCTTGTGCTTTCTGCTTTCACTTCCTCCGCTTCGATAAAAGCAGGAGGCCTGGAGGCACTCCTTTCTCCAGATCGAAGCTTATGTATCATCTGTCTGACCAGCTGAATCCTGTGGCTCCCGTACTTCTCAAGGGCTTGTTACGTTGAGGGGCATGAGGATTGGGGAGCAGCTTCCTGGGAATTTTCTTTGACACTTTGCCAAGACACTTGCTTTGCACACGTCTTATAAACTGCAAGACGTTTCCGTGGCAGATGCCTCCACCCGGGGCTTCGGTGTTCTTCCCGGCCATCACGGGCCCCAGCCTCCAGCTGGTCCCACCCGGAGCAGTCGTGACATCCGCATTCGCCGACGCCATCTCCACGGTAGCTGCCCCCGCGTACTTCTGTGCGGCCGCTCCACACTCGGCCTCTGGCAAAACACGGCTCCGCTTCAGTCCCTGGTCCGGTACCTCAGCCTCTTTCTGGTGCAGCTCGTCGACGGTCTCTTGGAGACCAGCTGCTCCTGCGGGAGGCGGGTTAGTTAGCCGTGGGGCGGAGGAGCGGGGGGTGCGGGTGTTGGTGGGAGAGGCTGGAAATCGGCGTGCGTCCCCTGCCTCCCTCCTGCTCCGTCCCAACGCCTGGGAGAGTTAAATCCAAGAAGGGGACCAAAGGCGGTGGCTTCGTGGCCCTTGCAAAAGTCTCGCCTCTGCCGGGGGACCGCGGTCAGCATCCCTTCTGAGGCAGGGTGTTGTGGTTTGTCTGTTGTTCATTAGTAACCGTACGTGTTTTTTCCTCACTTTGTTTCATTAATGAAATTCTGTCAGCACATTGCATGTTAGGAGTGAAAGAGAAATTCTATAATAAATCTCTTCCAGAGTGAGGTGTAGAAGAGGTCATATTTAAGAGATTTCCTTCTCACGCATTCAACTTGGCCTTGACCTTCAGTGTTTGGAAAGTGGTCTTAAAAAAGAAAACTATCCCTGGTTTAGAAGGTCCTTTTTCAAATACTTGTTATCCCAGGGAGACTACTTTATACCTTCCAGCCCCAGCTGTTGTCAGCTTCAGCTGCCTTAGAGAATGAAATCCACCTTGCCTCTCTGTTTTTGGCTCATGGGATTCAATTCAAGTCTGGTCAGGTCTCCTTGGCTGGGGTTTTTGTCCTATGAACAGATACTTCAGTTGTGTCTCCTGTGTCTGCATTCACTCGTGACTCTGTACTTGGCTTGCTCAGAGCATAGTTAGGTCAGCTCCCAAAATGCATTTAGCAGAAGACTTCAAAACACCAATTGCTTCATTTGTATGCAAATAGAAAGTGGGGGATAATTATATATTATCCGCCTTTGTGTAAGTTCACTTAATACTTGAAGCAGCCTTTGTCTCCAAGGAGTATGCCCTTACTGAGAAAGGGTAGGTGAATGGTACATTTATTCCTGGAGAGGGCGGATTGTTTTACATCATGTCTGGACTTTTGTCTAGTTAGGCAGACAGTTCTGCTACACCAGCAACTCCATAAAAAAGAAGTCTGCATAGATAAGTATACGTGAGCACTGTTCTGTGTCTTACTGTACACTTTTGAATTTTAGCCAACAGGGAAGCATTTGTAGTTGAACTGTAGAGCAAGAGAATCCAGGCATGCTGAGAGAGACTGGGGACGGATCTTTTGGTTTCTTGGTGCATATAAAAGTCATGTTTACACCGTACTGTAGTCTCTCCAGTGCGCCGTAGCATTGTGTCTAAAAAGATACATAATTCTCAATTTAAAAATATTACCAAAAAATGCTAGCCTTCATCTGAGCTTTCAGTGGGTTATGACCACAGATCACCATAACAGATATAATAATGGTGGAAAAGTTTGCGATGTCACGAGAACTACCAAAATGCGACACGGAGACACACTTGATCTTAGCCAAAAGGCCGAGAAGCGATGACACGGAGACGTAAAGGAAGCAAATGCTATTGGAAAAATGGCGCTGGCAGACCTGCGCAATGCAAGGCCGCCACAAACCTTCAGGTGTTTAAAAAAAAAGAAAAAAAGCCCACCGTGTCTCCAAAGCACATCGAAATGAGGTGTGTCTGGGCACCTGGGCGGCTCAGTCGGTTAAGCATCTGACTCTTGATCTCGGCTCGGGTCGTGATCTCACAGGCTGTGAGTCTGAGCCGCGCCTGAGGCCCTGCGCTAGCGCTGCAGAGACCGCTTGGGATTCTCGCTCTGTCTCTCTCTCCCGACCCTCCCTGCTCGCTCTTGCGCTCTCAAAAATAAAATTTTTTTGAAGATTGGCATATCGCCACGAGGAAGTATTTATATTCAGCAGAAATTCAAGAAGAAATACTTTTTTTTTTTTTTAACGTTTATTTTATTTTTGGGACAGAGAGAGACAGAGCATGAACAGGGGAGGGGCAGAGAGAGAGGGAGACACAGAATCGGAAGCAGGCTCCAGGCTCCGAGCCATCAGCCCAGAGCCCGACGCGGGGCTCGAACTCACGGACCGCGAGATCGTGACCTGAGCTGAAGTCGGATGCTTAACCGACTGAGCCACCCAGGCGCCCCAAGAAGAAATACTTTTAAAAAAAATACCAAACGCACTGAGTGTCTAAAGCAGACTGAAAGAGAGGCTGTGGTCAAGATGGCATAGGCATAGAAATGCAGCATCACGCGAACTGATCACGGAGAGACTGAATTATACTCTACAGCCAGATGTATTATACTCGTATAGTTTGAGGACCTCCTGTAGAAAATAGAGGATGCCTTTCTGTCAACCAGTGATCTAAAACAAAAAGGCAGTATGTCCACTTTTCTCGGTGGGTCTTACTTCTAAATGAATGCATGTGAATTTCAAGCCACATAATGTTTCTTCGCTTCCGTTACTTCGTGGTGACCAGAGTCTGCAGAGGCTAGAATACTTAACTGCTCTGAGACGTCCATTTGAAGGACAGGAGAGTGTAAGGAGACAGAGCTGAGCCTGCTCTCCTAGGCTCTCTTGTTCATCTGTTGCTGTGGTGTGGGGTGAGGGCATAAATCTTAGCCATACTTTCTTTCCTGTCACTAGGCAGGACACAGAAGCCCTTCAGATGACCAGTTCTCTGGGGGAGCAATTTACTACTCGCTGGCTTCCTGGGCAGCTTGATAATGTTCTGCTCCTGTTTTCAGCCAGGCTGCGGCCGGGGCAGTGATTTGATAATAACAGACCCTGATTAAATTAAGGAGCCATTTGCTTGTGGATGATGATGTTGATAAAAGGGTTGATGTCCACACACTCATCTATTTTTAAAGGTCAAAAAAACAGTCTCTAATCACAAACTACAGCAAAAAAAGCAAAATAATCCGAAACAGTATAAAGTTTGTGCTTTCCCTTCGTTGTCCATCTGGGAAAGGGTCTGTTATTTGCTGACATCCTTACTGGCTGTTTTTGCATCACATTTGGAGTTGAAATTAGAAGTAGGCTCGTTGGGAAGTTGACTGTATCTCATCTCTAAACTGCTAAACTCTGTAACTTACAATCAAGCACTCAGGGGCTCTTGGTTCTCTAAGCTCCTGTTTCTCACATACATGCATGCTCGCACTTACGTGTTTTTTCAGACAACAGCTTTTGCTTTAGGTGGAAAGTTGTAAGTGAAAGTTGTATATCGGTTCTTCTACTCTGAGGCACAGAGTAGGACGGGGTTCCTCTCGATGTTGGGTAGAAAAGGATTTGCACTATATCCCACCCGCGGTGTTTAGAAAAGCAAGACAAGAAGGGACATGAAAAATCCCCTCGTGTACCACTTGCTCAGCCCATCTGATTCGGGAGCTTTGCAGGCATCGTTAGAGCCCTGTGGGCTGTGGCCGTGAAATGGGCGGAGGGCAGGCAGGGTTGCCAGTGCCCCGCCTGGCCTGAGACGGGCCGTGCGCAGCTCCCTGATTGCTCAGGGACCACGGGGAGACTCTGATTGGTCTCTAGACCACACCTAGTTGGTGAGCGCAGCTGCTGCTGAATATCCCACAGCTCTGCCGAGGCCACTGGAGTACGCACACGCCTACCTTTAGACACCAGACCGGGAGAGGAACCGTGGAGCTGCTGCAGCGGAGGAGTTGTGGAAACTTTGCTGAGTGAGTAAAATGGGGAGAGAAGGAAGCTAGTGGCTGGGCCTGAGGGGAGGTTGCTGGGCAGGACAGCAATGGAGGTAAAGAGATTGTTGCCATTGACTCCATCGGCGGTGGAAGATAACAGGACTGGAGCAGATGCACAAGGGGACAATGGGAAGGAGATAAGCCCGGAATCAAATTGATGCCCGCTTCTTGGCACTTCTGCAACGCTGGCTGGCCAGAAGGGCAAGCGTGCCAGGCTATAACGCAAAAGACTCTCAAACGGCATGTTCTCAAGCCTTGGGGTCCAGGGAATTGCCGAGGGGCTTCAATGAGGACCTGCTGCCTTCTCCCACCCAAATGGGTCCCTCTCCTTTTCCCCTCCCAGGCAGCACGGGCAGCTGGGGCCGCAGCTTGAGTGATGGGAAAAGAAAGCTTTACTTCATTAGGCCATTAGCAGCACTCACAGCATTAAAAATGCAGGAGGTGGATGGGAAGAGAGAGCCAGGGATGAAGACTAATGCAGCAGCGGAGACTGGGAACAGACAGGCTTCTCTCTCCTCACAACCCAGATCCAGATTAGGAGTCATAGAACAAGGAGAACTTTTGGTTTAAAAGACTTCTATTAGTGTAAAGGCAAAGAGGGCGTCCAGATGGTTGTTAGGGAGAAAGTCAGCACTTGGGGCTTCCTCAGCCTTAGGGCGGCATGTTTACTCTTTTGAGGGCCAGGAGCTAGCCTAGCCCCCCTGTATCCGCATTGTCTGTAACACCGCCCGGCTCAGCAGCGCTTGCGGAGTGGCCGATGGAGGGTGGGCTTACGGGGGGGGGGGGGGGGGAGGGGGGACCGTCTTTGCGCGCCCAGGGACTCCAGAGTGCCCCCGCCGCGCAGGTCCTCGGGCCTCCCGCTCCCTGCGATGCCGGCCTCGTCCACCATCCACGTGCTGCAGCTGCTGCGGGAGCTGCTGGCCTTCGTGCTCCTCAGCTACACGGTGCTCATCGGAGCGCTGCTGCTGGCCGGCTGGACCACCTACTTCCTGGTGCTGAAGTGACAGCGCCCGCAGCCCCGCCCCCCGCCCCGCCCGCCTCGTGCCAGCCCCCAGCGGCCGGAGCCACCGCGCGCTGCTCCGCCTCCTGCCGGACACATTCCCCCCCCCGACGGAAGAACTCTGCGCCTCGCGCTCGGGCCCGGGCTGCCTCTCGAGGCAGGGCCTCGCCCGGGTAGGTATCCAACTTCCTCTCACGACGGCCGACTCCGCTCCGCCCGCTCAGCCCCCCTCAGGCCCGGGGCCCGCCCAGTCCCACGCGGAAGCTGCGGCGGTTGGGCGCTCGTCGCGGCCGTTACTGCCGTTACCCTAAGCCCCGCCCCTTCCCTCCAGACTGTCCAATCCCAACTGTTCTCTCGGGCGGGGGTGCGGTCATGGGGCCAGGCCCACTCAAGAAGAGGCCGCGCCCCGTCCCCCGCTCACGAAGTGGCGTCACTTCCGGCGTGTGCGTCTGGCGTCCGGCCGCCGCAGGATGGCGGCTCTGAGGAGCTGGGTGTCGCGGAGCGTAGCCTCCCTCTTCAGGTACTTCTGTGGTGGGGTTGCAAGGGCGGTGCCGCCATGGCCGGGATGGCAGCGGCCGCCTGGGTGGCACGCTTTTGGCTTCTCGGCCGAGCGGGTCCCGGCGTCCCGCCCCTCTCAGATCCGAGGACCTCCTGACTGTTGCCCCGGGCTGGAGGCCAAGCCCGGGGTCTGTTTCTCGCTGACGGCTTTCCCGTTATTCCACTGGCCGAGTGCCAAGCCCCACAAGCTCGGGCTGGCTTCCTGGAGTGCCTCGGCCTGCCAGCGAGTTCCCGTTAGCCCATCGGAACCACTGGAGGGAGATAAGGGGAGAGGCCCTGGCGGGGGGGCCGATCGTCCAAGGAAGTGTTCCCTGAGGGCAGGAGGGGAGTTGGTCAGTCCCCGCGCGGGCACTGCTGGGTGCGTCCTCTGCACACCGGGGAGCCCTTCGCGGCACCTGCGGACTCCAGCAGGTGTTGCCTAGCGGGGACTCTCGGGGACTCTCGGGGACACCTGGAAACCTCAACCCGAGTTCCGGAGCTGAATGCTGCCCGCAGAAGCGTTTATTTTGGCCTGAGGTTTTTAAAAAGCTTTGAGACCGCCTTTGAAACTTCCATACCCGCCACCGGTTAAAGTCCGAAACCACCGGGCTCGCCTCCCCGCGCGGCAGCGGTTCACGGGAGTTGGGTAGCGGTTGCCCTTTCGATCGAGTCCTGGGCCGTCCAGTCCGACGCGCTTCCTCACGAGCCCTGTCATCTGGCGGGCCGACCCAGCGCCTCATTTAGGCTCCTGCTCGGCCCGGTGTGAGTTTTCAGCCCCTGCAAACGAATTACAGATTGGTAGTTACGCCTTATTAAATTTGACTTCTAGGTACAGACGGTGTGTTCCTGCCGTGGCTAACTTTAAGAAGCGCTGCTTCTCAGAATTGATAAGACCCTGGCACAAAACTGTGGCGGTTGGATTTGGCGTGACCCTGTGCGCAGTTCCCATTGCACAGGTAAAAATACTGTAGTGTCACTGTTTCTTAGTGTACTGTGCCCTCTTGAAGTCTCGGGGGCGGGGCGCACCGAGCCCTCAGACAAGGTCTTAGTTTGACCCAGTGCTCCTACCCCCATGCGACAGTTTCCTTTCTACCATACAGCGTTATTTCTTCATAACTGAACAAATACATTAATACTCCCGTTTCAATGGTCCCATTTGGTAGGAACGGTATGTCAAATTGTACAAAGAGGGAGAGGAATAAGACGAGGGTATTACAGTATCAACAGAGTAGTCTTTCATTCAACAAAAATTTATTGAGCAGCTTTAATGTGCCATTGCTAGAAATGTAAGAACAAAACAAAGTTCCTGCTTTCATAAAATTTACATTCTAGGGAAAAGGGGAGAAAATAAATATAAATGCCAGGTGATCGGTGCTGTGCAGGAAACAAATAGAATAAGAGAACAGGGAGTGCTTGGAGGGAGTTGTTTTGTTTTTAGGTAGGAAAGGGTAGCCCAGGAGGGCTATTCTCATAAGGTGATGTCTAAATAGGGATCAGAATGAGAAAATGAGCCATGGTAATGTCTTGGAGAAGAGTTTGCCAGGCAGAAGGAACTCTTGAGTAGAAAGGGGTAGAAGCAGGTGTATGTCTGATATGTTTGATGAACAGCAAACAGGTTAATGTGGCTGGAGTGGAATGAGAAAGAGAGCGTAATAGATGGGGCCAGAAAATTAGCTGAGGATCAAACTCAGCTTTTTGTCCTTTTTGGCATTGTAAGGCTTTAAATTGTATTCCGAAAAGGAAGGCACAGAGGATTTGAACACAAGGCTGTTACGATCTCATGTAAGTTTTTAAAGGCTGCTGTGTGGAACTAGGAAGACCAATGGGAGACTGTTGTTCTAGTCCAGGATTGGAGCAGGCTGGCAACAGTTTAGGTGGGGAGAAGTTGGACCAAATGCGGTCAGCATGAGTTGCCAATGGATTGAATGTGGAGTATATGCCAAGGTTTTTTATTTTTATTTTTTTATTTAAAAAAAAAATTTTTTTTAATGTTTTTTATTTATTTTTGAGACAGAGAGAGACAGAGCATGAATGGGGGAGGGGCAGAGAGAGAGGGAGACAGAATCAGAAGCAGGCTCCAGGCTCCGAGCCATCAGCGCAGAGCCGACGTGGGGCTCGAACTCACGGACCGCGAGATCGTGACCTGAGCCGAAGTCGGACGCTTAACCGACTGAGCCACCCAGGCGCCCCGCCAAGGTTTTTTAAAAAGCCTAAGCAGGGGCACCTGGGTGGCTCAGTCGGTTAAGCATGACTTCTGCTCAGGTCATGATCTCACAGTTCCTGAGTTCGAGCCCCCCATCGGGCTCTCTGCAGTTTGTGCAGAGACATCTTTGGATCATCTGCCCTCCCCCTGACCCCTCCTGTGTTCGCGTTCTCTTTCTCCCTCTCAAAAATAAACAGTAAAAAATGAAAAAGCCTAAGCCACTGAAAGAATGGAGTTGCCATTTATTGGAGTGGAGGGGAGTGGGTTTTGGGAGGATGAAATCGAGAGTTTTGGAAGTGACAGTCTGAGACGTCTGGTAGACACCTAGGTGCTATCAGGCAGACAGGTGATACGGAAGTGGTGCCTTATTAAAACCATCACTGGTTGTGCGCTTTTGGGAAAGAGCAAACCCCATTTTGGCAAGATATTTCTGATACTGACGTGTGCGTTTATCACAACAAGAAGATTGATTTCACTTCCCACAAGTCCTTTCAGCATCTTCTGAGGCTTACTCCTGAGACTGCACCTTTTTGTTCCTCGCGCCAAACCTCATCTCTGCTTGCGAAGCATTAATCCTAAAACCCTGACTTGAACACTGGCCGTTTTCTGCCGTAATTAAGACAGCCTTTCTTCCTTCCTTCAAAAGGGTATTTTGGGTCTGTCCTTTCTCAGTTCATACACCTCTCTTAAGCCCCAGTTACCTCAGTCCCAGGCCACATGGCAGGAGCCTCTGGTCCTTATCCGTAGGAGTGGCAGTTCCTTTTCTGTTCTTCAGAACCTGCAGTGGCTCTCCATTGTGTGCCCCTGCACTCGAGTGTCCTCGCTGGTTCCCCTTCCTTGTGCCGTCTGTTGTAACCGGGCTAGATCCCTAAACATCCCCCGCATGCAACAGATGTATTCTTTTCTCATTGTCTCTTCTTCCCTGGGCTGCCTGACAGTTCTCATCCTAGCTGTCTCAGGCCCAAGTACCACCTCACTTGAAAGCCTTTCAGAGTTTCTGGCCAACAGTGATCTCCCTCTTATCCCTTGTGTTGTACATTTTGATATTTGGTGATAATCTATCTGGCACTCGCCTGAGTCAGCAGAGCATAGTGGAAAGGGTACAGACTTGGGTGCAGATGTGGTTTGAAGTCTAGCTATGTGGCTTTTGGGGAAAGTTTATAAAACTATTCTGAGTTTTCATTTCCCCATCTGTAAAAAAGAAGTGATCATACGTGGACCGTTGTAAGGAACAAATGAAACGCATTGTAAAGTGAATCGTGAAGACGTAAGTTAGAATATACAAAAGTTAGCTTCCAGTGAACAGTATATATTCTTCCCAGTCTTTCTAGTCCCTGAACGCAAGGTACATAAGGAATACTTATTTGAGTGAATGAAAGATAAATATGGTAAACGAAATTCTGGATTTGTTCATGTGTCAGAGATAATTCTTGATGGCTACTTTCAATGGGCAGCGGTTCTCTGGGCTTACACTCTAAATAGCAAAAACAAGACAACACAGGATTGAAGGAATTGGTTTCTTTGTTCTGATACGATCAGTGCTCTGTTGAGGAAGGAAAAGGCAGAGTCAGGGATGACCCGAAAGTAAAGCGTTCCTATGAAGCCTTTGGTAATTCAGCGTAAAACAAAGAGCATCTTTCCAAACGTTCACATTATGCCACTTGGCTTTTCAGGAAAGACATTCGTACGGTAACAGCTTTTTTTTCTTCGTAAACTTGAAAATCTTCTCCAGACATATTTTGGTTATTGAGATCAGGTACTAATGTAGGTCTTTTTTTCTTTTTCTTTTTTATTAACGTTTATTTATTTTTGAGAGAGAGCTCAAGCGGGGGAGGGGCAGAGAGAAAGAGGGACAGAGGATCCAAAGTAGGCTCTGCGCTGACGGCAGCGAGTCCAGTGTGGGGCTCGAACCCACAAACTGCGAGAGATCATGACCTGAGCCGAAGTCAGATGCTCAACCAAGCCACCCAGGTGCCTCTGTAAATCTTTCTTAAAAGAAAAGTGGCTTAACACAAACTTTGCGAAAGCAGGGGAGACCTGTGTTTAGTTAAGGTGGCTACATTACCTTAACTCTTGAGAAGTTATATTGGCTTTTTTTAAATAATAACTGAGGTCAGAGTGAAGAGTCCCCAAACCCCACCCAAGACTCTACTGTTCATTCTGCCCAGAATTGCTCTCCCCCATCCACCCATTTACTTAGACTCTGCTTAATTGTCATCAACTCTGTGAAGCCTTTTCTAAGCTCTTTTCATTCAACATAGAAGAGATTGTTTTCATGTGTGTGCCCCCACTGTAGCCTGTATGGACTTCTGCCACAACTCCCTGGTACTTGACTGCGTTAATTTCTCAAGTTCTCTGTTAGCCCCGGCTCCTCCCCTTCCCCATCTGAAATCTTTGAGGACAGAGAATATATCCTATATATCTTCATATCCCAGGTATCTAACACTGTGTTCATGAATGAATCACAACTTTCTGAAATTTGTTGGTTATAATTACTAGACCTATTTCATGTAAAGAAGTGCTTGGCTTTTTGGAGCAGAGCATAAAGAATAAAAGTGGACAGAAAGCATACTCTGGAGTTATTTCCATATATTGTCTTTATTAGCCCAAATAGAGCCTAATGAGAAAACAAAGAAGCAGCTGCAGTGTGACCAGTGTTTTTCACTTGGCTATCTATGATGAAATTCTCGGTTGGAGCTTTAGGTTAGAAGTTGAGTGAAAATGTTTGTGTCTTTCAGAAATTGGAGCCTCATTCTCTTAGCAATGATGCATTAATGAGGAGAGCTGTGTCTTTGGTAACAGATAGCACCTCCACCTTTCTCTCTCAGACCACGTATGCTTTGATTGAAGCAATCACTGAATATACTAAGGTAAGTGTCCTCTTAAGTTTTGATTGTCTAAACCAGGGGTTAGCAAATTATTGCTCGTAGCCCAAGTCTAGCCTGATGCCTGTTTTCGTAGTTCTACTGAAACGTAGCCAGTCTCATTTGTTTTTATGTTGTCTATGACTGTTTTTGTGAATTGAATAGTTTTAACAGAGACTATAGGGCCCACAAAGCCTAAAATATTCACTCTCTGGTCCTTTACAAAAGTTGGCTGAGGCTTCGACCTAAGTCAGTGGTGTTTAGACTTTTTCCAGGAACTTTTTTTTTTTTTTTTTTTTTTTTAAAAGTCTTTAAATACAGCATCGCAGTAGAAGACCAGAGAACAAAGCTGATTGGGTTCAGTTAGGGGCAAAGGGGTGCAGAGTCTAACACTTGCAGCACCAGGGGCTTCTCTGTGGGAATAGTTTCAAAACCACTAATCTGGGGCGCCTGGGTGGCGCAGTCGGTTAAGCGTCCGACTTCAGCCAGGTCACGATCTCGCGGTCCGTGAGTTCGAGCCCGCGTCAGGCTCTGGGCTGATGGCTCGGAGCCTGTTTCCGATTCTGTGTCTCCCTCTCTCTCTGCCCCTCCCCCGTTCATGCTCTGTCTCTCTCTGTCCCAAAAATAAATAAAAAACGTTGAAAAAAAAAAAAAACACCACTAATCTGAGCTAATAGGTATCATTTATAGGTTTATTATACCTTTATTTGTTGGCAGCTTTCCCCCTCAGCCTTCTGGGCTTTTCTTCTACGTTGTATTCTCTGTGTGAATTGCTAACAATCTTTTAAAAACACAAAAGTGGACTAGTGGGTACACTCGTGTCCTAGAATAATGCCTTTACCTCATACAGTAGTGCGATTTCAGTGAGGTGGAAGGACTGAAGAGCTGGTTGGCTATAACAGGACTTTATTTCCTTGAGGTGTAATTCTCACTAATCCTAGTATGTCTCACCTATTTTACTCACGCTTATTTATTCTATATTTGTAGGCCGTTTACACCTTGATTTCTTTGTACCGACAATATACAAGTTTACTTGGGAAAATGAATTCACAGGAGGAAGATGAAGTGTGGCAGGTGATCATAGGAGCCAGAGTTGAGGTAAGAAAAAGTTATTAGACATTTCTGTATTAGTGCCCCTACCTCATTCTGGTATCTAAATTAGTAAATTAAGGTGTCTAACCAGTAACTGTTCTCTGAATCTACTACTCTAAGTCCATTTTAATGTGCTTATGAGCCTCTCGTTGTCGTCTGAAGTGCTGTGTTTAATTTACAGATGACTTCAAAGCAACAAGAATACTTGAAGTTGGAAACCACTTGGATGACTGCCCTTGGTCTTTCAGAGATGGCGGCAGAGGCCGCATACCAGACTGGTAGGTCCCAGTTTTCACTATCAGTGTGCCAGTTTTCATCTAGCTGTAAAATGAGGGATTTAGATGAGATAGTCTAAGGCCTGTGGCTCTGACTGAAAAAATGTCTCCATCTCCATTCGCCAGGTAGTCTGTGTCTAGAAAATGGTGCAGCTGCTGCCAATTAGAAAATGATTGTGTCCAAATGGTTTTTAGGGTTTTTTTTAAATGTTTGTTTATTTTGAGAGAGAGCACAGGGGAGGGATGGAGGGAGAAAGAATCCCGGGCAGGCTCCGCACTGTCAGTGCAGAGCCCGATGCGTGGCTCAAACCTTGAGATCACGACCTGAGCCCAAACCAAAAGTCAGGATGCTTAACTGACTGAGCCATCCAGGTACCCCAGATTTTTAAGCATTTGTGTTTTTTGTGGTTTTTTTTTTTTTTTTTAAGTTTATTTGAGAGCGAGAGAACATGAGAGAGATAGAGGCAGGGAATCCCAAGTAGGCTCCATGCTGTCTGTGCGGACCAGATGCGGGGCTTGATCCCACAAACCGCGAGATCACGACCTGAGTGCGGATCAAGAGTTGGACGCTTAAGCAGCTGAGCCACCCAGGCACCCAAGCGTTTTATTCTTTTCATAACACCGATATTTATGAATAACTAGTCACAGAGGGACACAGTTGGAGGAGACTTGAGATCATCAATCTGTTGTGAACCTTACTGAAACCTGGAATCCTAGTCAGTGGCGGAGCCCAGACAAATTATTGAGTATATGTTATAAGTATTTATAGGCACTTTCAATTTAAGGAACTTGAGGATGATCTTTCCCACTTTACAAATGAAGAAAATGGGGAGAGAGGGTTAAGAAACCCGTGGAGATGATGCGGTAGGGTAAGTAAGCAGCCAGACTGGGATTCAGCCCAATTCTAATGCCTCCACTTTTGTATCCCAGTCATTCACCAGGATGTTTTTTGACCCTCACTATCCATCCAGTGGGCTTGAGCTGGATGTTTTTGAATTTAAAATATTTTAAATAAAACTAGTTTAATCTTACCTGAATTCGTTTCAAACTAGAAGCCTAGGGTCAGCTCTTTTGTTTTCTGACTTCGGGATAACAAACTAGGGGCTCTGGTGCCATATCTTCAAAAAAAGCATATAATATATGTTTGGTTTTTTTAATGTTGATTTGAGAGAGTGCATGAGCAGAGGAAGGGCAGAAGGAGAGAATCCCCAGCAGGCCCCTCACTGTCAGCACAGAGCCCGATGCAGGGCTCAATCACGAGATCGAGACCTGTGCCGAAATCAAGAGTCACCTGCTTAACTGACTGAACCACCCAGGTGCCCCACAACATATGTATGTATTTTTTAAAGTAAAACAAAAAAGAATTGTTAGTGAACTAAAAGCAGGATTGGAATGAAGAGTGAAACAGCAACTACACGAAAGCAGCACCAGAGCGGTGCCACAGCAGAGGTGGGAGATGTGCAGTGAGCAGGGAGATTTGCTGAGGTGTCACAGCATGAACATTCCCAGGCAACCTTCATCATCCAGGCAGGCTTAGATTGAGCTGGAGAAAAGGGAAAGTGTAAGCATTATCTGGAAAAAGACCTTTTCATAAAACTGATTAAAAAGGCTCACAATTTAAAATCATGGCAAAAAGCTCAATATGAAATATACAAAGAATCCTAAAAAAAACTATAAGAATCAGTCTTATCAGCAATCCTAGATGCAAGGTGACAAATCAATAACCTAGAATTCTATATCCAGCCAAGTATTATTTCAGATATAAAAAGACTCAAAAGTTTACCAACCACATATGCTTTCTGGAAAAACTGCTTTGTAAGTAAAGAAATTAGTTTAAAAAGGAGCAACTGAGATAAAAATAATGAAAAAAATTTAATAAAACTTGTCAAAATTTGAGGTTTTTTTTTTTAATGTTTGAGAGTGAGAGAACACAAGCAGAGGAGGGGCAAAGAGAGAGGGAGACACTAAATCCAAAGCAGGCTCCAGGCTCTGAGCTGTCAGTGCAGAGCCTGACACGGGGTTAAACTTATGAACTGTGAGAACATAACCTGAGCTGAAGTTGGACGCTTAACCAACTGAGCCACGCAGGTGCCCCCTGAGTGTTAAATTTTTTAAATCAGTTCAGGGAAGAAGTGAAAGCATGCTAAGAAGAGATAGACATTGGCTTACAACAAATGAAAACTTGATAAAGATTTAAAAGAAAGAAAATGCGAAGTAAATAAAGGAACAAGTACCAACATCAATAATTGCAATAGCTAAGAATATGTTAAAAAAAAATAATCACAGCAAAAATGATTTACAGAGATACCTAAAACAAAATGTATAGGAAGGTTGAAAGTTATAAAAAGCTAAACTGAGCCATTATTAAGAAAAAGAAAGCTATCCCAAAAAGCTCTAGCGGAGCGATGTCAGAATCCGAAAAAGGATTCAAGACTAAAGGCATTAAAACAATCCAGAAGATATCAATCATTAAGCAATTGCCTGATAAGGAATTCAAAGTGATTGTCATAAACACACTCACTGGACTTGAGAAAAAGGAGATGAACTCAGAATTTCAACAAAGAGAAAATCTAAAAAGAACCAGAGATGAAGAATTCAGCAATGGAAATAAAAAATACACGAGGGAATCAACAGAAGATGAGGGGAGGGAGAGGAATAGATCAATGATCTGGAGGACAGGGTGATGGAAAACAAGCTGAACAGCAAAACATAAAAATAGGTTAAGGGTACTCGGTGACTTTATCAAGCATAATGACATCCACATGATAGGGATCCTAGGAGGAGAAGAGAGAAGACAGCAGAAAACCTTCCTAATCTGGAAAAGGAAACAGACATTCAGGTCCAGGAAGCATAAATAGCCCCTAACAAGATGAACCAAAAGAGATCCACACCAAGATATACAATTAAAATGGCAGAAAGTACGGGGAGCCTGGGTGGCTCAGTCACTTAAGTGTATCTGACTTTGGCTCAGGTCACGATCTCGCAGTTCGTGATTTCAAGCCCCGTGTTGGGCTCTGTGCTGACAGCTCAGAGCCTGGAGTCTGCTTCAGATTCTGTGTCTTCCTCTCTCTGCTCCTCCCCCATGCTTGCTTGCTCACTCTCAAAAATAAACAAACATCAAAAAAATAATAAATCAGCAAAATAGTTACATGCAAGAGATACCCCATAAGGCTACTAGTTGATTTTTTCAGCACAAACTTTGCAGGCCAGAAGGAAGTGGCACGTGCTGAAAGTGCTAAAAGGAGAAAATCTATGACCAAGAATACCCAGCAAGGTTATCATTCAAAATATAAGGAGAGAGAGTTTCCCAAACAAAAGTTAAAGGAGTGCATCACCACTAAACCAGCCTATGGGAAATGTTAAAGGAAATTCTTTAAAGGGGGGGGGGGGGGGAGGCCATAACTAGAAGAAAATTATGAAAGGAAAAAATGTCACACGTAAAAGCCAATATATAGTAAAAGTATTAGATTATTCACTTACAAAGCCAGTATAGAGGTTAAACCACATAAGTAGTAAAAATTGATACAAAAATGAGTCAAGGGATACACAAAAAGATGTGAAATGATATCATATACGTAAAATGTGGAGAGAGAGTAAAAATTTAGTGCTTACAAACTTAAGAAACCAACTTAATATAGACTCTGATGCCTATAACATGTTATATATGAACCAAATGGTGACCACAAATCAAAAACCTATAATAGATACACACAAAAACAACCACTAAAGAAAGCCATCAGGGGCACCTGGGTGGCTCAGTTGAGCGTCCAACTTCAGCTCAGGTGATGATCTTGCAGTTCGTGGGTTCAAGGCTTACCTCAGGCTCATTGCTGTCAGCGCCGAGCCCGCTTTGGATCCTCTGTTCTCCACTTCTTTCTGCCCCTCAGCCTCTTCCACTCTGTCTCTCAAAAATAAAAATTTTTGAAAAGCCATCAAATTCACAAGGGAAAAGAGCAAGAGAAGAACTATAAAAACAACCAGAAAACAATTAACAAGATGGCAGTAAGTACACACCTGTCAATAATTACTTTAAATGTAAGGGGACTGAGTGCTCCAAAAGACACAGAAGACCCACTTATGCTGCCTACGAGAGCTTCGCTTCTGACCTAAACACACGTACAGACTGAAAGTGAAGGGATGGAAAAACATGCCATGCAAATGAAGTGGGGGGGGTGGGGGGGAAGCCAGGGTAGCAATACTTCTATCAGAAATAGACCGTGTTAATTTTTTTTAAGTGTGTTTATTTTTGAGAGAGAAAGCATGAGTTGGGGAGAGGCAGAGAGAATCCCAAGCAAGCTCCACATGGTCAGCACAGAACCTGATGTGGGGGTCAAACTCATGACCTGAGCTGAAGTCAGACACTTAACTGACCAAGCCAGCCAGGCACCCCCAGACAAATAGACTTTAAAACAAAGCCTGTAGCAAGAGACAAAGAAGGATATTACATAAAGGAATCAATCCAACAAGACATAACAGTTAACGAATATGCACGCAACGTAGCACCTAAATACATACATCAAATATTAACAGACAAAAAAGGGAGAAATTGACAGTAATAGAATAATGGTAAGGGATTTTAACACCCCACTTACATCAGAGGATAGATGATTCAGGGGCGCCTAGGTGACTCAGTTAAGCATCTCTTGATTTTGGCTCAGATCATGATCTCACAGTTGATGAGATTGAGCCCCATGTCCAGCCCTATGCTGACAGCACGGGGCCTCCTTGAGATTCTCGCTCTCCCCCCCCAACCCCCAAATAAATAAAAAAAAAAAAAAAAAAAAAGAAGAAGGATAGATGATCCAGACAGAAAACAGTGGCTTTGAACGACACATTAGACCACACGGACCTAACAGCTAAACACACAAAACATTCCATCACAAAACAGAGTATACAGTCTTTTCAAGTGCACATGGAACATTCTTCAGGACAGATCACATGTTAGGGCACAAAACTAGTCTCAGTAAGTTTAAGAAGATTGAGATCTTATCAAATATCTTTTCTGACCCCAATGAATTGAGACTAGAAATCAATTTCAAGAAGAAAATCTGGAAAAATACACAAATACATGGAGGCTAAACAACATGCTACTGAACAAGTGGGTCAACCAAGAAATCATAGAGGAAATAAAATACATGGAGAGAAAAGAAAACACACTGGTCCAAAATCTTTGGGACTCAGCCAAAGCAGTTCTAAGTGTACAGTAATATAGGCCTCACTTAAGAAATAAAAAAAAAAAAAACTCAAAAAAACCTAACCTTACACCTAAAGGAGCTAGAAAAAGAAGAACAAATAAAACTTAAAGCCTAGTAGAAGGGAACAAAATAATAAAGATTGGAGCAGAAATAGGAAATTTAAAAAAAAGGAAAGGTCAATGAACCCAAGAGCTGGTTCTTTCAAAAGACAGACAAAAATTGATAAACCTTAGACTCCTAAAAAAAAAAAAAAAAAAGAAAAAAGGACTCGGGCACCTGGGTGGCTCAAGTCTTGGGTTGATGGGTTTGAGATCTCACAGTTTATGGGTTTGAGCCCTGCGCCAGGCCCTGTGCTGACAGCTCAGAGCCTGGAACCTGCTTCAGATTCTGTGTCTCCCTCTCTCTGCCCCTCCCCCTGCTCGTGCTCTGTCTCCCTTTCTCAAAAATAAACAAACATTAAAAAAATCAGAAATGGAGAATACCACAGAAATACCACATACCAATACCACAGAAATACAAAGGATTATAAAATAAAAGATTATGAAAAATCATATACCAACAAATTGGACAATCTAGAAGAAATAATAAATTCCTAGAAACCTACATCTTCCAAAAGTGAACGAATAAAAGATAGAAAATTTGGGGCGCCTGGGTGGCTCAGTTGGTTAAGCGGCCGACTTCGGCTCAGGTCATGATCTCGCGGTCCGTGAGTTCGAGCCCCGCGTCGGGCTCCGTGCTGACAGTTCAGAGCCTGGAGCCTGCTTCGGGTTCTGGGTCTCCCTCTCTCTGACCCTCCCCTGTTCATGCTCTGTCTCTCCCTGTCTGAAAAATAAACGTTAAAAATAAATAAATAAATAAATAAATGATTAAAAGATAGAAAACTTGAACAGAACAATTACTAGTAATGAAATGGAATCAGTAATAAAAACTCCTGGGGCACCAGGGTGGCTCAGTGGGTTAAGCATCGGACTCTGGATTCCGACTCAGGGCATGATCCCGCAGTTCATGAGATTGAGCCCCACAATAGTGGAGAGCCTGCTTGGGATTCTCCCTCTCCCTCAAAATTAATATTAAAAAAAAAAACAAAACACAAAAAAACTCCCAACAAAAGTCGAGGGCCAGATGGCTTCACCAAATTGAATCATACTAAACTTTTAAGGAAGAGAGAATACCTGTTCTTCTCAAACTATTCCAAAAAATAGACGAAAATTTCCAAATTCAGCCCTCCCTGATACCAAAACGAAAGACTCTGCAAAAAAGACAACCAGAAGCCAGCAGTACTTCTGAGGAACATAGATGCAAAAATCCTCAATAACAACATTACAAAAATCATTCATCAAGGCCAAGTGAGCTTTATTCCAGGGACGAGAGGGTTGTTTGATATTTGCAAATCGGTGTGATACTTCACATTAACAAGAAGAAGGATAAAAACCATATGATCAACTCAAAAGATGCAAAGAAAAGCATTTGACGAAATATGACATCCATTGATGATAAAAACTCTCAGCAGAGTGGGCTTAGTGGGAGTATCCCCAAATACATTAAAGGCCATACCTGAAAAGTCCACAGCTAACTTCATCCTCAGTTGTTTAAAAAAAAGATTTAAGAAAATTTACAATTGCACCCAAAAGAATAAAATACCTAGGAATAAATTCATCCAAGGAGGCAAAAGATGCATACTCTGAAAACTGTAAGGCATTGATGGAACAAACTGAAGACACAAATATTGGAAGGAAATGAACCAAAATGCTAATATAGTTTGGATGTTGGAGTAATGGGTGATTTTTAAATTATTTTATAATCAGTAAATATTCAACACTAACAAAAATATATCATGAAAATGTAATAAAGCAAAATTGAGATTTACAAGGAAAAGTTACGTTTTATACACATCTCAGAGACTCCCAGATCAAGACTAAAAAAGGTAGAGCTGTGAAGGGTTGGAACAATGATTTTTAAAAGCTTCATCAAGTATACATAGTAAATATAAAACTTTGCCCCCCTTCCAAATACATTCTTCTCAAACAAATAGAGCACATACAAAAATTGATTTTACGCCAGGTGACAAAGCCCCAGCCAATTCCCTCTTACCCCCTTCTCTGACCAAAAATCAAAATAGAAATGGAAAAATATTTGAAACGGTGATGACAAGTGCAGTATGCAGCAGACATAGAGAGTTGCAGATAAAGTAGCTGCTAAAGAGACCTGGGGCACCTTTAAAGAGGTATGTCATAAATTCAAAGAACAGCCATGAATGACAGGGAATATTCAGTGTACTGAGTACTGAAAATGAAGAAACTGAACTTGTAACCCATTTAGAAATAGGGGACTGTACCAGTGTAGAACAAATGAAACAAAAGGTGTAAGAAGATAAAAATAGTCAGAAAGGCAAAATCAGGATGCCTAGGTGGCTCAGCTGGTTAAGCATCCAACTCAACTCAGGTCATGATCTCACCGTTTATGGGTTCAAGCCCCTCAGACTCCTGGCAGACAGTGTCAGGAACTTGCTTGGGATTTGTCTGTCTCTCCCTCTCTTTCTGCCTTCCCCCGCTCATGTGCTCTCGCTTTCAAAATAAAAAGAAAAAGGGCAAAATCTGGTTCTTAAAAAGAAAAAAAAATCTTTTTGGCAAGTAGGACTTTTTAGAAGGCAAAAGTAACATTAGAAAGGGCTGTTACAGATACGGAGGGTTTTTAATTGTATCAATATTATAGTCTTTATGGAAACCCCACATTGGCCAAAGAAGTAAAGAATCAAAATAGAGCCAATAACCATAAAGGTTGAAACAGTATTCAAAGACTCTGTGTCCCAAAAGTGGACACTAAACCCAGCTGTTTTGTGGGATAGCTTTATCAAATCTTTCAGGAACATATCCTACGTTACAGAAAGTGTATCAGTACACAGAAAATGATGGCAAGCCTCCCAACCGTTGTATAAAGCTGGCCTAGGCCTGATCCCAAACTGTACTAGGCCAGTACTGAAACAAAAAAAAGAACTATGGTCAGTATCACTTAAGAATATACATAAAAGTAAGATCTAGCCATTTACTGCAAAATACAAAATACTTCAACACTGGAAAAAAAAAAAAATCAATATAATTTCCTACTTGAGATTATCTACAGTAGATTAAAGGAGAAAAGCCAGCAGTGTAATATCAATATAGGCCCCAAAAGCCTTCAGTAAAATGTAATACCCATTTATGATTTCAATCCCAGTACAGTTATGAATACAGTTTTATTAACATGATAATCAAGGTTAAGTACTCCTACTTAATGAACTATGAGAGGCATTCCCATCAAGGTCAAAATAAGATGCTTGCTATTCTCCACTAACTTTTAACATTGTGCTGAAGGTTCTTATTAATACAGTAAGGTAGAAAAGAACCACCCAGATCGTCTATAGATGAATTGATAAGTGTGCATATCTGTATGATGAAATATACTAGTAGCAGGTAAACAGAATGATAGAGCCTGAAAACATGTTTAAAGAAAAAGCAAACTTGCAAAATATGTTCAATAAATACCTTTTGTGCCATTATATAAAGTAGCAAAATATTTCTCTGTGCATCCCATATGTACAAAAGATGCGAAAGATGCTCATTAAACTTCCGGCAGAGGTTATCTCTGAAGATTAGGTAGGCTGACGAAAGAGATCTTTGACACTTTAATGAGCTATTAATTTGTCAAAAAGAAATGTGTTACTTGCGTAAATTCATAAGATGTCTAGACTAAGAGCTGTGTAGCTGTAGAGATGGTTGTAGTAATTATGAATAACGAGGGCGGATGGCTGGAGAAGTATGCAGACCTGAACGTGGAGACAGTTCTCTGTGGTGCAGAGAGGGAGGGCAGGGCGAGTCTCCAAGAGGAGCTCAGACGACAGGGAGCCCCAGGCTTTCCTTTTTGCCACCGCGCCTTTTACCGTTCCGCCATTCAGCCTAACCGTGCCATCTCTTGGCAGGAGCAGATCAGGCCTCTATAACTGCCAGGAATCACATTCAGCTGGTGAAGTCCCAGGTGCAGGAGGTGCGCCAGCTTTCCCAGAAAGCAGAAACCAAGTTGGCAGAAGCACAGACAGAGGAACTCCGTCAGAAAACTCAGGAGGAAGGGGACGAGAGGGCGGAACCGGAGCAGGAAGCCTACCTGCGGGAGGATTGAGTGCCTGAGCTGCCCAGCCTTCGTCCCTCCGAGTCGCCGGCTCCGCCCCGGGGCCACGATCCGCTTGGCTCTCTCCGCACAGAGAGGAGTCAGCAGGTCCTGCCCTGGCCCATCGGGCCAGAGGCCATAGCTGTGAGTGCCTGACCCATTTCCCCACGGACCTGGTTCTTAGCCCTGAGGCACTGCGCGCCCTGTTTAACATTTGACCCCCCCCCCCCCAGCTTTCCACCCACCAATCTTTTCACCTCCCACCCAGAGCATCTCAGCAGCCTGGCCAGAGAGAGGGTCCTTCTTCCGTCCTGCCCGCAAGTTCAGTAGCAGTTTAACCTGTTTGCAGTCGTATTCGCATTTTCAAATCTGATTTAGTCTTTGCTCCCTCCATAGGGACGTGAGTTTTTGGGGGAATGGGGAGCCTGTTAAGATTTTTTTTTTTTTTTTAAGTGTTTCTGATCCTTTCTGTGATCTGGCCCCTTTGCCTGTAAGGACACCTGAGGCCCAGGAGCCAAAAGTCCATTTTTCTTAAGGAACTGAATGCAGAGTGTTTACCTGGTGCTCAACAGGACATATTCCAACACACGCCTCTTGTTTCCTTCTTCCTGTATTGTATCTGAAGGAGAATAGTTTGTTTTTTGCACTTCAAAAAATGTCTGTATTCTGGGGCCCTGTGCAGCCTCCTTTGCCTCCCAGCCTGGCAGAGCCCCTAGGGGGTCCGGGAACCACCGCACCCCCACCCTGCCACGAGAATTCTGGCAGCTTCTGCTATGCCGAACTTTGCTCCCATTCAACACATGCCGGTACAGGTCAGCCAGGGGTCAGTGTTTTTAATCAGTTATCAAGGTCTGGGTGGGGGTTACAAAAATGAAGAAATGAAGTCAGCATTTCCCATAGACCCTCAGGTCAAGATTCAAGGTTCTCACGTGTCATCATGATAGGAAAAATCAACACTGGGTCCACTCACTCAACCCACCCCTCAGAGTTGGGGCAAAGGGGCTGCTGCACACCTGAGCCCCTCATCCGTCACCAGCGCCCACATGGTCCACATCTCCAGGGGGCTGAGGCGGTGCACGAGCAGGAGCCCCCTGTACAGGCAGGGGTCTAGGGGGTCCAGGGGCCGCCGTATTCCAAATGTCTTGAAGCCAGCATGGTGCACGGGACTCACCCCCAGCTTCCTCAAGCACATGCCCACGAAGACGTCGTCGATGGGGAAGAGTTCAGCCTCCTCCACGGCTGCTTGGAGGCGCTGCACGGTGGCTCGGGACATGACGTAGCCCCCACCCCGGCGTAGGGTGGGTAGTGGCGGGCCCTGTACATGGAGGGGGGGATGAAATATTTGACCTTGGTGTTCCTGTTGGGCAGGGCCTGGCGGATGACATCTCCCACCAGGAGGTCCCGGGCCGGGTCCCGGCCCTCCAGGAACTCCAGCACGTTGGGGACGTGGACAAAAACATCGTCATCTCCCTTTAGCATGAAGTGGGCCTGGGGGCAGGCAACTGCCACCCAGCGCTGCAGGTGCAGCTCCTTGAGCGTCAGGTTGAAGAAGTCCTCGGCAAAGTCCCACTGCAGGATGTCGTCGAACTCCCGGCTCTCGTAGGCCAGCAGCTGGGCTGGGGGCGCAGGCCCCGCCACCCCCAGGAGGAACACCAGTTTCAGCCGCCGACCCCTCGCCCAGCCCCCCACCCGGCCCCACGTGCTGCGGATCGCCGCTCGCCGCTCCACGTGGCCGGGCTGCGACTTGATGGCCAGGAGCAGAAAGGTGTCATCCGAGCAGCCGGAAGGCTCCAGCAAGACGGAAAAGTTGCGGCAGTGGCGATAGGTCAAGAAGAGGCGGTGGCGGCTGGGCAGAGACAGGGAGACGTTAGCCACTGTGCGGTTGGGGAGACACTGGCTGCGACGGGGCCCCGGGGGAGCCCAGAAGGGCTGGCGGGCCGTGGGGCCCCCCACTGGCTTGGCCTCCTTCTTCAGGAAGAGCAGGCAGCTGAGCAGCAGCACAGCCAGGCTGTACAGGACCAGCCAACCCAGCCTGCGAAACATGGCAGGTCCTGCAAAGAGAGAGCCGTGTGAGCCGCCAGCCACGTCCCCGGCCGGCCACCCAGCAGCCGAGTCCCTGCCGGCCTCCCTTCCATTAGCTCTTCTCGGTGTCTCCTGTGCCTCCTTCCAGAGTCCCTCTCCCAGGGGACAGGTAGGCACACCTGCTGTGCCAGCCTTTGCCTTCTGCTGTCATCAGAGGGCTCTCGGGTCAACTTTTTCCCCAAAAGGACTTGAGGTTTTTTTGTTTTTTTTTTTTTGAGAGCAAGACAGAGCAGGGGAGGGGCAGAGGGAGAGAGAATCTTAAGCAGACATCATGCTCAGCTCAGAGCCCGACATGGGGCTCCACCCGGGATCATGACCTGAGCCGAAATTAGGAGCTGGACACTGAGCCCACCGAGCCACCCAGCCGACTTGCAGCCACCTTAAAACTGAGGCACCATGGGGTGGCCTGGCTGGCTGGGCTGAGTCCCAAGAGCGTGCGACTTTTTTTTTTTTTTTTTAACGTTTATTCATTTTTTTGAGACAGAGACAGAGCATGAGTGGGGGAGGGGCAGAGAGAGAGGGAAACAGAATCCCAAGCAGCTCCAGGCTCTGAGCGGTCAGCACAGAGTCCTATGCGGGGCTCGAACCTACGGACCACGAGATCATAACCTGGCCAAAGTCGGACACTCAACCGACTGATCCGCCCAGACACCCCACAGCATGCGACTCGAGTTTGAGCCCTGAGTTAGGTGTCAAGATTACTTAAAAAATAATAAAATTTAAAAAACTGAGAAACCATGAGCACTTGCAGCATGTCCCAGGAAACTCAAGTATCTTATAAAAATGGCACGGAGCTAGTTTAGTTTCCAGTGAAATACATTCTAAGCATTTAGGGCCCTTGAATCTAAAGTCAAACCATTTCCCCTGAAATAGTGTGCACCGTGATCTGCTGGCGGCAGGCCCTGTGCAGGATGTCGCAGAGATGACCGAGGTGCTGCCCCAGGGCCTTTGCTCCTCCAGAGAAAGGGAGCCACAGGGACCCCAGAATACACCCTTCAGGTCTGTCTGAAGCTTCTTTCCCCAGTTTCTTGGAAGTTTCTTCTTTCCCCCAGGTTTTTGGGGGGAGTTACTTAAAATGGGGTTTTAAGAAAAAACCACTTGCACAGCAGAGCATGAAAGGAGAGCTGGAGCTCTGCCTCCCCCGTGGGGCCCCTCTCCCGTCCCTTTAAGCTCTGCTCTTCTCCCAGCCAGTATCCCAGCGATCCAAAGAGAAGGCCCAGAAACGGGAACTAGCAGAGTAACCTGACCAAGACCAAGTCAAGAGCAGCACAGCCAGGCCTGGGGCCCCTCGTCTTCACTTCCACTGCCACGCCATCCTGGTCCTACAGGCCTACACCTCTATCCAGTCTGCCGGCATCGGCCTCATCCCCTTCGTCCTGCCGCCGCGGCTGCCACAAACGCATCTCTTCTGGCCGCTAGGGATGCAGAGGCCGGCAAGGCAGGCAGGGCCACAGAGAAGAGACAGACCAAAAACCAAAACCAATACCCACTCGAGACGGTGCCGAGAAGAAATTAAACCAGCGTAACGGAACACAGTGACTGGGGAAGATTATCTCAAACTGCAGTAGCTGAGAAAGCTCTCCTCGATAAAGGACGTTTGACTTCAAGGGTACTTATTTTGAGAGAGCGCAGGCACACAGGCGGATGGGGAGGGGCGGAAAGGCGGAGAGAGACTCTCAAGCAGGCTCCCCGCTGCCAACGCAGACGGGACCTGACTCCCGGCTAGATCTCACCAGGGTGGGATCAGGACCTGAACTGAAACCAAAAGTCAGGCGCGTAACAGACCGAGCCCCCCAGGCACCAAGACAAAGGACATTTGAACAAGAACTGAACGCAGCGAACCACAGAGATCTGGTGGGAGAGTGTGCCAGGCAGAGTTAAACAGAGCTCCGGGAGTAGGAGCAGTGAGACTTCTCTGAGGACGGGAGTGTCCTGTGGCTGGAGTATTAAAAGCAAGGAGGAAAGCGGAAGAAGGTGAAGCCAGAGCACGGGAAGGCATACATAAAAGGGCCATCGTGAGGCAAGGGGGGAAGCTTGGGTTTATTGTTATCCTCGGTAGAGATCCACTGGAGGATTTAGCAGAGGTGGTGACAGAATGTACCTCGTGTGAAGGATTCCTCCTGCTGCGGCTTAGATGATGGGTTTTGTAAGGAGACAGGAAACCGGCTAGGAAACTGTTGCGCCGCCAGGTGAGCTACGCGGCTTTCAGGCGGGGAAAATGACTCTCAGGTGTGGGCGATGAGCCCGGGGCCGCGCCGGCCGCGTCGGCTGAGAACTCAGGGCGCAGGGCCAGCGGTTTGGTTCCGGAGGCCGGTGCGCCGCGGCCCCGCTCGCCTCGGCCCCCAGCGCTCCCGCTGCGCGCGCACACACCCGGGCTCCCCCGCACGCCGGACCACGGGCAACTCCCGCCCCGCCCCGGCCCGGAGCACGGTCCCCCCGTCTCGGGCCGCTCCTCTGCTCCCCACCCTACACGCTACTGTGAATCCTGATTCAGTACCTGCGAATGTAGGTCTCCTTCCAAACCGAGAGCCCCCAAGAGCCTGGTTCTTAACCCGGCGTGGGCTTCAGCGAGGGCACAACCCCCACCCCCGCAAGTGTCGTGCTGAGTCCTGAGGGTCTGCGGTTGTTTCTGGGGTGACAGCCGCCTGGGGTCCTTGGGGCTCGGCGACCCCAGTTCATTCTTTCCACGCCGCGGTCTCTAACGGGCTGTTGTGGGGGCCGGCGGCCGGCGGGGTCGCCAGAGCGAGGAGCGGGGGGGGCCCCGCGGCGGACGCCCCTCCCGGGCCCGAGGACCCGCGGCGGCGCTGCCCGCTGAGGCCGGCCCGCTCCACAGCGCCCGGTTCCGGCCGTCCGGGCCCCGGCGGGCCAACAGCGGCCGAGGGTCTCCGGGGCAGCAGGAGGCCGCCTGGCCCCGACGGTCCACGGCGGAGACGACCCCGCCGCCAGACCCGGCGTCCTCGCGGACGCGCCGGGGTGCAGAGGCACGGGCAGCCCCGGCCCTCTCCGGCACGGCGAGACACCCCTGAGCCCGCAGCGCGGCCCCAGGCGCCCCCGGTCCCGCACAACCCGCCCCCCGCGGACCTACCTGAGCCGGGACGCCGGGCCAGGCACGGGCGTGGAGCTGGAGCGGCCGAGCGCGGACGCGAGCTCTAGCCTCGCACCTCCCGCCCCGCTCCGCTCGGCCGGTGGGCGGGGCCCGCTTGGGCAGCGGGAGAGGCGGGGCTTCGGGGCCGCCGCGGGGCCCCGCCCCCTCCGGGCTCCGCGCCCCCTCCCGGCTCCGCGCCCCCTCCCGGCTCCGCGCACCCGCCGCACACCTGTGGCCGCGGAGGCCGCCCCGCCGCCCCGGCCCACCCCCCGCTCCCGGGCGCGGCGGCCACACGGACGCGGAGCCGCGGTGGTCAGAACGGCCTTTAATCCCGCGCCCTACAGGGCGAACTCCCGGAGCGCCTCCTCGGCCGTGCGGCACTGGTTCAGCTGGATCTGCACCTCCACGGTCAAGGGCTGGGGCTGGTAGTCGCCGTCGTACACTGCAGCCGCAGGCTTGGTCTTTTCTGAGGAGATAAAAACGCGGGTCTGTGAGTCCGAGGGGCGTGCGGGCTGCTGCTCGGCCGTCCTGGACGGGCTCGTTCCGCATCCCCGAAACGCAGAGCTGCCCTCCGAGGCAGGGGGAGCGCGGCTTCGTTGTCAGCGTAGTAAGGAACACACTTGTCACCCCTCATCAGATCGTTTAACCAGGCTCAGCTGTTGGAGCTGCGAGATGAACTAGCCACGTGTCTGGGAACACCGTTTTCTCTTGACAGAACACCGACAAACCATGGTTATTCGGACGCGGATATCTGGTAGATGTTTGCTAAAAAGCAAACGAAGGAAGCCTGGCATTGCGGGGAAAACAACAGAAAGCATTTTGATACATTTATGACATTTGAGCTTTCGAGTAGAAATTAGAATTTTGGAACATCGCATCTGCCACCGTGAACTTAACCGTTTCCCAACACTCCAAGACTTTTCTAATCATATGCGTGCTGATGAAGAATATGATTTTTGGATAATGTATAATGAAACGTGTCAACGGTTGGAAGATCTGCATAACTCTGTGGACCAGTATTTCACAAATAACCAATGTCTGACGTCACAGATTGTGCAGGGGCAAGATAGCCCTTCAAAATGCAATGTGAAAAAAAAAAGCAATGTAGACTAATGGATTTTAAGGTAACTATGCAAAAACGATAGATTCAGTATTCACACCGTAACAGGCTTTAAAAAACTAGTTGTCAAATTTTGACATAATACCTAAGATATCAGTTATTTGAAAGCCTATGAAAATAGCCCCTTCTTTTCCAGTTTCGTGCCCATGTGAGACTGGATTTTCTTCATACACTACAATCACAGCAACACATCACAAGAGATTAGGGGCTGCAGGAGCACCTATTCAAATGCAACTATCCTCAGTTAAGCCAGACAATAAAGAAATTTGCAAAAGAGTAAAAGAAAATTAAGACCATCTTAACCCCGTAGCTTGATTATAAATCATGCCCATTGTCCATATTTGTATGGGCCCTGAAGTCTGGCAGTGTACATCCTTTGTTCTTTTTCTTTAAAAAAAATTTTTTTTTCAATGTTTATTTTTGAGAGACAGAGCACAAGCGGGCAAGAGCAGAGTGAGGGAGACACAGAATCCAAAGCAGGCTCCTGGCTCCCAGCTGTCAGCACAGAGCCCTATGCAGGGCTGGAACCTACAGACTGTGAGACCACGACCTGAGCCCGGAGTCTAACGTTAACCAACTGAGCCACCCAGGTGTCCCTCTTTGTTCTTTTTCAAAGCTGTTTTAGCTATTCTACATCCTTTGAATTTCCATATTAATTTTAGAATCAGCTTGCTGATTTCTACCAAAAAAAAAAAAATCCCCCAGAATTACGATTGCTATCAGGTTGAATCATAGATCAATCTGAGGAAAACCAACATCTTAACAATCCTGAATCTCCCTATCCATGTACATATTTATCCATTTAAGTCTTTGATTTCTCTCAGCAACATTTTGTAGTTTTCAGTGTATAGAACTTCCACATCCTTAGTCAGATTTATCCCTATTTCATATTTTTCAATGGCATTGTAAATGGTATTTTTAAATTTCAGTATCTAATTGTTTATTGCTAGTATATGGAAATACAATTAATTTTTGAATACTGATCCTGTATCATGCAACCCTGTTAAACTCACTTAATAGTTTTAGAAGCTTTTCTAATTATAGGTATGCAGTGCTATAGATTTCTCTATAAATACTGTTTTACTTATATTCTATTAATTTTGATATTTTATCTTTTCATTTTCATTCTGTTCAAAGTATTTTCTAATTTCCTTTTTGATTTCTTCTTTGACTGATAGGTTATTTAGAAGTGCGTTATTTAGGGGCGCCTGGATGGCTCAGTTGGTTGAGCGTCTGATTTCTGTGCTGACAGCTCAGAGCTTGGAGACTACTTCAAATTCTGTGTCTGTCTTTCCCCCTCTCTCTTTCTCTGCCCCTCCCCCACTCGCACTCTGTCTCTCAAAAAAATAAACATTTAAAAAAGATTTTTAAAAAGTGTGTAATTTAGTTTCAAACAATTGAGAGATCTTACATACTTCTTTTACTGATTTCTAATTTAATTCCCCTGTAGTCATAGAGGATAGGATATTTTGTATGTCTTGAATTGTTTTAAACTTATTGAGACTTTATTAATAGCCCAGATTATGGAATATCTCAGTTCTGTGTGCACTTACAGAAGGTGTATTCTCATGTTGTTCGGTGGGGTACTCTACAGATGTCAGTTACGTCAAGTTGATTGGCAGTGTGATTCAGGTCTCCTACATCCTTAATGATTTTCTATTTGTTCTATCAATTACTTAGGGAGGTGTACTGAAATCTCTGAATATAATTTTGGATTTGTCTATTGCTCCTTGTAGTTCTATCAGTTTTTGTTTCATATATTTTCAAGCTCAATTATTAGCTGCATACTTAGGATTGTTACATCCTCCTGACTCCTTTATTATTACAAAATAACCCTCTTTACCCCTGGTAATAGTCTTTCTCTGAAGTCCATTATGTCTGATATTAATAGTTGCTCCTGTTTTTTTATTAGTGTTAGCAAGAATATCTTTCTCCATCCTTTTAATATTTTTGTATCTTTATATTTAAAGTGGGTTTCAGGTAGGTAGCGTATGGTTGCATCTTTTTTATCCAATTTGATCATCTCTGCCTTTTAATTGGGTGTTTAGACCATTTACATTTAATGCGATTGTTGATATAATTACATTTAAGTCTACCATCTTATTTGTTTTCTATTAACTCACATGTCCTCTGTTTCTTTTTGTTTCATTCTTTAAGAATAACTATCTTTATGATCCCTCTTTTTACTCCTTTGTTGGCTTCAAGTGATATTATACCACTTCACATAGAAATAGGAACCTTACAATGATACACTTCCATTTCTTTCCTTACTCCCACTTCTAGCCTTTTTGCTATTATTGTACATTCTATTGGTTATATATATATATATTTTTTTTTTCATTAAACAATTAACTATAATTTAAACATACTTAAATAATAAGAAAGGAGTCTATATTTACTTACAATTACCATTTTCAATGCTCTCGATTTCTTTGTACAGATCCAGATCCATCTAGTATTTTCTTCTCCTTAAAGAACTACTTTTAACTTTTCTTGTAGTACATGTATGCTGGTGATGCATTCTTTCAGCATTTGTCTAGAAAAGTGTTCACTTCGCCTTTGTTTTTGGAAGATAGTTTTGTTGGGTAAAAAATTTTAAGTTGATGTTTTTCTTTGAGACTTCCTCCACTGTCTTCTATTTGACATTTTCCTGATGACAAATCTGATGTCATCTTTATCTTTGTTCTTCTGTACATAATGTGTCTTTATCACCAACTTTTAGCAGTTTTATTATTATCTAGCTTGGTTTTGTTTTCTTCATGCTTCTTGTGTTTAGAGTTCACTTAACTTTTTGGATTGGTATATTGATATTTTCCATCTAATTTGGAGGAAGTGTTTCAGCAGTTATTTCTTTAGATAGTCTTTCTGCCCTCCTCACTCTCCTTTGGGGACTCCAACTACATGGACATCAGTTCCTCTGAATTTGTCTGAAAATTCACTGATGCTCTATTCATTTTTTTCCAACCATTTTTCTGTTTAATTGTGGATAGTTTCTACTGCTTCCAGTTTACTAATCTTTTTTTTTCTGAATTGTCTAATATGCCACTAATCCCACTGAATGTATTTTTAATGTAACATGGTAGTGTTCATCTCTAAAAGTTTAGTTTATCTTCCATATTGCTACATACCACCACCAATCTTTCCTTTAGCTTCTTAGATATATGGAATATAATTATAACTTCTTTAATGTCCTTGTCTACTAATTCTAACATATGTCATTTCTGAGTCAATTATGAACAATAAATTCTCATTATATATTAAATTTTCTTGCTCTTTCTTTTAATGCCTGGTAGTTTTTCTATTGGATGGAAGACATAAATTTTACCTTGGGTACTATTTTTGTGTTCCTTTCAATATCTTTGAGTTTTGCTTTAGTACATGTTTAAATTTGATCGTTCAAGTCTTGCTGTCCCTTCCTGCTCAAAATTTGTAGTGTTCCCCAGGGCACTGTGCTCAATCCTCTTCTCTGTCAACATAAGCGCACGTACTTTCATGACTTTAAATACCACCTATAAGCTGATTCATTCATTCATTCAATGTCAATGGCCTATACTATGCTGGAGGCTGGGGACTGTCTGACTTTAAAGAATGCAGGCATAGCCCCCACTCTCTTGTAGTTTCAGTGTAGTGGACAAGATAAAAGGGAAACCAGGACACAGATTCATATCTCTATAGTTAGCATGGCGCTGAGTACCAAGGATGAAAACAGGATACCCTGAAGAAAACAAGGAAGCCCACACTAATCCAGGGATCAACTCCCCTGAAGAAGGCAACTGAGGCTGAGATCTGGCAAAACAAGTAGCTGAGTACAAAGAGTGGCAAGTGCAAATGGAGTACTCTAGGCAGAACTCTTGGGGGTGGGGGGGAAGTGCTTATAGAACACGGACATTCGGATTTTGTGATGAGCCAGCAGGAAGTCATGGAAGAATTTCCAGCAGTAGAGTGACACAACCAGATCTGCAAACAAAATCGTCCCGCTGCTGTGGGGGTGCCGACAGACCGGCCACAGAGTGGGAGGAAGGAGGTGCAGCAAGGTGGCAATTGTGATTGTCTAGCGTGGTGGCAAAGGAGATGGAGAGTGCCCCGGGTGACAATGGGCAGGTGAGGGAAAGGCTTCTTCAGCTTCACGGGCCCTGGGCCCGAGTCTCTCCTGTCCACCCCCGGCCCCACGGTAACTCTCACACCTGTCTTCTCCACACCATCTCTGCTGCCCATTTCCAAGTCAGGAAATGACTTAGCACTTCTTGCCTTTTACAGGGTTTGGTTTTGTTTTGTTTTTAGGTGAATTTTTTTTCATTGAGATAAAATTCTCCTAATATTCAACATTTTAACTATTTTTAAATGTACGCTTCTTCTGTCGCTTTTAGTCTATTCACAATGTTGTAGAATCGTCACCATTATCTAATTCCAGAACATCTCATCCCCCCAAATGGAAACCCAGTACCCATTAGCGGTCACTCCCCACCCCCAACCCCCAACCCCCACAACCACTGATCTATTTTCTGTCTCTATGGATTCACCTGTTCTGGGCATTTCACACAAGTGGAATTATACAGTACATGGCCTTTGGCATCTGGCTTCTTTCACTCTGCATCCCGTTTTCAAGGTTCCTCCACGTTGTGCACAGGTGGCGCTTCATTCTTTTTTGCTGGGTGATCCGATGCACGGATACCCGTGTCCTCTTCAGGCACTCCTCCGCGGATGGACACTGGGCTGTTTCCACTTTTTAGCTGTTGGGACTAGTGCTGCTCTGACCTCATCTTACACCTCCTTGCACCTCGCAGTAGCCTCCCAGCTGGTCCCCTGCCTCCTAGCGCTCCTTCCAAGCCAGCCGGTTCTTTCTAAAACTCAAATCTAAAGCTTACCTATTTCAGACACTTCAGTGACTGCCCCTTGCTCATAGAGCAAGTCCAGGCTCCTCGTTGGGCAAAGAGGGCCGGACGACTGCTGAGCCAGAAGGACGCTGGGCCAGTCCCAACTTCAGTCCCCTATCCCCCCTCATCCTGGCTCCTACCCCAGATTGCCTCTCCTGCCCTTCACATAACCCACAGCAGGCTGCTCTTTTCTCAGAGATGCAAGAAAGATGTAGGGTTTGGTCCTCAGAGCGGGCATGGCCTTCCCACTGGCCAGAAGATACAGTTCTCCATTCTTCCATTTCTTTGGTCCCAAATCAGGCCGATCCTTCCCCAGGTCCTGCTACAGTCTGAATATTTGTGTCTCTGCAAAATTCACGTTGAAATTCTAACCCCCAAAGTGACGGCATTAGGAGACGGGGCCTTGGGAGCTCCTGAGGGTAGAGCCTCAGGAATGGGATTAGCGTCCTTACAAAGGAAGCTCCAGGGAGCTCGCTCACCCTTTCTACCATGTGAAGACATGGCAAGAAGGTGCTGGCTAAGACCCAGGAAGAGGGCCCTCACCTAACGATGCTGGCACCTGGGTCTTAGAGTTTGCAGTCTCCACGACTGCAGGAAAGAAATGTGTGCTGTCTATAAGCCTCCTGGGCTGTGGTGTTCTGTTATAGCAACCTGAATAGACTGAGGTCCTCAATAAACACTCCCTGCTCTCAGTTGCCACCGTTAATTCTTACCTTTTTTAGCTCTCTTGTTCTTGTTCTTTGAATCCTGAGAGGAAGAACCACAACAAGAGATGCTTACTGGACTTGGTGGGCACCGGGGAAGGGGTGCTGTCCTATAGGAAGGCAGGGCAGCTCTAACCTGGCTCCCCACACCTGAGAAGGCTGCCCGAGGAGCCAGTAACCCAGAGGGCTGGGAGCTGGGCACCGCTGCATGGCCTAGGGAGAGGCCTTCCTCCTCCCCAGGCGTCCCAGGGCCCTGCCAGCACGGGGGCTTCTGGAGGAGGTCGGGAGGCTCAGAGATGCACCCCCCCCCCCCCCATAACCCTTCCCTGCCCAGCACTGGTTTCATGGGGAGGGGTGTGACAGAGGCCCTACTGTACCCTGAGGGACGTGAGCCTGTCAGTTTCCAAAGTGCGGATCACCCCAAAGTTGCACACTTCGGACACAAGTGGCTCCCCCGCCAGCAGGGGCTCCAGGACCACCAAGCCACTGCCCAGCACCCGCAGGATGGGCGGGTCCTGGCGGAGCTCCTTAGGAAGCTCTTTCTTCTTGGATCCCTTCTGTTCCTGTGGAGAGAGGTCAGGAGAGTGGACGGGGCCCAGAAGGGACAGTGCCCAGAGTGCCCACGGCCACCACCACCACCACCTTGGGGCACCTGGCAGCCCAGCCAGTACCTTTGCCACCTCTTCCTCCCTTTTCCCTGCCATGTCCTTCCCGTCTTTTCCCTTCTTGTCTTTCTCCTTCTTCCCTTTCTTGTCCTTCTCCCCTTTTCCTTTCTTGGCAGGCAACGGGACGTCAACAGGAGGCAGCACCGCAGGCCAAGAGAGAATCTAGGGGACAGCGAGGCGGCCACGAGTGAACACAGGCCAGCCTGGGGCTGGCTGGGACCTTGCCGACAAGGGAGCGGGGCCCCACGACAGAAGACCGGGAGACAGGAAAAGGGGGATCCCGGCCACCCACCTTCTCCTCCACGATGGTCACGGTGGTTCCCGCCAGCAGGAAAGCCTTGAGTGGCACCAGGTCCTTGAGTGTGTGCTGCATCTCGTAGCTGCAGGGGATGACATCAGTCCAGGGCTTGCGGGCAGTGCTGAAGAGAACGGTCCTTGGGGAGGGGGATGAAGACAGGGGTCCCATCACCCGGGAGGCTGTGGCCGGGGACCAGGACCAGGCCTTTGAGAAGATGTGCACACACGTGCACAGCGGGAGATGAGGCCAGACACAAAGGATTACTGCCCGATGCATTTAGATCAAGGTCAAAGAGAGGCAAACTAGTTAATGGTGTTGGTTGAGTTGACCGTGACCCTTGGGGAGGAGGCAGGGGCCTAAGGAGTCTTCCGAGGTCCTGGTATGTTGTTACTTGTCAAGGGCAGTGGCTACCTGGGTGTCCTCATCATTTGGCTGTAAAGTGGATATTTCTCTATGTGTGTGTTACACCTCAATCGTTTTTTTTTAATGGTAGAACAGATCTGTATGTCCACAGCCACATGGAAAATCAGCAAATTTCAAATTGATATACAGAAGTCTATTTTTTTAAAACAAAAAAGATATGAGTATATATGTTTATATATATGACTGTATAAGAAAAAAATAGGGAACTACGTGCACAAAACTATTAAGAATAACTCATTCTGGGGGCACCTGGGTGGCTCAGTGGGTTGAGTGTCCAACTTTTGATTTTGGCTCAGGTCATGATCCCAGGGTCATGGGATCGAGCCCCACATTGGGCTCCATGTTGAGTGTGGAGCCCGCCTAAGAGTCTCTTTCTCTCTCTGTCTCCCTCTGTCCCTCTCCTGCTCTCTCTGTCTCTCAAATAATAATAAAGAGTAATTCACTCCGGGGCCTGGCTGGCTCAGTCAGTAAGGCCTGTGACTCTTGATCTTGGGTTCCTGAGTTCAAGCCCCATGATGGGCATAGAGCCTACTTAAAAAAAGAAAAAAAAAAAAAGAGTAATTCATTCTATAGGATAGGTTAGATGGATGCAGAAGAAGAAACTTATTTTCTCATGTACATATTTTTCTAATTTACATATTTTTAAAGCAGAATTATTTGCGGCTCTTTTTTATGTTTTAAAAACTCAACACCACCAAGAACCACAAAGTCGTCGGCTGTGGTTGACTGAGGAGCCTGGCACGGGGGGTGGCTGGTTGTCCCCCACCTTCTCTCTGGCAGCGGGGATGGCCGCTTGCCTGGTTCTGTCACCTGAGGGAACACAGCACAAGCGGATGGGCCACTGCAGCTTTTCCATATTCTCCACAAACCTTATCATTTACCCTCAGTTGAATTTTGTAAAAAATAAACCCAGGGGCGTCTGGGTGGCTCATTCGGTTAAGCGTCTCACTCTTGATCTCAGCTCAGGTCTTAGTTCAAGCCCATGTTGGCATAATAATAGCAATTATTATTATTATTATTATTATTAAATAAACCCAAATCAGGCTCAATGTTTTGAAATTAGTTACAAAAATCAGTTAATAGAGCTTCAATACCTAATGAGAAGTGACCCTAAAAATTCTTCATCAAAAGGTTCTTCATCAGATAAGACAACACCTGTGGGGGCTGTGAGGCCAGAGGGGCCTCAGGAGGGTAAGGAAGAGCCTGCCGCTCAGGCTGCAAGATCCACACCAGGGGTCGGACGCCAGGATACGTTCCACGTATCAAGAAGTTAAACTGAAAAGATTCTCAACTCTGAGGGCTAAAACGGAAAGTGCTGTCCTCTCGGGTGACTAAGAAATGCCCGCGTGCGCGACACCTGGCGGCGGGACTCCTGGCGGCGGAAAGGCGATGCAGCCCTGCCGGGCGGAGGGAAGGAAGCGCGGGGGGTGGGGCTCGGAGTGCCGGACACCGACGCGGCCGCACCCGCACAGCCGGGAGCGCGGCCTCGGGCCCGTCCCGCGGGGCCCGGGGGCGGCGGGCAGGGTGGGGGGGGGTGCCCTGCTGTTGGACGAGGAAGGGGCTCCCGCAGGGCAGGGTCTCCGTCCTCACCCTGGGGAGGGGCAGAGCCGGGGGTCTCTTCGCGGCCGCAGCTTGGCCAGCTCTTCCGCGGAGTCGGCCACCCCGGGCAAGGGCGCCGACCCGCCCGACAGGAGCGAATCCTCGCGCTCTTCCGACTGGGCGGACAGCCCGGACTCCGCAGAGTCCTCGTGCTCTTCGAAGACCTCTTCGGGAACGTCCTCCGGAATGTCCTCGGACAGCTGTTCGGCGCTGGGCGAGGGCATGACGATCTGCGGGAGAGACCACACCCCCGCCCGGCCGCGGTGTTCAGGGTTCTCAGGGCGCGTAGCGCGCGTGTGCGTGAACGGGTGTCCGCGGGAACAGGTGTCCGCGGGAACAGGTGTCCGCGCCACGGTGAACTTGCGGAGCCAGCGAACACACAGACTGGGGCAGGAAGGTTTTTTTAATGCCCCTTCTCAGAGAACTGCCTTAGGGGTAAGAAGAGTAACAATTTCTGCAGAAGCTGGGGTGTCCTCCGTTGCTCCTGGCCGAATGACACCCTGAGGTCTGCTTCCGAAGGGAAGGGTGATGCAGTAGGGGAGAAGTATGCCCGGGGAGCAACCAACCTGGTTGTAAACGCTGTTTCCTTGTGAGGCCGTTGGCTCATATTCAAGGGCAAAGGAAGGAGGTGAAAGAAAGGAGGAGGTTCGAGAAAGGGGCTGAACGAGCCTCTTCCCTTCTCGGAGGAGGGTGTGAATCAGAAAGCTCCCTGTGAAGGGGTTTCCTGGGCCCCAAGAAGCTGAGAAGCTGTTCGGCCTGCACAGGACACCCTGCGGACCCCAGTGCAGCCCAGCCCTCCCTCCCCCCCCCACCCCCAGTTCCGGGGGGAGGGGGGCAAGAGCCCCCGGATCACACACCTCCGCCAGGACACCACCATATTCACTTTCTTCTCCTTCTTCCTCTTCTACAAAATCGTAGGTCACATAATAGCTGTAAGTGATAAAAGGGCCTTGGGGCCCTGGTTCCGGGTCTAAGACAGAGGTGTCCTGAACCCCCTTGACATTTCCAATGGTCACCACGAGCTGTGCCTGACGTGCCAAGAGGTCTGCAAGGGAGAATGGGTAGGAGTGAGGGGGACGGCAGGGGAGCCGGATTCTTGCCTTCTCTCCACTCAGTGGGGAGCCTCAGAGTTTGCAGACTTGGGTTCAAATCCCAGTTCGGCCAAGTTCCAACAGCGGTTTGGGGGTAAGTCCCTTTTTGCTAAGACACCCCCCTTAAGCCTTGTTTTCTGGGTCTGTATAATGGGAACGGTAGTAGCTGCTTTACAGGATGGTTACAGATGAAGAGTACATGTTATCTTAGCACGAGCCTGGCTCACAGTAGGAGCCTGGCTCACAGTAGGCGTAGCTATTATCACCATCTTGACCTTGAGCAACCTCTGATGCAGCTTGTGGCATGGGCCACAAGGGGGTGATCTCAAACCGCCACAAAAGTAAAGAAGTTGATTTAAAGAATGTTTCCTGTTTGCCTCCTTACTGCTTCTGTACCCAAATCCCAATCACAGGAATCAAAAGTCTGGGACAGAACTCGGACCGAGAAGGTGAGCTACGCCTGATTAGGGTGTGGGTCAACTGGGGAGCTGCAGGGACAGGCCACTAGTTCGATGGTGGCAGCAGAGGCTCGAGGTGTCAGATGCCGGCCCCTCCCCACTGGGCACATCAGCTCCCTCACCCCCACTGCGGCCGAGCCCCCGGAACTGATGCTTCTCGCTGGGAGACACGGTGATGTCGTCCAGCACGCAGAGCTGGGACAGGCTGTCGATGGTGAAGCCTCGGTAGTAGGGCAGCAGGGCCAGCGGGTTCCCCTGAAGCACCAGCAGCCTCAGGCGGCTGAGGGTGCCGAGGCTGGCCATCATGCCCTGCAGGTCCGTCAGGTCGTTGAAGCTCAGGTCCAGAGAGACGAGGTTGGGCCTAGAAGGGAAGCAGGACCATCCGGGGGTCCAGAGGCAGGGTGAGCGAAGGGATGGGGACGTGTGCCCGGCCTGCCCTGCTCAACACCCGCCGGCACCCCGCATCCAGAACAGACAGAAGGCCTGTGCTGAGGGCAGGTTAGGAATTTCCGCCCACCCTCGACTCCCAAGTCAGGCGCCCTTGACTCAAGTTAGCCACCCTGTTGGGAAGTGCTTCTTGGTTCTACTGCCCCCCCCCCCCCCACGACACTGCCATCCTCGCTGCGACACAGAGATGGCCCTCGTCACATCCCGCCTCCACTGACTTCCATTTACACCGGTCTTTTCTTCTTGGTCCCTCCCACAGATCCTGACACAGTGTTGTGCCACTAGAAGGTTCTCAACAAAGACGGACAGACTGGCAAGGAAGACGGATGGAAGCCTCATGGGGAGGGGCGGTGAGTAGGGGTAAGAGAGGGAGGTGGATATGGGGATCTGGGATGAGGGTGCCTGAAACTTGAGGGGGTTAGAAGCCGGAGGATGCCCTCCAAAGCCCGGCTGGCTCATGGTCACAGGAAGCCACGTGATTCCTTTCTCGGGGCACACGAGTGACGAACATGCCAGTGAGGACAAAGGAGGCACCCTGCATGCCAGTCTGGAGAAGAGGGCCGCACAGGGGGCAGGGGTGGTTCCCCGATGCGAACACTAGAAAGCAAACTGGTTTCAGCTCTGAGAGCAGCCGCGAGAGAAGCGCGAGGGGCGCCTCATCAGCACTTTGCTGTACCCCGGGCCTCCAGCTGGCCGAGCTCAGCCACGTCCCCCCCCCTTCTGCTCTCCTTTGGCAGCCTGTCCCGCCCGTGATGTTGGCTAGCCAGTCAACGGGAAATACCCGAGAACATTTCATGGGGACCAGCACACGGACCGTATCCCGTGTCAGCCTTCTTCAAGAAGACTGAGAACACATCAGCAAAATCGGTCCACGAAAAGGGGGCCCTCCGTGTAATTTCAAAGCAGTGAAAATCAAAGGTTTCACATACATGTTTTTATGAAAGCCACACTTGGCATTAAGCAGGTTACCTATGTTTAGAATAAGTATGTTTTCCAAATTAAAAAAATCAGAACACCCGGTACCCTGTCCACGGTCTGAAATCAGCCATCACGGAAGTCTAACATGTACGCCTCCCTCCCGGCAGCCGCCGTCACTGGAAGAAAGAGGTGCGGAAGCACACGCGGCCAAGACTGTGTAGAGAGAGCTTGGCAAGAGTGGGAGAGAGAGGAGGAAGAAGGAAACTATGGCCAGAGTCGGGCACGTTCCAAGAGCACGTACAGTTGGGCCCCCTGAGATCGTTCTCCAGGTTACCTAGAAAAGCAGGGAAGTGATGCTGGCCTACGTCCTCTGCCCCTTCCGGGCTGTGAACCTAAGCCCATGGCTGCCCAGGACGCTGAAGCCCTGGGAATCCTCACAGCACACCCCGAAAGCTTCCTCTGACGGCCTTTCACAGGTCGCCTCGGGTCCCCGCAGAGTCCTCAGACCCAGGGTCTTGTCTCCCACCGCTCACTCCCCAAGGAGACAAGTCACGGCAGGAGTGGTCTGTAGGGCAGCTGGGGGCGATTTTGCACGGCACGCACTGGGCACTATCTACAAACACTTTGGTGGTTACAACTGGGGCAGGGGTGCTACTGGCATCTAGTGGGTGGAGGCCAGGGGTGCCGCTCAACTTCCTGTGTGCGCAAGACAGCCCCACCACCGACAGGTTCCCACTCCAGTGCTGGCAGTGCCCAAGTCAAGAAACCCTGCTCTAAAAGCATCATAGCAAAAGGTTTGCTTTTGCTTCCTGCTATTTGTAATCCTTCCCTGGGCTTCGGTGGAAATGTTTGCTTATTTAGTTAGAGAAATAAATCCTAGGACTGGAGCTGGCAGCCAACCAGCAGTTATTATAGAAAAGAGCAAAGTTAAAAAAGAAAATAAAAGAGCAAAGCTAAAAAGGGAAGGGAAGGAAAGGGAAGGGAAGGGAAGACAAGAAAAAAAAAAAAAAAGAAAGAAAAGAGAGCAAAGCAGAGTCCATCAAGGTACCAGGGTGCAATCATCCAAACCTAACACTAAGCCCTTCTCTCTCTCTCTTTCTCTCTCTCTCTCTGTCTGGGACTCTGGAGTTACCAGTGGTTGGAGGTGACATAGAGACTTTCCAGGGGGCCCAGAAGCTTGTTGTGACCCAACCCCAAGTGCTGGAGTCGCGGGGGCGGGGCAGCGCACAGACACTCCATGCTGCGGATCTCGTTGCCATAGAGCTCCAGCACCTGAGAGAGGCAGAAAGAATGGTGCCTGTGAGCCCCAGTCCCTCCATCCTTCCTTCCCTTCTCCCTCCCTCCCGCTGTCCCTCCTCCTTCCTCCCTCCTCCCTGAGAAACGGGGAGGACCGCGAAGCATTCAAGCCAGGCCACCCGGTGTCCATCCGGACTCATTTTAAAATAGGGGAAAAAAGGGGCACCTGGTGGCTGGGTCCGTTGAGCGTCCGACTTCAGCTCAGGTCATGATCTCACGGTTACTGAGTTCCAGCCCCGCGTGGGGCTCTGTGCTGACCGCTCAGAGCCTGGAGCCTGCTTTGGATTCTGTGTCTCCCTCTCTCTCTGCCCCTCCCCTTCTTGTGCAGTCTCTCTCAAAAATAAATGAACATTAATTTTTGTTTAATATGGAATAATATTTCTATAGCAGGTGTTGGAAACTTCCTTTTCCTTTTGTGAAGAAAACTTTAAAATTTGGCACGGGACGGGGGGTAACACAGCATTTTGGCAATTGCTCAACCCACAGCAACCTGTCACTGGGAAAGCTAAAGGGCCCCTGGCTGGAGTAAGGGATGGACTTGAGGAGAACGGAGCATTCTTGCACTTCTGCTCCAAGGTCTCACCTGGGTTCTTCCGAAGCCTGGCACTGAGCCATATTTCTGAGTCCCTTTTGCCACTACATCTACTAATTTCCACATTTAATTTAAAATGGAGAGCACTTGGGGGAACCTGGGTGGCTCAGTCAGCTAAGCATCCAACTCGGTTTCAGCTGAGGCCATGATCTCACAGTTTGTGAGTTCAAGCCCCGCATCGGGCTCTGCACTGACAGCACAGAGCCCACTTGGGATCCTGTTTCCCTCTCTCTCTGCCCCTCCCCTGCTCATTCTCTATCTCAAAATAAATAAAAATAAAAACTTAAGCCTGGAATAGCTTTTATTTATTTATTTATTTATTTATTTATTTATTTATTTATTTAGAGAGCATGACCTGTGCATGACCTCGGGAGGGGCAGAGAGAGAGGGAGAGACAATCTCGAGCAGGCTCCACGCTTAGCGCACAGCCTGATGGGGGGCTTGATCTCATGACCGTGAGATCATGACCTGAGACAAAATCAAGAGTTGGACGTTTAACTGACTGAGCCATTCTGGTGCTCCTGGTTTCTTTTTAAATGATTACTTTTATGGTGGCAAAATATACATAATTTGTCATGTTACCTATTTTTCTTTTTTCTTTATTTTTTTATTTTAGAGACTGTGCACATGAGCAGGGGAGGGGGTGGGGGGAGGGATAGAGAGAGAGGGAGAGGGAGAGAGAGAGAGGGAGAGAATCTTCAGCAGGCTCCAAGTTCAGCATGGAGCCCAACACGGGGCTAGATCCCTCAACCCTGGGATCATGACCTGAGCTGAGATCAAGAGTCAGGAGGCTCAAACGACTGAGCCACCCAGGCGCCCCCATTTTACCTACTTTTAAGTGTACAATTCAGTGGCATTAAGTTCACTCACATTGTAGTGCAGCTGTCACCGCTACCTACTTCTGAAATTTTTCATCACCCCAGACAGACTGTACCCCATTAAGCAACAACTCCACATCGCCCTCACCCCTGCCCCAGTAACCTCTAATCTACTCCCTGTCTCTGTGGAATTGCCTCTTCTAGATATTTCACGCAAGCGGAATCAGCTAACATGTGACCTCTCGTGTCGGGACTCTTGTTCTCAGCATCACGTGTTCAAGGTTCGTCCATGTCCCAGCACGGATCGTTCCTGTTTATGACTGAAGAATATCCCACCACGTGGAGGGACCACATTTTGTTTGCCCTTTCTCGGCTGCTGGACATCTGGGTTGTCTCCACCTTTCAGCTGTCGTGAGGAGTGCTGCCGTGAACACGGGCCAGCAAGAATTTCAGTCCCTGCCTTCACTTCTCTGGGGCGTACACCCAGACACGGAACGGCAGGGTCCTATGGAGATTCTACTTTTTCGGAACCTGGCCTCCCTCTCCAAAGCCTGGGGCCGGTCCTTGGCATCCAGCCACACTGGCCAAACCTTCTGTGGGGAGGGCAGGGGCAGGGCCTCCGGGCAGAGCCAACTCGAAGACCCTAAATGGAGTCTGAGCTCTTTTACCTTGAGAGTTGGGGGCAGGTTGACAGCCTCGATCTCCTGGATTTGATTAGCACTCAGTACCAACTCTTCAAGATTTAGAAATTTCAGGAGGTCTTTATCCACCAAGCTCACCTGGAAGGGAAGGAAAGGAAGTTGAGCGCTCTTGCGGGTGAGGCAGCTTTGGAGCAGAAACAGGGTCCACGGGAGGCCACCGACAGGAGGCCACTTGCCTCCTGAGGGAGTCACCTCGAACACACCAACCCCTTTCGTCTCCCCTACCGACCCTCTTACAGCCTCTCCTGCACATTCCACGAGGATCCCAGGGCTCCGCCTCCGCAGTGACCTCTCAGCCCCCGCCTCACTCCCCCGAGGCGCTGTACAGCTACCAGCCCAGTGTCCCGTGTCCCCAGTTGGACTGTGTGCTCCCAAGGGCAGGGATCCCATGTTCTGTGCTGTCTACCCCTGAGGCCTTAAGGAATCACGAGTTTACACACCGCAGGATCAGACCGGAAGTTCAGAGGCCTATCTGTGAACCTTCAGTTCTCTGTGGCCTCAAAGGCATCAGGGCCCTTCCTGGCGACTGTGCCAGTGTGCCCAGGATCGAGGCGTTCCCGGGACACTTTCAGCGCTGATGCCCGAAAGTCCCAGGAAAACTGACAGGAGTTGTTCCCGCCCCTCCCACCTGGTACTGTGTAGATCCACAGTTTCTCTGGGAAAGGGGAAGCCAATGTAGGGAGGCTGAGTTTGCAGATTGGGGCTCTGTTATCGGTAGAGGCAAAGAAGGCTTCTCAGTAACGGAAATTAATACAGTACCATGCCAACCCTCCCCAACCCCGGGCCCCCACAGTTTAAATTAAGTAAAACCGACACAGACACTTCAAAGGTCTCTCCGAGGACCCAGGAGCCCCAAGTCAGAAGTCAGCTGTAGAAAACACACCTGGATTCCCCGGGGGGGGGGGGGGGGGAAGGAAGAAGACACGGAACAAAGGAGCAGCTGGCCCTGGCAGGTGGAGGCGCTGGTGAAGTTAATTAGGCCCGAGCTACCTCCCCATCCTTCCTTCTACTCACCACCTAGGTCTCACCACTAAGCTCTTTAAGGGGCATGGCCTCCTTGACATCAACTTCTGGCACTCACCTGCTTGTCCACCACTCGTAGGGACCTGAAGTAGGAGTAGAAGAAGGTGTCCTTGAGCATCAGGGGATTCTGGATGGCCAGTTCTCTCAGAAAACGGTCCTCTGCACTGGAGCCCTCCAGCAGAGCCCAGGGGGAGTGGGGGCTGCGGACCAGGCCCAACAGGGCCTCCACCGTCTCCTCCCCGGGGCTCACGGCCTCCTCATCTCTGGGGATCAGCTCCCTCCATGTTCGCCAAGTTCGAGGAAGAAAACGTGACTTATTCTGCAGCGGTGGAGGTGGAGAAGTTCGCTACTCGTGACTCAGCCCTCTCAAGGATTCGAGACTCCCCCAAAAGAGTAGATGGTAGATGGTAAGATAGGACCGTCAGGGATCAAGAGTTTAGAAGTTTAAGCAGTGAGTAATCAATACCTCTGACTGATCATCAGCCATGGATAGAACTACAAAGAACTGCATTCCCGCCTTTAGGAATTTACTCGAGCTGGGAACCCTGAAGAAGCAGGTGAAAGCAACCTAACAGTTAAGAAGGATTTATGTACTAAAAGCTAGAGGCGCAAAAGGCAATCTGGGGGATGTATTAACCAAGGAATGGCTTTCGAGGAAGAAGTACCGTGGCTGAAAAGGTGAATTCAGAATTTAGAGGCCACAGCGGACGGGGAAAGGTCGGGTCCCAGAGCTGACTTTCTCCCAGCCCTTCCCCCAGGAGAACTCCTGGAGACATCGGTGAAACCCAACAGCGCCTTGCACAGTAGACACTCAACAGTGTTTGTTGAGGAGACAAATCCATTAGTTCCTTGATCGGTGCCTTGGTTTTCTCCTCTCTGAAAATGGGCACACAGACCTCCCCTTAGCCCCGACCAGTGTGGCGGGCCTCAGCTTCCCAGCAAGCAGGAGGGGAACATTCCAGACCCTCAAGATATTCCAGGGCACATCCTGGGGGCTGCAGGTTCTCAATGGCCTGCTCCTCATCCCCACCAGGAGCACTAGCTGATGGGGGTGGGGTGCGGGCAGACGCACCCGCTCCGGCCCGCAAGAGCCACGACTTGCACCCCAGGGAGAAGCTTTAGAAGGGAAGTGTTTCCGGCCTCAGAGACAAGGAGCCAGGAGAGGAGGGAGGGAGCCGCTTCTCCCCCAGACCCACCGGCCTCTGGAGGCAGCAGAACCGGGCCTGCTCAGGACCACGCCTTCTGCGCCCTGGGGCACCTGAGGGTTGAGAAGCTCTCGGCCCAGGCAAAAACTTTCCAACTCAAAGGGAGCCTGGTGTTTCTAACTGAGAAGCCCTACCCCCCCCCCTCCCGGGTCAGCCCGCCGGGCTCAGGTCTAGGCGGGGTCCCGCCCTCCTCTGCGGGTCAGGCCCGCGGGGTGGGGGAGGGTGGGGGGGGGGAGCTCTCCCATCGGCCCCTGCGGCGTCCCAGCCCCCACCCCAGCTCAGGACGCTCCCTAAACGCCCAGATCCAAACCTCCCCTCAGGCTTCTCCGGATCCGCCAAAGCCTGTGCCGGCGGCCCGGGCCCCTCGGCGCCGCAGATCCCCGCGTCCCTCCTCCGGCCGCCCCCGCCGGCGCCCGCACCCAGCTGCCGGTGCCGCACGGGAAGTCGCGAAGACACAACTGCCTCAGGTGCTCCCGGACCGCGGCGCTCACGGTCCCGCCGGGCGTCTCCATGCCCGCGCGGCCGCCTCGCCTGGCCGGTTGCTAGGCAACCGCCGGGACACGCGTGCGCGCTCACCGGGGCCGGGCGCGCGATCCTCCCGGCGGGGGCGCGCGGCACGCAGGCGCTCCAGGTGAACCCAAGACCAGCCGGGGTCTGCGGACTCTTCCCTGCTGGCCGGGAAACCGAGACCCTGACTCAGGCGGGGACGACCTGGGTTTTTGATTCTGACCCTTTTGCGCCCGCAGCTGTGAAATGGGACAATAGTACACTTCCCACCACCACCAGGGGCCATAACTGCTGTAGCTCCTAGCAGGCGCTTCCCACCTGAGAAAAGTGCTGATTATCGTTCCCATGTGACAGATCTAGGAAAGAGAAACGAGCCCAAGGTCAAACAGTCTCAAGATAAACCAGTGGATTCCAATGTGGATCGCTTTAACCCCTGAGTCCGGGGTTTTAAATCACTGTCTACATATATAACCGTTTTAGCACCAAGACCCCGTTATAGACGGAAGCAAGCTCGCACATCATCTCTCCATCCTAAGTATCCAGCATCTAGCCTACTGCTACCCAAACAGTAAGGGCTCCCGGGCACACGTTTGAGAAACAAATGGGATGATTTGGTTCCTATAATTTGGAAGCGCAACATCTTTACTGAGCTATAATTTACGAACCCCCAAATCCACCTGTTTAAAGTGTGCAACTTTGCGTGATTTTTAGTATAGTCCCAATGCAACGATATTCATAGTGCAACTATCACTGTTATCTAATTTTCAACTTTTTTCTCACCCCAAAAGGAAACCCCGTACCCACTAGGCAGTCAATCCCCATTCCCCCTTCGGTCCATCCCCTAGCAACCACTAATAGGCTTCTGTCTCTATGGATTTGCTTCTCCTAAATATTTCATATTAAATGGAATCATACAATATTTGCCATTTTGTGTCTGGCTTCTTTGGCTCAGCATCATGTTTTCAAGGTTCACCCATGTTGTAGCAGGTGTCCGTGCCTTATTCCTTTCTATGGCTGAATAATATTGCATTGCATGAATGGACTACATTTTGCGTATCCATTCACCCACTGAGGGACATTTGTTTTCACTTTTTAGCTCTTATGAAAAATTCTGAAACGTTCCTGTACATGTTTTTATGGCAACATATGTTTTCATTCCTCTTGGGTCGATACCTAGGAATGAAATTGCTGAATCATATGGTCACTGTATGTTTAACAGTTTGAGGAAACTGTTTTACACAGAAGCTCTGCTATGTCACCTCCCCATCAGCAATATATGAAGATTCCGTTTTTTTAATATCTTCACTAACACCTATTATTTTACTGCTTTGTTTTGTTTTTATAATAGACATCTTAGTTGATGTGATGTATCTCGTTGTGGTTTTTATTTGCATGTCCCTAATGCCTGGCTAATGATACGGAGCATCTTTTCATGTGCTTTTTGGCCATTTGTGTATCTTCTTTGGAGAAATGTCTTTCAAATTCTTTAGTCATTTAAAACGATTTTTTGTCTTTTTATTGTTGATTTTTAAAAGTTTTTTTTTTTAAATATATTCTGGATATTAGCCCCTTGTTTTACATACAATTTCCAAATATTTTCTCCCATTCCATGGTTGTCTTTTCAATTTCTTGATAGTGTCCTTTGATCCACAAAAGTCTTTCATTTCAGTGAAGTGTCATTTATCTATTTTTTCTTATGTTGCTTGTGCTTTTGGCGTAATTTTAAAGAAACTATTGCCTAATCCTAATAAAATTGAGTTTGAGTGTTCTTTATATATTTTGTCAGATTTGTGGTTTGCAAATCTATTTCTCCCAGTCTAGACTTGTCTTTTCTAAACAGTGTCTTTAGAAGACCAAACATTTTTAATTTTGACGAAGTCCAATTTATTGATGGGATCCTTCCGAAAACACCCACTGTGGTAGACATCTTTCATCCTTTTTGACTGTGTGTCAAACACCTTTACTGTATCAGAACACCTTTACTATTATTATTAGAGAGAGAGAGAGTATGTACAAGTGGGGGAGGGGTGAGGGGGAGAGAGAGAGAGAGAGAGAATCTTAATCCACACTCAGTGTGGAGCCTGGCTTGGGGCTAGATCTCACCATGATGAGATCATGACCTGACCCGAAATCAAGAGTCAGATGCTCAACCAACTGAGCCACCCAGGTGCCCACACTTTTACTTTTATTAGAAAAATTCTCCAAAACTGGGCTATAAGACAAAATAAGAGCCACATGTCCTTTTAAAGAATAAGATAAATATCCATGAGTGATATAAGCAAATCAGAAAGATGAATTGGGGATGACTCCTGGGATTTTTAAAAAACAAAATTTTTTTTATTTGACGTTTATTTATTTTTTGAGCATAGAGAGACAGAGCATGAACGGGGGAGGGTCAGAGAGAGGGAGACACAGAATCTGAAACAGGCTCCAGGCTCTGAGCTGTCAGCACAGAGCCCGACGCGGGGCTCGAACTCACGGACCGTGAGATCATGACCTGAGCCGAAGTCGGTCGCCCAACCAACTGAGCCACCCAGTCGCCCCGATTCCTGGGATTTTAATGAGGCAACTAGGTGGTTGATCTGCAGTGAGGGAAAAGAAGTCCCTAGAGGAGTAATCAAGAGTCCCGTCTCAAATGAGTTAAGTTCAAGATGCCCATTGACATCTATCCCATGTCAAGTCAGCAGCTGGATAGGAGTCGAGAGCACAGGGACGAGATCAGTTCTGGGTGGCCCATAGAGCCCAATGCACAACAGAAGAAACAGTTGGGAACCCTCGTCCACCCCAAGTCCCCCTCCAGCCCCTGCTGTCTCTTTCCTCCTCTGATCCAGTCTTCTGGACCGACTGGTCGGAGGGCCCTTTTACCTCACTTCCCAAACTGCCACAATATGGCTCCTGCCCTAACAACTTATTCAAACTCCCCAAGCAAAGTTCCCAGTGACCTTATGTTGCCACACCTAGTGAATCCCTTCAGTCTTTATCTTATTTGACCTCTCCATGGCTTATGATGGTGCTAATTGTATCCTCCTCTTTGAAAACCACTTTTCATTTTGTTCCATGGCGTGTTTTCCTAGTACATTTCTCTCCCTCCCAAGAGTGTCTTCTCAGTGTTGTAGACTGAGTGTCATCTCCCTCTCCCTCTTCTGTTAATAGACATGGACCCCTGGACTCCACATTTACCTTACATGTCTCTTGTTGGTCATCTCTTGTAGGATTACAGTTTTCTCAATTACAACGTACAGATGGCACCCAAAGATGGCCCAATATACAGACATGGCACCCATGACTCCAGTTCCTTCCTTCAAGCTCCAAATCCGAATGTCCAAAGGCTCACTGTCCATCTTTACCTGAGAGTTCCATGACACTTCCAACTCACCGTGTCAAAACTGAATTCTTCACTCACCTGAGCCCTGTGATCCCCTCTGCTTGCAGCACCACAATCTGTCCAGTTACCCAAACCACCAACCCAGAAGCAGTTCTCAACTCCTCCTTCTCCACTATCTCCATGTCCACTCAACCACCATCTCCTGAGAACTTTGCCTCCTACAAATTTCTCCACTCTATCCACACCCATTCGTCTCCACAATTACTATTACCTTGACTCATATGCTTGGTTTTGGACATATCGAGGGCAGGACATTCCACCGGAGATGCCCATTAGGCAACCGAACATTTAGTTCTGGAGTTTGAAAGAGAGAGACATTAAGGTTTGAGGAACATGGATCGACGATGGGGCCCTCGGAGACATGCCCATTAAGAGATCAAGAAGGAAGATGATTTGGCCTAAGAAGGCATGGTCAGAGGGCCGCAAGGTATCAGGATCATATTATTATAGAGTAAAGAGGAAAAAGAGGTTTTCAAGAAAGAGGAAGTGGTTGGCATTACAGCGTGTCATGGAGGGGTCAAGTAAAATGAAGGCTGAGAGGAAGCCAGTAAGGTTGGCAACATGAGGCCGCTGAAGACTACATTGGTCCTCAGTTGCTGCCATAACAAATGCCATAAAGCCAGCAATATAAATCTATGAAGTTACTTCCTACAGTTTCTGTAGGTCAGAGGTCCAGCATGGAGAAACTGGATTCTCTGCTCAGGGTGTTACCAGGCCAAAGTCAGCTGGGGCTGTGGTTCTCAACTGGGGCCCAGGGTCCTCCTCCAAACTCGCTGATTGTTGGCCAAATTCGTTTTCTCCTCATGCTTTCCACCTAGCGCCCTCCCTCTTCAAGCCAGCCAATAGTGGTTGAGTCTTTCTCATGCTTTGAGTCTCTCTGCCTTCTTTATTTTTAAGGGTTCGTGGAACTACATTGGACCCACCTGGTAACCAACCTTTCTTCAGGTCAGCGGATTAGTAACCATTAGTAATTAATTCCATCTGCAAAGTCCCTGTAATGTAATATAATTATGGGAGTAAATACCAGAGGGTGAAAGTCACATGGGCAAAATTCTGCCTACCATGGACTTTGCTAGAGGATTTTGAAGAAATTGTTAGGGTAAAAACCATACTGTGGCGTTTGGGGAAGTGAGGTAAATGTGCACGTAGACCATTCTGTTAAGAAACTTGGATAAGAGGAAAGAGACAACAGGGACTGGAGGGGAACTAGGGATTAAGGGTGGAGGAAGGGGGTTTCTGACTCTTTTCTGTTGTGCATGTTGGATTCTGTGGATGGCTCTGGTCTGGCTTCCTTCTTGTGCTCTTGACTCCTATCCAGTTGCTGACTTGACATCGAATGCCCAGTGGGCATCTTGAACTTAACTCATTCCCGATGAGACTCTTGATTTCTCCTCTCCAGGCTCCTTTTCCCTCACTGTAGAGCAACTACTCAGTTACTTCACCAAAATCCCAGGATTCATCCCTGATTCCTCTCTCGGATTTACCTCCACATAAGGCCATCAGTCGGTTCTGTGGACTCCATTTCTGTCCTCTCTACCCTGGTCCAAGCCACCATTACCTCTATCTAGACAGCCACGTAGCCTCCTAACTGGCCCCTCTATTCCATCTTGGGTTTACACAATCCATTCTCTACTCAGGGGCCTCTCTCATTCTTCCTTCTTAACCGACTGAGCCACCCAGGTGCTCTATTCTTCCTTCTTAAAGTACACCAGAGCCTATACTCGCCTCCCTACTCGCCTCCCTGGACAGCCGTCCAGCAGTACCTTGTCACACTTGGGATAAAATCCAAGTTCTTTATCATGGCCTCAGAAGGCCCTCTGTGTCCTGGCCTCTGTCCACCTCTCTACCCTACTACCCTCCCCTTCTTTTGCTTCACTCCAGCTCCCATGACCCATTTCCCATTCTTGGCCACACCAAGCTCACTTTTGCCTGAGGATTTTTACACTAGTGTCCTCTACACGTGGAACACCCTTTCCCCAGATCTTCCCACAGGGACACCTCCTCAGAGAAACTATTCCTCGTCACTTAGAGTATCTCACCTACCACTCTCTCCTTCTCCCATCACCTTGTTTTATTTTTATAGTTCTTATTACCTTACACTTTCTTGTATGATAATGTGTCTACTGTCTGCCCGTTGCCCATCAGAACACCAGCTATCAGGGCAGGGACCTTGTTTAACTTCTTTGCCACCATTCCTAAGACCCTAGAAGAGTCTATTATTCAAAATATGAATAAGCACCTTCGACAAATAACTCTGGAGCACAGACTCTGGTTCTAGGCCTTGTCGTTGCAAACACACAGTTGAGAATCCAATGATGTTCAAGGCCAAGCAGAACGGAGATGAGGCCTTTGACTCACCATATTCACTGTGGTTATCGGGGCCATCCCCCTACACTGGCATGGGCATACTTCAGAAATTTCCAAAGGTAATACATTTTGAGAAAACTCATGCCAGCCTGACGCCTACGCATACTCACTGTGACCCTCCCCAGAAATTCCCTGTGGGGCACTGACCCTCAGCTCCTGTAAATCATCTGTTCCTGGGGAGTTAGGCCTGTCAAATCTGGGCTTCAAAATTTCTTCTAGTCAAATCGACAAGCTTTTTCCCAGAAGAAATGGCAAAGATGTGTGTGCTTTCCTGTGTGTGTCTGTACTGAGTCAGGCATCTGCCCACCTTGAGGGTAACCTCAGCATTTCCTTCCAGTCCCGCTTTCACCCAGCCTCGTGGGGCAGAATATTGAAAGTGTTTTCTGGAGAAAAGCTGAGCAATGATTTTGCCATGGGCGGGACGTTGATCGCTCTTTTCCCTCACAACTGGCCCTTTATATATCTCCCAGAGGCCATGGCGAGCACATCTAGCTCTAGAAGCTGTTGCCGGAGCAGGCCCTGTGTGCTCTCTCGCCATGCTCTCCCATGCAGGTACTACTGTGCCCTGATGCCTGTTTCATGAGCGTGGTCTCGTCCCGTTGGATAGAGAAGACTCTGGAGGGGCTTGGCCAGTGGTTGCTCAACAACGGCTTCGGTGGTTGCAACTGGGGTGGGCAGGGGGCGTCTGGCCACGTGGCCCACAGCATCATTTTTTTTCTCCAGGACCCGCCAGGTTTGCCCTGTTTCTGCTCTGCTGCATGGAAACCTTGCTGCCCTCCCATATGGCACCCACCCATCGACTACAACCAAGTGACGTCCGAAAAATAATCTTGGAATTACGGCCCATGTCTAAGGGACTTTTGCAAGACTACGTAAGTGCCCTTACAGATTTCTTCTCCAGGCCATTTCTTTAAAATGCCTTCCGTTTGCCCCTAGAAGAGGCCTACTATTTTTAGACCCCAAGCTAGGGCTGCGGATACACCAGGAAGAGATGGGAACAACTAGACAGGATACAATGGAATTTTCATGAGGGTTGGAGGCAGAGATTAGCCCAGACAGTCTGAAGTTCAATGACTTCTCACATACTATAGGATCTGCTTTAGTAGGTCTGTTCATTCTTAACATATATAGTTCGCGGTAATGTTACATGGATTTTCCTGCCTGTAGCACAACCCTAGGGACGGGCCATCTTGCCTGACCATTTAGTTGCCTGCAAAGGTCAACCTCAGCTATAAATGATGTCTCAGTGAATTCAGGATATTAAAATCCTCTTGGGGCACAGAGAGTCTCTCTTACCGCAGAGAAGGGCAGTGAACAAATTGGGGGTCTGTTTGCATGCTACTTTATTGTTTAATTAGGACCCAGTCTGCTTCTGCCAGAGGCTCTGCTGACTCCGACCCCATTGGGAGGAAAGTATGAGGTTGAATAAATGTAAATACTCTTCCATTTTCCCAGAGTTGTCTTCAAGATAGAACCTCTTGGGCAGCTTTGATTAAACGAACAAATAAAACCCAAAACCTGGAAACAACTCACAAAATTGGCCTAGCCCTTCCCTTCCACCCCCTGACATTTAAACCTTAGCCTTGGCTTTAACGGGCACAGAAACAGAGGTTGTTACAGCCAAGGTGACTCTGCAGTTCAGGCTGGTGAGATGCCGTTAGCATTTCAGTTGAACCCCAAATCTCTTAGTCCTTGGGAAGAGGGACAGGAGAGGGTGTGGTCTGGAGTCAGAGGGTGTGGTCAGTATGTTTGGAAAAACTCTCCCTGGCATCTTGGAGGCCTTTCCAGACGTGCACACATCCCCCTGACGAGCTGGGGATACACTGGCTTTAATACAGAGTCACAAAGAGCAAGAAGCAGGATGGAAACCCAGATGCTTTCCTATTCCCCCTCTCTGAGCCCCAGAGCAGCTAAGAGAAGATTCCTGGGGAGGTGTGTGGAGGCCTTGGTCGCATGGAGCAGGGGAGGCAGTATGGAGCAGTGGTTATCGGTAGAGGCCTCAGAACTGCTGCCCACATGGGTTAGAATCCCGGGTCCGCCCCTTGATCTTGGGCCAGCTCTGCGAACCAACTGACCTTTAGTTTCTTCCGGGAAAGGCAACAGTGGTGACCACAGCCTCACACGGTGGTGGCACCGATTACATGGGATGGCAAGGGGGACGTGCCCACCCAGCCCATCACAGAGGGAGCGTTCGGACGTACGCACTTTGACTTCTAGCCGTTACTGCGGATGTAATGTTCACCCATGTCTCCTCCTCGTCCCACAGCTGAAGAAGGAGATGGGGTTGCCAGAATCTAACCATTCCTCGCTACCGTGTCTCAGCTCTGACTCCCAACTGCCGCACATCAATGGCTCCGCCATCCTGCCTTATTTCAGGGCGATCAGACCATTGTCAGATAAGAATACTATCGATAAAATCATAGAACAGCTGGACAAACTCAAATTTCAACGTGAACCAGAAGCAGAGGTTTCTATGCCTGCAGACAACTTTGAACGTAAAAACTTCATCTTGGCCGTTTTACAACAGTTCTCAGCGTGCCTGGAGCATGTGCTTCAATCATTGAATTCTGGACCCCAGTAGGCCATTCAAGGCCATCTGGCTGAACCTATTCCCTTTGGAATGGTGGAAATGTCTGAAGCCTTGAGAAAACGTAACTGGCAGGCTAAGGGTGACTGCTCTGCTGTAAATTATTCCAATGAATAATTTCAGTGAGTCCCCAGATGGGCTAGTCCCGGGAGGACTGAGGTATAAATGTGTGAGTTAACTTGAAGAGATGTCAGGTTATGACGCTGTTCTCCGTCTTGGCATTTATAGAATGTTTTTCCTCGGCAGACTTAAATCTTATCTTCATTATGCCTTTGCGAAGGCAGAAGGCGATACCTGTGTTAATTTATTGGTTTTTATTGTATTGAGAGTGTTAGTGCTCCTCAGGAACTATTTAATAAATTATATTGAGTTTTTCTCATGATCTGCTTTGGATTTTGTGAGGGGGTTAAAATCAGTGGCTGGGAATCCAGGCTGGGTGGTGTTGTGGCTGAGGGAGCGTGGGGCATGCTGTGGAAACAGATACCATTTCTCCCCATGGGACAGGCTCAGTAGCAAATAAGAGTAATTCTAGCAGCGACAACCATTTATTGAGGATTTTCTTTATGCCAGGCCATGTAAGTACCGTTACTGTCCTCTTTTTTTTTTTTTTAATTTTTTTTTAACGTTTTATTTATTTTTGAGACAGAGAGAGCATGAACGGGGCAGGGGCAGAGAGAGAGGGAGACACAGAATCGGAAGCAGGCTCCAGGCTCCGAGCCATTAGCCCAGAGCCTGACGCGGGGCTCGAACTCACGGACCGCGAGATCGTGCCCTGAGCTGAAGTCGGACGCCTAACCGACTGAGCCACCCAGGCGCCCCACTGTCCTCTTTTTATAGGTGGGGGAAACTGAGGCAAGGAGTCATTTAGTGACTTGCCCAAGGCCACACTAGCTGTTAAGTGGCCACACTAGCTGTTAAGGCAGACTCACACTTACCCTTCACCACTTTGCCCAACCTTTGTCCCTCTCTGGGCAGTGACTGGGTCTTAGGAGCACTTAATGGCGTGTCCGGTACAGAGCAATCATTCAAGTGTCTCCTGCATGGTTCCAAACTGGATTTCCAGTGCCTCTGCTCCTGTAAAGTCCTGTTCCATCATTGCCTCCATGACTTCTACGTAGCCAGGGCCAAAGATTTTCTCATTTGAATGAATGTTGAGTCCAAAGTCGTTAATGGTTCTTTGAGATCATTTGGACCAATGGCTCTCAACGCATGGCCTCCGGGCCAGCAGCATGGGCATCACCTGAGGGCGTGTTGGAAATGCGCATGCGCGGGTCCCACCTCACACCTACTGAATCAGACGCTTTGGAGGGGTAGTCAGTGATCCGGGTTTTAACAAAACCTCCCCGTGATTCATATACACGCCGGAGCCTGAGAACCACAGATCCTGAGTTGAAAAACACCTTCATATTCATCTTATTTGGGGGAAGATGAGGCCCAAAGAGATCCTCTGATTTGCCCACGTTCTCATATCGGCGGGTGGGGGGGTGGTGGTGATGTTATTGGGGCTCCGAGAGCTGCAACTCACCCGGGAATTCTCTTTCTTACTCTTGTGGGTATTTCTACTTCAGCACCTCCCGGGGCTCTGAGGCTACACACATCGTAGCCTCCAATGACCAATGACAGTGTTTTGGTCAGCCTTTCCCAAAATATCCACCGTGGTGCTCGTCTGTCATTCTTTTTGACTGTCCTATATCAGAACACATTTACTATTGTTAGAAAAATTACCCCCAAGCTGGGAAATCAGGCAAAAAAGATGACCACGTGTCCTTCCAAAGAGTAAAATAAATATCCACTAGTCTGCAGTGATACAAATAAATGGAGGAAAAGGGACAAATGTTCCTTACAGAATTCTAATTAATAAACATAGAAGGAATGAGGGAAATAGAAAATCACCATTAGAACACCTCAGTTGTGGGGCGCCGGGCTGGCTCAGTCAGCAGGGCACGCAGCTCTTGATCTCGGGATTGTAGGTTTGAGCCCCACATTGAGTGTAGAGATTACTTAAAAATATAATCTTAAAAAAAAAAAAAAAGAACACCTCAGTCATAATTGCTGTGGGCAAGATCTACAGATGAAGGCTAAAATTAATGGGTGAACTGCGAAGAAACAGGAAATTTGCTTCACGACAAAGTATCTTCCCACAAATATTTACTAGTCATTTGGCAGTTTTAACATAGGTCTGCAAATTCTTTGATATTTCCCTTCCAGGAGGTGGAGGGGAACTTCCCTCCTTCTGATGCAGGCTGGATCTGTGATTTGCTTCTAAAGCACTGAGCACAGGAGGGCAAGACAGCCACACACGAGGGAGAAAGCGACAGACAGCACCCCTGCGTGAGGCAAACAGAGCAGCCAGTGGATGTCAGGCACCCCTGATCTGCCGTGGTGGGGAGGGTGGCTCGTCATCTCTGTGGGACTCTTCCCCCAGATCCACACCCACCCCTTCGCGAGAAAACACCAGGCAAACCCGAGTCAAGGGACATTCTACAAAACCCCTGACCACAACCCTTCAAAGCTGTCAGCGTCAGGAAAATCAAGGGGAGACAGAGAAACCTCCACCTGGGGACCAAGGAGACATGAGGGTTGGGTGCAGTCTTGGAGGGGATCCTGATAAAGGACATTAGTGGAAAAACTGGTGAAAATTCAAATGAAGCCTGCAGTTACGTGAATTTCTTAGTTTTGATCAATGTACCACAGTTATGTAAGACGTTCGCATTTAGGAGAAGCTGGGAGAAGGGAATATGACAATTCTGTACTATCTAGAACTTTTCTGTATAACTACATTTATTTTAAAATAAAACACTTGTAAAGGGACCCCTGGGTGGCTCAGTCGGTTAAGCGTCCGACTTCGGCTCAGGACATGATCTTACGGCTCATGAGTTCGAGCCCCGTGTCGGGCTCTGTGCTGACAGCTCGGAGCCCAGAGCCTGCTTCAGATTCTGTGTGTCCCTCTCTCTCTGCCCCTCCCCTGCTCTCTTCTCTCTCTCTTTCTCTCTGGCGCGCGAATGCGTGCGGGTGCTCTCTCTCACCCTCTCTCTCTCTCTCAAAAATAAATATTAAAAAAATAAATAAATAAAACACGTGTAAAACTCCACTTCTTTGGTCCCACGAGCCACATTTTAAGTGCTCCAGAGCCACATGTGGTGAGTGGTTCCTATACTGGACAACACGGACGTAGAACATCTCCATCGCCACGGAAAGTTCTATCAGACAGCACTGCTCTCAGGGGATGGGGCATGATTTGTTGGGCACGATTTATTCCTGAGTAGGTCCCAGAGTCTGTGAATCTGTAGAAATTGTAGAAAATGTGTAGAATTTGTAGAAATTTGTAGACAATTGATAAGGTACAGATCCTTCCTCTCTGGTAGAGAAGTAACCCCAGAGGTGAAGAGGGTTTTAGTGGCGGTGAGGATGAGGCAAACACCTCCCTTCCCATCTCATTCCAGCACTCATTTCCCTCAATGACGATGGAGAGACAGAGAAAAGGAGATGTCACCTTCCCGTATTATCCTTTGAGCCAGTTGTGCTGTGCTGACTGATGCCTTCACTGATGAGGTAAACAAAACTTTGGCACCTAAGTTACCTGGAATTCAGCTAACAAGGACCCACACGTAATTAGAATTTCTTTCGGTGATAATCTGCCAAAACCCGGAAAGAGGCAAAAATACCGTCAGATTCTGGCGTTTTGTCAGAAATTTAGTATCTCCTTCATCTACTCATTTCCACGGTATGTCCTGTGCTCAAGACACTCCAAAGTAATGACTTAAAAAAAAAACCCAATATCACTGACTCACAGAGGAAAGGAAAACAAATGTTCCAGAGTCACAGGGAAGCAAAAACTACTAGGATCTAATACGATATGATTAATACGACACTCTCGGAAGCTGAGTAGAAGCTTAAAGTCGCCCGATTTATAAAAGAAGAACAGGCGATATCAAGCTTTAAGAAAAACATTTTTAAGTAAGGTCATCTTCTTGTTCTGGAGAATTAAGAGGTGAGAGGAAAACTAAAAAGGAAATAGAAGGGGTAATCAGATAACGAATGAGGAGGAGGAGAGAGAAGAGAAGGCAAAGAAGTGGTTAAATGTAAACTAAGAAATCAAATAACCAGTAAATGTGAAACTAGGCTGAACCTTACTAGTAACCAAGAAAAGCAAATAAATAGGAGGTCATATCAGCACCGGCTTTACACACGATAAGGCCTGATGGCAGCGACGGTGCGAAAGGCCTACTCAGCCACTTCCGGAAGTAGGTGTCTGTCTCGCAGAGGATTCCATCCTGCCGACCCTCTCCTGCTATTCTCTCCTGGTGGAATTTCCTAAGGAGCTGATCACAGACTGGACACATGCAGACACAGACGCAGACACAGACAGACACACACCCGGGGGGGGGCGGGGGCTAACAGCATTCGTGACAATATCAGAAACACACGAGGAAACCTGCGTCAGGGAAGGTCATCTGAGGAGCAGGTGCCAAGGTGGGACTCTCCATACCAAAGGCTCAGCAGTAGCAAAACTGTGAGGGGCAGCGGAGGCGCAGGGGGGACTGAGGCCAGGCCCCGGGCCCCCGTGGAACAGAAGGCTGGTGGCAGCATGTTAGACTGAAGTGCTTTTCTTTTCTTTTAATGTTTATTTATTTTTGAGAGGGTGGGGGAGAGGGGGAGGGGCAGAAAGAGAGAGGGAGACAGAATCCAAAGCAGGTTCCAGGCTCTGAGCTGTCAGCACAGAGCCAGACACGGGGCTTGAACTCAGGAACCGCAAGATCGTGACCTGAGCCAAAGTCGGAGGCTCAACCGACTGAGCCACCCAGGCGCCCCCTGAAGTACTTTCCTAAGACAGATTGGCGAGGCTGTGGGGAAATGTGCCGAGTCACTTGTCAGAGGAACCTCGTGTCCCTCAGAAACGAGCAGAAATGTCAGCGTCCCTGACACGGTCCCTGGCTGGGAGAGGCCTGTGGGGGACACAGTGCCCCCGCATGATGGGCAGTGGATTTCTGAGCCCATCGTGTGAGCTCCCCCTGAGTTCTAGAGAGAGCGAGAGCCTATATGGACAGAAAGCAAGACTGGGATAAGGCCAGGATAATTTTCTTTCTATTTTTATGTAGTTTCCAAATTTTCTAAAGTTAGGAATGTATTATTTTAGGAATCGGGAAGATAAACACAGTTTCCCATTTTGAAAAAAATAGCCGCGTGAGAAAAAGAGGTTGAAACATGGAGCGTTTGAGGGGTTTTCCAAGGACCGGCGAAGGTAACGGTCTTTGGCCCGAGGCTGTTCACTGGCGCCGGGGGTTTGTCTCTTCTCCCCGATCGCTGAAAGCAGCCTGGGGTCCGCTCTTCACAGCCCTGAATCTGCGTCTCAGACTCCCAGCTGACAGGCACAACCGAAGCAGCTGGGCAGGGGCACAAGCGACCTCTAGCGTAACCCACGTGGTGCGACTTCCCCCTGCCCTTTTGTGAATGATCCCAAACTATAGTAGTTTATAATGAGAAGGAATACTCAGTGTCTGTCTCGCAGAGGCTCTTTCAGACCCCACCTTTTTTTTTTTTTTTTTTTTTTTAATGTTTATTTCTGAAAGAGAGAGAAAGACAGAGTGCAAGCTGGGGAGGGGCAGAGAGAGAGAAGGAGACAGAATCCTAGGCAGGCTCCAGGCTCTGAGCTGCCAGCACAGAGCCCAACACGCGGCTCGAGCTCACAAACCATGAGATCACGACCTGAGCCGAAGTCGGACGCTTAACCGACTGAGCCACCCAGGTGCCCCCAGATCCCAACTTTCTTAATTTACTTATTCAATGGCCCCGGAAACATTCTGCCTCCAACAGCATTGGTGTTAATAAGAGCAAATGTTCTCGGGTACCAGGTTCTGGTTTAGGTTCTGGTTCTAGGTTCTGGTCCTGTACTTTCTGTATGTGATGTAACCTTAGACAAATTATGTCATCTCTCTAAAGTATGCAACCTGGTAGTGTGTGTGTATATGTATATGTATATGTGTATGTGTGTGTGTGTGTGTGTATGTATGTTCAACCATCCCAGAAATCTGATTCCAGAACATTCTCAGCACCCCCAAAAGAAGCCCTATACTCCTTAGCAGTCATTCCCTATTCCTCCTCCAGCTCCTGCAAACCACTAATCTACTCTTTTTTTTTCTTTTTCTTTCTAAGTTTATTTATTATTTTTAGTAATCTCTACACCCAACGTGGGGCTCAAACTCACAACCTTGACATCAGGCAAGAGTCGCACGCTCTACCAACTGAGCCAGCCAGGCACCCCACCACTAATCTACTTTTTGTCTACGGATTTGTCTATTCTGGGCACTTAATATAAATGGAATCCTACAATATGTGGCCTTGTTTTTTTCAATGCTTATTTATTTTTGAAGGAGAGAGAGAGCGTGAGTGGGTAAGGGGCAGAGAGAGAGGGAGACACAGACTCCAAAACAGGCTCCAGGCTCCGAGCTGTCAGCACAGAGCCCGACGCGGGGCTCGAACCCATGGACCGCGAGATCATGACCTGAGCCGCAGTCGACGCTCAACCGACTGAGCCACCCAGGTACCCCCCACCCCGCCCCCTGCATACCCACCCATTAAGCAGTCGCTGCTACTCTCCCTCCCCCGCTGGCCCTGGCAACGCCAATCTGCTCTCTGTCTCCGTGGATTTACCTCTTCTGGGTGTTTTCCATACACGGAATCTTACACTGTGTGGCCTTTTGTGTCTGGCTCCTTCAAGGTGGCACGGTGTTTTTGAGGTCCATCCACATGGCAGCATGGGGTCAGGGCTTCATCCCCTTTGAGGGCAGAATAATACTCCTCAACTCTGTTCGGTAGTTTTCAGGGTAAAAGTCTTGCACTTGCTTCATTTATTCCCGAGAATTTTCTTCTTTTTGACGCCATCGTACGTGGAGTTGTTTTCTTAATTTCTCTTTTGGGCTGTGTATTGCTAACGTCCAGGAATGCAGCTGATTTTTGTGTGGTGCTCTCGTGTCCTGTGACCTTGCTGAACTCATTTGCTGGCTCTACTAGGTTTATGTGCACGTGTATATCCTTCAGGGTTTTCTATATATAGCATGATGTCATCTGCACACAGAGAGTTTTAGTGTCTTTTTTTTTTTTTTTTTCCTCCAGTTGGAACGCCTCGTATTTCTATGTGTCGCCTAACTGTGCTGACTAGAACCTCCGGGACGGTGCTGAATCTGTGCCCGTCCTAGATGGAAAGCATTCGGCCTTCACCAGTAAATACATTAGCTGTGGGGTCTCCTCAGACGCCTTTATCGGGTAAGCCTGAGTTCACGCCTGTGGAAGATAAGGATAACAATTCTTACCACCCCGGGTCTTTTGAGGATACAAATGGCACCACGGTGGAAGCCTCCAGGCTGGCTGCTGGCACATGTTATTGCCACCAGGCACACCCAGGTCTAGAGCTCAGATTTGCACTCGGTGATAGCGCTGCTGGGCAAGTGGTGTGCTTCTCTAAGCCTCAACTTCCTTATCTCTAAAGTGGGGATGATAATAGTTACCTGCTTCACAGCGTGTTGCATCACCTGGCACGCAGTGGTAGATACGACTTAACCCACGAGCTGGCTAGGCACCAGGGACACCGAAACTACGTGCTACGGTAGATGGCTGATAAAACGAGACGCGGTCCCTGTCCTTCGGTGGGGGCAATGACGCGAGGGCAGTACCGAGAGTGACACGACCAAGCAGAAGGTGCCACGTGACGTAAGTGACAGAAATGGAGCACCGGTGGTAGTTCGAAGCCCGGCGTGGGGTGGCAGCCTGCAGAGAGGGACGGAGCGCAGGGCCTCCGGGGGGCAGGGCACAGAGGGAGGAAGCACGGGGCGTAGCTAACGGTCACAGGGAGTCCGCTTAGCCCGGAACCCGGGCGGTGTAACTGGCAGGGAGGACACTTGGGAGTCAGTGCTCTACTGAACGCCACGCTAAGGACTGGGGGACTTTATTCTAGAAGAACAGGAAGTTCTGAAGTGCTGGGAGGAAGACACATTTTTTAAACAAGGATGAATATTAGCAAGCCGAATGCTAGCTATTTCCTGACTTTTTTAGACCTAAGCTGGGAAGTTAGGCTCCTTCTTAACTCTGACAGTTCTGATACTTCTCAACTCTGAAGCCGCTGTTCCCTGGCACGGGACGGGGCCCCAGGCAGCGACATTTCCCAGAAAGAATTCACAGCACAAGATCTGGTGCCTGAGAGGGAGCCAGGCGGGATGCCGGGGGGCAGGGAGAATCGGGATGCCGCCAGGGTATCAAAGAGGGGGGATGGTCTTTTGCGGTAGCGTTAATGACACGCAAGAGAGTCGGGCGAGGGTGCGATGTTGGGCCCGGGGAAGGTGGGGAGGAGCTGACTGTAAACGGGTCTCGTTTCAATCCTTCAGTGCGGAAGTGGGGTCGGCACGATTTTATCCGCATTTTCTAGACGGGACGCTCAGGCCCAGAAAGGGTGTCACTCGCCCGAGGCAGTCGGAAGCCAGATGGCGAAGAGTTTGGACTTTATTCAAAACGCAGCAGGAAACCACTGGAAGTTTGAGTGGGGGAGACGACGCAGTGTCTTTAATAAGGTCACTCCAGGGGTGCCGGGGGCGGGGGGGCTCAGTCGGTTAAATGTGTGACCTTGACTTCGGCTCAGGTCACGGTCCCGCGGTTCTTGAGTTCGAGCCCCGCTTCGGGCTCTGCGCTGAGCATGGAGATTGCTTGGGATTCTCTCTCCCTCTCTCTCTGCCCCTCCCCCCCTCCCCCTCGTGCTCCCTCCCTCTCTCGCTCTCAAAACAAACAAATAGACATTTTTAAAAACACAAGGTCCCTCTAGCTCTGTGGGGAATGGGTGACGCGGAGCGTGGAAGATATCACGGCGGCCCCTCGAGGTGGTGGCAGGGGGAGTGGGGAGAAGAGTGGACTTGTGATGATTCTGGAGGGATCACTGACAGGATTTACCGACAGATTGAAGGTGGGGCGTGAAGGGAGAAGAGCCAGGAGGGGACCGTCTGCAGTTTCGGCTTGAGCAATCGGGCGGCTGGCAACACTATGGAGCGAGACGCAGAGTATTTGGGGATGATCAGGCTTCGAAGGGGCAGGGGAGACAGAAAGTTAACGGGTGGTTAGAGGCAGAGAGACTTGAGAAAGAGAACGTACGTGGAGAGGTGTGAGTCAATTGGAAAAGAAGAACACCCGCCGACAAAAGAGATAAGGATGAGAAAAAGCCCCAGCGGGGAGAGGGGGAGGCTCGTCAATGCAGGTGTCGCTGGGCCTCGGCCTCAGGGGAGCGGTGTCCGTGAGGATGTGCGCTTCTTCCCTGAGGGATCTGCCCCCTCTGCCCGGCTAACTCTGCCTGTCCCGCTGGCTGCTGGCTCGGCTCAGGCACCTGCCACGGGGACATTCCCGGCCCCTCCCAGGATGGGCTGCCGGGGCTCCTTCAGGACCTCAAGGGCACCCTGTGCTGACCCCCATCACTCAGTATCAGGACAGAGTTGGCGGTGTCTCCAGTAAAGTCACTGCGCTGTTCCCTGAGCTGAGCTGAGATCTGGCCTTTAGCGCATGCTTCTTGATCGAAGGCTAGAAGGAAAGGGGGCACAGTGGGGCAAACCACTGGCCGGTGTTGGACGAGAGGCACAGAACCGGAGCAGCTTATGTGTATCCCAGGGAAAGGTCGGTCATTCAGTGACACTGATGGGCGGGCTGGGGACACCAGGAGACACCAACAGGCTAGAATCTGGGCTGCCGGATGGGTGAGGGGCAGGTGGGACGGGCCGCTACCCTCCCGCTCACACAGGCCCTACTCCCACGACGACGACGAAGACGTTTGTAATGGAACCAGCCAGCACTGTTTGGTCGTCCCCCAGGAAAGAAAATCAGTCAGACTAGATCAAGAGATTAGATTGTTTGCTGCACCATACCCATTAAGGCAGGAAAGTAGGCTCTTATCTTAGAAAGCTTTTCCCTCTTTAAACAATAAGGGTTTTCTAGCTAATGATTCTGTGAAACAGAAAATCTGATCAATAAGAACTCCCCAGTCCCCAGGTTTCGTATTAACTGTGACTTTGTAGCTTTTGACAAAGCCTTTAGGAGCCTTTAAATGACCAACACTATTGCAGGTATGCAATTCTGTAAATAGTACTAAAAAGCACATTTACTATTTTTAAATTTTTGTTTAATGTTTATTTCTGAGACAGAGACAGAGCATGAGCGGGGGAGGGTCAGAGAGAGCGGGAGACACAGAATCCGAAGCAGGCTCCAGGTTCCGAGCTGTCAGCACAGAGCCCCATGTGGGGCTTGAACCCACAAACTGGGAGATCACGACCTGAGCCGAACCCAGATGCTTAACCGACTGAGCCACCCAGGTGCCCTAGTGAAATGCTTTTAAATGTCACTTAGAGATTGTTCTATTTGCAATCTAAATTACTAAAGCTGATGTTCTACATTAAACATGTAAGGGGTACCTGGGTGATTTAGTCAGTTAAGCATCCGACTCTGGACGTCAGCTCAGGTCATGATCTCATGGTTTGTGAGTTCAAGCCCTGAGCGGGCTCTGTGCTGACAGCACAGAGCCTGCTTGGGATCCTCTCTCTGCCTTTCCCCACTCATGCGAGCTCTCTCTCTTTCTCTGTCAAAAATAAGTAAATAAACACTTAAAAAAAGGGGAAAAGTTAAACATGTTAAGGTCAACCACTTAACCTCAACATCTACATCAGCTTGACATCTGCACCTGCTGGTGGTCCCCCTCCCCCTCTCCTGAATTCTCATCACGCCCCGCATACCCCCGATGCAAATGTGAGGAAAGGGCAGCTGGGCTGCTGGAATGCTGGAGGGTTCATTCAGCAGGTTACCTGTGCACCTGCTGTGCGACAGTTCTGTGCTAGGCACAGCGGTGACCATCAGCACCCGGTCCCTGTCCCCACGGGCCTCAGGGCCTGTTAGGGAAGATAAATGATAATGACAAACTCAACAGGTGTCCTGAGCAGACACAGGGTGCTCTGAGGCCTGACTCCATGCACGTGCTTCAGAAGAACTGAGGTCTCAGAAATGGGACTGGAAGAAAGAATGGGAGTGAGCCAGGAGAAGGCGTGGAGATGGAGGGAGGCTGGGGCAGAGGAAAGAAGCCTTGGAAAAACCTTAACAGTGAAACAACATGCAACGGAACATGGTACGTTCATAGAACCGAAACGAGCGAAAATGAGGTGGGGAAAGTGAGCAGGGGCCAGAGGGGCAAGATGGGGCGGGGTGGGGGAAATAGACACCAGGGCTTGGCCCTCATCTGGAAGGCCCTGGATGGACTGAGCACAGGAGTGACGTGGCTGGACCTGGGCTTTTCCAAACTCACACTATGATGAAGACCACAAGACAGAGCAAGTGGGGCCCTGTTACGTGAACTGGTTGAGAAATAACGGCAACCTGGATCTGGTGACAGCAGCGGCATGGAGAAAAGTGGGTAATGTATTTGGAAGAGATTTAAAAGATGAACTTGACCAGATTTGGCATTAGGAGAGGTGAGGGAGGGGAGGGGAGGGGAGGGGAAGGACAAGTCAAGGATAATCCTCCCCATTTGGTGGGTGGAGAGGCTATTTACAAGGTAAAAAATAAAATGATTCTTTAGACTTCTCTGGTCCATGTGGCCTTAATACCTTGTCAACTACTTTGATTTCTTCTTCTATGAAATGGGAATAGCAACACCACCAGGTTGAGAACTATCCAGGGGCACGCATGCCCCATGGAGCCCAGAGCCCGATGCGAAAGAAGTCTCTAGAACACTGGCCTCACTCCCTCTGCTCGCTCTGTCTCCCTTCTCCCAGCCTATCGAAACTTAACCCTCTTCTCCGAATTATGTCCCTAGCATTTTTTTTTTTCTCAAAAGTCTACATTTATTTTGAGAGAACGAAGAGAGTGCAGGTGCACAAGAGAGGGAGGGGGCAGAGAGAGAGGGAGAGAGAATCCCAAGCAGGCTCCGTGCCAAGCCGGACTTGAGGCTGGATCTCATGACCATGAGATCATGACCTGAGCTGAAATCAAGAGTCAGATGGCACCCCGTCCCAAGCATCTTTCAAGATTCCACACATGACATGGAGCTGCGTTCAAAAACTTAAAAAGAGCAAAGCAGACACCTGTTGCTCAATGGAAATTGAGTTTCTTCAGCCCAGAGGAGTCTGAGAACCACTCACTTCTTTCTAGGGCCTCCTGTTCTCAAGACCTAAAATCTTGCTTTGTGTCACTGAGACTTTTTCTTTGGGGGAGGCATCAGGTTTGATCAGACAAGAGCCGGTGTATCAACCCACAGCATTTTAGTCAGAGATTCAGATCTGAGCCGTTTGGTGAGACAGGCTGGCAGCTCCGTACGGGAGCTAGGCCGCCCGCAAGAGGTAGCACGAGTTGGTTGGCTCACTGGGTCACCTTCCAGGCACAAGTGACTGCGGTGGGGGACGCAGGAAGATGGTATGGAAAAGAGAGAAGCTTCTAAATTAAACACAGATCATCAAAGTCTTCTCAGCACGGCAACGGGACATCTTTGCTGCTCAACTTCCCTGCGTTTTCCACCTATGGTTTTGGGTCCACGGTCAGCAGGGAGACCACAGCTCCCTGGGGCCATCACCATGACTCAGAAGACTTTCAGCCCTGGGGCCAGTGTTAGCCATTCTGATGATGACCTATACTTTTTTTTTTAATTTCTTTTTTTTAATGGTTGTTTATTTTTGAGAGTGAGAGAAAGAGAGGGAGACAGAGCTCGAGAGGGGAAGGGCCAGAGAGAGAGGGAGACCCAGAGTCGGAAGCAGGCTCCAGGCTCCGAGCTGTCCACACAGAGCCCGACGCGGGGCTCGAACAAACGAACCGCGAGGTCATGGCCTGAGACAAAGTCGGATGCTTAACCGACTGAGCCACCCAGGCACCCCGACTATACTAAGTCCAGTGCTCCACGGGTGACTGCACACCCTGACGTGATTTTATGTGAACTCACAACCACCCTGTTCAACAGCATGGGCCGGGTGCCATCTGCCCAGGTTCCCGATGGGGACATGGGCAGCTTGTACAAGCACCACTGAGCTCCGTCCACCTGGGAAAGGCCTGGAACACGAGGCTCTGGAGAGTTCATGGGAAGAATTGGTCATTTTGGGCTTCTGTCACAGGCCCTTCCAGCAGCCTCTCTTCAGGAACCCCTGCCCACCTCGGGCCTCTCTCCTCGCCGCCAAGGCCTCCACCGTAGGCTGCACCCATCCCTCAAGGTTAGAATGAGTGAGCCCGTCTTGGCATCACTTGGCTCCCATCTCCCTGAATCATCTCTTCCACAGCCCAACAGAGTACCATTTAAGACCACATGTCACAGGCTTTTCAAAAAAATACAACTTTTTATTGTCTCGGATGCAAATATAGTTTTAAAACTGCATTGTAGTGTTGAATACAGCTGGTGGAAACGTGCTTCTCAACAGCGGAGCATGAGGGGTGGTGTTCTGGATGGCACAGGCCTGAGGGAGCCTCTGATTAACAAGGCTCTTCTCCGGTTTTGTTTTTCAGACCACGAGAGGAAACTTCCTCCTAATGGAGCCCTGACACAATCACCAGAGCTCACAACAGAAAAAACGAGCCAGGTACACTAGGAAGAGGACATGGTGGCTCAGCCGTGGTGTTACAAAGTGAGTAGATGAATCCGGTTTCCTTCTGAGGGCTGTCCGAGAAGGTTCGGGTACAGAGAGAGCAGGGCGTTGTAGGGGACGGGCTGTGTTCAAGCTCCCTTGGGAGAGACACAGCCTGGAGTCATGTCTCCTGAGCCAGAGCCCTTCAGACCCTTCAACTGTAGGACGTAAACTCTATGGAAAAATGTGTCAGTGTCTCCTAACCTTCCAGAACCTCAAGCCTTGCGAGTAGCACACCTCTGTTCAGAAACCGAGAAAAGAATTCTTCAAATGAGTGATGCCCAGGGTTGACTATGGCACCAAAAGTCTGACTGGGAGATGGAGGTGAATTTTGCTACATACTTGGGAAGGAATTTCACAAAAATAAAATTCCATTAAGTAAATGCACGCAGGCAGGCTTGTGCAAGCACATGCACACGCACACGCGCGCGCACACACACACACACACACACACACAGAGTCAAAGCCAACATTCAACATGAAAAGTTCCCTTTTCTTTTCTCAAAGGCTGATTTTCGCAAAAACCCCGACAAGGAAACAGAACCCCCGTGTGATGAGCCAGGAAAGCCAAGTCCTCGGAAGGAAAAGAGAATGGAGCAGCTGTGGATGTGCACGGTAGGTCCTAAGGCCTCTCCTTGATCCCGCAGCCTCTCCGATCAGACGGGTTCAAGGCCAAGGAGACTACTACTGAATGGTACAAACGTGTTGAGCGTCCAAGCTCTTCCACTCTCTAGCCCTACCCTCCTCTCCCTTTGTCCGTGTTCAGACGTGGTGAAGATTCTCTTGAACGTACGAGGCACTGGGACACTGTGGCACAGACTATGGCCCACGGCTGCCATGGTGCCCACATCAGGGCACCCAGCTCCCTCGACGAGACCACGACTGCAGGAACACTTGGCACAGCTAAATCCCGGTGAGCGGCGGGCGGGTGTCACCACTGGCAAAGTGCGTAATGGGAAGCAGGGTATCTCTAGGGAAAGGTAACTTCCCACCAGACAGAGAAGAGCGCGAGGGCCAGCTTGCACCCGGCATGCGGGGCCGTGAGCAGCCGGGTAAAGACCGTCGAGGATAGCCCGGCCCCATGCAGATGCATGCTTCAGCTACACTGCGACAGCCCGTGAGCCTGGAAACCACAAACCCACTTCTCGTTCTTCTAGTTCTCGGGTCACTCACCACTGCACACCCTCACCTGGGGTGAGACAAAGGGGGCCGGCACCACCGTGGGGTGCCACGCTCCCTCACAGTCTAGGTTTATCTTTCTATTGGCCAGAACAGAAAAACCTTCAGGCCCAACCTCTACCAAGGGGAAGGGGTCAGGTCACAAGGACAGGAAGCCGAGGAAGCCGGGTGCCCAAGGACACATGGGCGACCTCTTCTTGCAGAGGCTCCAGGAACAGGGCGGCGTCGGGGGTTCCTTCCTCCTGACAAGAGCCCGTGATGCCTGTTAGCATCTCATCAACGCTAACGTCTGATGCCGGGACCAGTGCTCCAGTGTGAGAAAAACGGCTGGACGGCGGCCAGGGTGCACGGGCTGAAGCATCCTGGGTGGGTGAAGGGTGACTGCTGGTGCAGAACCACCTGAGGCCAGAGACGGAGGGACAGCCCGCCAAGTCTCAGAAAGCCCCACGGCGGCACCTGCCCTGTCCCTCCGTGTCCCATTCATTGTGACAGAGCACGCAGCAGTGTGAAGGGAACTGATGGCACAGAAAGATTTCACAGAAATGCTTTTCAGATTTATGTGCCAGATGGGCTCCCCCCCCCCCCCCCCCACCTTTTCAGATTGTTTTTCTAATTCTCCAAAGTGTCAGCATTTTAATGTTTCTTTTCTGGGAGTAGAGGCAGGAGCAGGGGCGGAAATGAGCGTAAACAAAGCACAGCCCCATGGTCAGCATCCACTGGAGGCTGCTGGAAGAGTGGTCTCGCTGTCCCTGCACGCTGGCTGGGCCCCTCTGGCCATGTTCATTGAGCAAGATTCCAAAACAAGAAATGATTCTGGGACAAGAAACAATCGTGTCTGTGAGAAGAGATACAGCTTTGTGGCCCTACAGCCGTGGTAATTGTGAGCACCAAGAGAAATGGATTTAAGTAATTATCTCGAAACAAAAACATGCATCTAGTTAACAGTCTGCTAGGACACACACACACACACACACACACACACACACACCTCAAAGTCTCACGTGACCAACAGCCTTAAATATTCAACAAAACAGAAACATGAACATCAATTCAGCAAAAGGGAGAGGAGGAGAGGTAGGCCAAAGAAGCAGGAGGCCAATTTTATATCCCACGGAGTTAAAGAAAAAAAAAAAAAAAAAAAAAGACTCCCAGCACGGGGTGCTTGGAAGGCTGCTAATTCAGGAGAGGTGTTGGTGGGCCAAGCACTGTGGCCATCCACGCGGTTTACAAAGGCACAGGAACTGTGGAAGGGACTGAGCTCATGACCCTCCACGAGCCCTCATAGCTGGGGACATCATGTGGTTTTCCTTTTGACCGTAACGAGTTCTTACCGTGGTGGTCTTCTCCCTTTTGAAGGGAGACTTCACGTTTGTCCTGGGGTGAAGGGCAAGTTCTCTTACCACCTCCCAGTGGATATTAAGGATTAGCCCAGCTTTGTGTGCTCACCCCTGAGGGAAGTGATCTGGAAGGCCTGTAAACACGTTTTTCCGCTGTAGGCTGAGGGACGCCGCCAGGCTGCTCTTCCGTGAGGCTGAAGGACAGATGAGGGAACAGGCAGCTGGTCGGTGACCCGCGGCAGCGACGGCAGCAGGGAGAGGACGCCCCCTCTGCTCTCCATCAGCCGAGGCCGAGGCAGGGCTGGCTGCCCCCGAGCGCCTTCAGCGGGCCTCCAGGAAGCAGTGGGAGCCTCCAAATGGACCCACATTTCAGGAGGCAGCCCTCGGAGCCCCTGCAAAGCTCGCCCCAGGATTTCCAGCCTGCCCAGCACCGCCCAGGCTCCATCTCTGGCCGGGAGGACAGAGGTTGAATGGGAAGTTCACTAACCCTCCGAACTTCACAGCAGAACGTTAGAAGCACATTCTTTCAACAAGAAGGTACCCTGGGCTGGGCTTCCTGAGTGTTAGAGTGAGCGCCCGCCCTTCCGTCCGCGGTCCTCCGACAGGTACAGCAAGAGGACGGGCCTGGACGCCCCAGCTGCAGTTCCCATGTTTGGAAGCAGGCCATGGCCCCCCGATATCCTTCCACCTTGATCAAATACGAGTGTAGCTCTTCACTGCCTGATCTGGAGGTGCCCAGAGACAGCTCGAAGGCTGGCTGCCTCAGAGTTCTGCCTGTCAACACTCAATTTCTTCCTCCAAACACGAGACAGGACAGACTTTGGGTGTGGTGACATCTTTGGTCCGAGAACTGTTACGGTTTGGGGCTCCTGGCTGAACAATCCGGCCAAGATGACCGGACCGATGACGGCACCGTGGAGTCTGGCCTTTCAGACGCTCCACCCTGGGGGCTGTACGCATCCACGGAACACTGCTGGCTTACCCGAGGCTACGGCTCGGAAGCAAGCGGAGAACGAGGGCCATGCAGCGAGGCGATGCCCGAGGAGGCCCCACCCGAGTCCCTGCCACGGTTTCAAGTCAGCGACGTGTGGCCATCACAACACCAGGCAGAACGAAGTCACTCCCAGACCACAGTGCCGCCCGAGGGGGTCTCTAAGCCAGGGCGGCAGCTTTGCATTGCTCGTGCTTTCCTTCTTGTCCCGCGTGCATTCACACCCACCACTTGTGCACACGGGTTCTGAGGTTCCCTGGTGGCTCGTGCGGTGGGAGGCGGCCTACCGTGCGCAAGCCTGAGCAGCCGTCCAAACCTACTTACAAGGTCAGAGTCTGAGGGAGGGAGAGAGACGCCTTCCGCCTGCCCCGTGGGCATGTCAGAGTGGCACAGGAGTCACTCGGAGCCGTCCGAGTACCCAGGGGTGACAGGAGCGAGGATCTCTCAGTCTGAGGACAGAACCGGAGAGGAACCGTATGCCTCTTATAGCTCACAGGAGCAGGCCCTGCCCCTTCTGTCCCATCTACTCCCTGCACCGGCACCATGGGCCTGGCAGGCCGCCAGCAGGACAGGACTTTGTCTGGGTTGCCCGAGGGCAGGGGAGGTCACGACTGAGGTCGCTGAGTGAGAGTTCACAGCAAGGGGTTCCCAAAGATGGGCTATTGCTGTTGGCAGGACCCGAACCTGCTTCAGACCTGAGCACAGTGTTCTGAGCGGCCCGGTGGGCCAGCGGAGTTGGAGGGGGGCCCTGAGCTCCGCATCAGGAGAGGCATGGGGTGCAGCATCCTCTCCGCAGGCAGGGAAGAGCCTCGAGGCATCTTGCGCGGCCACGTGCCTGCTAGGCGCTAAGACTCCCCCGATCTCTTGCCAATTCTGGTGACAGCCTCTGCCGCCTGCTCCGGCAGCTGGGACGGGTCTGTCAGAATGGAGGTGGTGGTGCTCAGGTGCCGGAGGGTGTTCAGCACCGCTGGAAGAAAGGGGAAGGTTAGCCCGGGGACACAGGCACACACGGCAGCTCTGAGCCCGACGGACGGCACGCAAGGTGTTACACATACGACCCGTGTGGTAATTCTCACGCCCGCCAAAGCAGAGGCGCTGAGCTCAAACTGAGGGACGAATGCCAGCAAAGCCTCTCTGGCCCTAGGGTGACTCTCCGAATCATGCCTCCTATCCTGCAGACGGGCAGAGAATCCCAAGCCGTTCCTGTATGTCCACCTGTTTTCACGTCACCCCTCTATAACCTCAACGTGTGGGCGTCGCCTTGTTAGTTACAAGAATTAAATCGGAAACAATCTGAAAGCACCCGAGACGGCCTGGTGAACAGCAGGTGCTCGGTAAACGCAAGCTGGACCTGAGCACGGTGACACCCAGGGATGGTAGGAAGCCAAGCAGAGGCGCCAGGGGCTCTGCCCCCACCCTGCGGTTGGCACATTCCGGTTCGGGGCCTCCTACACAGCATCATCCCGCGCTCCCGGCCCTGCCGGAGCGGCTGCTCGTGGTAGAGCCTGGCCTGGCTACAGCGCTGTCTGCAGCGAAGGCCCTCCTCTCTCCGAGACTGTCGTGCAGGGGCTGGCAAGCCCCCGTGGCGCCTCGGCCCCCATGCAGCCCCTACTCACTTGGCCTGAGGACGGGCAGGGAGCAGTGCTGGTCCAGCCAGGACAGTGCCGTCCGGTGCAGTTCTTCCAGGCTGCTGGTGGACACCATCCCCTTGAAGGACTCAAACAGCGGCTTGATGATGATACTGAACTGCATTGCACGTGGGTTAAAGAAAACGTAAGCGAGGAGGAGGACCAGCAAACATGTAACCAAGGGTGGGGAGAATGAAGCCCAGCTACAGGCTTGCCCATGATCAATTCCCCCGGGGCGGGCAAGTGACTGTACAGACAGCGGATGAGAGGCAGACATCTAGGTTAAGACGCACCCTTACATTCCCCTAAAATGCTCCCATCTAACTGGAACTGAGCAACAGGTTAATGACCACTGAGCAGGCCAGAGGCAGGGACTGAGAGGTTTGCTTGGTGTGGCACGGGGTCCTGGCGCAACGACGTGAAAACCAACGGTCTTTATGTATACCGGCAAGAATAGGAGAGGCACGCCCCAGACCAAATGGTGGAAGCTGTCTGTCTAGAGATAGATGAGGCCTGTGTCTGGTGATAAACACACATGCTGGCTCTTAGTCACATTCCACGTAGGTCTCCCAAACCATCCTAGGCAATCAGCTTAGTGGAGGCAATGAGCTCCATTTTCTCCTTGACCTGAGCCATGAGTGCCTGCGGTCCAAGCCTCAGCCCAATGAGGAACGTGCCGTTTTCCTAAAGAGGTTCTGGCCCATCCCAGCTGTCACCCAGCTCCATCAGTGATGAGGGCAGAGGGAGGCTGGGCCAGCCAGGCAAAGCAGAGGAAACAGAGCCGGTGTCTGTCATCCCTCCTCTCTTCAAAACCAGCCGTCAGAGTGCAAATAAAGCAGATAAAATCCTCTGCTCCCAAACAACTGTCTTCTCAGTGTGTCAGTAACAAGGTGGAGGCACGTGGCCAACCTCCCACGTGTGCAGACCGTCTGAGGCAGAGATGTGGCTGGAAGGGTACGGACAAGGCAGGAGCTGTCCCCCAGAGGGGCCCTGCTGACATCTGGAAGCTGAGTGCGGGCGCGCCTTGGCCCCAGAGACAGACCCCAGCGCTCAGGTGCATGTGCCTCATGACAGCATCAGAGGCCACGTGGCCCAAACCCAGACAACAGCCTCGAGGGAGCTGGTTTCAAATCCTGACTGTGCCACTCAGTTGTTCGTGAACCCTGGTTTCTCATCCATCACAGGGGCAGTACTCACCCTCCCTAAGTAAGTTACCCCAAGGACTGAGACGGCTGCCAGGAGGTGTCAGATGAGACCCTAGCTCCTTCCTACAGGATTGCCTCTACAAGCGGCTTTAGCTCCTTGCAACCAAGTGTCTTTACTTCCCAGGCACCGAGAGAGCAAACCGGGCCTGTTCTGCCTCCCCAGGAAGCCGTGAGCCGGGACGGTCACCAACGACCGACTCCCTTCACGCCACGGCCCTGGCCAGGCCCCTCTCCCGAGGCGGAAGCCGGCACCGCCTGTTGGATGAGCCCAACGACAACCATTTATGTGGGTTTTTTCTAAAATCGCTGGGCTGTCAGTGTCTGTTGTTTCAGCCTACCCACAGCTGGGGGGTGGGAGAAGCAAGAAAACCCAAAGATACAATCCAGAACTTCCAATTCTGTAGGGTCCGGCTTTTCACATACTCGTCAAACATGTCTCTCATGTGATCGAACTGGCGCCGGGTGACAGGGACTCCTGTGGCGGGGAGCAGCTGCTGGCAGGAGCTGCAACAGGCAGAATCAGAGGCAGCTCAGAGCGGCTGGCGTAAAGCTGGACCCGGGGCACCGAACAGGCAGGGCCGGCCCGCTGTCGGCCACGGCAGGCGCGAGGGGGGGCCTCGGAAGGAGGAGGATGACAAAAACCCAGAATGCTGCAACAGAGAGGCGGCTACGGGTGACGGGGCCTCTGTGACACGCACACAGGAGCGCAAGGCGCCAGCCCCGGGCCCCGCGTTCCCAGTCTCACATGATGGTGGTGTTGAGCTCCTCGATTTCCTCCCGCAGCCGCCGGGCTTCCTCCTGCATCTGGCTCCGCTCCTGCTGCAGCTTGGTGATGTACTCCACGGTCTTTTGCAGCGTGATGGCGTGGCTGGTCTGTGGGAGGGGCGGCGGGGTCAAAGCCGCAGCGGCCATGGCGACCCTGCCTGTCCACCCGGCACCGAGGCCAATGAAGCTCCCCACCCACCCAATGCCACTCACCAGCTTGGAATTATTAGAGATCAAACTGTTAAGGGTGTCAAAGCCCATCTTGATGTTGAAGCGCCTTTTCTGCTCAGCTGAAATATGCTTCATCTGCCGGTTCTGCTGGGGAATCAAAGGGTCACTGTGATGCGGTGCTCTGTAAGGCCACCTCCCCTCCCTGCAGAATGGAGCACCTCGGCAGGGGCCACGACTGCTGCTGGTCGGCACCTCCCAGTCACCCTCAGACCCCTCCTCCACGGACCCAGTTCCCAGCTGCGGCCTCCCGGCATATTACAGGGCTCGATGCTGATTCCGGGGCTCAGGCCTCACTGGTAGGTGGGGGAATGGGAAGAGGGGACCTGATCTCGAGGTTAAAGTAGCAAACGTCCAGGCTCCTGATGCTACACCCCAGCCTGGTGAGCACCAGCCAAGTGTGTGGTCCTCCTTTCCTCTGTGTCCCTAGTAAGGGACGCAGCTGCCCCAGTGGCCCCTTGATATTCTCCTTTCCTCCCCAACCCTCCAAGGAAATCAAGACCCGAGAGAGACCTGTGATACCTTTAAAGCAGCCACATTTTTGGGGTCTGCAGATTTCCCTGAGCAGTTGTTCTGGGGAGACTGGGGACTGGGGCTCTGCTCTGAAGCACATGGAGAGGCCTGCCCTGAGTTTGGGCAATCTCGACCTGAGAAGAACAGAGACTCCTCTTAGAACATGGCCGGCTACAGCAGCTGGAACGGTCCTCACCCATGAAAGGAACCCCTGCAAATCCCAAACCCTGGAAACCCATCCGGAACCTCCCACGGCGACCACAGAGCAAAAACGGGAGAAATGCTTGCCAACACCTCAAGGAGGGTTCTGTTAGGTGTGGACAAGGCCTGAAGAAGGCTGGCTGGACATGGAGTGGGAACACGGTCTGAGCTTGACCAGCCACACGTTTTGGGGGACACGGAGAGTTTTGAGGGGAGGTGTGACTGCTAACCCAATTTCCTAAAAAGCCACGTGGAGGCAACCTGCGGTTTCCGCAGCATCTGTAAGGCTCTGGTTCTTACCCTGTGTGTCAAGTGCCCAGGTACCTGTTTATTTTTGTTCTCTCAACGCTACACATACGTTCTCTTATACTTTCTTCAATCCTGCCTACTCCCACGCAAGCCATGTCCTGGTCACTGGCATCTCTCAGGAGTCCCTCTGAGCCCCTGGGGCTGCCCCACTCAGCCCACTCTTTTCCGTGGCACCGATCTCCCTGTGGTGCTCTCTCAGGCAGAACTCCCCCCACGGCTCTGGCGCCCAGGGTTCTGTGCCTCAGAGGACAAGAGGCCACTACCTGAGCCCTAACTTACATCACTGTAGGGGCCTGACTCATAGTCTTTGTCTTTGTCTTTATCTTTCCGGACTGGAGGCCCTTGTTCCTCCAATCCTCCTTGGACAAGTCCCTGTACTGTCTGATCTCTGTGAGCAAAGATCTCTCCTCCTCATGTCTTCCTGTTCAGAAAAGACAACCGTTTACACAGAGCTCCAGGAGCAGCCACGCCCTGCTTTTACTTAAGACAAGAAGGCACCTTTGGTCTCCCTCTCTGATGTGGCATCTGAAAGGAAGGAGCCTGGGTTCTGGTTCTACCCCCACCATGAGGGGCAGAGCCTCGGGCAAATCGTTTATCCCTGGCTTCTCAGCTCTTCGCTGGGCAAAATCAGTTCTACCCCGACCATCTGGCCAATGGAAGGCCCACGCTGTGGAAATGGGTTCAGCAGATGGGAGGTTCTTGAAAACTAAGGGATGACTACGTTGATGTGTAGACAAGGCTGGGTGGTTTCTGTTTTCTGGAAACTGCGGACAAGGACTCTTCGGTCCCCTTTCTGGATCAGAACAGGCAGCTCAGAGCCAGGCCTTTCTAAAGGAGGTCAGGGACGGTGGTCCCCCGAGTGCATCAGTCGCCAACACTGCACACGCTTGCCGCCTTTCTGCTGCTGTGGATGATCTGGCACAACGCCGGGCACTTCCTAGCCTGGGCCGCTATCGGGCTTGTAAAATGTCACTGCACGTCCTGTGAGTCCAGCCCCAAACCTAGGGAAGCCCACAGGCGGTCTCCCTGACCCAGGAGTGGGAGCTCTCAGTTGGCCCACGAAGTCCCAACTGCTCCGGCTGGAGCACACACTCACTGGGACCCGTGGCAGAGGCCTGCTCGCCCTTCACCAGGGACTCTTGCACTGTGCCTGGAGAGAAGAGCCGAGAGACAGGGGCTGGCTGGCTGCTCGTGGGATGGCCGAGGTCTGTCACCAGGATGCCACTGTGGAACTCCGTGACTCCAGGAGCCTGAGTGACACAGGAGAGAGAGGTCACCCCCAACTATAGTCATGCTGGGTGAGGATCACCCAAGAACAGGGCCACACTGCGGTTATAAGGATGCTGAGGGTCTGTCCAGAGCCCTCTCACCCGGGCGATGGAGGCAGGCGTGAGGACCACATTGGACTGGGACACAGTAGAAGCCAACATCCCTTCTCTCTTCAGAGGGCCTGATGTCATAATCACTGCTTGAGGTTGTCCTGAAAAGGCAGCTGCCAGAACAAGAAGGTGAGGGTGGTGTCCCCGAGCCACGGGCGGCCTGCCGGGCCCAGGCCCAGGCCCACTGCACAGTGCTCCCCAGGAGAAGCATAGCCTCTGTTGCTGCTTAGACATTGCTCTCCTCACCACAGGAAAGATGAGACCACAAGGGTACCTGACCTTGGTTTTGTAACTTCTCCTTGAAGGGGACAGATTATAGACCTATAGACCTAGGATGGATTATAGACCACCCGGACCATGCTTTTTCAAACTGGGTTGAGACTAACTTTAAAAGAACAATAGAGGATATACATAAGAGACTAGATCACACACATGCAGATCAGAACACTCCTTTCACATCACTCTGTGTGTGTGTGTGTGTGTGTGTGTGTGTGTGTGTGTGTGTGTGACAAGTTTGCAAGCCTCGGGGACAGGGAAATATTCCTCAGGAAGGGGAGACCAGACTCTGGCTTCCCTCCACTGACTTACCTGAGGCGATGCAAGCATTCTTCAATACCAAGGACACGGGCTCAGGTTTGGGAGCAGGCACTATTTTGGGGGGCTGCTTGGGCCTCCCCCCAGTCAAGGAGACCGGTTTGGGTTGCACAAAAGTTAAACACGGTTGAGACGGCCCAGCGGTTGGAGGCCGGGTGACTGGAGGCAGTGCCAGGCCACAGGGTGACACCGAGGGGGTGGGATGGTGGGTTGTGATGACAAGGCCCTGGCTCTGGCTGAAGGTGGTGGCAGATGCATCGTGGGTGAGGGTGGCGGAGGCCGTGTGCGTGATGACGGAGGGCGACTTGCTGGCTCCAGCAAACTTCGGCTGCAGGAAGGCGGGTGGAGCCAGGGGGCTCAAGGCAGTGGCCGGGGGTGGGGCTAACGGCAGAGCAGGGGAAGCAGGCGCCGGGGCGGGGCTGGGAGACAGCAAGGGCATGGTGAACACCGGGAGGAAAGGCTGGGGGACGCTCAGAGGCTGTGCAGAGGGACCGAAGTCTGTAGGCTGGATAAAGGGGTCTCCAGGTCGGGGAGCTCGATCGCATCCCGGCCTATCCGTAGGGTCTAGGGTGGTGGCCGCAGGAGGCGAAATGAGGCCGTCAGGGAGGTTCACGGTGGGGAGAGCAGGGGCTGGCAGGATGCTCTCCTGAGAAAGGAAGGACAAGTGCTGGATCACACAACTTGCCATCACTTCCCGGTACAACACACCACAAAGTCCAACAACGTGTGGTGGGCGCCTGAGCAGAACCTCTGGACAGAAGGACAAGGCGATAGTTCCCGTCCCCACGGCTGCTAACTGGGGGGAACGGAGCTGTGTCTCCCCGGGCATCCGCAGGGGTCTTGTTTCCATTAGGGACTAAGTGATAACACAGAGCTCAGACAAAGCGACTGTCTGCACACAGTTGGCTCTAGGCCTGGGAGTATCTTGTTTCTGAAGTCCAGCAGGGGTCCCCCCAAAGTCCCTGCCATCTTCTGTTACAGAGCAGAGGCAGCCTGGATCACAGCTGCTCATGGGGTTCCCCCAGGGCAGTTTCACGTATCAACTTCTAGAGGTCACCTCTTCCTAAAAGAGAAACGCTATAAGGAATCAATTGTCAGGATCTCAGTCTCTACAGAATAACTTCTTCCCAGAGCCAGATGGAAGAAGATGGGGCCAGGTTTCTGGTGTCTAACTGGATGCGGGTACCAGCCTGAGAGCCCCTGAGGGCAGAGAGCCATGCCTCATTCAGCTCTGCAGCCCCAGCACCCGATAACCAACTACTGTTAATTGTTGAGTAAAAAGTAAGAGAAATACACAGAACTTGTTTTTATTAGCGATCCATGTTTTTCTTTGCTAATCCTCTCTAAACTGGCCAGAACACAGCTCAGGTTATGTGCAGCCTTAGGCAGGGGCGCCTGCTTACTGACAGTCTCTCTCCCCTCTTGGATATCTCTGCGTGCTTCCGAGGAGGGCCAGAATAGCTTCTTTATGCGTTAGTTGTGCGTTCAGCCCTAGATCTGGCAAGCTCTAGTGTGTTGCTTATGACTGTGTGGCTACTTATTAGCCTGGCCCTCGGCCCCCCTGCCCCCACTCCCTCTACCTGAGCAGGTGGGCTGTTGGGATCCGGTGCAGGTGCTGAGACAGGAGCAGGCAGCACGGAACCAAAAATGGAGCGGCTGGAAGAGAAGAGGTCTGAAAGACAACAGCGGGGGCCTTTGAGCTCCGTGTGCCCATCACATCCTTGAATTAAGATCCAAGCGAACAGGGCACTGAGCCCCATCTTACCCAGAGGAATGCCATGGCATTCCCCCCTGAGGGTGTGCCCCCCTGAGGTAACTCTGCAGAAAGAGGCCCTCTGATGGGAACCGCTCATGCTGGCAACTAGTGTGGGCTCTGAAATACTCCCAGGCCTGGTGTTTCGTGGGCTCTCACGAGCCCAGCTCTAACTGCAGGACACTGCTGGGAGGCGGCTGTGTTGCCAGCGCCCTCTGCTGCCTAGAGGGAGAACTGCTTACGGTTCTGGGCAAACCTGAGGATCTGAGACCGCAGGAATGAGAACGGCGATTCCCTTGAGAGAGAACCGTGTGGCAGAAAAGCTTCCCAGACCTTGCAACTACTACCAAAAAAAAGGTAGTTCTGGAAAAATTCCAAGTCTTCCCCTCTGCCCATTCTAACAGTCCCCTCCACGAAGGGGAAGCACCAGTGTGCTCTGTCCTGGGCAAAAGGAGATCCCGGCAGCCATGGTCTCTGCCTGCCCCGGGTCCTCACCCTGGAAAGGTTCAAATGTGTCCATGAAGTCCAGGTTGGGCTGCAGGGGGATGAGCCCCGGCTGGATCATGTCGGCATTCCCCAGATGTGCTGCAAGAATCAGAAAGGAGACAGAGGCATCATTCTGCCTTCTCAGGCAATGTTGCAAGAACACGTAACGGGCCTGGAACGGGTCCTCCTGGCCCTGTTCACACTCCAGATTCTTCCAAGGAGAAGTGCAGGGAGATGGCTGGAATTTCTACCTTCTTGTGAGTTCATGGCTATTCTCCCCCTTCAGAAGGCAGGAAAGAAAGTGAGTTTTTGTAAGAAAAGTGAAGTGAGTATCCCAACAAGCGCAAGAACAGCTATGCAGAGATCCCTGGTTCTAACTGCTGGTCTGTGGGCTCTTCCCTGAAGGGTAACTGGATGCCCGAATGCTGCCAGGTAAAAGGTCATGCCCAGGAATACCTGATTTTCTTCACAGTGAGTCAGAGGCCCTGTCACTCGGCCTAGGCACAGATCCTCCGCTCAGGGGACAGTATCGGAAACGGCAAACTGATTCAGACCAAATCCCCACCGTCTTCTCACAGTGGCACCACAGGCATGACAGCTGCCCAGGAAGGCCCATTTGCAGTCCCCACGCTCTCAGTGCATGTGACCCTCAGATGCCAGTGACACCGGCCAATCTTTCTGGCAGCCTGCCCTAAATAAGTGGTGCCCAGCAGCTAAGAGATGGCCTTGAGGCAAATCCTGCCCTGGGGGCCCCGGGGGGGGGGGGGGAGGGCGGGGCTGGCAGAGAAGGACACCAGCTGCGTGTTGGAAGCCAAGGATCCGGAGGTGGGTTACCTATTTCCCGGGGGTTGGGCCAGGCCACCGGCTGGTGAGAGGAAAGTGTGGAGAAGAGGGTGTCGCTGAATTCTGACATGAGCATGTCTGTGTCCAGCAGTGGGTCCTCCTCCATGGGCACCGGGGTCTTCCATCCGTCCCCACGTTTGTGCCAATAAAGCATGTCATCATCCTACCGCCAACAGAAGGGGAAGGACAAATCCCAGGGGACCGGTGAACTCAGAACTCCCAATCCCATTGCGCAGGGGGGCGCTACCCTAGTTTACGCAGCGGCAAGGGCTGCTCTGAGAGATGAGGCGGTGGGTGAGCAGGGAGAACTGGCCTGTTCCCTTAGCCTGCATGTCCTCTGTGTGAGAAGGGGCGTGGCCCCCCTGGAGCCGCGGGGACAGCCTGTGTCCCTAGCGCCTTCGGCTGCGGGCTTCACCGAGGGGGCACCCACATCATCGCCGCTTCCCGTCAGAGGAGGGTTCCTCTGCGGGTCCTCCCGGCCCCGCCGCGCACTCACCCGGGCCAGGCTGGACAGGTCCTCATCCTTGTGCTGCTGCAGCTGCGGAGAAAAGGGGAGAAAAGAGCTTCACTCGGGGGCCGGGGAGGGGACGAGGCCCTCGGCCTCTCCTCCCAGAACCATCCGGGCCTCCTCTCCTTGGGAGGCCTGTGAGGGGTCTTGCCCTCTGCCATCGCCAGGCCCACGCCGGGCAGAGACGAGATTCCCAACCAGCGTCTGTGGAATAAACAGCCCCGGTTCACAGCGGGAGAAACTGAGAGCACAGGTAACACGACCGAAGCAGGTCCACCGCTCGGGCTGGGCTAGAACACCGGCTGCCGCGGGAGCAGCAATGGAGCCACGACCTCGGGGGCCAGCGTCCGGATACAGGCCTTCGGTCCTTCCCTCCTCTACGGGGGCTTCCCGCACACGCTCTTCTCGGAGCCCAAGCCGGGTACCCTTTTCTTGAAGTAGGTTCTCCACTTGTGATATTCCCGGATCACGATCTCAATGCGGCTCTTCCAGTACTTCCCTTCTGTGGTGATGGCCTGCGAAGGGAGGCAGGTCAAGGTCAAAAGAGGGGCATCCAGGCTGACCGGCAGAACTCGACCTGAAGACAGAGATGTGTCTGACACCGGAAGTCAGCCCCGGGCAGCGCGGCTCAGAGGGCCCTGCCGCGCGCCTACAACCTCATTCGCCGACGTGTCCCGCCTCTCCGGTGCTACGACCAGCCTCTACCTAAGGACGTGCTTTTATTTCACGACCTCAGATGACCAAGGGCAGCTTCGGCAGCATGGTTCCTAAGGGTCCGGATTGGAGCGTGGGTCAGAGAGAGTGCTTGGGCGGGGGAGAGGGAGAGAGATAGTGGGGGGAGAGGGAGAGAGATGGGGGGGAGGGGGGAGACAGAGAGAGGGAGAGAGGGAGAGGGAGAGGGAGAGGGAGAGGGAGAGGGAGAGGGAGAGGGAGAGGGAGAGGGAGAGGGAGAGGGAGAGGGCCCTCCGTCCTGGTGCCAGAAGAGCCCTAGAGAGAGAGCCAGGGGTAGCAGTGAATGCCTGATCCAGGAGACCCTGCCACATTTTCGAAGGGTGAAAACAAACGGCCAATCACAGAAGTTTTAGGTGGAAAGTGACTCCGAGAGTAGCTACTTCAACCTTCCCATCATGCACGTGAGCCCCTTCCAAGATATCCCTGAAGCGCTCTGGCAACAAAGAAACCACGACTGCCTCAGAGAGCCGGCCTCGCTTTCAGATTGCTTTTTGTTTACGGCTGGAGTATATTAAAGCGAATCCCAGGTATCATAAGACCCATTTAATTTCACCCAAAAATACTTCACTGTGGGTCTCTCTGACAGTGAAGAATGTTGACAGTGGATAATACAGTATTATCACCAAACCCAACAAAATGATATTCCTTAATATTGTCTAATATCAGACACACCCCACAGCTCAAAAGGGTCTTTCATTGGGTTACTTTCTAATTTTTCCCATTCCATCCAAACAGTGAGACGTGCTTGGATAGCATTGAAACAATGCAGAAGCGTGTAAAGGGTACCTGCCTCACTGTAATCCTCCTTCCCAGAAGTACCCACCAATAAAGGATTTCTGTATATCCTTCTAGACTTTTCCTACACACCCGCAATCACATAGATACACTTTATTCTTTTTTATTAAAAAAAATTAAAGTTTATTTTTGAGAGAGTGCACGTGCATGCCCACGAGCATGGGTGGGGCAGAGAGAGTGAGGGAGGCATAGAATCCGAAGCAGGCTCCAGGCTCTGAGCTGTCAGCACAGAGCCCAACGTGGGCTCAAACCCATAAAGTGTGAGATCATGACCTGAGCCGAAGTCAGACACTTAATTGAGTCACCCAGGCACCTCTAGATACACACTTAAAAAAATTAACATAAAGTTACTAAAATACAGTTGTGCAACTTTTTTTTTTTTTCATTTACTATTTCTTCAGCATCTTCCTATCTCAGCATATAAAGATCTTGAAGTCATTTTTTTTAAGGATTTTATTTTTTGAGAGAGAAAGCACGCATGCACGCATAAAAGCTAGGGAGAGGGGTAGAGGGGGGAAGGGGGGAAGGGAGGGAGAGAGAGGGAGAGAGAGGGAGAGAGAGGGAGAGAGAGGGAGAGAGAGGGAGAGAGGGAGAGGGGGGAGAGAGAGAGAGAGGGAGAGAGAGGGAGAGAGAGAGAGAAATCTCAAGCAGGCTCTACACTCAGTGTGGAGCCTGATATGGGGCTTGATCCCATGACCCTGAGATCACGACCTGAACTGAAATCAAGAGTCAGACACTTGGGGTGCCTGGGTGGCTCAGTGGGTTAATGTCCGACTTTGGCTCAGGTCATGATCTCACAGTTTGTGGATTCAAGCCCCACGCTGGGCTCTGTGCTGACAGCTCGGAGCCTGGAGCCTGCTTCAGATTCTGTGTCTCCCTCTCTCTGACCCTTTCCCGCTTGACTCTCTCTCTCAAAAATAAACATTAAATTTTTTTTTTTTTTATATAAAAAAAGAAGAGACGCTCGACTGACTGAGCCACCCAGGCGCCCCTTGAGATCATTCTTTGTTGAAGATAATCTGTCTTGTAAGGAGACCAAATCCCTCCCTGCTGACGTCCAGAGAAATGCCAACATTGAGGGTAAGTCCCAGGGAGAGAACCCCTTAGTCCTCAGGTCAACCCAGCCAGAGAAGAGGGGAGTCCCGTGGGCTGTCACATCCTCGTCCTTGCGAGGACACCATGGCGGCCAGGGCAGCAAGGCTAGACCTGTTCCCTGAACCCCCGCTGCGGAATCCACCCCCTATTCCCAGCCCTGGGAGAGCTGCTTCCTCCTGATGAGGGAGGATCCTTTCCAGCTACTAATGGTCCAGGGCCAAGTACCTCTGGCCTGCGATGCTCATCCACTTCAACAGAGCCATCTAGTGGAGTGACGAAGTGGCACACGGGATTCTTGCGCTTCTCCAAATCTGGGCAGAGAAACGAGGAGACGTCATTGCTATGACCAAGACCCCTGAAGGAACCCCTGCCCGCTCTGTCCACATGCCCCTCAAGGTGCGGCCCTCCTTCCCTCGAAAATGAGATTTCAGAGAATAAAGGAAAAGAATCTGTAACTCACAGGTAAGGTAGGCAGTCTGGCTTATCAAGAGAAATGCCAGCCTAACCCAAGCATGCCCCCAGCGCGCGGATCTCCTACAGAGGCCACAGGATCTACCTGCACGAAAGCCAGCTAGAAACAGAACGAGGCCTGGGTCTGCATCTTCTTTGAAAATAGGAACTGTTCCCTGACTCTTTGAAGGTCACTCTCTGCTATGCCCTCCTTGACTCCCCTGAAAAGAACAAACCCCTCCTTCCTCCTCTGCCTTTACAACACTGGGCCCAAGCGCCTAACCTAACAGTGGGCACGCGATGCTGTGAGCAACTGGCTAACACGTCTGTCTCCTGCAGATTATAGGCAACTGCATGAGCCCCTGACTGGCTCCCCGTGCCTGATGGCCGAGAAGTATCCAGTTCATGAGGATCCGGCTTGGTTTTCCGATTGCTGCAGACTGCCCGAGAGAGGCTTCCTTTTGAGGCACAATGTCTGGAAAGTGGGCTCTGGGGACCCGAGGTGCACAGGCTTCCAGGTGCTAGAACCTTGGGGCCCCCGCGGTCCCCTCCTGCCGGAAGGCCAAGCAGCACTCACACTGCATGTACCACGCCCGCCAGATGGCATTATTGAGCCGTATCTTGTCTCTCCACTGCAGCTTCAGGCCCTTGAAATTCTTCCACTTTGGAGACACCAACTTCCCACTGAAAGGCAAGACCAAGAAGGGAAACTTAGTGGTTCCTCTGAAAATGAAACAAAATCACAAAGGGCCACCCCGTCACTCCAGACCTAGAGTAATCTATCACAAGCCACAGGCTAGGCTGGAGAGAATACACACGTCACTCCGGGATTTCTTCAAAGGGATCAGCAGCAGGGAAGGGGGAGGTGTGCGTGGCGGCAATGGTGTCCGCGGCTCGCAGGGGAGGCAGGGCTGGCTGCGGCTGCGAAGTTTGCAGTGGGAGGATGGGTATGTGGTCACTGCCCTAGGCTGCTGGCTTTCACAGGTCTTTTAAATTTTTCATAATTAAAAATTAAGAATCTTTTGATTTTTCAATATAGCAAACCATCACGTTGTGCATCTTCTGAAACTTGTGCAATGTCGTATGTCGATTACAACCCAGTAAGGCTGGGGCGAAAAAAGAAAGAAGGAAATCTGCTGGCGACTGAATGAAAGCCGAACTCCTTTAACCTGGTCCGTCTCCTTTGCCACCAGTCCCCAGGAGGCACTGACAATACAGGCACACAAGTGTCCCACTGGCCTTAGAGCCTGTGGGGGCCCTCTCCTGCCTCCAGGCCTGTGCACACACGGTCTTCACTCTTCGTGGAGCTCCTTCTGCCACCTGCTCGTCCTTTAACACGCTGCCGCAATACCATCTGGCCTCCCCCAGGCTGCTGCTGACCCCTTCAGGGCTCCCTGAGCACCATTCAGACTCGAAGGCAGCACTGAGCTACCCTCCACAAAGCAACGTCTACACCCACACCTCCACGCAGCCCGTGAGACGTCATCACCCCGAGCACCCAGCGGAGAACCTGGCATACAGCAGGGGCTCAGGTAATAACTGTCCGCCGCATGAGTTAAAGAGCCCCACACACCAAGCTAACAGCAGGCGAGGCGCGCCACCTGGCACAGCCTTCTCGGAGAGTTGAGTTTCCCAAGTGCTAAGATAGAAGCCACCTCTGGGTGGCTGACACAGGGTTTCCCTTTTTCAGAAGGCATGAGGCGTGCAAGGCGCCATTCGGTCCACATCCAAGGGGGATCAGGTGGTTCTACCTGTGAGCCACAGCCCTGCCTCTTCTGCTGAGCCAACTCAGAAAGACCTCGTGAGGAAGAACAACAGGTATCTCCAGAGACGGCACCCAAACAGTAAGACTTACCGGAACCCGAGAACCCGGCTTATAAAGCAAAGCCCCTGGCTGTGCTCCTGGCAAAGACCTCAAGCCTCCCCCACTCACCCCAGGGAGCCAGGCTTCAGATCACACAGGCCAGAAGGCTACGTACGATCCGCAGAGAGAAAACATCACAGGACGCCCTCGTAAGAATCGGAGGGACGGACAGCAGCAGCCTCAGCTCAAAGGGTTAGAGGTTTCAAACCTGTCACACACCCTCCTTGCTGCCTGTCCCCAGTCCAAAGGCCCCCTAACCCAGCTCCGAGTGGTCCACTTGCACTCAGGGCCAGTGGCCAGGGCTGGAGGCTCGGCTGCATCACACGTGCACCGGGCAGCTTTTGCAGTTGGGTAACCTGTCTGACGGCTGGATAATCATAACTCAGGATGACACCATCTCCTCCAGAGTATGTGCATAAGGATTAAGTGACGGTGCGTATGTATGTACACATATACACTTAGACACATATAACTGGTAAGCCTAAAGCAAAATATGTTATTAATGGCCATCTCCAAGTTACCTCTGAAAAGCCCGAGTCTTAACACCCCCTGACTCGAAACGTTCTTTCTTTCGTGTTTGCCACCACTGTCACGTGGCTCTTCCTTCCCCACAGGAGGAAAAAAGTGACACCCATGGGCCCACCCTCAATACCAGTGAACAAAGACCTGGGCAGAGGTCAGCCCTGTCCAAGCGCTTTGAAGGCAGGAACTGGGTCTCATTCCCTCATTCGAGAAGGGCGAGCGCAACGAGCGGAGGAAAGGGGCAGATGGGGAAATGAGGCCCCGCCCCTGGGGAGCATACAAGGTGCTGAGGGTCACAAAGAAGGACAGAGGGCTGGGGTAGCACACAGCCTTATAACCAACCCGGTCAGAGCAGTCAGAAGAGGCTTTCTGAAGGCGGTGACATCTCAGCCAAGGCCCGGAGGCTCAGAAAACTTGGGCTAAACCACAAGGTGGCGAGTGGCCCCTGCCTGTGACAGCCTTGACGTGAGCCAGAACACGCCTGGTGGGGAGCTCCAGGACGAGGCGGAGCGCCGGGGGAGGCGTGCAGGGTGCTTTAAACCGGGCCGGGGAGCAGAGTAGATTAGGTCCCTCCGTTTGGCAAACCAACCCTCCCTCCCCTCCTCTGCAAGATCTTTCAGCAACTTAGTATCTAGCCAGGCAGGTGGTTCCAGGGGGAAAAAAACAATTAGAAAACTCCCTCTTTTTTTTTTATTTCCTTAAGGGGAAAAAAAACCCTACTTTTTCTATAACTGACAGCTTCCTCTTACCGAAGCCCAGGATTCAAAGGCCACCTGCACAGAGGGCTGCTGAGGACAGAAGCCCAGAAGGGTTACAATGCAAACGAGGAAGGACCCCAGAGAAGAGAACAACCTCTGGTGTCCTGCAGTGTCTGTTAAGAACTAACCACTGGGTGGGGCGCCTGGGTGGCTGCATCCATGCTTAAGCATCCGACTCAATTCTGATCTCGCCTCACGTCCTGATCTCACGGTTAGTGAGTTCCAGCCCCCCGACAGGCTCTGTGCTGACAGAGCTGAGCCCGCTTGGGATTCTCTCTCTCCCTCTCTCTGCCCTTCCCCTGCTCGCTCTTGCTCTCTCTCTCTCTCTCAAAAATAAATAAACTTAAAAAAAACCCGCAAAACCATTGGCTTAAATACAAACAGACCCTTACCCCTGCTTTGTGAAGAAAAAGTGACTGAGGGGCGCCTGGATGGCTCAGTCGGTCGAGCGTCCGACTTTGGCTCAGGTCATGATCTCACAGCTTGTGAGCTCGAGCCCCACGTCAGGCTCTATGCGTGGGGCTCTGTGCTGACAGCTCAGGGCCCGGAGCCTGCTTCGGATTCTGTGTCTCCCTCTCTCTCTGCCCCTCCCCACTGCGCATGCACGCTCTCTCTCAAAAACAAGTAAGCATTAAAAATTTTTTTAAAAAATTAGAGAAAATACCCATGACTCACAGGTGCCTGGGTCTCTCAGTCGGTTGAGCGTCCGATCTCGCGGTTCATGAGTTTGAGCCCATGAGAGTGTCTCCCTCTCTCTCTGCCCCTCCCCACTGCGCATGCACGCTCTCTCTCAAAAACAAATAAGCATTAAAAATTTTTTTAAAAAATTAGAGAAAATACCCATGACTCACAGGTGCCTGGGTCTCTCAGTCGGTTGAGCGTCCGATCTCGCGGTTCATGAGTTTGAGCCCATGAGAGTGTCTCCCTCTCTCTCTGCCCCTCCCCCACTGCACGCGCGTGCGTGCGCACTCTCTCTCTCCCTCTCTCTAAAAAATAAATAAACATTAAAAAAAAGAAGAAGAAAACAGAAAATGACTGACATGTGCATAAGACCACCTTCTCAAAGAGGCCAGATCATGCTGACAGCTTCAATCACTTACGATGAAGAGGTATGATGATACAGAGGGAGCTCAAACCCTACAGGCTAGAAACCAAATCCGACGGGGGCAGTCTGGGGTTCTCGTCTTCTTCCTCCTCGCTTGCTGAAATGGTTCACTTTTCCTTGACGTTTATGTCAAATTTGGCCAAACTTCAGCACAAATATACAGGAGGTCAGAATATACAAGTGGTATCACAGCATCCCAGATTTCTGTAATAGCTCAACAGTCAACAGGTGGTGCTCAACCAACACAAAGAGGTGAGTCCAAAACCAAAACTTAAACCACCGCCAGACGTAGAGACAGTGAAAGAGCTGCAAGGATGGTTTTCACGGTGACTGACCACTCTTTGCCCACACAAATTGCAAGACAAGATCTTAAGAAGGAACACGCACGGCTCTATGCATCAAGGTACTACAGAGCAAAAAGGATTCCATAGACACGTTTTTAGGAAAATATGGGCATAATTTCTGTAAATCTCCTCACTGCCTTTGGTGCTCTGAGGTCCCTGTCAATCTTCAAGGGGAGAAGAGGAGACATTCCTTATGTAGACGTCCACAGACCAAACCTGGGGCTCTTTCCGTGGGGGGTACCCAAAGTCTCATTTCCAGGGGGACGTACCAGGAAAGGCTGCTCTAGACACTTGTAAACGGGAACGTGCAGCTCCCTGGAGAGCTCCCTACGACAGTAGCCCCCAAAGCACCTGTAGTCGGGCTTCTGGTCCCCCCACCTCTTCCAGACATGGCTGACGGGGGTACTTCTTGGTCTAACTCAGGATTATGCCACATTCCTCCTTTTAAAGTGTAGCCAGAAACACATTACAAAGATTTCTGAGACTACAGCTTCTATGTTTGCCAAAGCCCTCTTCTGGCCTAACCTCCCCAAACTGCCCTCCTACGTGCCCCATGGGCCTCCCTGTTGGAACAGTGACCCCAGATTCCCCCCAAACTATGAGAAGGCCAAGGTCTACGGCTGACTCATTCCAGCACAGTGCCTGGTACATGGGAGGCGCTCGTAAACACGGAGCCGCTAAACGAGTACGAACCCTTTCTTTCCATAATGAAAAATCTTCACATGGCCCTGCCGCGGGCCACTCTCCTAGAAGACAGGTTCACGACCCGGACCAGGAAATTCAGAGTACGACAAAGGTCTCCCTCAAAACTGCTGTTGGATGGACTAGCAAACTCTGAATTCTTCAGCGGTCTGGCAAGAGACCGCTTTGGAATGGAAGCTTTGCACAAACAGGAGCTGAAATAAAGAACAGGGGTGGACGGGACCAGGAGGGGATTTTTGGATTCTGTCCATCCCAGGTAGGATTAACTTCTAACGCCCGGTTGGCCCATTCTCTCCAAAAGAAAGCAGGCAGAGGGCTCCAGGGCCTGTCACTACAGGCCCCAGAAGAGGAGTGGGGCCCATGCGTTTGTTCACTGAACCATACTTGCCTGTTGTGGGGCCAACACTTCTTTGCCATTCCTAGAAACGCTTCTTGGATGCTCACTAGCAAAACGGCGCTAGGCCTGCCTCCCCCTCACTCCCACCCGGCTATGTGACGTGTGTGTGTGTCGGCAGTGAGCGCAGTGAGCGGAGAACGAGGAACTGGAGTGGGTGGTCCAGGCCCCTCCCCTCCTCTCCTCTTGGGAGCAAGCTGCCATTCATCCTGCTCTGCTCCTCCAGAGCCCAGGGCGGGGCTGGGGCCTGTCCTAGGCCCAGGACCACCTGGAAAGGCAGTCTGGGGCTCACTTGTAAGCCATACGCTCAGCTTGATCAACAATAAAAGTAATATTCTGGCTGCTATCTATTGACTTTTTTATTGCGGTAAAGCACACCTAGCATAAAATTGACCATTTTAACCATTTGCTTACAGCGTACAATTCAGTAGCATTAAGCACATCCACAATGCTGTGCACCCATTACTGCCACCTAGTTTCGGAACGGTTTTCATCGCCCCAAAAGGAAACCCTGTACCCGTGGAGCAGTCACTCCCCATGTCCTCCTCCCCTTGCCCTGGCAACCACTCATCTACTTTCTGAGGCCATTTGTGTGTGGCTTCCTTCCCTAAGCACCCCGGTTTCAAGGGTCATCCGCGTTGTACCACGTGCTAGTGTTTCATTCTTTTCCACGGCCGAATCGCACTCTGCTGGATGGACAGACCCCCTTTGTTTGCTGTTTCACCTTTCGGCTGTCGTGACTAGTGCTGCTTTGGCCAACTGCTTTACTTCCCAAACAGTTCAGCACTCTGGCAGGGGAGAGGGGTCCGATCGTTCAGCTGGCGCTGCGGACACAACGATGGGCAAAAACAATGTGAACTTTGCTGGGGGGGCAAGCGGACAACTGTCCATTGACACTTCCGATGCACACTACTTTGGCCCACAAGTCCACCGTCAGGAATGGATTCTGCAGACTCAAGTGCACACGTGTACAAGGACACACATGGAAAGACATCAAACAGCAGTGCTGATGTGGCAGAAAAAGGCTGGAAACGACCTACACATTCATCAAAGGGACCTGCTTTAGCGACTGCTGGATGCACACAGAGGGACACTATGGGGCACTTAAAAAAAACACAAACCCACATTTTATGCGCTGATTGACAGGCAAGGTCTACAAGCTGTATTAAGTGAGAAGAAAACTAAGGTGCAGGATGGACAGCGTGGCGACCATGTGTTTTTATAACAGAGAGATATGTGCACAAGACACATGGGATGCGGGAAGGGGGAGAGGAGACAGACTGTCAATCTCAGAAAGACACACAAGAAACAAGTAACAGTGAAACAGTGATTTCCCTTTAGAGAGCTCAACTGGAGAGTTAACGGGTTCAGTTGGCAACCTCGTTTTCACTGTTTACTAGTTTATACTGCTTAAATACAAGAATATATATATATTTATTATTACTTTTTTTTTTTTTCAAAATAAATAAGGCAAAGAGACCAGGTACAGTGAAAGACTTATAGGGTTTCTAGTTAATCAGGGAAGGCAATTAATCACATGAGCAGATAGAAGATTTGGTGCAAGTCAATTCTGTGAACTAGACTCAAATATGAGGATAATGCTCATTAAGTGGTTTCTTTAATGAGTGAGTAGATGCGCAATGCTCAGACCGGTCTCTCTTCCAGGACTCTGACTCTTTTTCTTCAAAAGAGCGGTCTCTATTGGCTTTCCTAGGATCTGGGCCTGGTTCCACAGGCTGCCAGGAGCCAAAACTAACAGGCTCCCGACAGACAAAGGTTCATTGAGGAGCCAAGGCGTGGGGAGCAGGCACAGCGACAGGCACCGCAGGAGGAGGGCATTGTGTCTAACGGACTCGCCCAACTGCGGGCCTCCGCCCTGGGCCTCCGGCCCAAGCAGAGCCTCCTCCCAAAGGCAGCTCAGTGAGGTTGCCAGGCCCTGCTCTCACGCCTAAACATGGGTCCTCTCTCCTACACCAGCAATTCATCCTCCTCGTGGCTCGCTTGGTGTCTATTTTATTTTTTACATTCAAAGAAAGTCCTGTTGGGGAAGCGGACTCTGAGGGCAACGGAGGGAAAGCAGGAATATGGACTCCTGAGGTCCTTGTCTCAGGTCTTGTCCTACTGACAAGGTGAGCGAGTGTGTGTGTGTGTGTGTGTGTGTGTGTGTGTGTGTGTATGCTGGCGTATGTGGTGTGTGAGGTGTGTGTGTGGTTGTGAGAGAGAGCACACTGTGTATACGGGTGCATCTGCCCTCATGCATGACATGCTTGTGGTCACATCCTTGTGAGGGCTTGTATTGGTTTTGTGTAAAAAAGCAGGGAGTAATCATTTCCATGACCATCAAAAATTAAAGCCAGTTGAAGGAGGTGAAACCAGGCAAAATCAGAGTAGCTGCAGTGGTGACTTCTTCACCCCGTCTGTAAATGCTGGTGACCTGTGTCCTTGTTGGGAGCACTCCCTCCTGTGTCCTGGCCTTCCACCAGGGGACACACACCGCCGAGCTTATACCATTTCCAAGCCAACAAGGCAAGGAGAGTAGTTTCCACTTCTGGACAAGTCACATGAGCCGTCCAAGCTCCACCTTCTCTAAAATGGTGACGGTGTCCACCTCACAGGGAGGATTACAGGCAGGCACGAAAGGGCAGAGGAAGTAGCAGCCAATGCTGGGGCACGTTGCTGCACAGCAGTCAGTTCCGGGCCATGTCGCTGGGTTTTTAAACCTGTTGTTGCCCGTCAGATTGTAGACATAACTGGACTTTCAGGCAGGAGGAGCAGGGATGCTGGGCAGGGCATCACTTAAAGCCAGATTCATGGGGCACCTGGTGGCTCAGTCAGTTGAGCATCTGACTTCGGCTCAGGTCGTGATTTCACGGTTTGTGGGTTTGAGCCCCACGCTGGACTTTGTGCTGGCAGCTCAGAGCCTAGAGCCTGCTTTGGATTTGGTGTCTCCTTCTCTCTCTGTCCCTCCCCCACTCATGCTCCATCTCTCAAAGATAAATAAATGTTAAAACATTTTTAAAAAATTTAAAGCCAGATTCGTATGTTTATTTGCCAAGAGACTAAACTTAGATCCAGATCCCAGGGTGTTCTGATTCCTCTGGACCAGGTACAGGGCCAGACTTAGAACAAGAAAAAGTGGTGTATCACTTCAGTTTGCACCATTTGTTAATAAACTTTAATACTTAAAAAAAAAAATCTGTGCATTAGCCATGTGTCTCTCATACTGTAGGAGCTGTCTGTGCCCTTCACCTTTTAAAAAACTTTTTATTTTGAAATAATTATAGACTCACAGGAAGTTACAAAAACTAGCACAAAGAGTCCCCTGGATACTTCACCCAGCTTTCCCCAGGGGCGGCATCCTCTGCGGCTGGGACACAATCTCACCACCGGGAAACTGACTTTGGCATATCAGTGTTACCGAGACTACAAATCTTACTCCGTTTTCGCCACCCGTTGAAATGTCCATCGTCTTTCTCTTGCTATTTTATGTTGGTAACACCATAACATTGATTTGTGATGTTTCCGCAAACGTTATACCTTAAGTTTTGGAGTTTTACTTCTTTATATAGCATATCTTCAAATAAGCAGGTTATCCATTTGTGTAGTCCTATCTACCGGTCTTCCTTTAAAATTTCTTTTAGCTTCCCTGCCTGCCCGTCTACCCCATCCAGAGATTGTTTCCTTTAATCTCTTTTTTAGCTTTTTTAGTCTTACTGATTTTAAAATAAATTATACACCCACACTCAAAGAAAATTCAAACAATACAAAACAGTACAAAACAAAAGCAAAGTCACCTGCAATTCCACCACCTAGAAATAACTGTCGTCTAAATTTTGGTGATAATATTGTGTAGTGAAGAAATAACCTATCCAAAGAGAAGTCTGGCCTTTGCCCTCAAGCTCCTAGGAAGTGACCTCTACGCCCCTGGAATGTCCTGCCTGATAGTAGTGTCTTTGTTTGCCTGGGGGCGTTGGTCAGAGGAGAATCTCACACAGTCTGATTCACTCTAGCGCTCTGGACCAAACAGTATCAGTTCCAATCTCCAGAGGAACTGATAACTAAAGGCATCAGCTAGATCTCCAGGAGGGGCTGGAGACCAGAAAGTGGCCACACAGGCAGAATGTCATCAAGTAAAACTGCGACCGCCAGCGACTCAGGTGAGCTTCCCTGCCTGGCAGTGCTCTCTGCGTGCACTGTCACACGCTGTGGTGGGAAGGAGGTCACGCCACCAGAAGAGGACAACCAAGGGCACCACCTTTGAACACCTCTTCGACTCTGCCCTGTGCACCCCTTCCTTCCCTTGGCTAACTCAATTAGAAGCTTTTCCCTGTAATACACCGTAATGAAGAGTGGAACGGTTTTCAGTGAGTTCTGGGAGTCCTTCTATAGAATTATTCAACCTGAAGGTGGTTTCCGGGAACTCCTCCAACTTATAATTGGTGTGAGAAGCGAGGGCAGTCTTGTGAACTATTATCCCCAACTTCGTAGTTGACCCTTAAGTCCTTGTAATACACATATTTTCATATATATGAATAAACGTAATATTTAAATGTTGGATAATACTGTTTTATAATTCATTTATCATTTATGTTATAGACATCTTATTGTGTCAACATAGTTTTATATATATTCTTAACGTTTGTTTATTTTTGAGAGAAAGAGAGCGTGCGCACGCAAGCCGGGAAGGGGCAGAGAGACAGGGAGACAGAATCTGAAGCAGACTTTAGGCTCTGAGCTGTCAGCACAGAGCCCGACACAGGGCTCGAACTCACAAACTGTGAGATCGTGACCTGAGCCCAAGTCAGACGCTTAACCGACTGAGCCACCCAGGCGCCCCTCCCTGTTGGATTAAAATGCCCTCTTCAGGGACACCTGGGTGGCTCAGATGCTTAAGCATGTGACTCTTGATTTCAGCTCAGGTCACGATCTCATGGTTTGTGAATTTGAGACCCATGTCGGGATCCACACTGAGTGTGGAGTCTGCTTGGGACTCTCTCTCCCTCTACTCCTCCCCTGCTCATGTGCACACTCATGCTCTCTCGCTCTAAAAAAAAATTTTTTTTAATACCATTTTCATCATACACCTCATTCCCACATAGGTCCTTGGGGCTATTTCTGAACACACTATTTCTTTTGGTGTTTGTGCATATGTTTTTAATGGTTTCACTTTTTACATTCAACTCTGATTCTTCTGGGGAAAAGAGTCCGTTTACTTCTTTACAGAGCTCACCAAAATAAATTCCAACCAGCTATCTGATTGCTTCACCTTCCCCAACTAATTTATGAGACTTCCATTAACAGATCTTAAATTATAATATACACCAGGGTCTGTTCTAGGGCCTCGTGTCACTGATTCATGTCCAATCCTGTGCTAGTATCACACTGATCTGGTAACTATAAATTTGTAATACGCTATCTAGGTAACGTTGGTCTCCATCACTTTTGTTTTACTGTTAGAATCTTTGCCTATTTGCTCTTCCACGTTCCAATGTCACGATCACATTGTCAAATCTCAAAAGACAACTCTTCTGGTATTTTTATTAGAGTCGTGCTTAATAAATTAAAGCGGGCAGGGCTGACCATTCCAGGTGGGTCATCTCCATCCCAGACCAGTATATGTTTCTCCACTTACTCAAGCCACTTACCCTACTTAAAATGTCGGAGACATCTGAAGCTGTCCAGTATTCTATAATTTACTTCATCTGTGTCCTTCACATTTCTAACCATATACTTCTACTAACGTTTTAAAACAATGTAAAAAGAAAATTGAGAAAGCTAGAATCGGCAAGTCACATAGTCACACACCCAAATACAAACACCGTCCACATTTTACTGCATTCAACCTAGCCACCCACCCCTCAACCCCGTAGCTACGATGGTAACGGCCGCCCTCACCTTGATCAAAGTGGCTAAGCCACAGACACAAGTCAGAAGCTTCTACCGTATCAGCACCGGGAATAACTACCCTCAAAGAATCCTGCCGTTTCCTAGCACTTTTATCCACCTACGCAGAAAGGTAATTAGTAGGTTCCAACATTCACCGAGGTTAAGATTTTTATGTAAAGTATGAAAAACTCCACCCCTTACAGACATCTGGCTTACAGAGGAAGTAAATTAACAAAGGTCTCCAGCCAGAGTACATACCTGCAGTCAGGACTCTAGATAGAAACTGTCTACCACAAATGTAAGAGAAAGAGATGCGCAGATGTTTCTGAGTTCCTATGAAGACTGGCAAGAAATACATCTGTTACTATTATTATTGTTATGACCATTATTAGTCATTTTCAAGGCACTGCCAGCTATCTAACCCACTTTAAAGGCACCGAAATCTGAAGCTGTCTGATGCATTTCAAAGGATAAGGTAACACCCTCCAGGTAGCCAAGACCTATAAATAGGCTTTAAAAGCATTGGCTCCTTTCCTAAGTCAGTTTGACAATTAAAGAAAACCCATGGAATCTGCTCTCTATTGAATTTGAAACCCCAAACCTCGACCTTGACAATAACTGGGGTCGCAGTGACAGTAGGGTTAAGTAGGTATGGGGGCATCTATCAAATCCTCACTTTTCTGGGGCAGAAGCTGGAGCCGGTAGTTAAATCTACACAGCACCTATTATAATGTTGTGTAAAATGGTGCTTAACAAAAGAAATGAACTGATGAAAAGAATTAGAACCTTTTCAGGTTGCACGTGGGCTATACAGCATGAACACTGTACCCAGATTAATCTGGCTGAGACGCCACTTTCTTCATGAAACTATCCTGATCCGCTTATTTGACACTGTTCTAGCCGCGAATGATAGAGCAGCAAACAAAACGATGTCCCTGGCCCCATGGAGCTTATATTCTCCGGGGAAAGACAGGCGCCACGTGTGTGCTATGTCAGGAGCACCGAGCAGTACGGAGCACAGGCGAGGTGGAGAGGGAGCTGGGAGGTGCTATTTCTATAGGGTGAGGTGTGAAAGTGGAAGGATGGAGAGTGGACACTGACGGATCCTGGCTTCTGCCTCGATAAGCCCACAAAACTGCTCGTGCCGAGGACGCGGACGGCCTCTGCGCTATCAACCAGTCACTTTCGGACCTCCCCTGACGGAGCTTCCTCCAACATCGGCCCCCACCCCGCCCCACGCCCTCACCGCTGCCCAGCCTACTCTGCTCCCCACTTTGCGAGCTCTTCCTCCTCCTCGCGGCCGAGGGGCTTGTCCCGAACCCTCCACACCCCACACGCTCTCCCTTGCCACCCCCTACCCACACGCCAGGATGACCTCACCAACGGTGTCTGCTCACACCTCTCCCCTCCCGAAAGGCCCGCACGGGTTCCCACGGCTCATAGGGTAGAACAGAGTCCCTAAGCGCTCACCGAGGTGGAGGCCCCCAGCCGCACACACCTGGCGTAAACAAGCTCTTCATCACCCACCTAACTCCTTCATCTTGAGGATATTGGCCCCCGGCAGGAGCCCTCCCGGACCGCTCTCAGTGTAAATCATTAGCTGTGTCCTCTCCCGACTCCCCGTGCCCACCACGATCTGCCACTACCCGACGTGTGTGCCAACTGCCTGTCTCCACGACCAGAGTGCGCTTTCTGGGAGGGGGTAGCCGTATCCATTCTGTTCACCAATACCTCTCCCCGCACGGTGCCACCGTGCAACAGGCCCTCGAGTATGTGCCGAACGACCTCCAGAGCGTCCCTCCTGCCCAGAGAGCCCCACTCGGGACTACCACAGTCCCTGGTCCCCGGCCTCGCCCCACTCATCCTGCGCTCCGCGCTCCTCTGGGCTCCGGACTGGGCCCGACGCACAAGGGGTCCTCCGTGTTTCAGTCTGTATCACGCTCTCCTTTGCGGGAGCTCCAGGCGCTCACATAGATGCGTCACTGTCCACGTGTCCTCGGTCTGTTGGTCCCCCATTCCACCTCCCTCCCCCCCCCCCAGTGTAAAAGCAGGTAACACAGCTGCGTAAATTAACGATTCGAGCTTTTTCCAGGTCGGCTTCATTTTAGAGACCACAGCTAGATGAAAAGGAACAGTATGTTACAAATTAAACGAAACCAGGAGTCGGAACCCAGCACTGCGGTCTGAGTTCTAAACAGCGTGCCTTTAGGTGGGACACCATCTCTGCCCAAGTCAGTTCTTCTCTCTGGGCTCACTTTTCCTTTTTGTGATGAGATGGAACTTAATTAGCTTATCCCAACTTCCTGCCAGTCCTATGGGTCTAGGATTGTACCCGTCTCCCAGAAAGGGAGACATTGGCCCCAAAGACTATAAATGAGAGGCACCCACAGTAGGGTCGTGTTGGGGAAACACCAGCTACTGTTTAGCAAAAGAACGAATAGAAGGATCTGTAACACCCTGACCACAACCACACATCTCTGCCTTTTTTTTGGAGGAGGATTTTAAAAAGCACAAACACGGTGGGTGGAGGGATGGGGGAAATAGCTGATGTGATGGAGATTAAGGAGGGCACTTGTGATGAGCACCAGGTGTTGTGTGAAGTGTTGAATCGCTATACTGTATACCTGAAATTATTATTACACTGTATTTTAACTAAGTGGAATTTAAATAAAATCTTTAAAAAAATTTTTTTAATGTTTATTTATTTTTGAAGGAGAGAAAGACCGATCATGAGCAAGGGAGGGGCAGAGAGAGAGAGGGAGACAGAATCCGAAGCAGGATCCAGGCTCTGAGCTGTCAGCACAGAGCCTGACATGGGGCTCGAAATCACGACCTATGAGATCATGACCTGAGCTGAAGTCAGACGCTTAAATGACTGAGCCACCCAGATGCCCTTTAAATAGATCTACAAACAAACCAAAAACAAAAACACAAACTGAACAAAAATTTAAAAAAACACAAAAACAAAACACAAAAAAATTAAAAGCACCAATAGGGGTGCCTGGGTGGCTCAGTCAGTTGAGTGTCCAACTCTTGATCTCAGCTCAGGTCATGATCCCTGAGTTGTGGGATCAAACCCCGCATCTGGCTCCACACTGAGCATGGAGCCTGCTTAAGATTCTCTCTCTCTGCCCCTCTTCCCCAACTCCCCAACTCTCTAAAATTTAAAAAAAAAATGTTTTAAAAAGCACAAACAACACAAGAAGCAACAGGTGTTGACAAGGATGTGGAGAAAAAGGAACCCTAGTGCACTGCTGGTGGGAATGCAAACCGGTGCAGCCACTGTGGAAAACAGTATGGAGGTGCCTCAAAAAGTTAAAAAACCAGAAGTACCTTATGATCTAGCAATTGTACTACTATTTATCCAAAGAATACAAGAACACTAATTCAAAAGGATACATGTACCCCTAGGTTTATAGCAGCACTGTTTACAACAGCCAAGATATAGAAGCAGCCCATGTGTCCACTGACACATGAATGGATAAAGATGTGGAACATAGGGGCGCCTGCGTGGCTCAGTTGGTTAAGCATCTGACTCTTGATCACAGCTCAGGTCATGACCTCACCATCGTGGGGATCGAGCCCCTCATCGGGCTCTGCGCTGGGTGTGAGCCTGCTTGGGATTCTCTCTCCTTTTCCCTCTGCCCCTCCCCACTCATGCTCCTGCCCTCTCTCTTTCTCTCTCAAAAATAAATAAATAAAAATTTAAACAAGATGTGAGATATGTATACAATGGACTATTATTCAGCCATAAGAAAGAATGAAATCTTGCCATTGGCAGCAACATGGATGGACTGGAGGGTATAATGCTAAGTAAAATAAGTTGGTCAGAGAGACAAATACTATATGATTTCACTCATATGTGGAACTTAAGAAACAAAACAAACAAGCAAAGGGAAAGGAGAGAGAGAGAGAGAGAGAGAGGAAAAGAAACCAAGAAAGAAACTCCTAATTACAGAGAAGACACTGATAAAGTTACCAGAGGGGAAGGGGGGGGGGGATGGGAAAACTAGGTGGCAGGGATTATGGGGTGCACTTATCTGGCGTGCACTGGGTGATCTATGGAATTCTTGAATCACTATATTGTATACCTGAGACTATATACAACACTCTGTTGACTATTAAAATAAAACAATTTAAAAAATAAAAATAAAAACCACAAACAAAAAAACTTTGTACAGCCCTCCTCACATAAGAGAAATTCCAAAATGAAATGTGTTTTACCTATCCCTGCTAAAGACAATCTCCCCGCCATCTGCTACTGAGAATCAGCTGTCACCCTAAATCTTTCCCTCTTCTTATCCTCCTCCCATGCATGCATTTTCATCAACTTGTCAGCCACCCAAGTAAGAAGTCTGCGATGGCAGGAGAGCCAGGGCTCACTCATGAAAACGAAGGCAAGAGAGATAATCTCAGACTGGTGTCTATTTCAGAAACACTGCAAATCTCCAAGCCGCCCTGACTACGGGACGCACAGACAGCCCTTCTGCCAACAGGCTCCTGAGACGTATGGACGTATTTCATCTTTATCAGCATTCAAAATACCCACATTTTTTTCCTCGCGATATGCTCATTTTCACTCTGGCCTTTCTGTCGAAAGCAACAATTTGTTATTCATGAAATCAAACTTAAAGACAGTGGCAGAAGATGAAGTTTCAGTTCAGGATCATATCCCAGTTTTAACCTCAGACCTTTATACAGTATGAACCCTGCTGCACAGGCATTTCCCATCTCAACGGCCGTTGCAAACGCCTGAAAAGAAGAGTGTGTTTTTATAGCTCCATGGGAGGATAAACACACCTTAGTTACCACGGTGCTATAAAAATCAAGGTCAGGGTAACTTATCTCTCATTTACCTCTGCTTCAGGGCCTCCTGGGAAAAAGGACAAAAATAAAATGAGCATATCTAAGGCACAAATCATTTAACAAACTACAGAGCAGGAAAAAGTCAAAAGAAAAAGTAAGTGATGGATATTTATTTTCTCAAAACCGAAACCCTTGGTACACTGATTTTTTTTCCCCTCCACATTCCCAAATGAAGCCAACAACTCGGCCGGGCAGGAGGAACTTGTGGCACGAAAGACTGAACCAAACGGCAAGGAGATTTTGTGTTTTCTCATCCCGCAGGTCTCTGAGAGCCAGTGTGCGTTTGGGAGGAAGGGAAGGAAAAGAGTAGGGAGGGAAGTTCCTATGAATGAAACTTGAAGCCAACCGTTTATGCTGATTTTTTACCTGTCAAGTTTCAGAGTCTTTCTATTATTGCAGGAGCGCAATCCGCTTTCCTGGCATAAAGATGAGTAACATCTATTCTCCCTAAGTCAAAATCCCAGATTTTACTGAGGAAATCTGATCCCGTCCACGGTGCCACAGTGAGAAATTCAAGTCACAAAAATTCATCTACCAACAGAATCTCAGGCCAGGCGGAAACACAGTGTGGCTCCCACTATGGGCTCGCTCCCAAGAAGGAGAGCAGCCCTTCTAATGAGAAGCACTGTCATTATCACCTGTTATCCGCCACTGGCCACAGGAGTCGGGAGAGAGACTGTGTTCCCCTCCTGACTGCCAGCTCTGCAGCCTTGGGTAGACATCTGGCCTTTCTGAACGTCTCTTTCTTTGGGGGGAAGAAACAACCTATTTCACAGAGCTATGGTAAGAATTAAATGAAGCGAGGTACTTAGATGGATTAACAGTGTCTGGAACATAGGAGGTTCTCAATAAAATGGATTTATGCCTTCTTCTGACGTTCAGAACCGTTCTGACTCTTTGTGCTATGAAAAAGCACAACGACAGGCCTCCAGGCCACAGCAGCCAAGCCTCCCAGCAACTGGAGTCCGGAGACAAAGAGAGAGCCTGACTGTTAGGGTGCGTGATGAGCAAAGGTCCTTGAGAGCTGGAGAGAACTGCCATTTAGAGATTAGATACGCGGTTCTTCAATGAAAATGCAATCGATTCCCACCAGTACAGGTGGCACAGATACAACTGTGTTTCTCTTTTATTAGCGCTGGTTCACTCTCCACCATAGAGTATCTACATAGCAGCAAAGTCTAATAGCCCTTCAACAGGAACTGAAGCTGGGGAGCTTCACAGCCTCCCATCACTTGCACACACACACCCAGAAGCTCCCTCAGCAAGGAAGTGCTGTCTGGGGGCTGATTCCCCTCCTTCACATCAGCTCTGGGGCACACTTCACAGCACTGTCCCTTATAAGGCACCACTTAGGCTAGAGAGTAGACTGATGTTCTAAACACTGCAATGCTCCAGGAGAAAGTGGGCAGCCTGTGGGTTTGTATATCTGGTGGTATAGCTGAGTGCTAAGCCTGTTTCAGCTCAAAGTCCACAATACTATAGGCCTACGAGAATAAAGAGTAAGAAAGGTACTAAGGGAGAAATAATTACTCTAGAATGCGGAGAAGCCAGACTTAAGGCAGTTGGCACAGTTAAAGAGGGGATGGCCAAAGAGTTTTAATCCTTCAATTATTTATAAGATACAGATAAAACATGTCTTTTGATTAAAAAAAAAAAAAAAAGAGCCTGCAATTCCAGCTTGCTTTCACAACCAGGACCATAGGGCAGAAATCATCTGCAGGCCAGGAAAAGAAATATCCCAGCAACATGTACCAAGAGCCTGTGATGTGACAGGCTCTGCACTGAGAACTGGGTGATAATGATGTCAGGACATCACAAACTGAGAAAGGCAGCTTTGAAGGAGCTAAGGCACATGTGCAGGGTATGGAAACACGCGAAAGGGGCATTCAATGTCATCAGTGGATCGAGGGCATCTTCCTCAGATAGGATGCCGGAGCTGAGGCCCCAAGGATGGGCAGGAATTAACTAGGGAAAGAGGATGTAGAGAAAAAGGTTTTTTAGCAGAAGGAATAAAGAGGTCTTTCTCAAAGTATTAGCAGTTTGGCTCTGGTCCCCTCTACCCTCCATACTTAGCTTTGATGAGCAAAGAAGTGAAGGTAAGAACACTGATTATCTGGAAATCTCAGGATCCAATCTCCCCCTTGCCAGTGGGATGGGGTCAGGCACAGCAGTCAAGTCCTTGGATAAAGATAAGAGAGCTACAGAGAAATCAGTTAGTTTGTGCCCGTGTTAAGGGTCAATCTCCTGAATCTGTCACCCAAAAAAGATGAAAGAATGGGAGGAAGAGCTGGTTTGTCATCCTCATTTCTGAAGTAGAGCAGGAGAAAGACAAGAGAGAAAGAGAGAGGAAGAGGAAGGGGAGAGCAGGGTTGAGAACAAGGAAGGTTGTGAAGGATATGTCTTCCACTATTAGTGGTTTGGCTTTAAAAAGTAAAAATTCTCTTCTAAATCAAAAAATCAATAAACAAAGAAGGTAAGTGCCAAATGGAGGGAGAGATTGTGAAAAATCGGTTAAGTTCCTCAAACTACCTACTAATTAACTATCTAATTAAAGATAATTATCTTTACAATGAAAAGATCTGGCAGTTATCTAAACCAAATGATCAAATTTGGCATCATTAACAGTGGGACAAGCTGACATTATGTACCTCTGATGTGACTATCCGTGAAGCACACCCACCAAAAATGCTGACCCTAAATGTTATCAATGCCTTCTAGGCCCAGCATGGTTTACAGGAAATACAGGGGACAGAGAAACATGCTAGCCACCACCACAAGAAAACAAATACAGAATGCGGGACGTTCTTCAAGACAACTGGCCCCGTCACTTCCGAAAGTCAATGGCAAGGGGAAAAGGTGAAAGGATTGTTCTCTTTGGCATGAAAATGACATAATGGTTATGAAAGTAAATATATTTTTAGGAATATAATGTCACGATGTCTCCAACTTTTTTTCTGAACCATACAAAAGAGAGACAGGTACCTAGAGCAAGGGTGGCAAAAGTTAACAAATATCAACTGCAGGTGATGGCTATAAACGTGATGGCTGCACCATTATTTCATATTTTCTCTGTTAAAATTTTTAATCATAAAAATGTTGGGAAAAAATGGAAAATGAAAGACCCACTTCCCAACTTAAAAAAGAAAAGAACTAAAAGGAAATTCTCAAATACCAAATAAATGGTCAAATTCAGGGAACAATACATTCACTAGAGAGCACAGAAATGAAAATTAAAACACCTGAGATACCATTTTTTGCCTATCAGATTAACGAAGATTTTTAAAAGCATAGTAATAATGGTACATGATTTTTTTTTTTTTTAAGTACAGTCATTCTGGAAAATAGTTTGGCAGCTTCTTATGATGTTAAACATATCCTTACCTATGACCCAGCATTTACCCAAGAGAAATGAAAACACATGTCCAATCAAGACTTGTACATGAACATTCAGAGCAGCTTTATCCACAATGAAGATGAAAACAACAAAATGAAGACAAGCCAGCTGTCTATCGACAGGGGAATGGATAAAACAAACTGTGGTATATCCGAGCAACAGAATATTAACTATTGATACATACAGCAACACAGATGAATCTTAAAAACATTCTGAGCACAAGAAATCAAGCAAAAACAGTACATACTGTATGATTCCATTTATACAAAACACAAGGAAAGACCAAGCTAATCTACAGTGAGAGAGCAGATGGGGGACGGGAAGAATGCCTGGAAAAGGTACAAAGGAACCTTCTGGGCTGATGGAAATGTTCTGTATCTTGACTACAGTGGTTATATACGTGTATACATTTGTCAAAACTGTTGAAGTGTACATGTAAAAGGGTGAATTTTATTGTTTACATATTAAACCCCAGTAGAGTCAAATTAAACTTTCAAATTACAGTAAGGACACCCAGACTTGGAAAGGATGTAGGGAGTGGGGTCTCTTATATACTGCTGGTGGGAATACTGACTGATGCAACTTTTTCTTTCTTTTTCGCTAACAGCTGTGTTGGGATGTAATTCACATGCCACACAATTCACCCATTTAAAGTGTACAATTCGATGATTTTTAGTCTAATTGCAGAGAATGGTGCAACTATCACCACAATCAATTTTACAACGTTCCCATCACCTCAAAAAGACATGCCATCCCCTCAGTCATCACCTCCCAATCCTGAACAACTATTAACCCACTTTCTATCTCTAAATGTGACATTTCATATAAATGGGATCACATAATATGTGTTCTTTTGTGACTGGTTTCAACTTAGCATAATGTTTTCAAGGTTCATCCATGTGACAGCAAATATCTTCTTCCTTTTTATGGCTGAACAATATTCCATCATATGGATCCATCACATTTGGTTTATTTATTCACGGATGGGCATTTGGGTTGTTTGCACCTTTGGGCTATTTTGAATAATGCTGCCATGAACGTTCGTGTACAAGTTTTGTACAGACAGATGCTTTCATTTCTTTTGCATAGACACCTAGGAATGCCAACTCCTGGGGCAAACGGCACATGTATGTTTAACTTTTTGAGGACTACCAGAGGGATTTCCACAGTGGCCGCACCATCTTACATTCCCACCAGAAACGTACAGAGGGTTCCAGTCACTCCACATCCTTGCCAACGCTGGTCACATCCTAGTGGGTGTGAGGCAGTATCTCTGTGGTTGTTTCAAGTTTCATTTCCCTAATGATTAATGGTATGGAACCTCGTGTGTTCTCACGTGTTTATCGGTCATCCCTGTATCTTTGAAGAAATATCTATTCCAGTCCTTTGCCCACTGTTTAATTAGGTTTGTCTTTCTCTTTCTGAGCTGTAGTTTTTTTGATATATTCCAGATAACACATCCATTATTAGATACAGGGTTTGCAAATATTCTCTCCCATTCTGGAGGTTGTCTTTTCTAGTTGGTATAACTTTTGAAATCCAGTCTGGTAACACATATCAAAGAGTTCAGTATATAGTTTATCTTATAGTTTTACTTCTAAGAATTTATCCTAATAAAAGAATTAAAGAAGTGGAATGAGAACTGCTAATGAACAAGAACATTCACCATAGCACTACTTAAATTGGATCTCAATCCTTTCCTCACACCATAAACAAAAACGAACTCCAAATGGATCACTGTCCTATATGTAAGAGTTAAAACTATAAAGCTTCTTGAAGAAAATATAAGAAAACTTTGGAAACCTTGGGTTTGGTACAGATTTCTTAAATAGGTCACAAAAAGCATGAACTACAAAAAAAAAATGGATACACTGGACTTCATCAAAATTTAAAACTTTCACTCTTCAAAAGATGGCTGAAAATGACAGTGCGGGTCTATTTTTACCTACAAGGGTACAGAAAAAAAAATAAAAAGGCACAATAACAAAATAACAGGGTATATAACTCCACAAAGAGTGTTTCAGAGGATTCCGCTCTTTTCTTCCTATCTTCTAAAATGTCTGAATTCTCCATTTGGCAATGACTACACATTTTTAAAAAATTTTTAAAAATGTTTATTTATTTTTGAGGGAGAGAGAGAGAGAGAAAACAAGCGGGGGAAGGTCAGAGAGAGAGGGAGACATAGAATCCACATCAGGCTCCAGGCTCTGAGCTGTCAGCACAGAGCCTGACGTGGGGCTTGAACGCACAAACCACAAGATCACGACCTGAGCCAAAGTCAGACACTTAACCGACTGAGCCACCCAGGTGCCCTTCTTTTTATTTTTTATTTATTTATTGTTTTGGGGGGTGGGGAGGAGCAGAGGGAGGGAGGGAGGGAGGGAGGGAGGGAGGGAGGGAGAGAGAGAGAGAGAGAGGGGGGGGGGGGGGAGGGAGGGAGAATCCCATGCAGGCACCACGCTCAGCATGGAGCCTGACTTGGGGCTCATTCCCACGACCCTCGGATCATGACCTGAGCCGAAATCAAGAGTTGGATGCTCAAACGACTGAGCCACCCAGACGCCCTGCCAGTGACTACGTATTTCTATACAATGAGGAGGAGAGCTGGAGAGGAACCTCCACAAAACTATTTCTGTTTTGAAAAAGGGAAAAAGGGAATTTCCATCTCATAATTAATAGAAAATAATATTCAGAGTTTACCATGTTGATTTAGGAGTTTTGTGAGGGTTTTTTTTTTTTTTTTTTTTTTGGACACATTTCAAAAATAAGAATACATTGTAATTTTATTAAGAGTGTAATATCTTTGCCCTTTTTCACGGATAATTTCTATTATACACTCAAGTTAATCTGTCAACAACTTTCAGTGATGTAGATGGATAATAATGGCTTAAGGTTATTCTGTAAAAAAAAGTTTACATGCACAGCACTATCTCACAACCCTCCAGGGCTTGTTATACAGAAGTAAAAATAATTCAAGACAGTTAATAAAAGTCTGCGTACTTGACTCGGAGTCTCTAGACCCTCACTAAGTTAATTACTCTTATTTTACACTCCATTTAACAAGTTACGCAAACCAGCAGAAAACGGGAGGCACCAGACAAACAGGGAGGGTAAGCGGCAAATCCAGTACAGAGCAGGTAGCAGCCAAGAGCCCAGAGGAGACGATGATTAAAGATCTGAAAACTGACTCACAAGAGAGCCAAAGATGGTTGAGTAGAGAAGCAAATATACCTTTGCTGTACAAGAAGATCAGGAAGTGACCATAATGAAACAATAAATAGTATTTGGAAACAGGTGTCTAGATAATTGAAAGCTATATGCTCAGTACATTCAAGAAAGCCAGTCAAGATTATTATGTATTTGAGAGAGATTTCCACTTTTGATTAAAAACGGCTAATTTTGTTAGAGATGATTAACAAAATAAACAACGGCAATCTGGAAAACTACTTTATTATCAAAGGAAGCTCTATGCGTTAAGAGAAGGGCAAATAACTAAGGTATTTTTGGAAACGTATTTTAATAGCTACCCAAGTTTAATGCCGTTCAGAGGACTGAACTAAAGAAGTAATTTAGATCCGCTGACGGATTCTTCTGTGCTCCTCAGAATGCACCATGTAGGTGGTTCCCAAGACCAACTCTGAGTAAGAACTAACCCTGTGGACAAGACCATTTTCTATCTGGCTCTGTCCATCACCTATAATCTCCTGGCTTTGCACCTCCGTCTTTGAGAAAAAGCACTTTAACTTGGCTGTCTGGGGCCCAGGTCTTTAACAAAAATTTGTGTCATACCCTGCTTTTGTACTAAGCTTTTCAAATGCCACTCTGCAACCACACTGCATTTGGAGAGCTACCAGGTCCTATGCAGAGAAACTAAGTTCCTGACTTGATGAGGAAATGGAGTCTGATCTTCTCAGCGCTGAGGTGAGTTACCTCCACTACCACGTGAGTTCCTGCTGTCCACACCCCTAAGGCTGGCATTTCCACAAAGACAGCTGGATATGACTAATCTGACCTCACAAATGTGAAACTAAACGAGGGGTAGAAGCGAGCCAGTGCCACTTAAGTCAGCAGCAGAAAGAACCCAAACACGGAGTTCCTGCTCCCAGTCTGGACGGACTATGTTTGGGACTCCCGCCAGAGGAATTATTCACTCTTCAGATTAACTTTGTAGCTTGAAGTTAATGCATGACAGGGACAGATGCCAGGCCAAAAGGGCAGCCTGAAGGTCAGCCGGGTAGCAGTGACAGCAGATGGGTAGAGAAGGTGGTGTCCTGCACAAGGCAGGAGAGTGCCAAGTAAGGCTGAGGCCACAGGCAAGCAGCCTAATTCCTGGAGGCTCCATGCCAGGAGGCCATGATGGCTGTGACTCGGCTGGGGCCCAGGAGTGGCCTGGGATGCCCGCTGACCAGGAGGAAGCTGTCTATTCTGGAATGGTTAGCTAATCGCCTAAGATGCTGCTGAGCCAAGAGGGCAAAGGCAAGCAGGTTCTCCCCTCTGGACCAGGCAGTCCTCCCGCCTCCCCCCAGGAACGTGGCTGAGGTGGAAGAAAAGCGGCCAGTCTCGGAGCACTGAAGCGATTCAAACTGAATCAACTGGTGCTTTATTCAAAACAATGATGGCTTTGTCAGGAGACTGCAACAGGCCAACAAGAGCCAGCTGAAAAACCTGCCCTCCCCTCCTAATTTCTGCCCCCTAGTCCCCATGACTTTAAGACATCACACAAAAAAAGAGGGGAAAAAAGTACACACACAAACCAACAGCAGCCAACCCTTGTGATGCAACAGGGGCAGGCCAGCTGCCATTCAGAGATGACACATCACTGGAGCTGGCTGTTTTGCTGCCGTGGATCTCCTACCCAGGAGTCGGAACTCCTGGGACATAGCTGAGTCTCACTTACTGATATATTTCCAGTGATCCCAGCCAACAGAGAACAAAGGGCTGAAACATCGTGTTTCTATAGTGCTGTTGGGTCAATGTTCCAGTCAATTTGGGAGGGCGGCATACCCGAGACCTCAGTTAGAGCTACCAGGCTCGAGTGGCTGCCCCTCGCTTTACAAGAGCCTGAAAGCTCCTACCCCAGGACCCTCTAGGGAAGGAAACAGAAAGAGATTCTCTCTGCAGGAAAGAACTTGGAGGGGGCTGGGGTGGAACCAGCAGATTATAGTATTTTTCACACCACACCCAGCCCTGCTCACTTCATCCATATTTTACCAATCAGCAGCAATCATCTCAAGCATTGTACAAACACACCCATAGCTCCAAGGAGCCAGCAATAAGCACAAAAAAAAGAGATAAGCAAACAAAGCCATGGGGCAAAAAGCAGCTGGCTACATACTGGCCAAGCCAGCTCAACTGTAATCAAGAGGTCTCTGGTAGGCTGCACTAAGAAGCAACTGTAGGAGTGAAGAGCCATGTCCTTTCTCCCTGGCTCCTATGGATTTTGCTAACGAGAGGATGTGTCCTATTTGGTGTCGGGCAAATCCTAGGAACTTCATCTAGCTGTCCTGCATTAATCTGTGAGCAGCTTTCAACTTACTGGAGAAAAAAAAAGTGCATAGAAATTTTGAGATACTTAAATATCATTTAGACCACTTTGACTTCTTTATTGTAATCAAATACTTGGTCTTGTCAAAAGGATTCTAATAAAATGCTTTAGAGAGAGAGAGAAAAAAAGAAGCAACTGCAGGAAGACACGCATGCCACAGGTGAGTTTCCCCAGCACCACCTGCCTGCTGGTTCTCAGGTACCGCACAAGGACAACGTCAAGGACAAGAGAGAGGCTGAATTGATAACTGGGCCTTCCGCCAAGGTCTCTCATGAGGGAAAAAATTAAGAACTCCAAAGCTCAGGACTTGTCCAATGAATAGAGGACCAGCTTGAGGGAGTGCTAAGGAGGCTGGGGGCCAGGGCCTGGAGCTCTAAGCCAGAACGTGGCGGGTGGATGCGGATGCCACAAGGGGCAGCCTCCCCTTTCCGCTGAAGGGAGGGAGTCTTATGACTGATTCAGTTTTTCAAACATAACCGAGGTCCTCATGTCTTTGACCAGCCCCTCCACCACACATTCAGCCAGCAGCACAGGGGTGGGCTAAATGGAACCACAGAAACCCCACAACCGATCAAACCGACATGTAAAGCTGCAGAGATCATCTCTGGACTTGATGTGAAAGTATTTCAATTGCTTTCCAGCGAGTTGAATCAGCTCTTCCTTCCATGAACCAAGTCATACCAGTATTTTCTTTTGTAATTCAAAGGAAATGCATCCACACAGCTCCCCATCACATGTGGTGCAGACTCACAGTTGGAATTATAACCTTTCATAACACTCAATGCTCTCCTTGCGTCCGGATCGACAAAAAGCTAAGGGACCGCATTCACCTGCTCACGTCACTGCAAAGCGTAGCCTCGGGGGTCTGTCAACCAGCAGGCACAGCACAGACAGGCAAGCTGGGGCCTCAGTTCAGGTGTGCACGCTGCCGATGGGTGTGTCAAACACCATCCACTGAGTTCCCTGCCCTTCTGCAGGCTGTAGAGACACACGTGAAAATGCAGGGAGCATTCCTATCAGCAGCCCAGGGCACAGAACAAAGGGTGCTTTTCAGCTGCGTACCTGCTCACCTCCTTCCTCCACACACCCCTTATCAAGGGTTGGCAGGGTGTGACAAAGAGGTGGGGTGCCTAATGTGGCAATCCCAATTGCCTCTTTTTTTCAAGAGTCCTGCTGAGAGATTCTCAGGGTTGATGGTTATTTCTGTCAGGAAGGAGAGGGAGGGGGAGCATTTTCAGAGAAAGCAGCCACCCTGCAGTACGGTAATAGGGATGAACAGAACAAGGGCACAGAAACACCTTAAAGTTACACAAAAAATACCATGAAATATTCTCAATAACCAAGAAAAAGGGATTAAATAAACAAAAGTACATCCACACAATGAAACACCATTCAGCCACTAAAAAACATTGCAGATGAATATTTTGGGGCCTAAAAAGGTGTTCATAATCTATTAAATGAAAAAACATATATACTTATCATGACAAAAAAAAAAAAAAGAAGAAGAAAGAAAGAAAAACAAACAAAAAACCCACAAGGTCTGGAAGGATAAACACTAGGGAATTGACAGTGGTTATCTCTGGGTGTGGGATTTTTTTTCCTGGAAGGAGGCCTGGAAATACAGTCAAATTTCAAAAAGTGAGGTGTTAAGCCTAAAAGAATAACTCCCCAACTTTTCAGGGAATGTATCTCAGCAGAAGCACTACACCTCTAATAAATACAAATTCTATTTCAATCTGGCTTAGAAGCAGAAGTGATTGGCATTTAAGAACCATAAAGCTATTTGCCAACACCCTTATAGATCAGATCAAATATAGATGGAAATCTGAGAGCAGGAACAGGCTCAAGGGGGCAAGATGGCTGCCCAAGCCGTACCTTCATGTGTGAATGTGTGCGTTGGGGGAAGGTTCTAAAGGGGGTGCGTTTATTCTTTTCTTCACCACCTCAAATACACACACACACGTGCACATATACACACTAATACTGGGGAAGGGAAGTAGGAGGCACGTAATGTAAGGTCAAATGTGTAGGTTAGAAACTTTAAACAAAAGTACAGAGATAGGCCTCCTCAGTCTAACTTAAAGTTATAATTTTATTTCAACTACAACCAAATCAACTTATAGTTAAATTATCCCTTTCATCTCCTCCAGACTCCCCCTATGAAAACAGCCCCACCCCAACAAAGTATGGTGAATTTAAGGGGTGTAGTCTGAGATAGACTATAAAGCTAAGAATGACTTCTAGTCCAAGAATTTCACAAAATGGAGAATCGATCCTCTATCTCCCAGATAAGATCATTTAAAATAATTGCCCAAGCTCCTCCTAACTCAAAGTTAACTGTCTACTAGATGCATCTGTACCTCTGGGGTTTAACAGGCAGTCTTAGATTTTATATTCATTTATATTTTTATGGTCCTGTGACTTTAAACACAGCACAGGGCAGAGAGTACACAGTAAGAGCTAGAACACTAAAAATACTTTCCTTGTGCCAGAAGCTGACCTGTGGCAAACAGCACAACACAATCCTTCATCCAAGACTCACTTTTAAACTAGATTTAACCTAGCCTAAACCCATCTCCCCAGAATAACTAATACTTGAACTCAGACATTAAACTATAAATTGAAGCAAAATTTAAAAGTGGAGCTCACATATTAGTTCAGATTTCTTCCAATTCTTCAGCTATGCCCGATCTCGTTAACACTGGGCTCACATTCCCAAACACCAAGAATCACCTGAAGCTGAGTGACGGGTGCCCACCCTTAGAGCCAGCAAACATTCCACCACTCCCTATGGCCTTTCCATCCATCACTCAGGCCACATCAATTGCAGTTTTATGTTTACATGGTTTTTCACAATAAAAAAAATTTCTCTGTAACCATGACTTTATCAAAATGAGGAAAATACATGTTACAGATGGCTCATTCACTTCCTGGCCCTTGTGGGCATTTGTGTTTGTAGTCCCTGACTCATACGATGTTAACAGGAAAAAAAGGTCTTAACAGGATAATCTCAGAGACAGTGATCTGGCAAGCTAGAGGGCAAGCTGGAGAGGCAGGCCATTTTCCCAACCATTCTCTCATTTACTATATACAGAAGAGACAGAAGATAGCAAATTATGAAATTTCTAGACACTGACATATTTAGATCTTGAAGAGCATGTAGTCCAGTGCTTCCCAAGTCAGGCTTCCTAAAGAAAATGTTGAAAACCAGAAGCGTTTTAAGTACTTGTTTAAATGACAGCTCTATTGTGACATAATCTCCATGCCATGAAATTTTCCCTTTAAGAGTGTTCACGGGGGTAGCCAAAGATACGGGGCCGCTTGGCCACAGGATGTAGCGCGGGGGACTGTGGGCCCCAGCAGAGCCCGTCCACAGGCCTGTTTACCATTACAGGGAGGTCTCTGCCCCCTGGGGCTGACACCCCCCCCCCCAACCTTTCCCCAGGCTGAAGCTGCAGGGTATTGAGGTACCAGCCAGATGTCTTCTCACAAAGGTTCTGGGGTGGCACAGGGCAATGCAGCTCCTGCCAGTGACAGGGAAATGGACACACTGGAGCCGGCGGAACTGGGACCCCTGCTAGAAGAAAAGGCAAACGAGTAACTGTCAACCCAGCCGAGACTGAAGGAGAGCAAGCACACCCAGCACCCCAGGAGGAGGAGGAGGAGCGGGTATAGGCCCTTCCCCTCCAAGCCGACCACGCCATGGAGAAGATGCAGAGGAGTTTGTGCAGAAGGTCTGGGAGGGATGCTAGAGGGTCATCCCGTATGTCCCAGCCCGGCCTAGGACAACGACTACTTGCTACATGGCCATGGACCACCCGTGCCCTCCTGCCGGGTTTGCTTCAAGAGCGTTTCCCGCATCTGTACGGAAACTGGCAACATCTGGACCCATCTGCTTGGTTTTGTGCTGTTTTTCTTTTTGGGAATCTTGACCGTGCTCAGACCAAATATGTACTTCATGGCCCCTCTGCCAGAGAAGGTGGTTTGTGGGATGTTCTTTTTGGGTGCAGTGCTCTGTCTCAGCTTCTCCTGGCTCTTTCACGCCGTCTATTGTCATTCAGAGAAAGTCGCTCAGACTTTTTCCAAACCGGGTTATTCAGGGATTGCTCTACTGATTATGGGCAGCTTTGTCCCCCGGCTCTATTACTCCTTCTACTGCTCCCCACAGCCACGGCTCATCCACCTCTCCATCATCTGTGTCCTGGGCATTCCTGCCATCATTGCGGCACAGCAGGACTGGTCGGCCACTCCTAAGCACTGGCAGACAACAGCAGGAGTGTTCCCGGGACTTGGTTTGAGCGGTGTTGTGGCCACCATGCACTTCACTATTGCTCAGGGCTTTGTCAAGGCCACCACAGTGGGCCAGATGGGCAGCTTCTTCTTCACGGCCGTGATGTATGTCACCGGAGCTGGCCTCTAGGCTGCTCAAATTCCTGAATGCCCCTTTCCTGGAAAATGTGACATATGGTTCCAGTCTCATCAGATTCTCCACGTCCTGGTGGTGGCAGCAGCCTCTGTCCACTTCTACGGGGTCTCCAACCTTCGAGAATTCCGTTATGGCCTAGAGGGGGGCTGTACTGATGACTCTTTTCTCTGAGCCTTCCCACCTGAGGGGTGGAGGAGGAACTTCCCAAGTGCTTTTAAAAATAACTTCTTTGTTGACACGAGAGGAAGAGTCTGAGTTGCCTGTTTCTAGAAGAAACCTCTTAGAGAATTCAGTACGAACCAAGCTTCAGCCCACTTCCATACCCACTGGGCGATAAACTACCCATTTCCCTAGCTGAGGAGGATGGGGAGGGTCCAAGTCAGACATGCCCCGCCTCAGCAGTCCCCCTCGTTGGCAAGGGGGGGACCGTCCCCTCACAGAGACAGCACTTCGAAGCTCATGTTGAGGTTTTACCCCTCCTCCAACCATTTTGGGAAAAAATGATGGACTGGGACTCTTCAGAAATCCTGTTTCCAGAAGAAAATGTCCCTTCCTTACCCCCATCCTTATTTTGTTATCTGGCTTATAACAGGCCATCCATTTTTGTAGCACACTTTTCAAAAACAGTTAGAACCTGGTCCCATCTTTCTAGGGCCTGGATCTGCTTTTACAGCAGGAAGAACAAAGCCACCAACTTTTACATAGCCCGGATAGTCATGGAAGTGTGTTCAGGCTTCCATGACTTTTAATTTTCTTTTAACCTGACTTTTAATTTTCTTTTCCTTGGCACGGTCATGTAAAATTAAAATGGGGAAAGATATTTAATACTTAATACTAAGCTTTAAAAAGAAACCTGCTATCATTGCTATGTATCTTGATGCAAAGACTATAGTGATAATAAAAGAAAGTACAGAAGACACTTGGCATTCAAACAAAAAAATAAGTAAGTAAACAAACAAATAAAAATAAAAGTGTTCACTGGGGTGCCTGGCTGGCTGAGTTGGTGGAGTGTGAGACTCGTGATCTCGGGGTAGCGAGTTCAAGTCCCACGTTGGGTGTAGAGATTATTTAAAAGTAAAATCTTAAAAATTAAAAACCAAAATACAATAAATGTGTTCATTGGTTTTTAGTACATTCACCAAGTTGATGATCACATCATCATTCTCTAATTTTGGAACATGCTCATTACTCCTTCAAAAACCTTACACCCATTAGCTGTGAGGATCCATTCTTCCATCTCCATGGCAACAACTACTCCACTCCTCTGTTTTATGAATTTACCTGCACATTTCAGATAAATGGGATCGCAACAGGTGGTCCTTTGTGTCTTGCTTCCTAGGATAACGTTTTTAAGGCCCATGCATGTTGTAGCATATGTTGGAATTTCATTCCAAAAGTTGTCTTCAATATTTTTAAAAGTATTTATTTGCCCATGAATAAAGTCATGGTGGTCATTCTTTAAATAAACACATTTTTTCTCATTTTGTAAACAACAGAAAAAAATTCAAATATATAGAAAAATTGAAAAGTTATGTGGTGCACACCCATGAACCCACAACCTGGATGCGACAAATAGCACTTCGGTATATTTACTTCAACACAAATTCATCCATTCATCCATCTATCTTACTTATTTTTAAGCAGTGGTTCTCAAAGTGAGCTGGAGAGCCTGGGAGTCCCTGAGGACCTTCTGGGGGTCTACGATGGCAAAACTATTTTCAAAATAATACTAAGGGGCTATTTTCCTTTTTCCATTTCCACTCTCTCAAGAGTGAATGGTGACATTCTGCAGACGTGTGACACCGCGGCCGAAGAAAGTAGAGGTGAACATCCAGCTGTCTTCCAACCAAACATTAGCTGAACAGTAGACAAGATTTGCAAGTGTGGAGAACAATGCCGCTCTGCTCATTTTTGCAGAAAACAATCATTTTCTACAAAAATGTTATTTATGTTAACACCTAATGGGTTTATTATTTTTTCCAGTGCTTTAGCAAATATTTTTAAATTCTCTGTTTTTATTTCTAGCATGGTAAACGTCAACAGCTATAATCCACACAATCAAAAGCTCTTTGGGCTTTCCAATATTTAAGAGCACAAAGGGGTCCTGAGACCAAAAGGTTTGAGGGCTGCTATTTTCAAGCATTTCAGAGTAAGATGCAGACATCTATATACTTTGTCCCTAACACACCAGCATGCATAACATGTCAGCCAGAGTTCAACATTGGTCAATGTTTCCTTTTGTTTTGGTAAGATTTACACATAATAAAACGTACAAATTTTAAGTGTACCGTTCTCGTTCAATGAGTTCTGACAAATGTATGTGCAATCCCCTATCCAGATTACCCCCATCGTGGAAAATTCTCTTGTGTCTCTTTCCAGTCAGTCCCCACTCCAACCTCCTTCAGAAGCAAGTAGTGGTGTGATTTTTTTCACCTTAGTTTCAGCTATTCTAGAACTTCATGTAAATGAAATCATATCTGTTCTTCAGAGGAAGGGTTATTTAATTCAACATAATGTTTCTGAGGTTCATCGTGTTTTTGCACATACCAGTAATTTGACCTTTTTTTATTGCTGAATGCAAACTGTTTCTACAGCAATCTCTCTCAAAAACATAAGGGCCATTGAAGATAAATAAGGGTGGTAACCATGCCTCTAGTCTAAGCTCAATCCCAGCCCCTGCCTCCCCCCACCCAGTTAGACACAGTGGCAGGGAGGAGCTAGCCAGCGGCACCACCGTCCCGGAGCGCCAGCCCAATCACCCTTCTATCACGGTTCCTGCCATTTCCTATTCTCACCTGAGAAGAAAGTTCCCATCTCAATCTGTAAGAGAAGTTTATTACAGGAAATGGAAAATCAATACCAGATGACAGAGGTACTAGGCTTCCCTCAAAAACACGTCGGTCAATGAACGGACACACAAACGTGGTATGTTAATACACGGGACACTATTGAGCAAGCGCGAGGAATAAAATACAGATAGATACATACTGCCACATGGATAAACCTTGAAAACAGGATTCTAAGTGAAAAAAGCCAGACATAAAAGGCTGCACACAGTATGGTTCCATTTATATGAAATGTCCAGAAAAGGCAAATCTAGAGACACGGAAAGCAGATCAGTGCGTGTCTGAGGCTAAGGTGGAAACTGGGATCAAACCTAAAAGGACCGGAAAGACCTCAGCGGGGGGGGGGACAGAATCTTATTCTGAAACTGGATTGGGATAATGACTGCACAACCAACAAATCGATAAACTGTATACTTAAGATGACTGCAATGCATGGTATATAAATTATACTTCAGTAACGTTGCTAAAAAATAACAACAAAAACTTGTCTGTGCAAGTAGATAAGAGTCCTGCTCCAAGGCAGAGAAAGACCTGTTTAATAATTCAAAGAACAAAGGAGGCATTTTAAAAGACCCCGCTTGCTACTCAACTAGAAAAGAGTCATGTAAAATAGCAAAGTAATACAATCATATGTTGTTTTAAGAATTCATTGAAAGTCTTTCGTTTTAATAAATAAAAGGGATTTATAAATTAACTTCCTCTAAAAGGCTCCATATCAAGCTATGAGGGCAGGTCCCAAAGGCTCATCAGGAGACGAGGTAGCCCACTGGCAAATGGGCCAGTTACCACATCAGCACGGGACAAAGTGCTTTCGGTTGCTCTTTCAGAAGCTCGAATATTGGGTAAATTTTAATCTACAAACTAAGTTAATTCCCCTACTTTCTTCGTAAGAAGCTATTTTTTGTCCTGATGGCCAAGTTTGTCTCATGGTGACAAACCAAAAGAGGGCACCTTCTTGCCTACGCCCACAAGCCACAGAGGGAAGGAACTGTAACAAGCGTTCAGAACGGATCCTCCTACTCCCAGAATTTTCCTCAACAGCAAAGCCATGCTACTTAAGCCTCATGGTTTCCCTCTTCAGTGCAACTAAAACTCCCAAACCTCTGTTTCTACCTGCAGCCTGGTTCTCTCTGCTGTCTCTTTACGAGCTCTCACTGCTTAGCTCTCTACTCAGATTCTTCACGTCCACTTCTGAGACTCAAAAGCAAACAGAAAGGAATCCTGTTTCTGGAACTGTTTTTTCCAGATCTTGGACACCTTCCTGGAGCTACGCTTCTACACTGCCCCTTTCCAGAAGATTTTTCTGGTGATGCAGTCCAACCCCAAACACATGAAGAATGCTAGATTTGGAGAGGCTCCTTTAGGGCATGTAGATCAGGCAATATTCCTCCACCACAACCAGACCCAACTGAGCAAAAACATCTTTTGGGATATACGACAGCATGTATTTCGCAGGAAAAAACACTACCTTCCAGATGCCAGCTCAAAAGTCCAGAGTCTCCCCTGCACATCTGACCCCCTCGAGAGGCACGGTAGAGGTCTGGGAGGCGAGACGGAGCACAGTGTGGTCGAGGCTACGAGAGGACCTCGCCGGACAACCGCAGTGCCCCTTACACTGACAGTCCCCTCGAAGCCCCCTCTTGGGGAAGCTGCCCCTCCCACAGCTCCAGTCACAGGGTACCCACAGCAGACGAGTTTAGTGCACAGCACAGCGGTGTCCCCAGCACACCTGCCACTGCAGTTGACGGGGCCTTCCTCAGCTTCCTCATTTCAGTAACGGCCCCCGTGGTTCAGGCCAAAACCTCCCAGTCACTGCAGATCCTTGTCTTTCTTTAATCCTCCAGGCCCAGTCCACTGGCACGTCCAAAACCCACCCTGAATCCATCCGCTTCTCCCACCTCCGCTGCTGCCATTCTAGCCTGAGAAAGGCCCAACGGCCTCCCAAGTGCTGCCCCAGCTTCTACTCTTGCCTCCTATCAACTGGTCTCCACGGAGCAGCCTCGACAAGCTATATTCCCCAGGGCGGCGAGCACAAGATCCCACCTCCTCACCAACAAGGCCCCTTGCCTCTTGAGTCTCACCTTCTACCGCTCACCTTGCCCTCAACATTCTAGCCACACTGGCCTTCGTTCTAGCCCCGCAATGTGCCAAGTTCATTCCACCCTGGGCCTTTGCCTCGGGCTCTTCTGCAGCCCGGAATGCCTATCCGTGCCTGGCTCCCACTCACCACTCAGGTTTCAGCTCAACCTAAAATGTCACCTCCTCAGAAGACTTCTCTGACCAGCAAGCTAAAGTATCTTCCTCCCATCCCCCTATCACTTTCCTTCTTTCATCCTGTTTTATGGTCTTCACTGCACCAACAATATAAATCTGATCTGCTTACCGATTCCCTTTGTTAGAATATAAACTCCATGCGGGGAGATGACTCATGTTCCTTGTTTACTACTGTATCTTCAAGCCTACAGCTGTGTCTGGCACCCAACAGAGGCCTGACTAATAACTTCTAGAAGGAAAGAGCCAGACTCATGCTCCGTGGCCTGTGAGGTTCTACTCAGAGAGGAAGGGGACAGCTAGTCTCCCCCCTACCCCCAAACATTTTAATTGGAGGCTATGGGGCTAACTTAGGCAACTGGCAAAGAGCACTGATGGTAGCAGGAAGCTCTAAGCAAGGTCTGAATGTGAAACACAGGCCGTGGGTGAGCTCTGGTCAGGCAGATGCAGAAGCTCCTCTAAGCAGAAGTTTTATTTTTTCATGTTTGTTTATTTATTTTTGAGAGAGAGAGAGGAAGAGTAAGAATCCCAAGCAGACTCCACACTGTCGGCACAGAGCCTGACCGGGGCTCAAACTCACAAACCACGAGGTCCTGAACTGAGCCGAAATCCAGAGTCAGACACTTCACCGACTGAGCCCCCTAGGCACCCCTAAGCAGAAGCTTTGACACAGAGAAGAAACAGGGCTGCAGGTAAGCGAGCCAGCTGGCAGTGGGCTAAGCAAGGCTGCAAGGAAACCAGGCTGAAAACAGGCTGAGAGAAGAGCCGAGTCACTTCACAGGGATGAAGCGCGAAGGAAGGACGAGCCCCCGCCCCGGGGCGGAGGACCCAGAGCGGCCGGGAACCCAACTCTAGTCCGCACTAGTTCAGGCAATGCTAGGAACCCTGGGATCATCGTGAGGCTACCAGCACCCTTCCCAATCCTTGCAATAAACCCGTATCACACGGGGAAGCACAAGAGGGTCCCTGATCCATGCAGCTGGAACAGTTCTGCCTACATAAAACACAAGTCCTGAGGCCTGGAATTCTAACCATAGACAGAATTCCAACAAAAGATGGAAAAGATCATCTAAGATATTTGCTGTCCGCACTGCACATATTCTACCCAAGAAAATGGGAGCTCACACTGAATTCTTCATCATTGTATGAATCCTTAAAAGTAAGTAAAATTGGGGCACCTGGGTGGCTCAGTCAGTGGAGGCCAACTCTTGATTTCGGCTCAGGTAATGATCCTAGGGTCATGGGATCGAGCCCTGTGTTGGGCTACATGCTGAGCGGAACCTGCTTAAGATTCTCTCCCTCTCTCTCTCTAATTAAGAAAAAAAAAAAGTAAAATTAGCTTTCTATAATATCCTATCCTATCAATTATAGTGAGGACTAAGGCTAAGACCCATTCTACAGACTTCTCCTTATATAACAAGGACCCTCCCATCACTAGATCCCCTGAACTGCCACCTACTACACCAGCATTAAATTGACAGAACTCGAGAATGGGCTGCTATGTGTTCCTGTGGTTAAGGAAGAGCTAAAAATGCCTTTTTATAGCTGAGTCATGTGTTTCAAAACATGACCTCAAGAAACACTTCAAACCAGGCTGTATGGCTGCTATAATAAATGACACAAAAGTGAGTGGCTTAAAACACCACCTATTTAGGGGTGCCTGGGTGGCTCAGTCAGTTAGGCACCCAACTCTTGATTTCGGTCAGGTCATGATCACACAGTTCATGGGATCGAGCCCCACGTCGGGCTCTGTGCTGACAGCATGAAGCCTGCTTAGGATCCTCTCTTTCTCCTTCTCTTTCTCTTGTGCTCCTCCCCTGCACATGTGTGTATGTGTCTGCATGTGTGCCCACGCTCTCTCTCTCTCTCTCTCTCTCTCAAAATGAACAACCAACCAACAGCAACAAAAAAAGGACACCACCTATTTATTACCTTAGAGTTCTGGGAGTCAGAAGTCTGTCGTGGGTCTCACTAGGCTAAAAATCAAGGTGTCAGCAAGGCTGGGTTCCCTCTGAAGCTCTAGGGCAGAATGTACTTGCCCGCCTTTTCCAGCGTCTGGAGGCACCCACATTCCTTAGCACACTGCCCCTCCTCCATCTTCAGAGCCAGCAACATCAGGCCAGGATTTCTCCTGCTGATCTCTGTCTGCTTCTCTCTGATTTCCTCTCCTATTTTTATGGACCTCGGTGATTACTGTGGGCCCACCCAGAAAATCCAAAATGATCTCCTCATTTTAGAGGTAGGTGATTAGTGGGGTGCCTGGCTGGGTCAGTTTGTAGACCATGCCACTCTTGATCTCGGGGCCATGAGTTTGAGCCCCACATCGGGCGTGGAGCCTACTTTAAAAAATCAATCAATCCATCAATAATTTATAAATAAACAAACAAACAAGCAAATGAATAAAGGTAGCTGATTAGCAAACTTGATTCCTCTTTGCCATGTAACCCAGCGTATTCACAGGTTCTGGGGATTAGGATATGGATCTTGGGGGAGGAGCGGGGAGGGAGAGGGGTCATTAATCTGCTACAACAGTCCAAATGAGTCACAATACAAATGCCATTCAACGAAAGCATTCACCCTATTGTCCCACTCCATACCAACATCCCCTAAAGCCCTGTTCCACAGAGTCTGTGTTTGTCTTTGCACAAGTGAAGATAAATAGGTTCACCAAGGACAAGTTTATGATGTTGGCTTCCAAGTACCTGAACTTCCCTTTTCAATCGCACATGTATTTCTTAATCACCCAGTATGTACCAGACACTGTTAGGATCTGTGGGAAAGTCAAAGATAGCATGAAGCGTGTCAGGTCAGGTCTATGTAACGATTTGAGGCAGAATCGATAAGGGTCATGGATTTACAAAGGAATGTGGCGTCCATTCCCCTTGGGAGGCCTTGCTAGGGCAACAGTGCTTGAGCCGGGTCTTGAAGGAAGGGCAGGACTTCATGGGTGCTGAAGAGCGTGGAGCATGGAAAGGCACGGAGCAGCCCAAGGCATTTCTTTTCCCCACCTTGGTTTCCCCAGGCCTTACTTTAGAAGGACTGGCCCTTTCACCTCCTATAGAACCACAGGCTTTTGTGAACAGATGCGGGAGGCAACTTCTCAGCTCCAGAGTCACTGCCTTGGACAAGGTGCCTCAACTCAGCAACAGGACTAATTAACTCCCAAACTTGGGGTGGGGGGTTGTTTTTTTAATATGAAACATGAGGATCCACCACCCCCCCCACCCCCCCCCACCCCCCCACACACACCTAAGAAGGCTATTGTGAGAGTTGCTTAAGATCATGTAAAGAGAATCCAGGACATAGTAGTGTGTGAATTCTCGTCTTCTTCCACCCCAGCAAACAACCTCGAACCTCGTTTCTCAGGCGTTTCCCAACTGTACAGCCTTTCTTCACCCTTCCATCAGGATGGCAATTAGCCAATCAGCCTCTACACGAAAAGGAAATATGCTCCTAGACTACTAATGGAAGAAGACAGAAAAGGAATATGGAGCTTCCTGCTGGGGAATACGGTCCATAACTGCTGACGGTTAACATGGGGAAGGGGAGGTAAGTATTAAACCCTGATGTCAGGGGAAAGTATCCACACTGATAGCAATTATATAAACTCTCAATCTCAGCGCCGCCATCAGAACTGGTTCACGTTTTTTATTGCAGACCTTGCTAATTATTCTACCACTGCCTGTTTTATCTGCCCCCCACCCCTAGTTCATGAGCTCGTCAAGGACAGACACTGCCTCTGTCATCCCTGTAGCCCTCATTCCCACCTCAGTGCACGCCCCGCAGCGCACACTATATAATGATCAAAAACTGAAAAAAGTGCAAAAGAAGAAAACCTGTTTATCTTCGGCGTGGCTGCAGAGTAGTAAATTTAGTCATCTGTGTGAACGGTTCTCATTTACAACTGGTTACCACACCTAGCATTAGAAAGTACCTCTACTGAAAACTTAAAATTTGGAGGTCACCGTGCTCTAAACTTTTAATCCTTGCTACTCCTTAAATCTGGCAGAGATTGCCACTCTGGGTTAGGAACAGAGAGTTTCTATACAGAGTACACATATACAGGGGTACGTTTTAGGAATTTGTATCCCAAAGCTATCTTACAGGTCCGAATTAAAGGTCTCTTCAGATATCCATTTAAGCAGAAACCCACTGTCCAGAAAGCTACTGCTTATCACTAAATACATAAAGACAACATCTCTAACCCTCCAGAAACATTCACACCTAGGCTCCCCAATAAATAAAGAGTTACATAAAAAGGTAGAGAAGTGAAACCAAAACCAACCACAAAAAGCTATCTACTAGATGTGCTCAGAATCTGTGTGGGTGAGTTACATGTGTGACATTCCTTAAAATGCTAAGAGGGCAAGAACCATGAACTATGTTCTAGAGTACATAGCTCCATTGTGGAGCGTGGAAAGCATACGCAAAGCAAGAATGTGTCTATTTAGTATTTGTCAAGCAAGCATTTGAAAGCCACACTAAGATACGCCAGTGAGATACGTTAGTTCCTTCAATTTACAGAGGAGGAATCTTGTCCTCAGCTGGGTGAGGACACAGAATTGGATGCAGCCTGCGAAGCCTTCTCTTGCCTCCTACTAGACACATTCACAGACATTATCTCACTTATCCTCACCTCCACCCTGCAGGGGAGTTTTACTCTCCCCATTTTATAGTGGCAGACAGGAAGGCTCTGAAAAGGTAAACCATGGGCGCTTTCCCCCCATCATCTATCGCCTAAGTTTGCCTTGGGGAAAGGCAACTTCTTCCCCTCCAAAATGTCCCAGTGATTGAGCACACACCGTAGGACCAAATCAAGATGCTCTGCTACAGGGCTAGCATCACAGAGCGGGAAGGACATGGATTCTAAGGCCAGATGCACGGAGCTGGAATCACCTCGGCACTGTTACTTGCCCAGGAGGGTCACTGGGCACACTCACACACAGTCCCCACTCCTCCAACACCCTATTCCCCCACCCAAAGTCAGTCTCGCCAAAGACTTTTTCAGGGTTCAAGACTTTGCATGTTCAGGAACAGATCATATTCAGAATCCCTGGACCACTTCACAGGACTGGGGAAAAAATAACCACAGCTTCCCCTGTGCTTAGTTCCTCCCCCAAAGAGCTGCTGAACCTCATCTGGAAACAGCTGGGAGACAGCAGTTAACAGGAAACCAAAAAAAAAAAAAAAAAAAAAGACAGCACAGAGTGTACCAGGGAGAGTTAGGCAGCTAGAACCAAGAGGCCAGGGAACAGACAGGAAGCTGAGGTTAGGAAGAGCCTAGGCCAGAAACAGTCTTGCAGGAGAGGAGGCCCCACTGTCCTTCCTCTAGGCCCAAGAAGGAAAAAACCCGGAAAACAGTGGCGAGGGCTGGAACCCCACAGAAAGGGAAGTCAGACCACCAGTGGTGAGATCGAGTGTGCTTTCCTCCCTACCCCCATCTCAACCCTCCTTCTCTGAGAGCCAGCTAGTGGTCACAATAGGACAGCTGAGGTCAGAAACTCACTTCTGTTCGCTGCTTTCTGTGCCAGAGGCTACAGCCCAGACAACTGGTTTTGAGTCGTTCCTCTGTCAATCTGTATCACGGCTCCACACTGCCAACTGAACTCAGGGGCAGTCGCATCAGCCTCACACGGAGAGACAAAGAGTATCTTCATGAGAAATTACTAGGCAGATACCCACCGGAGGCTTGCAGCGGCAGGACTTGAGCACAGAGAACTACAGCAAAGCGAGAGAGCCAGCCAGAGAGAGGGGCTGGAGGTCTTGAAGAGCAAGGTAAGGGTGCATTTGGCAATCAAGAAACTTAATTGAGCGATGGCTAGTTGCCAAAATATTTTTGAAAGAAGTGGGGGAAAAATGCCATTACTAAAATTCTTTGGTGTTATTTAATAATAAGCCTGTGGGTTATCCAAACTGAGGGCAAAGGGAAGTCTGGTTTATTTTTCCTTTAGCAGAGATTAGGTGAGATCTTTCTACCCCATGGCTCCTGCTACATAATCATCCCTTCTCTCCCTGTACACGAAGAAGTTTATATTAAAATAAAGAAAAGGATTAAGTTCTCTTAATAAAACACATTCCTGTCTTTCCCTTATAGTTTTGTTTGAAAAGGCTCTTGTGGTGTATGCTACAATCTAGGTGGGTTTGATTCCAGCGAAGTGCTCAAATTTTAAGACTGAGTAAGCAGGGCTAAAAGAGGGCTGCAATCTCAATTCCAATTCCAAAAAAAAAAAAAAAAAAAAAAAAAAAAAAAAAAGAACATCTTCACGGGCTCAGTGCCAGCTCAAACTGGCAAGACCAGAGAATCAGAGCAGAGCCTAACCAATATGCCACGCAAGGGGGATGGGAGGAGAGCTATGGGTAATGTACTGCAGCCATGTGGCAAACAAACCACCAGGGAAACCTTCAAGAGAGGAAATGGGGGGGGGGGGGGCGGGGGGTTTGTTTCAGGAACATAACAAAGGAACAAGTTGACTAATCATTTATTCCAGTGGGGGAAAATGCCACCCGGAGCCATGTTTTGACTTCAGGTAAATGTGTAATGTTTTAACTTGGATATATCTGGGTTTAAAGGCTCTCCCAAAAAACAACAACAACAACAACAACAAGGAGTGGGGGGAATGTACCTATTTTTCTTTACGCTGTCTCTGGAGTCTCCAAGAAAACTTTTCCTGTGCCGCCTGCAGAGCAGACCTAAGACAGCCCAAGCCAGCCCAGTTACTAATGCAATCACCCCCACTCAGCAGAGATCCTATCATGAGCTTGGTGCAGGACTGACTGCTCTGCACTGCAGATGGCCCGGAGAAGTTCTGTCGCTGAGGCAGAAGTCGCTGGGCACAAATACCTAACATGCGCACCAAAGAAGCAGGAGAGAGTGGAAAGACAGTTTATCTCATGAGGGCCAGGTATATCTGTGACTTAGAAAAAAGGGATCTCTGCCCAGAGCTGGGTCCACATGTCAGGATGGTGTCTGGGATGCCTGCCCTCAACAAGGCCATCTCCATATAGTGTTTCAGGGCTGACCCCAGAACCTTCCAACTTGCCAGGAGGGCAGACTGCACCTCCAACAGCTGTGGTTCCAAAAGTCAACCTAGGAAGCACCCAGGCTGGCTGCTAAGGTGGGAGAGGGTGTCCCAATAAAGTGGATGTGAGAAGACCCAGCCTCCCTCTGCTGGGACAATAAGAAAAGTAAGCTAACATTTACGGAGCATCTACCTACCTGTCAGGCAGTGGGATAAAAGCACTACCTATCTCCTTCCATCTCTAAAATAGCCGATGGAGGCTGATATTACTGTCATCCCCTCTCCATAAAGGAGGAAGCAGGCTCCAGGATTTTACACAACCATTAAAGACTGGAACCAGCACTTAAGCCACCCCTGGACAGGTGCTCCGAACCACTACTCGATATTGCCGAAGCACACAAAGCGTTTGGGGGAAAGGGTGGAGAGTCGAGTAACACAAGGTGCAGCCTGTATTTGCAGCTTTTTCGTGTCCCAAATCGGTGGCCTGGGGACACTGGAGGGGAGGGCCTGGATGGAGAACGTGAAGCCGGAAGAACGCAAGCCCTGCTGGTAGGGGAGGAGGCCAGGACACGGACCCCTCTCGCTACCACGGAGGATCCCTGACCCATAAACACTCCCAAAGGGACAGGAGCCAATGGGAATGCGTGCAGCCCCGGGGTCCTCGGGCGGTCGAGCCCTCCGCGCTGGTTTTGTCAAACTAGGAAGCTCCACTCGAGAGGTGGGGCCGGCCCGGGGTCGCCGGGTCCCTACCTGTAGGCCAGAGTCATGCACTCGAAGAGTTTGGTGAGCGAGGCGTCGATGGACAGGTGGCAGGAGCTGGTCTTGCCGAAGCTGTAGGTCTGGCACGTCTGCTTGTTGACCGTGTCGAAATCGTAGCCCTTCTTGGGCGGGTGCTCGCGGTGCGGCGACGACACCATGAAGTGGCCGCTGTGGATGATCTGCTGGCGGCGCGGAGGCTCCTCGCGGCCAGGCCCGGCCCTGGGCGGCGGCGGCGCGGCGCTCGCGTGGGCCCGGGCCGGGGTGGCCGAAGCGCAGGCGGGCGGCGGGGACGGCTCATCCGTGTCCGAGTCGTCGTCGTCCTCAGGCACCTGAGGCTTGAGCAGCACCGGGCGGCCCCGACTGCGGGGCCGGCGCGGGGAACACATGAAGACGTCGGCGGCCATGGGGGGTGCCGGCCGGGGGCATCCCCGGGGCTCGGGGCGACGCGAACGAGCGAAGCAGACGGGGCGCCGGCCCGGCCCGCGCGCGGACTGTCCGCGAGCGCGCGGCGGGACTAGAGGGGGAGGGCGCGGGGCGGGCCGACTGGGCAGACTCGGCGCCGGCCCAGGCGTGACGTCACCGGCGCGTCTCGGCCAATCGGCTGCCCGCGTCGGCCTCTTAAAGGTGCAGGGGAACCTTTCCGTATCTAGGCGGACAAAAAAGCAGGGGGGTGGGGCGGGGAGGAAGGTTGCCGGAAGCCACGCCTTGATGCCCCGCCCCTCGCCGCCCCCACCCTCTCCGGGCTGCCTGAGATGCTGTGGGAAGCAGTGGCCAGGGACTGCCACTCGCAAGTGTCCTAGCCTTGGAGAGGCGTTGGACAAGTGGTGCTGTGCCGACCCCGCCCCACGGTCCCGGGAATCGCGCTGTGGGCGGGGCCGGGGCTCCACGTGGTGGGTGGAGGTGGGCTCCTTCCCCCTCCCCGTCGCTGGCTGGCTCGGCCGGGCCTGTCTGTAACTGAGTCCTGGCAGCAAGTCCCTTGTGTTGCTGGGCGCGTTGGTTATTGTCCCCATTTAATTGATGAGAAGACTTGAGTCTCTGATACCAAAGGCATTTTTCTAAAGCAGAAACCAGATCAAGAACGCTTCTCACTTAAACCTCATACCCGCAGAGGTGGAAACTGGCTCCGCCAAGTTAAGGTGCTTTCCAAAAAGGCATCACGGTTAGTACGTGGCAGAGCCACCAGCTCCTTTAACCAGGTCTCAAAATACTGTCGTTATTGTTAAGATCTTAAATTTAGACGCTGAACCAGCCCCCAAGCAATTCTAAAAGGGAAAATTGTGAACCTTAGTTTTCTTCTCTTTCAAATAGGGAACAATTCTATGCCTCAAAATTGCGACAGTTAAAAATGATTATAAATCACTTAACACAGAATGAGCACTAAAGAAATGTACTACAGACTGAAGCAATGGAACCGACCTGACCAGAGGTACCTAGAAATTGCCAATACTCCATCACTCTGGACCCACAGAAATAGCAATTTCAAATGGTTCAACCTAATAGTTGCCACTTCTAGAAAGCTGTCAAGGCTTCAGGGGCTCAAAGCCAGCCTGTGATGGCGGCCATGTGGGGAAGATGGGGTTTGACAGGGCATCAGGAGGGGGAAAGAGGCCCCTGGCCAAGAGCACCCACGCTACTTCCAGCAGGGCCTTGAGCGTCCTCCATAGCTTCTCCTTTCAAACCAGTTTCACTTCCAGATTTGGGTGGGCACTGAGGGCCCTGCCCCACCCTCTTCCTGGCAAGGGCCTCCGGAAGAGGTGGGTGTTCAGAGAGAAAGTGACAAACGGCTTTTACCAAAGTGGCTGTGCATCCTCCTTCCCCAGTTGTCTTCAAGGACAGATAGGCCCAAGGGACTGGCAGCTTCACGTGTGAGTTTGAGATCTTCCCCGTTGCCCAAACCACCCTTCCCAGCGCTGGTTGCAGATGTCTGAAAGGCCACCCTTTGACTTGTCTTCCTTCATCTGAAGACTTTTCTCCTTGGTGAACTCTTAAATGCCCAGCCGCATTGTCTAACAAGAGGGAAATTGTCGAATATATTATGGCCCGGAATGTAACAGAACACTACATATTAAATGAAGCAAATATTATTGACATGGAAAGATGTCCATGATATACTGTTGGGTGAAAAAACAACTTTTAAAAAGTTATCAGTAGTTTGAGATCAATTTCAAAAAAATACTTATAAAATCATATCTGTATGTGTGTGTGTGGGTGGGTGGGTGGAGAGAGAGAGAGAGAAGGTGAAGCTTAGTGTTCACACTAGTTATCTCTGGGTGGGGTGATTCTTACTTTCTTCATGTTTATCTATTTTCTAATTTCTTAAAAGAAACAATTATTACTTGTATACTTTTTTTTGGAGTGTACTCCATTTCTCTTTGGTTTCTTAGCACGAAAGACATCCATGTGGGAGGATGTATACTTTACTTTTTTAATTTAAAAAAGTAAACATTGGGGTGCCTGGATGGCTCAGTTGGTTGAGCGTCTGACTCTTCATCTTGGCTCAGGGCTTGATCTCACTAGATCAAGCCCTGAGTTGGGCTCCGTGCTGGAGGTGAAGCCTACTTCAAAAAAAAAAAAAAAAAAAAAAAAGAAACCTCAATTCCCTGGGAGGACAGAACCTCTAAAGGCTGATGTTGTAAACTGGCCACCCATAGGCCATATGCAGTGCACAAACATGCTTTGTGTAATCCTCACCATAAATTCCTAAAGATTATATTAGAGAAAAAAATAAGACTGGAGGAAAGCACAGTTTAAAATGCAGGAAGAAAAGAACTACCAAGAGTGAGATCTGGAGGGGGGTGCCAAAAACAATCAGAGGCTAGCGGGAGAAGGTCTCAGGGACAGTGTACTGGGATATGTGGAAATGATGGCAGAGAATCTAGGCTGAGGGCCTCCACCTTCCTTCCTGCACAGTATCAGGCAGCAACAGCCACGTGCACAGAGGGACATGCAGGACAGTGCTCCAAGAGAGCTAACAACCCCCATGAAGGACAGAGAGCTCCCACACCCAGCAAACCACAAGAACACAGAACCTCATGGAACAGCCATCTCTTCTCAAAAAATTGGAAGCACTCCATTATAATCAAATCAGCAATCAGGCAAACAGGAATTCCCAAATACAGAGTATTACAGACCAGCAAACGTCAGCAAACAGTTAAGGAAAGCCAGCCCTCCGGAAGAAAACTACCTAAGAACTAACAAACAAGGGGGAAAGTTAACAGAACAAACAGAATACTTTAAAAATAATTAATAGCTCTAGAAAGAGTGTGGAAGATTCTGCACCCACCAAGCAACAACTCATTATAGCTTCTTTGTGAAAAGAAGCAAACAGAGGTCTTGGAAAATAAAAATAAATATATATAACATATATCAAACATAAAAATAATGATTTTGAAAAGCTGAGTTGATAGCAGAATGGATAGGGCTAAAAGAGTAGCAAGCTAAAAGATTAAACTGAGAATTTCTCCTCAAAATTCTAAAAGGACAAAGAAAGTAAATGACCTGGAGGGATACGTTCAAAAGTTCTAGCGCCTGCCTAATAGTTCTAGAAAGAAAGAAGAAAGTGAAGGAGGGAGGAAAGAAATAGAGGAAATAATTAAAGCAGAAGGAAAAGAGGGGCGCCTGGGGGGCTCAGTCGGTTAAGCGTCCGACTTCAGCTCAGGTCATGATCTCACAGCTTGTGAGTTCGAGCCCCACATCCGGCTCTGTGCCGACAGCTCGGAGCCTGGAGCCTGCTTCGGATTCTGTGTCTCCCTGTCTCTCTGCTCCTCCTCTGCTCATGCTCTGTCTCTCTCTCCTTCAAAAATAAATAAACATTAAAAAAAAAAAAAAAAAGAAGTAAAAGAAAATTTTCCAGTGCTTAAAATAGAAGCATTCTGTATGGATCAATATAGGCTGATTGTGCTGTGATAGCAAACCACACCCAAATTTCAACACACAAAGGTGTGTTTTTTGGCTCAAGCTCCCTACATATTTGCTGTGTGTCCATCACAGGTCAGCAATGGGCTCTGCTGGTTGTAGTCACTCCAAGACTCAGGCTGACATTGCAGCCACCATCTAGAATGTTGCCCATCGTGGTGGCAGAAAGGAAGAGAAAGCTCAATAGGTCTCACTTTGTCAGTTAAATGGTCCAGCCCAGAAGTGAGATGCACTCACAATTCATTGCCCAGAGCACGGCCTCACCCAAGTAGGAAGGAGCCAGGAAGTGCAATCCGATCATATGACTGTAAGTATTGGATGAATAGCACTGACGACTGATGATCAACTATACCTTTGGTTTCCAGAAATGCAATACTATGGATGACTCTCAAAAGCATTATGCTTAGTAAAAGAATTCAGACTCAAAAGGCCACACATTATTTGATTCCACTTATATGACATCTGTAAAAGGCAAAATACACAGGGACAGAAAAACCAGATCAGTGGTTGCCAGGAGCTTGTGGGGAGGAAACTGACTACAAAAAGGAACCAGAGAACAATTTGTGGTGATGAAAATACTCTCTCTTGATTATGGTGGTGCTTATGTGACTGTGTAAGTTTCTCAAAAATCATAAAAATATATGCCTGAAAAGAGTGAGTTTTCCCTCAACAAGTCTTGGAGGATGAAAGGTTAAATGACTTTTTCATCCATAGGCCATATTTGAAAGAGTTACTGGAGGTTGTTCTTCAGTAAAACAAGAATTAAATTCAAGTAAAATTAAGATAGGGAACGTAAGAAACAGGGTAGAGCAAAACAAACAAACAAAAAAAGAAAGTAAAACTTAAAAGTTTTAAATTATTATTTTAAAAGATTTTTATAAAAATAAAATATAAAAAATAAAGATTAAAAAAAAACAAATTATGTTATTATGTTAGAAGGCTCATAATTAACCCACACCACCCATGCCATGCCCCTTACTACCTGACAGTCCTACGTACCTCCTCCAGAGAGGTAACACTTTTCAAATTTTTAGTGATCACTTCTAGTATTTATCTCCAAATTAAAAAAAAAAAAAAAAAGCAAAACCTCTCTCCCTATATATATCCTAAAATCATCAATTTCAGACATCATTTATTGACTTACTATGTTAGAATGATTTTTTTAATATTTATTTATTTATTTTGAGAGAGAGAGAGCATGAGCAGGGTAGGGGCAGAGGAAGAGGTGGAGAGAGAGAATCCTAAGCAGGCTCCATGCTATCAGCTGATAGCATGGAACCTGATTCAGGGTTCAAACTCGCAAACCATGAGATCATGACCTGAGCTGAAACCAAGAGTCAAACGTTTAACCAACTGAACCACCCAGGTGCCCCTGGAATGATTTTAATTTATTTTTTTATAGATGTCTTTCCTCTCCCATTTTACCACTATAGTTACATTATATTTTGTTAAATTCATATTCAGTGTTTTTATATTTTGGCCACAAAAGTATTGTGCACTATGATTTCTTTTCCTTGTTCCTTTGAACAAAAAATTGTTCAAATTTTTGTTTTTCCTGGAGTTAACAACTGTGTCACTTTTCCCATTTTCTTAGTTTTCCTTGAACCTATGGTTTAAGTCTTCCTATAACATCCGATAGTTTTCTTAAATATCTCTCAGTACAATTTTGACAGAGTCAGCCCTGTCAGAGTCTATCAACCTCAACTTTTCCCACTGAAGTCTTTTGTCCTAACAATCTGGATTGATTGTTGCGTAGGCTTAATGCATAGCTATTGTCCCGGGACCTCCCTTTATCATCCTGGACACTTACTTCCTTGATCTTGTGTCAGATGTACTATTTCCTAAGCTCTGTATGGTGGTTTGGATCCCCTTTCATCAGTTTTTACAATTGTTTGTCAGACCCCAGCCACCAAAAGGGTGAAGCAGATCGCGAGCAAGTACGCTTTTTAGGAAGGCTTGAACACTGCAGGAGATACGCTTGCAACAGTTGACTTCTCATCCACATGTTGTGGGCCTTGCAGAATGACCCATCCTTTCTCCATTCCCTCTCTAAAAAATGTTCCAACATGGTGTTCCTTGCAGCCGATGTGGATGACTGTCAGGATATTGCCTCAGAGTAAATGTGTGTGTAGTACTTCGAACAGTGCCTGGCACCTAGTATGTGGGCTATGTTGGCTTATTATTCTTATTCTTATTTTTATTTGTTTTGTTTGGTTGGGGTGTAATTTGCATACAAGGAAGCTCTCTCTCTAGTGTACAGTTCCATGAATTTTAAAAAATATATACTGTCATGAAATCACCACCACAATCAAGATAGGGAATATTTCTGATACCCACACACACACACACACACACACACACACACACAGAGGCTTCCCTTGTATCCCCCCCTCCTTCCACCCCGGTCCCTGGCAACCACTGATCTGCTTCTCGTCCCTGCTGTTTTGCTCTTTCTAGAACACCATACAAATGGAATCTTTCAGTAAGTAGCCTTGAGTCTGGCTTCTTTCACTTAGCGTAATGCATCGGAGATCTCCTCTATCCTTCAGTGTCTCTGTAGTTCATTCCTGTTTACTTCTGAGTAGGATTTCATTTGAGGAATGTACCACAGTTTGTCGATCCACTCAGCCATTGAAGACCATTTCAGTCGCTTCCAGCTTGGGGTGATTATATAAATAAGGCCACTATAAACTTTTATGCGTAAGCTTTTGTACATTTTAATGCCTCTTAGATAAATATGTGTAGGCGTGGGATTTCTGGATTGTATGGTAAGTTGACGCTTAACTGTACAAGAATCTGCCAAACTATTTTCCAAACGGCTGTGCCGTTTCACCACCCCACCAGCAGCATAGGGGGGGTCTGGTTTTGCTACATCCTCGCTGGTACTTGGTGTGGTCTCTCTTTTTAGCTATTCCAGTAGGAGTGTCCTGGGTCTCACTGGGCTTTTAATCTGCATTTCCCTAATAACTGATCATGTTCAGCGTCTTTTATGGGCTTATTTGCTTCCCATATATTTTCTTTGATGAAATGGCTATGCTACTATTTTGCTAGGTTTCGGGGGAGGGGGGCAGTGTTTGCTTTCTTCTTCTCAACTCTTGAGAGTTCCTTATATATTCTAGATACAAGTTCTTTATCAGTTATGTGTTCTGCCAAGATTATCTGCCAGTCTGTGTCTTTTCATCTCATAACAGTGTCTTTAGCAGAGCAGAAGTTTTGAATTTTGATGAAGTCCAATGTATTAGCTTTTCCTTGTATAGTTAGTACGTGATGCCATGTTTAAAAAAGCTCTGCCAGGCCACCTGTGTGGATCGGTCGGTTGAGCGTCCGACTTCAGCCCAGGTCATGATCTCACAGTTTGCGAGTTCAAGCGCCATATTGGGCTCCATGCTGACAGTGTGGAGCCTGCTTGGGATTCTCTCTCTCTCCCTCTCCCTCTGCTCCTCCCCTACTCTCTCAAAAACAAATAAATAAACTTTAAAAATAAATAAATACACTGGGGCACCTGGGTGGCTCAGTCGGTTGAGCGTCCGACTTCGGCTCAGGTCATGATCTTGTGGTTGGTAAGGTCGAGCCCTGCGTCAGGCTCTGTGCTGACAGCTCAGAGCCCGGAGCCTACTTCAGATTCTGTGTCTCCCTCTCTCTCTCTGCCCCTCCCCCATTCATGCTCTGTCTCTCTCTGTCTCAAAAATAGATAAATATTTTTAAAAAATTTAAAAAAAAATTTTTTAACGTTTATTTATTTTTGAGACAGAGAGAGACAGAGCATGAACGAGGGAGGGTCAGAAAGAGGGAGACACAGAATCTGAAACAGGCTCCAGGCTCTGAGCTGTCAGCACAGAGCCCGACACGGGGCTCAAACTCACAGTCTGTGAGATCATGACCTGAGCCGAAGTCGGCCACTTAACCGACTGAGCCACCCAGGCGCCCCTAAAAAAAATTTTTTTAATAATACATAAATAAAAATTTAAAAAGCTCTGCCTAACCCCAGTCACAAAGATTTTCTCTTATGTTTTCTTCTAGAAGTTTTGGAGTTACATTTTGGTCTATGATCCATTTTGGGTGAATTTTGGTATAAGGGGCAAGGGACGGGCTGCCGTTCATTCCTTTTGCACGTGGATGCCCAATGGTTCCAGCCTCCGTTGTCAACTGTTTGCAATGAGCATTAACACTATCAGGATTCCCGGTGTTCTGGGGACTGGCAGTCAGCAAGGGGGCATCCTGGCCCCACGTGTCCCTCAAATCTAACAGCGGGGGCCCCGTGCAGCCCTTTGCTGGCAGAGGAATTGGTTTCAGGTCGCTTTACCTCCTCTCTCTCTTCCTGAAATCTCTTGCATAAAACAAACCATGAAAGGGCAGGGGTGGCTTAGTGGTCTGGCAACGTCCCTTTGAAAATAAACAAGTGCAGAAATTGAAAGCCCGCGGCCATCTCTGGGGACTACTCTGAGAAACAGTTTGGGGCCGGTGCATCCGCTGCGCGTGGCTCTCCTGCCCCGGCAGGCAGCAGGTCGGACGTGGCAAAGCCAAACAGGATCCTGATTGCTTCAGATGTCACTTCTGGCCAGGCAGACCACCCCCCGGCTCCAGGCCTTTGCAGAGAGAGGCTGCGCTGGTGGGGGGTGTCTAATCGTCGGGGAGGCCGGAAGAGGTCCATGGCTAAGCAGCCCTGCACAGTTTGTACAGTCGGCCTCCCTCATCTAAGGGACGGTAAGCTCTGTTTTACAGATAGGGAAACTGAGGCGGGGGGAGGCGCGTGCGCGCATGTGTGTGTGTGTGTGTGTGTGTGAAGTAGATGAGTGCAAATTTGGGATTTGGGAGGGACAACTTTATCGAGGTATTGAAGCATACAACTCAGCTTTAAAGAAATTCACACAGCTGTGGGATCCTGCCCACAGTCCAGTGTTAGAGAGTATTTTCATCACCTCCTGTCTTCTTGCAGTCCATCCCTGTTGCCACCTGTCCCGGATAACCCAGGCTTTTCCTTCCGTCACCACAGCGTTGCTTTTTCTAGAAATTTCATGCAAATGGAATCACGCAGTAGGCGGTCACAGCGAGATTTCAAGTCAGAATCTAATGAGGAAGCCAGAGAGCCAGGACAGCAGGCACACCTTCACCAAGGGTTTTCCCCGTCCCGCCTGCTGTGTCTCTGAACCCCAGTCTGCACGCCTTTTAGAGAGGCTGCAAACTGGCTCCCCGCCTCAGGGGTGAAGTCAGGGTGAAATGAGATAATGGAGGTCCAATATCTTGCATATTCATAATCAATACTCCATGGAAACTGGAAATAGACCAAACGGCCAGCAGCAGGAGAATGCGTAAGTGCCTTGTCGTGCCTTCACCCTGCGGAATATTCTCTAGCAAGGAGAATGGACTCCAGTGATGTGCAGCCATCCGAAGAATCTCACAAACATTGTGTTAAGTGAAACAAGACAGAGGTAAAAGGGCACATACTGTGATTCCATGAACAGAAAGCTCAAAACCGGGCAAAACACACCTGTGCAAAGAGAAGTTGGGAGAGCAGCTGTCCTTCGAGGGGTGGTGACTGGAAAGGACAGCAGGGGGGGGGGTGGGCACACAGGTGTATTCAGTGTGTGAAGGTTCATTGAGCTACACTCTCACCAGCTGCAAAATCAACGCAAAGTCCTGCATGGTGCCTGGCACATAGTAGGTAATTATTATTCTTATTCTTTCCTCTGCACGGTGTTTCCGTAGGAAAGTGTGGTTGACTGCAGAGGTTGGCAAACTTTTTCTGTAAAGGGTTAGTTATTACATATTTTTGACTCTGCAAACCATATAGTCTACACAGCAACTATTCACCTTTGCTGTTGCATCATGAAAGCATCCAGAGATTATATGTAAATGCACGAGCATGGCTGTGTTCCAGTAATACTTTTTTTTTTTTAATTTTTATTTTTTGAGAGAGAGAACGTGTATGGGGGAGGGCCAGAGAGAGAGGGAAAGAGAGAATCCCAAGCAGGCTCCACACTGTCAGTCCAGAGCCCAAGGCAGGGCTCAAAACTCACGAACTGTGAGATCATGACCTGAGCCGAAATCAGGAGCCGGACACTTAACTGGCTGAGCCACCCAGGTGCCCCTCAATAATACTTTATTTACAAAAACAGGTCGTGGGCTGGATTTGCTGACTCCTCACCCACAGACAGATGGACCGGATTCCAAAGCCTCCTTCCCAGACAGAGTCACTGCAGGACTCTGTTCAGTCATGTCCCTGTCCCCAGTTTTCCTATCTGTATAATGGGGAGTCGGTCCCTGCTCTAAACTACCATTCCGGGTGGCTCGGAGGTCAAATGAGCTCATAACTGAGGGACCCAGAGGGAGGAAAGAGCAGGAATTAAGAGTCTCTTGAGATTCTTTGGTGCAGAGCAGATTGTTATTTCTGCCAAAGTCTGAAGAGAGAAAGCCATCGACCTCACGTCACCCAGTGCATCCATGGGCACCAGTGTCCCAGGGGTATCTTGGAGGGAGTCAGGACCCACAGGCCTGGCACCACGGCCTGGTCTTTGCCTTCTAGAGGCTTTTCTCTCAAGAGCCTGTGGAGGAAGAACGATGGTGAAGGAGGCTGTAAAATTGAGTCCCTAGTGGGCTGTTCCTCTGAGGCCCAAGGCCCCAAAGCTCCCTGCCTGGGACTGCTTTACTGGACAGCCTGTGTCTGTGGCAGGGACGTACCCTCTAATCTCCAGCCTTTGCTCAAGCCTTGCCCTCAGCCAGGAGTGTCTTCCCTTCTGTTTCCTGGAGGGCTTCTACTCGTCCCACAAGACATGATTTAGGCTATGGATCATCCGGGATACTCTGGGTGGATAACCCCACTGTCAGTCATCTGGGGAAGAGGCCGGTCTTCAGAAAGCCAAGTATAACTCAGAGGCAAGCCCAGGGGCACCTAGGTGGTTCAGTCGGTAAGGCATCTGGTCAGCTCAGGTCATGATCTTGCCGTTCGTGAGTTTGAGCCCCACATCGGGCTCTGTGCTGACCTCTCAGAGCCTGGAACCTGCTTCGGATTCTGTGTCTCCCCCTCTCTCTCTCTGCCCCTCCCCTGCTCACTCTCTCTCTCTCTCTCTCTCTCTCAAAAATAAATAAACATTTAAAAAATTAAAAAAAAAGAAGGTAAGCCCAAAGCAGCGGGGAGTGGGCAATTCTTGCCTTTTCCTGCACCTCATTCTCTGGGAGCTGGGTTTCTGGGGTCTAAACACGATTGAAGATAGTAACTCTAATAGTAACGGTAGCAGCCAACATTTATTGAGATTTACTCTGTGCCAGGACCTGTCACAAGCACTTCACATGTATTGATTCATCTAATCCTTGCGATGGCCCGAGAGTAGGCACTGTTAGTCTTCCCCTCCTAGAGGAGGGAACTGGGGCCCAGAGAAGCTAAGATACTTACCTGACGTGACATAGGTCTAACGTGCTGGGGCTCTGAAGACTGTAGAAGACGTTGCTTCAGAAGTCCGAAATGGGTTCTTATCATCCTTGTTATATCTTTTTCTTCAGCTCTGGACCATCTAAGTCTTTGTCACATGGGAGCGTTAAAAGGGGAAGTTGGAGGGGAGAGAAAGACACGCCTTCCAAGACAATGACACCCAATCAGCAGTCAGAGCTACTATATGGACAGCCACCCCTCCTTCTGGATTCGTCCAGGAGAGACTCCAAGCCCTGGGACAGACGAGCGGGGACTCACGTGGGAACCGATCCAGGGAAAACTGACCCGAAGGGCCACAATTGACTCGCAACATTGAAAAGTTCAGGAGGAGAGCTGGCTTCGGGGCCGGCTGGGGCCAAGTGCTCAAATGCTGCCCTCGGGAAGCTCACATTCTCCATCGTTCGACTCTTTCTTGTGTTCAAGTCACTTGCAGGCAGGCCTCTCCCTACCGTGCTGGCCCTCTAGGGAATTCTCTAGTGACTCCTTTAGTAGGACTCTTTTCTAGCAGTTCCCACGGAAATCCCAGGGCTGACTGTCACTGGGCCACAATGGCTTACGTGATCATCCTTGAACCAACTGTGGCCAGGGGGTGGGACCATGCGGGTGGTGCAGGCCTGGGTCACCTGGCTGTCCCTGGGACTGAGTGGACAAGGGTGACCTCTACTGGCAGAAGAGGGGAATGCAACTGGCAAAGAGCGTGTGTCTATTAGCCTCCGGAGGGAAATAAAAAAGATTCCTCACTCACAGGAGCGGGGATTGTTAGACTTGGCCTTTAAGGTCTGCACTCCCACCTCGGTCTTGACTGTGGACCTCCATGATCCTTGTTGGCTTAGTCTGGGCTAAGACCCAGACCTCAGTTTCCCTACCTGTCTCTCCCAGCCCACCTGACTCCACCAGCTGGGCTGCTGTACTGATTGCCTGGGAGCACACGGCCTTTTGCCAACTCCTGGCCTCCTGCTTGGCCCACTGCCCCAGTTCCCTGGTCGCTTTGCCCCCATCTCCAGCCTTGGCTTTTTCCAATCCACGCCATTCCCTGGAAATCCTGTCCCCAGCCCAGCAGAGCCCTGGTTCAGAAACCTCCAGCCTACTCCTTGGTGTCAACCAGGAAAACGAACTTCTCATCCCCATGCCTGGACTCCTTGCACCATCCCTGACCCCGCCCCCTCTTCAAAAGGCACCTTCCCTAGTTCCAAACGGTGTTGGCCATCCTGGCACACTGGCTCACTTATTTGCCTATAGCTTTAGGGACAAACTTGAGTCACTGCTGCGCCGGGCCCAGCATACACGTGGTGCTCACACGAATGCTTGCAAAGCTGCATTTTCCAGCTCTTGTGCATGACTGCTTCTCAATTAACGGACAGGAGAGGAAGTCAGGCAGCGCCACAGACGGACAGAAAACGGCAAGAGACAGAGAAGCCAAGAGAGTCACAGAGAGAGTGAGCGTATGACTGAGAAACAGATCTGGGGGGGGGGGGGAGGGTGGAGAGAAGGGTGGCGGATCCACAGGGACAAGTCTGGAAGGGACGGAGCTCCATCCAGGACGGAGACGCGGACATGCAGGGAAGACAGAAAAGGAGAGCGCAAAAGGGTGCCAACTGAAGCATATTTTTGGTTGAGCAAAGTCCCTATGATTTCTGTTTTGTCAAGCCGAACTTTATCAGGAGTTCAGGAGTCTCTTTCGCTGAGCAATCAATCCCGGTAAAAACACTAGAACGTGGTAAAAAAGAAGGGGGTGGGAGGGAGAGGCAGACAAAACAGAGAACATTTGCCTCCAGGTGGGTTGGCACAGGCAGGCCTCACTAAAACAATAATCCCATCCCTGCCCTCCCTGCTGGCAGATCAGCCTCGGCCAGGTTTCAGGTGGAAGAGATGGTGGGACAGGCCAGAGAAAAGGAAACCATGGAGGGAGACTCCAGGGAGGCAGTCTGAGCTGCCAGGGAGAGAAGCGCCCCAAATGCCAGGAGGGGAAAGGGCCCCGGGAAGGTTCTGCCTCCGGCCTGGCCGCGGGTCACTTAAGCCAAGACAAAGTTGCGATCCACCTCCGGGCCGACTCCTCAGAGTGCCTGCCACAGCCTCGCAAAGTCGAGGACCAGGGCCTTTCCATGGGGGCCCTGCCTGGCTATGCGACTGTTTCTGTGTCCTCGCCTCAGCAAGGAGGTCTGTCACCCCTGTGTCCAGTGTCCAGCTGGTGCTTAACGGTGGCAGCTAACGTGACCCTGGGAGGCAACAGTCCCTGCGTGCAAGGAGCTTAGTGCCCTGCACAAAGTCAGGGCCACACGGTCGTGCACGAGAGGCCAGAGCAGCTGGCGAGGGGCCCTCTCACCATCCATCAGATTCTACCCTTTATTACGATGCTAGAAAGCCACATGGTGTTCATGATTTGAATTTTTTATTTTCTGAAATGGAACCATTGTACATTGTACAAACCATATCTACTGATGGAATAAATAAGTGAAAAATTATACTGCTGTACAACACGCCAAAAAGAAAGGAAAAAAAAAAAACGTAAGAGGAAAAAAAAAATTAGGTAACGGTGAAAAAAGGTCTTTATACCTCTAACCAGGTCCTTGGCGATAATGAACATTCCAAACCATGACATCGTTTGTAATGAGAGGTCACCACCCTATAGATCGGTCAACTGCCCTCCAGGTTCTGGGTGTAAAAGTGCCAGCACTTTGTGGAATGTGTAGCCGAAGCCTCCCCGACTTCGTGTGTGGCGGGGAGTAAGGTTGCCCTGGGAGCCCTTTAGGCCACAGGGCCTGGTGTCCGCGGAAGGCATCTGCTGAGGACCCCCGCCCCTGGCTCGGTCGGCTGAAAGGTCTTAGATTCTGTGGTGGGAGGAGGGCGCGGGGCGCAGGGTGGGTGGGCAACAGTGGCTCCGAGGAGCGGACCGTGTCGGGGAAGGAAGCACGTGTGGATTTTTGCAGTCTAACGATGCCGCGCGGGAGGCCTTCCCGGCCAGCGATGCGTGCGGGGCCACTGGCGCTTTGCCTGGCGTGGCCGCGGCGGGGCCGGGTGGGTCCCCGGCCACGGGCCCCTTCCTACCTTCATCAGGCACTTCAGAGAAAAACTAATGACAGCCCCGGGATCGTGGATGTGGTCTTCGTCCTCAACCGCGTTGACTCCCCTTGCCCGTCCAGAGAGGGCACCGCAACCGGAAGGCGCCCAGGGGACCCCGGCCGACTTGCCGCTCCTGTGGATGCGTGTGTGGGTCTCCTTCGGCTGTCTTGCTCCTAACCTCTCATTTCCCAAAAAAGAAAGGAGATAAATCTCCAAATTCACCTTTCATCAAAATGGAGTTTTGCCGCAAAGAAAAAAAGTTAAGTTACTCTAGCTCTAGAGGATCTGGAGGTAAAGCCGCCTTGAGAGATGCTGAGAGGTAACGCAGAACACAGTTCTCCACAGAACTGACTGCCTGAGGGGCAAAATTGATAAGGATTTTTTTTTTTTTTTAAGACAGAAACCTTTCGGCATTGCGAACTTCAACATTAAGATTCTCAAAGTTTGTTGTGTTGTTTTGTTTTGTTTTGTTTTGTTTTGTTTTTTCCCTTATTTCAGGAGACATTTTTGCATGAGGTATTTGAAATTCAGGAACATTTTGATTCTTCTTGAAGTGCAGGAAATAGATTGGCTCCCTTAAAAAAAAAGTAAGAGCCTCACCCTCAGAAACTTAGAAACTGGAATCTGGCAGACACTTCCCACGGTGGTCAGGAGAGAGATCCACACGTCAAAGGTGGTACCTGAATATATGCACCAATCAGCAAAACAAAAACGAAAACAAAAAAACCACAAAACAACAACAAAATAACCCCCCCTCAACCCTCCCACCCCCTCACACAACTCAAAGGAAGTTGAACTCCAGTGCAGTAAAGAAAGCTCAGGAAAAGGGTTAAGGTCCGAGGAGTCCATCTAGGAATTAAGAGCAAACCAGGCCTCAGAACCAAACGATCAGGCGGTTTGTCCACGGGGGGCATCGCCGTTTGAGTGAGAGGAAGCTGTCCTGGCGCAGGCACAGGACGGAGGCCAGGGGATGGGGGCTCAATCACCCCTTTCTGGAGGAGTGTAGAGCTTTCTGCTCCCCGGTGCCTTGTTTCTGGCCTTTGAGGCCCAATCATCAGGGTCTGCTCCCCAGTGGGGACCATCAGCGCATCCTGGGAGCGAGAGGCGATGGACTGTTGTTGGCTCTGAAGAGTCAGGAACGCTTTGCCATCTCCCCTCCCCCCCTGGGGGGCGTGGGGGGAGAGCCCAGAGGAGCCGGGGAGGCGGAGGGCAGCAGGTTACTGTGGATTTGAAATCCAGGCAACACGCTAGGAGAGAAAGTTCAGCACCAGCTATTCTTGCCATCTGCTCCCAGCCTCCTCAGCCCTTTCATCGTCCTAAGGAGACAATCCTGCAGTCAGCCACAGAAGCCATTTCGTCTTCGGAGGTGTGGGAGAAAGCGGTATGGTGGGGATAGAGGGTGGGAGTGCCAGAACAATCTAAGGGTTCCGTGTATCCGTCTGGGCCACGGTGGGCTTGGAAACACCGGCCTCAGATGCCCCGAGGAAGTGAGAGCACATCCAGTGGCCCGCCCTCGGGGACAGTGCCCCGGCGACATCGAGACTCCTCGGACCTTGGACCCAGGCCCCGGGGCCCAGGGCGTGCTCAACGCCCTCCCTCCGCACCTGCAAATCAGGTGGCCAAGGAGGTCCTGCTCTTCCGAGGCCTCAGTTTCCCCTCCTCCCTGCCTGCTCCGCTCCAGCTGAAGTCCCGGGTCAGGGAGGGGAGAGATGTTGAGGACGGTGGCACCGGCTGCCTGGACAAAACCGAGGGCACTTTGCAAAGGGAGATGCAAAACAACCGGGAAAACATGCCAGAGGTCACCTCAAGGGCACAAGGCACAAAAAAAGAAAGCGGAAGGAATCGGCTGAACAGTGAAATGCCCCGACGAAAACCGATTTCCTGATCGGCACCACCCTCAAATATAGCTTATATCGTTAAATAGAGAAGTGGGGGGTGGCGGAGAGGGGAACGAAACAATACAGCAGCAACACAAATGTGATCTTGGCTTCAGAGACAGTGTGCAGACACTCCTGAGTGCTGTCGACTCCGCCTTCCCAAGGACGGTCCCTTCGAGACTCAAGTGTTTTGCTTCACAGCAGAAAGTTCTTCAGTGTCTGAGAAGTTACGCTGTTCTGGGTTTTCTTGGATTTGCACTTGGTAAACTTGGAAAGTTAGTAGTTCTGTCTGCACCCGAGAGGAATCGCTCGGGGGAAGTTGTTCTAGAATTCAGCCTGCAGATGGCTCTCCCGTGGAACGTGGACAGCAGGACTGAACGTAGTGTCTACATCTCTTCAGAGTTCTGTTGCGAGGCCTCCAGTTTCAGCTTCTTAGAGGGTGGGACTCCTTCCAAATCCTTGGGGAAGAAGAAGGGAGAACAGAGGTTAACAGCCAGGGGGGCAGTTTCGGGCCAGCCGTGAGGTAGAAGGTCAGCCCAGGAGGAAACTGAGGCCCACCCCCTGTGGTTCCAGTCTGAGGTTCTGGCCCTGTGCTCACCAAGCCCCGCGTCACCTGGGTCCCCCGTCCCTGCCACGGTGGCTTCCCTGTGGGTCTTCAAGCATACCGTCACCCACGACCGTTACCACACCGCCCCCTGGGCCTCTAAAGCTTCTCTGTCCCCTTCACCACACAGGCCGGGGGAGGGTTTCCCCATTATCAGCCCTCCAATCTGTAATTAATCGCTACGGTAATCATTTGTACACAAGTCCCAAGGGCACCTCTCCAAGCTCGAAGAAGGCCTGGTCCAACCTTGCCGTATGGACAATGGCTCCTCCAGAGCTCCGCACAGGTGCCTGGCCTGGGCACACACTCGGCGTTTGTTGAATGCACTTGTGTGTTTTTCTGGGGGAAAAGGCCCATAGCTGTGACTGAACTCCTAGATCCCATGACCCAAAAAAGGTTCAGCACTCATTCTCCCACCCTGACTTTCCCATTCAGGCATCGCGAACCTGGCCCATCACCCGAGACCAGCTGTTGACCTTATCCGCCTCGACTGCACCCCCGTGTCCGTCCAGGATACCACACCTGCCCGGGATAAAGCTGACGGTAGCCAGGAGGCCTCGTTTGCTCGCCCTGTGCCCACACCCCCCACGTACTAGCAAGTATCACCAACTCCATCTCCAAATACCCCTGGGCCTGCCCACCTCTCCCCGCTGCCTGCTGCCCCATCCATTGTCCTCACCACCATCACCTGCCCAGAGAAAGCAGCATCCTGTTCCGAGATCTCCCTGTGCAGCCTTCACCAACGTCTAACCAATCCCAAAATAGAAATCACACACAGAACATAAAACCTGCCGACGCTTTCCCACTGACTTCAGAGCAAAATCCCAACTCCTTACCAGGCTGAGAGGGCCCAGCGGCCAGCCCAGGCCTACCTCTGTGCCTCGCCTCACCGTGCTCTTCCTTGTCTGCTAGGTCCTGGCTCCCCTGGCCCCCCTTTTGTTCCTCAGGCTCGTTCCTGTCTCCAGGCCCAGGCACCTTTGGTTTCTCTGCCCAGAAAGCCTGCCCTATTTTCCCATCCTTCAAATTCCCGCTCAAAGCCCCTTTCTCTGCCTATACCAGCCCGAAGAACCCTCCACTGTCAGGCCTCCTTGTTCTGGTTCTCCTGAAGCACGTGTTGGGACCTTGTATTCCTCCTGTGCCTGCTGTATTCCGGCTGCGTCTTCCTCCCCGACCCCATCGTGAGCCCCAAGAGGGCAGGAGGGACCCCGTCTCTGGCTCACCCTGGGTCTCTAGTATCTGGTCGAGAGCCTGGCCCACAGCAGGTACCCAACAAACGTTCCATAGAGGTCCTAGACCTCGATGCAGGCTGTGTATGAGTTTCTTTAAAAAAATTTTTTTTTTAATGTTTGATTATTTTTGAGAGGGACAGAGCATGAGCAGGGGAGGGGCAGAGAGAGAGGGAGACACTGAATCCGAAGCAGGCTCCAGGCTCTGAGCGGTCGGCACAGAATCTGATGTGGGGCTGGAACCCATGAACCGTGAGATCATGACCTGAGCCAAGCTGGACACTTAAATGATTGAGCCACCCAGGCACCCCATCTTTTTTTTTTTTTTTTTTTTTTTTTTTTTAGTATTTCTTTTTGAGAGAGAAAGAGAGCACAAGCAGGGGAGGGGCAGAGAGAGGGGGACAGAGGATCCAAAGCAGGTTCCATGCTGACAGCACAGAGCCCAATGTGGGGCTCAAACTTGTAAACTGCGAGATCATGACCTGAGCCGAAGTCGGACACTCGACCGACTGAGCCAGCCAGGGGACTGTGGGTGTGAGTTTCGTGTGGCAGACCCGGACAGCAGGTGTCGCAGGGAGGCAGAAAGAACCCCTCCGTCTGTGTTCTCCCTTGTTCTCATTATGAAAGCGATAAAAGCCCGATAAAGACAGAACAGCAGAAAGCAGGTGCTGTGCCTTCCGAGGATGGTGGGTCCCGCTCGGGAGAAGGTCTTCGGTTCTGCAGAGCACCTGGGTGCGGGGGCAGCCTGTGAGTTTGGGAGGGGAGCCTGGAGGGAGGTGAGCTGGTGTACAGGGCACAGGAGAGAAGGGAGGTGAGCGAAGGAGAGAGGGAAGAGGGAGGGAGTGAAAGGGGAGCCACGAATTCAGGACAGCTGAGCCGAGTAAGTCTTCCTCATGGGGGAGGAAGGGAGGGTTTTTTGTTTGTTTGTTTGTGTTTTTGACACAGGAATGGCCACATTTCAACGTCAAGTTGTTCGGCTTAGCTGTGATGCATTCTGCACCTTGCTCACAAGCCTCGGAGCTCTGTGAGCGAGTGTCTGTCTGTGTGTGCGTGACAACAGCAGACGAGGCCCCGTTTCAGGTCTGGGTCCCCTGGAAATGGGAGTGGAGGTAGGGGGGGGCATGTTAGAACAGGAGACCCCTGCACCATTCAGACATCTGCAGGGGAGGGGAGCACAAGATGCCCCCCAGGGTATGGATCAAAGTTTCAAGCTGCTCTTTCCTCCACTGAGTTCAGGAGGCCAGGAGATCCCAGCTGACATCCTGGTTTTACAAACTGTACACGGGGCTTTGATTTTTATTTTTAATCAAATGGGCTCATGCTATGCCTGAGGTTCCGTGTCTTGCTTTTCTCATTTCATGTTGTGAGGGTACTTCTTTATTGATGGTCTGTACCTGGGTCAACCACACTCTTTTTTTTTTTTAATTTTTTTTTTTTTAACGTTTATTTATTTTTGAGACAGAGAGAGACAGAGCATGAACGGGGGAGGGGCAGAGAGAGAGGGAGACGCAGAATCCGAAACAGGCTCCAGGCTCTGAGCCGTCAGCCCAGAGCCCGACGCGGGGCTCGAACTCACGGACCGCGAGATCGTGACCTGGGCTGAAGTTGGACGTCTAACCGACTGAGCCACCCAGGCGCCCCAGCCACACTCTTTTTAACAGCTATGTACCAGTCTGTTCTATCCGTGACCCCAGGATTAATTTAACCAGTCCCCTCTGACAAACTTCGGTTGTGGCTGATTTCCTGCCACTGCAAACACATCTTCTATCAACACTCCCTCTGTTTCTGGGCAGAATACTCTGGAGGAGTATTCTGTAGGAGGAGGGGGCTGCAGATCCAAAGGGGCACTTCCTCTTGGGGGGACAGCCTCGCTTAAGGCTGTGCTAAGTGCAGACCATGTCCCGCACACCCTGCCTCTTCCAGTCTTTTGGCTACTGCTCCTTGTCAGTGTCTCCCAAGGTCCTGGAAAATAGTTTTATTCGTTGGCGTTTTGACACCCCTGAGTCCCCAGCTCATCTTAGGTGAGCACAGTGGGCTGACGGTGAAAAAGCACAACGGTGGCTTCTGAGGCATTCCTGTGTCCAGTGTCACAATGAGTGTGTTAACCCACATTCAATCATCTCATCTGCGCCCTGGTCCCAAGACAGTCCCGTGACTCCATTTTGGCAGCTGCAGACAATGAGGCTCAGTTATGCTAAGTGAAGGAGTTGGCGGATTTGAACCCAGGATGTTTGCTCCTATCCACCGGCCACCTGCTTCTGCATTGTCTGATTCACACCAGATGCGCACCAACGGCGATGACCCAGATCGGGGTCCAAGCAAGGTGGGGGAGGGGGTGTGGTCAGTTGCAAAATGCTAAAGGATGATTCATCTGGCATTTAGGATTCTGCAGACTTATGGTCCCAGCTCTCAAGGAAGCTAACTTCGGGTCACGAGAGCAGGCAGGGCCTTTGTGGACCCGAGTAAACAAAGTGATAAGGCTAAGGCTGGGTTATAGGATGCTTCCTCCTTCTACGCCCTGTTCCCCGAGGACTGGGCCCACGTGTCTCTTTCTGCAAGACACCCAGGGTGCCCAGGGCGGATCACAGGATGCTCACGAATCCTGCTCAATGAATACAGGAAAGTTCCGACCTTCCAAGGAGAAAACAAAAAACCAAAATAACAAAAACGCCTTTCAACGTACCCCCGACACCCCAACGGGCTCCCGGCCGATCTGGCTGCCCCTCTGAGGCCTCGATCGAGGTACCTGAGAGATTGCGGACGCCTCTGCAGCTAGACCCGCGTCTCCAGATGGCTGCCGTTCTACTTTCTCTGAACTGTTCATCGAGTTTTCCATTGAGGACTGTGAATTCTGCTCGTCGGAAGCATCTGAGGGAAAAGCAAAATGACAGAAGCTGTTTTCAGACACGTGAGATGCGGAGCCAGATGGACCAATTACTAAAAATACCTGGAACAGGGTAGTTTTGTGGCCAGGCGGTCTGTCGGTGCTGCAGTGAGCTGTGGGGGAGGGGGACTGGGAAACCTCTTAGTTTTTTTGTGAGGTGGTTTTAACCTGCGAGGCCACAGGCTGGCCCCGGGGGGCCTCCAACCCTCGCCTGCACTCCCATCACCTGCCGCGTGCCCAGAGAGGACATCTTAGGGATGCTACAGGCTTTGTGCCGTGTGCACCTGGCGCCCTCTGGTGGGCACAATGCGCTGCAACCGTCATGGCTGCTGACTCCTCCCTCCTGCGTTACAGAGCCTGCGTTCTCCACCTGGGGAGCCCACGGAGGTAACTGTCTTTGCAGACATTTCTCTTAAGAACATGGGTATTTTCCTGACCGTAAGAGCAAGGACTGATCATTGCGAGAAACGGCAAATACAGAAAAAAAAAAAAAAAATAGAGTTAAAATCAGTGATTATCTCACACCACCCACAACTACCAACCCACTAACATTTCAGAGGATTTATTTCCTAACATTTCAGAGGATTTATTTTCATCTCTCCAGATGTTTTCCCCCTACATGCATATAATTCTCTGCTCTCCCCAAATAGAGATCACACAGAATTTTAGAGAAAATTTTCACATCTTGAAAAATTCCCTAAATACAAGAGTGCACAAAATGGCCGCACAGCTTCTCCCAAGCCATCACTGATTTATAGATCCTGTTTTGCCAATTATTTGGGCTATTTCTTATGCATCAGTCTCCCTGCTCCCCACCCTCCCTGCCACGTTCCTTCAGCCGTAGCTGGCTGCATGTGGCAGTGCGGCTGTGGAAGAAGAGACAGCAGTGTTTGTACCTGAAGCTTATTTTGGGTGCCGAGCAGCCGAGCTCACGGGGGGGAACAGCAACATCCTGCCCAGGGCCCCGTTCTGCTTGCACTCAAGGCCCCAACAACATATGTCACCCTGATTTTTCTAAAGTGCACTAGAACACTCAAGAATGCTTGCTTTTCTGGGGTTTCTGAGGCAGAAAAGAAAAAAATCCAGGCTTAAGTTTTTTGTTGTTTTTTTTTTTTTTTTTAAGTTTATTTTGGGAGAGACAGAGAAAGCAAGGGGCAGAAAGAGAGGGAGAGAGAGAATCCCAAGCAGACTCCGCATTGTCAGTACAGAGCCCGATGTGGGGCTCGAACTCACACACCGTGAGATCGTGACCTGAGCCGAAACCAAGAGTCGGACGCTTAACCTACTGAGCTACCCAGGCGCCCCTAGGCCTCGGTTTTAAAGCGAGCCAGGCAATATGGAGACGTGGAGCGAAGTCAGCAGCTCTCCGTGGCCTGAAGCCGCAGGGGAGCAGAGGGCTGGGGCTGGGGCTGGGGCCGGAAGGAGGCCTAAGACCTTCTTCCCCAGGAGGCTGACCTCCCGGCACGTCCATCCCGGGTGAGCCGTTGTTCACACGTTCTCTTACTCCCCAAGCCAGCGGCCCTGATACCTTGAGGTCAGCACTGGGACACCAGCCGCCTGGCCGGGGCCACAGGGAGGCTCAGGGGCCCACTTCTCCAGGGCTGCGTGCTGCCTACAAACTGGTGTGTGGGAGGACACAGCGTGGAGAGATAAGGCCTAAGTTCCAACAGCGCCTCTGCCACTTGATTCCTCTGGGCCCCATAAAAAGCACGGTTGGCAAGAGCCACCCTGTCGAGTCACTGTGAGGACTAAATGGAATGACAGAGAAAGTGCTCAAGTAGCGGAATAACCCGGGGGGAGGTGGGGTGTAACTGAGGGATTAGCTAGAGCACAGACCCAGAGTCCCCATAAACCTGACAGTTCTTTGATATTTCGCTCTACTCTTCTTTAAAAAAATATTTACCGATTGGGGCACCTGGGTGGCTCGGTTGGCTGAGCATCCGACTCTTGATTTCTCACGGTTTGTGGGTTTGAGCCCCATGTCAGACTCTGTGCTGATGGTGCAGAGATGGGATTCTCAGTCTCCCTCTCTTTCTGCCCCTCCCCTGCTCACGCTCACTCACTCTATCAAAATAAGTAAATAAATGACAAGAAAGAAAGCAAGAAAAAGAAAAGCAAGCAAGCAGATTGACAGGGGCACCTGGGTGGCTCAGTTGGTTGAACATCTGACTCTTGATTTTGGCTCAGGTCATGATCCCAGGGTCATGGGATCGAGCCCCATGTTGGGCTCCGTGCTGAGCATGGAACCTGCTTGGGATTCTCACTGTCTCTCTCTCCCCCTCTGTCCCTCTCCCCCACTGGAGTTCTATCTGTCTCTTTCTCTCAAAAAAAGAAGAAGAGAAGAAGAGAAAAAGAAAGGAAGGAAGGAAGGAAGGAAGGAAGGAAGGAAGGAAGGAAGGAAGACAGACAAGAAAGAAAGACAAGAAAGGAAAAGAAAAAGAAAGCAGATTGGTAGTTGCCATGGGTTAGGGCCAGGGGGAAGGGGAAGTGAGTTTATGGGCACAGAGTTTCCTTTTGGGGTGACAGAAATGTTTGGAACTGGTCAGAGTTGAATTTTATCTCCATTTTTTAAAAAAGGAAAAAAGGTCTCTGCTGATGTTATATATTCTGTTTCATAATACGTGTTTGCTTTAGCAAATACCATCAATTGTTATTGTCCTCTAGCCTGCAGACCGGACAAGGAGGTTCAGAAATCATGGCCAGTCACCCAGTCATGCTGAGCCCCTGCCCGGCCTGAGAGCTCGCGGAGCACGCTAGGGCTCGGTGCAGCGCTGGTGCTGGAACTCACCCAGGGGAAATTATTTTCCTAGGGCCTAAATTTAGTCCAGTGAGTTTGGACATTATGTCATTCCCTGAGCTCACTCAGCAGTAAACAAGTTCAAAGCAAGGTCAACAGCTGGCGACCAACCTGCCCTGTCCTGCAGGCAGCGTGCACCCACCTGGGAGGCCTCCAGGCCTTTCCCATGGGGGCTCCCCCAGCTGTGGCGCCCCCGCCCCCCACCGCCCCGGGCGATGATGCGCAACCGTGCGTGCCCAGTGGCCCGGGGTCGCCAGAAGAGGACCCTGGTGTAGTTTCCCGGACCAGGAAGGCTTTTGGTGGTAGTGGGGGGAGGGGTGGGTAGTGGTAATAGTCACCAAAATGTGGCAACCGTGGAAGCAACAGCCCAAGAAGCGATTCCTGAAGTAGAGCTTTAACCGGCCTTCAGGGAAAGGAGCTGCGGATCCCAGACGTGGGAGGAACGCGGGAGAAAGCAGGCAGGACGGGGCGCACGTGGGCATCACCTCCCCTCGCTCACCAGGCCCCTCCTACACGGCGGGCTCCGACCCTTTGCTTCCCTTCCTGCCCCGTTCCTTGCGGGGACCTGACGGGGGAGGCAAGTTTTACTGGTCTCATGTCAGCCCAGCTGTGACCAGCGCGTCCCGTCCCCGGGCCCGGCCCCCTGGTTCCACCGCCCTCTGCCCGCAGAGCCACAGGGAGCCCAGGAAGGCACTGGGGGCCTCTGTAGGGACAAGGGGACGCCCACCCGAAAGGCCCGCGTCAAGCTTCCTACGACGGTGGCTCTCGACTGAAGATGATTTTGCCCCTCACGCGAGGGGGGGCGTTTGGCAGGGTCTGGAAACATCTTTGGTGTCACAACCAGGGGTGAGGGAAAGCCAGGGATGCTCCTCAACATCCCGCCACACGCAGAACGGCCCCACAGCGAAGACTCGTCTGGCCCCGAGTGCCACCAGTGCCGAGGCTGAGAAACCCTGCCCAGCCACCGCCTGTCTGGAGGAAACGGTGGGATCCGGCCAAATTTTAAATGCCCGCACCTCTGACTGAACACACAGCCCGCGATCCTTCAGCTCCGTCACACCTGAGCACAGACGCAAAGATGTGTGGACAAGACCCCACGCAGGACCGTGTACGGAAAACACAACACATCGCCCCCCACCCCCACCCAAAACAACCCAAATGACCATCGACACGGGGACTATTTAAATGAATTAGGACACATGCACACCTCTGCATATGAAGCTGGCAAAGAGAATAAGACAAACCTGTACGTGCTGACATGGAACAATCTCCATAGTGATTGTTAAGGGAAGTATTCTTAAAAAAGGGAGGTTATAATCTCATATAGATTCTTCTAGGTGCACAGACTATTTATCTCGGAGGGCCACAACACAGGCTCAACAGGGGTCCTCCCTGACGAGGAGAACGCCAAAGGCTCCGGGTGCGGGGCTGTCCAATCTGTGTCCTAACACTGAACTGTTTCACTCAGTTACCTGCACCCCACCCTACCCTGCCCACGGGCCTACCTGGCACATGAGCACCTTCCTCACGCCTGGCTGGCCTGCCCCTTCCCCAACCCATCCCCAGGCACTGCCCCTCGGCCTCTCCTGCTTGCACTGTTCATTCCCCCCCATTCCCGCTCATCCTTCAAGCCTCACTCAGGGAGCACCTCCTCCAGGAAGCCTTTCCTGAACTCCTTAGGCTCCCTTTTCTTACCGTCTAGCACAGCAGGGGCCATGAACTCAAAAGCCCCCTTAAGGGCCAGGCAGTGCCATGAATGAGTCAGAGAAGCTGTTCAGTTCAGACAAATAAAAAAAAAATCTAAAGGAATGCTCTTCTGTTCCTCTAAGAAACATATATTCGCCCAACCTCTCAGATTTTTACTTTTCTACTTTTGATAGTGAAATCGGTTCAAAAAGCAACTTAGTTTTTCCTTTAAATGTGCAATAAGAAAAGTAACAGTGATCGTGGAGTGACACGGGCTACTACTCTTGGGCCTCAGTGTCAGGGAGACAATAGGGAGTGGTGGGGAGTGTGGTAACTGGCAAGGGTGGGTCCGCTCGCCCTCCCTGGAAGGGCAGCCACATCTGTTTAACCAGTCGCTGCTCCACAGAAAAGCAGACCCAGTATTGCCAGATCTTCTGATTTTTCAAGAGGTGGAAATCAATCTTATTTTAAGCAAAATTGTTTTAAGGTTAAATTTTTGACATCAGGTGCCTGGATGGCTCATCGGTTAAGTGTCGACTTCGGCTCAGGTCATGATCTCATGGTTCGTGAGTTGGAGCCCCACGTCAGCTGTGCTGACAGCTCAGAGCCTGGAGCCTGTTTCAGATTCTGTGCATCCCTCTCTCTCTGACCCTCCCCTGCTCGCACTCTGTGTATGTGTGTGTGTGTGTGTCTCTCTCTCTCAAAAACAAATAGACATTTAAAAAAAGTAGAATATGGAGGCACCTGCATGGCTCAGTTGGTTAAGCAACTGGCTTAGGCTCAGGTCATGATCTCGCGGTTCATGGGTTCAAGCCCTGCACTGGGCTCTGTGCTGACAGTTCAAACCAGGAGCCTGCTTTGGATTCTGTGTCTCCCTCTGGATTCTCTGCCCCTTCCTTGCCTGCTCTCTGTCTCCCTCTCTTTCTCTCAAAAATAAACATTAAAAATGTAAAAAAATAGAGTATGTTTGAAATAAAATTTTGATATCAAATTCAAATTAAAAATAAAAATACCACCAGGCCCATGACCACACCCACACACCACACGCTGGATCTAGTCTGTCTCTGACCTCTGGGTGGGTGGGGGAGGGGGTCTCAGTCTCAGTTTTGGTGTCTGTCTCCCCTGCTTCCCTCTGAGTGCTTGTGGGACAGGAAGCAGGGCTTAGCTGTGAGTGGCGCCGAGCCTCACACAGGGTGGGTGTGGGAAAGTGTGTCAAAGGGAATGGGGTTCGAATTGCCTCCATGGCCCCGAGAGGCCTTCCTCCTGAGAAGCCCCACTCCCTCCCCAAGCACAGAGAAGCCTGGACTCCAGGCCGGCCGCCCTCCCCGTCAGGAAAGCTCAGCCGTGTGCAGGGGCTCCAGCCGCAGCTGGCCCTTCATGGATGCTGGCAAGGCCATCCCCCCAGGTGCTGGGGGTCACCCTCCGGTCCCCGCTCCGCCCAGGTACTCCCGCCTTGGACCTTCAAAATATACCTCAGTTATCAGACAATCAAAACCTACGGACCTATCTTAGGTGCGATGATGGTACTTGTGATGAGGGAAGAAAAGATTCTTATTTTTGAGAGATGCGTGAAGTGTTCAGGGACGGAATGCCGTAAGATCTGTAACTACTTTCAAATGGCTCCCCCCCAAAATATTTATAGACAAAGCAAAACCAGTTAAGAATTGCCGAATTCAGCTGACATATATGGGAGAGTACACTATTCATTTTTCTCGATGTTTGAAAATTTTCAAGAGTCGAGAGATCTCAAAATAGACAAAAATAAACCGACATACACAGATTCGAGTACATACACGTCCTCTATGACAAGACTGCTTCTTGCCACCCTCTTCCATCTGGATGACCGCAGTAGCCCTACCATCTGTGCTCGATCACAGTTAACCAAAGTGACCCTCTAGCCCACAGTGCTCAATCCCAGTGGCTCCTGCCTCACTTGGCACGGAAGCCAGGTCTGTATAGTGGCCTACGAGACCCCCTTACTCAAGGTCCTGCCTCCTCTCATCTCACTTCGTAAACCCCTCATCCGCACTTCCCCGGCCACTGAGCACACTCTTGCCTCAGGGCCTTTGCACTGCCCATTCCCTCCTGCCCAGAGTTCTTTTCTTCCACTTACCCACATGGTTTGCTCCCTTACCTAATTTTAGCCAAATTTGCTCTAATGTCACCTTCTCAGTGAGACCTTCCCTGGTCACCCTATTTAAAATTGAAACACTCCCCATAATTCATCAAGACTCTCCATTTCCCTTTCTTATAGTTTTCCACAGCTCCTATCTTCTAAAGACTAGACTGCCGCATTTTTAAATTGCCCCACAAGAATATGAGCTAGTCTAGGCATTACCCTGCTTCTACTTTCTGCCGTGACCTTCTAGGGGCGGGCACGTGGCAGGGCCTCCTAGAGACCATCAGCGAACTACAGGAAGGCTGGCTGAAGACAGGCCCCTCTGATCCCAGGCCCCAAGGGCACATACCTTCGGCCCCAGGGAGCTCCTTCCCATCTGCCTGGGTCTCATCTGCCTTGGTGTCAGTGCCTTCGCCGGGCACAGCCGAGGTGGGCTCGGGAGCAGGGCTTGAGTTACTGCTGTTCTCCTGTTTGATGGGGGAGGCATCTGCTATGGAGCTCTGGTTGCTGTTATCATCTGCACAGGGGGGAAAAGAACCACAGGGTGAGATCCCGCAGCTGCTGGGGAAAGGTGGGTTGGGGGCTCAGCCTCCCCAGGTCTCAATGCCTGCAGCCCCACCGGACGCTCTCCCAGGGAAGGAGGCACTTGCCCCGCCCTCAAGACCTCTGAGATGACCCACCCAGAGCCGTCCCACATGTCCTAAGAGGACAAGGCTTCTAGGAGCCTGCCTGAACTTCCCCTGCGGGCTCGGGCCCGTGTTTGGGGGCAGCCAGCTGCAGACAGCGGCCTCACACATTTTAAGTCTTTGAGGGACATTTAAGACCTCATTCTGGGTTGAAGAAGCCAGACTTGTGCACTTGGCTCTGTAGCAAGACAAAGGCTGAAGCATGGTTCGTGTGTGAGGCAACACTGCCAAAAAAAAAAATGTTCTGTTGATCTAATCAAGTGTCTAGACCAACTTCCACTTGATACAAAGTAAAAGGGGGAGAGGAACATGTTAGCAGAAAGCAGGCTATTCTACAGGACAGTCAGACCAGGCTCAAGTCAAAACCATTGATTAAAAAAGAGACAGAGAGAGAAAGGGAGGGAGAGAGGGAGGGAGAGGGGGAGAGAGAGAGAGAGAGAGAGAGAGAGAGAGAGAGAGAGAGAGAGAGAGAGAGAGAAGGAGAAGTTAGGAAGATTATGAAAAGAAATTTAAGAGGGGCCCCTGGGTGGCTCAGTGAAGTCGACTCTTGACCTGGGCTCAGGTCATGATCTCACAGTTCATAAGATGAGGCCCCACTCTGACAGCATGGAGCCTGCTTAGGATTCTCTCCCTCCCTATCTCCCTGCCCCTCCCCTGCTCGTGCTTTTTCTCTCTCAAAATCAATAAATAAACACTTAAAAAAAAAAAAGAAAGAAAGTTTAGAGGCTTAACAACTGGAGTGCCTGGGTGGCTCAGTCAGTTAAGCATCGGACTTTGGCTCAGGTCATGATCTCACGGTTGGTGAGTGGGAGCCCCAGGTCGGGCTCTGTGCTGACAGCTTGGAGCCTGGCGCCTGCGTTGGATTCTGTGTCTCTCTTTCTGCCCCTCCCCATCTCGTGCTCCGTCTTTCTCTCAAAAATAAACATCAAAAAAACTTTTAAAAACAAATGAATAAACGTTAAAAAAAATTTATGAGATTTAACAACTAAATAGGACACGTGAAAATTAGATTCTGTTTTGAACGTGCCAGCTTGTAAGGGGCATTTTGGAACAACTGGGGAATCTGAATATTTGAATATAGTCTGGAGTTTAGAAGATACTACTGTTACTTTTGTTAGGAGTAAACACAGCACACCGGGTGTATAGAAATGCCATTTATTAGTGACGGGTTCAGCCATGTACTTCAGACACAAGGTGGGGAAACTGATTTTAAAAGGCTTCAGTACAGGTTGCCTACGATTGTCAGAATTCCCTGAACACTCAAGAGCTGTGCAATTTTTATATGTAGATTACATTTCAATTAAAAAAACTTAACACGTTAGGGGCGCCTGGGTGGCTCAGTAGGTTAAGCGTCCGACTTTGGCTCAGGTCATGATCTCACAGTTCATGAGTTTGAGCCCCGCGTCGGGCCCTGTGCTGATAGCTCAGAGCCTGGAGCCTGTTTCAGATTCTGTGTCTCCCGCTCTCTCTGACCCTACGTGGTTCACACTCTGTCTCTCTCTCAAAAATAGATAAATATTAAAAAAAAAAAAAAAAAAACCTTACACATTAAAGAAACAGATGAGGCAAACATAGCATGTAAGGGAAAACCTAGATGGCAGGTGAATGAAGTTCATCACGCGATTCCTCCTACTCTTCTCTGCTATGAAATTTTTCATGAAAGAAAAAGGAACAGTTATTTGGGCACATCCTGGGCACCCACCACGTGTAGGCGCTGGGCAAAAACATCTACAGTCACGTCGCCTATCCTCCCGACAACCTGCCAGGTAGGAGCTGTTACCTCCTTCACTTATAGAGGGGGAAACTGAGGCTCTGACGGGCAGAGCCCCTTCATCAGGCTGGTCTGCCCCGCTCTAAACTCAACCTGCTGACGAAGCAGTTACACAGTCCCAGCCAGGTAAAGTGCATCTGACTCTTTTTTTTTCTTTTAATCTATTTTTTATTTATTTCGTTTTTATTTCTTTATATTGAGAGAGGGAGAGAAAGAGAGCAAGCACCAGTGGGGTAGGGGTAGAGAGAGAAGGAGAGAGAAACTCCAAGCAGGCTCCGTGCTGTCAGTGCAGAGCCCAACATGGGGGCTCGAACGCACAAACTATGAAATCATGACCTGAGCTGAGATCAGGAGTCGGACGCTTCACCGACGGGGCCCGGGCTCCCCGCATCTGATTCTAAGTGTCCTTGTTATAGAGAAGTATTCTCTTGCGAATTCTGGGACTTAAAAAAAAAAAAAGTACACTCTCCTGATTTACCTTTCAAGAACATCTAAACCTCCTATGCCAAGCTATGTGTGCCCATGTCTCAAGAGGCACAGAAGGCAAAGGCCCGACCCACGGGTCCCAGCATGAAGTCGTGGTAAGAATGACAACAAGCACGAATGTTTAACAAGTTAGTTGCCCGAGCCTAGCCTGGTCACCTAGGAACTGCACGACGCTGACACTCAACACTGGTAGGATCTCTGACACTAAACAGGTGGCTGCAGGTGGCCACTGCCCCCACCTGGAACCTTCCAGATCATCCTGTCCAGGTGCACATGCTTCCTTGCCTTTGTACACATACACGTCCCGCGGCTGGACTTGGTGTTGGCTGCACACGTACTAAAACGGAAGGGATGCCAAGAAGGTGAGCGAGGCTCCTTCCATCAGGGATGCTTACTCAACAGTCCGGATTTTTCTGGAGAGTAAGCCTGGGCTGGTGTCCATCCACTTGGATTCTGCCTCCAAAGGACCTCATAGGCCAGCACTGGCATTTATGACCTTCCCAACCCTGGGTGAGCTGCATCACCTGTCCAAGCCTTCATTTCCTCATCGGCACAATGGGGCTTGTTTGCAGGATGAAATGAGGTAAGGCACGAAATAGGCTTAGCAAGATGCTTGGCACATTGTGACAGGTCCTTAAATGTCAGCTACGGACATGCCAAGGCTTTTAAGGGATTATCTTATAGAATACTTACAATGACCTTATTGACCTTATGAAGGAGGTGTTACCATTCCTATTGGATGGACTGAAAACAGACCTGAAAGGTTATGTGTTCAGGATCTAGCCCAGGTTCACAAGCTACAAAGAGATCCCAGGGACTCAGATGGGAACCCAGGTAGGATCTTGTCCTCTGCTGTAAAAGGCTCTCACCTGTGAACCAGGTTGAAGGGTGTGTGTGTGTGTGTGTGTGTGTGTGTGTGTGTGTGTGTGTCTTCTCAATCCCTAGAGAGTGGGGACCTAACCAGTGTCAGGGAGACAGGTTACGTCCCAGCTCAAATACCTAATTGTGAAAAGGAAAGGATTCAACTGTAATTGCATAGCCAGTAAGGGGCTTTCTTGACACACAGCCGTCAGCAAAACCCTTCTGTGCATTTCTGAACCCAGTTCAGCAACAAGCAAGACTCCCTGCCCTCGGAGCTTGTGACTGTGTTTTCCAGACTGGTCGGTCAGTTTGGGAAAATGGGGAAGTTCAATGGCATTCTTTCCCTGGAGCAAAACGGCCCTGGAGCCAGAGGAGTAGCAACTCGATAAAACCAATATTCCGTGTTGATTTACTTATTTATCTAATGCCACGTTGGTGTACAAAAGGGTTGGGTAGTCAAAAAGACAAAGACACTGATATTGGGATCGAGAGGTGGGAAAGGGGTGCCTGGGTGGCTCAGTCTGGTGAAACGTCCAACTCTTGGTTTCAGCTCAGGTCACGATCTTGCAGTTCATGAGTTTGGGCCCTTTGTTGGGTTCTGTGCCGACAGTGTGGAGCCTGCTTGGGATTCTGTCTCCCTCTCTCTGCCCCTCCCCGGCTCATGCAGACAAGCATGCATGTGCACACACACGTGCGCACACACACACACACACACACTCTCTCAAAATGAATAAGTAAAAACTTAAAAAAAAAAAAAAAAGAGGGAGAGATGGGAAAAGGCAAGTGGTACAAGCTCTTCTACTGGCCAGCCAGGCAGGCAGGTGGCCTCCCAAAGAAACAGCTGCTGCCACCTCGGGGGAGCACACTGCTAGGGTTTCTGGGTCTGGCTTCTCACGGGATAGCAGAAATGCAGGTTTCCTGACTTATAAATAACAGAAACTCAATTTTTCGGACATTTCATGTTTGAATCTCTAAGGTCAGAAATCAGGCAGTGGTTTTCCTTGGAGGGGTGGGGACAATCAAGAAGGGACAGCGGGGGTACTGAGGGATGTTCTGGGCTTGATCTGGGCTGGTTACACAGATGGATGTAGTCTGTATACACATCGTGGAGCCATACACTTATGATCTGTGCCTTTCCTTTCAGTTAAAAAGGTAAAACAGGGGGCACCTGGGTGGCTCAGTCAGTTGGGTATCCGACTTCGGCTCAGGTCATGATCTCGCGGTCCATTGGTTCGAGCCCTGCGTCGGGCTCTGTGCTGACAGCTTGGAGCCTGGAGCCTGCTTCAGATTCTGTTTCCCTCTCTCTCTCTGCCCCTCCCGTGCTCATGCTCTGTCTCTCTCTCAAAAATAAACAAACATTTAGGGGCGCCTGGGTGGCTCAGTCGGTTAAGCGGCCGACTTCGGCTCAGGTCATGATCTCACGGTCTGTGAGTTCGAGCCCCGCGTCAGGCTCTGTGCTGACAGCTCAGAGCCTGGAGCCTGTTTCAGATTCTGTGTCTCCCTCTCTCTCTGCCCCTCCCCTGTTCACACTCTGTCTCTCTCTGTCTCAAAAATAAATAAACGTTAAAAATAAATAAATAAACAAACAAACAAACAAACATTAAAAAAAAAAGTCAAAACAAGTGCAGACTGGCTAAAGCAGGTCTCCAGCCTGGATTCAATCAGACAACTGGTTGGGTGTCATTTGTGAAATAAGACAGCAAAGGAAGTTAGGAGGATATCAATGTGGAAGGCAGGTCCCCGGGACCCAGAGTGATAACATGATGTCAAAAATCCAGTTTCCAGTTTCCCAACAGCCAAAGCAAAATAGGAAATGGAAAATACAGTCATTTTTATGGTATGTCAGGCCTAGGAGGGGAAAAAGTACCCCCAAAAAAGTGTCTGAGCACACAGGGCTGACAGGTCATCTCCTGTGAGGTCTGTGTCCCTGGGTGAGGAGGTCTCTGGCTTGTTGTATGTTTCTTGGCTTGCTGTGCTGGGAACAGAAGTTTCTTCTCCTCCACGGAGCCTTCTCCCGGGCACATAGAGGCCTCCTCGCACTGCCCAACCCTCCTACCTTGCCTGGAATGTGAACAAACCTGCTGTTGAGAACAAAACCTCAGTGCTCTGCCACAGCCCAGCGCCTGGCAGGGGAGCTCACCGTGCATGTCCATCATCCCTGGGGAGGAGCTGTTCTCCGGAGTGGTCACCTCTGAGCCACACTTCTCATCTTTGCCCTTTTTCTTGTTCTTGTTCTTCTAGAGGAGAAAATGGAGCAGAAACCAAGTCACCACATTGTGTGTGCATGCGTGAGCAAGCCCCCCGGGGGGTGATATGAATATTTTATTCAGCTGGTTCATCCTGGAGCCTGCAAGCCTCTGGAGGGCTCTCCTTGGCCTGCATTTGAACATGTCCCATTAGAGGCCTCACCTGCAGAAGGGAGGATTCTGGGGCTGGACTGGGAGGCTGGGAATAAAAAAAAAAACCCTGCCTTGTTTGTGGGGTCAGCACCGGCAGGCATGCAAACACCCTGGCTTATGGGAATTTCCTCCACTTGCCAGGAGAACATCTGAGGAAAAGGCCAGAGTCACCCTGCCCAGGGCAGGTACAGTGATGCCAGGTGAGGGATGGAGAAGACACAGGTCACACACTTTCACTATCTGCAGGCCCCGGGGTTGCCTTTCTCGAATAGTCAGCTGACTCCCAGAACCACATTGGAAGGCCAGGTGAGGAGGGAAATCCCAGAGAGGAAGGAGGGAGAAGAGGATGCTTTCTGTGTGCAGTTCTGTTTTGGTGTTTGCTATTGTTGTTGTTTTTCTTTACAGATGGAACAGATTCCTGTTAGAAATGACCTGTGTCCAGTGGTAAGAGACTCATTATATTATGGCATATTCTTTCAATGTAATGTAATGCAACATTTACAGAGAATAAGGCAGCTCTTTGTGTACTAACGTGGAATGATCTACAAAAATATCAGCATATTGGAATATCTCAGTACCTTTAAGATGTATACAAGGAAGGTTCCAGAACGTGGGAAGAGACCACTAGTAATGGAGAGGACACACGAACATGTGTCCACACGTGTGTTTGCGTGCACTCTCTCTGGACGGATAAACAAACGCTGGTCACCTCCAAGGAAAGGAGCTGGGTGGTGTGGGGGGGCCTGCGCAGGGATGGGAAGCAGATTTACGAAAAGATATGTATGTATTTGGGAAAGGTAGCATTTGAGGAACATGGATACCTATGGATAAAAAGTAGATTGGTGGACTCCAGGACCTTTGTGGGGGGGGGGGGGACAGGAGTGACTGCTAACAGGTGTGAGTTTTGTTTTTGGGGTAATGAACATATTCTGGATTTACAGCAGCGATGCTACATGGATATATAGTAACACTGACTCCCATATCTTAGAAGAGTGAGTTTTATGGCATATGAATGGTCTTCGTTTAAAAAGCATTTTTAAAGTAATACTTGAACTTTGTAAAATGGTTTCCCTACTTAAAAGAAAACAACTTTCAAGAGTTCTGAAGTAAAAAAAAAAGGGGGGGGGGGCAACCATGTCGCAATTGGGTGTTTAAAAAAAGTAGAAAGCGAACCCTCCACCATACAGGTTTCTGGCCACAACCACCAGAGATTCCGATTCAGCTATCTGGGGTGGGGCCCAGGATCCTGCATTTCTTCAAGATTCCCAAGGGATCAGATACTCAGCCAGGTGTGGGACCCATCGCCCTGGAGAGAAAGGGGGTAGGGGAAACATACTGTACATCATGGCTCAGAGACAATAGCAAATTAGCATTGTTCGAGCTCTGTCTGCACAGCCGTGCTGGCTGGGTTAAGTTCTCTCGGTTTGATGTATTTCTTTTACACTGTTGCAGAAGCCTCAGGAGCTAGATATTGCTGCCCCACTGCACAAAAAAGGGAACTCGGGCCCAGCAAGTTGGGGTCACCTGTCTGACATCACAGGTTAATCGAGGGTAGCCTGTCCCAAACCTCTCTGCCCAGCCCGGAGCTGCCCTGTCCTTCCCGACAGCCCATATATTATACTTTCTCCTTGATCACTATCCATTTTGGCACTTCCCTGATGTCTGTTTCATGCTATTCTATAATTATCTTTCCCAACGAGATTATAAATTCCTTGAGAGCAGGGACCATGTCTTCTCAAATGCAACCGGCGTTTATATAAAACACCTAATGATGTGCAAGGCACAGACGTGGGCCAGAGCCAGGAGCTGCCTTCGAGGAGCTGGCTGCACCCTGCTCTCTCCTCCAGGACAGCCAGCACCAAAGGCCACAATGGGCTAGGTCTCAGGGCCTCTGGGGAAGGCGACCCTGGTGGCTCCATGAGCCCAGGCCAGAACCAGAAAGGGTGACAAACACCGGCGTTCTCGGCCCAGCACCAACCTACCCGGAGGTGAGCAGGTGATCACAGGGTCAAGAATGGAGCCTCAGCCCTGTCTGAAGACGCAAAACAGGTCACTGAAGATGGGGGAGGGAGGCTCAGCTCTGCCTTTAGGGCCCCCTAGAAACCCACCAATCACGACCACGTCACCCCAGAAGCAAAGGGGGCCATGCAGCCTACTGTGGGCCATCTTCCTGCAGGAGAAGACTGTGTGCGCAAATAGGGAAGGCGTTCCAAGCGGGAGGAACGGTCCATGCCAAGGGCTGTAGGTGGGGTCATTCTGGATGTTGACCGGAAGTAAGAGTAGCTGATCTGGGGTCTAACTGGACCGGGAGCCATGAAGCTGAAACACTGTCTGTGATGTGGCAACACTGTCAGCAGTCCCTGGGTGAGATGAGGCACAGCCGCAGGGGCTCCCTCTAGTGGTTGGAGCCAGCCCCCCCCCCCCCCACAAGCCCCCCCAAGAGTGGCTGTGTTCCCACGTACCAAACCCTCTCACTCGGGCTCACCAGCAGCTCCAACCACCAGAAGGCTCTCCGACAGCAAAGAGAGCATGTGCTTTGGTGTCACACAGCTCTGACGCTTGCTGTGTGATTCTGGGAAAGTGGCTTCACCTCTCTGAGGCTGTGTCCTTACTTGTACAAAAGGGATAAAGACAGCAACTCCACAGAACTGGCACGGGAAATACGAGGCAATGCCTGGCAGGTGGTCAGGTGCTCAGAAACAGCGGTGCTACGACGATGGGACAAGGCCTGCTTGTCTGTGGATATGCCATCTCCAAACCGTGGTGCCCAGGGCACTAAGGCACATTCCCACTGGCAAACTGTGGAGCCCTCGGTCCAGAAGAGATGACTTGTGGGGGACACTCCCCACCTATGTGACGGCCAAACTCTGGGCTGGACCGTGAGTGAGGAGCACACAGGTGCAGCATCCTTTCTAGCCCGAAGCTGGGTCCTTGTACCTCCCAGGTGGCCTTGGCCCCAGGTTGCACACTGGTGGGCAGTGGCAGGCAACGCCTTCTCCCTGTGGTGGGGAGAGCATGGACGGATGGACGGCCCGACCCCAGGGAGCCAACCCCGCATACTCACATCATCCACCTTTGGCTCTGTCACAGGGACCCACTTGTAGATTCGCAGGGACGTGTCACCCACAGTCACCCACTTCTTCTCCCTGCAGAAGATGAGGAAGAGCCCATTACCAGGGGGTTTCTGGGGCAGGACCCTGCTCACCCCTCGTGGGGGACACAGGCCGCACAGCCTTGGAGTAGCTGCGACAAAGGGGCTGGTCAACTTGGGGCTAAGGGAGTGCACTCCACATCACTCTAGATCTAGTAGCTAGAGGACCCCAGGCGAGTCACTTCACCAATTCAAGCCTCAGTTTCCCCATCTGTTGGATCACAGAGGGTCACTAATCTCTCCAGGCTGCCATAAGGACTGCCATGCTGCCATGCATGAGACAGCATGTGTTAACAGCTTCCCCTCTGCCTTGAGGGATGCGCCTGGTTGACGCTGGGGTGCTGAGGGGCTGCCATTTAGGAGGACTCCTGTGGATGAAGGGGATTGGGCCCCGGGGTCCTCCAGCTTTGCCCCACACCACGGCCCACTCCAGGGAGCCAGTGAACTGGGCCACCCCAACCCCTGGGCAGCAGAGAGGGCATCAGGCCAACAGGGCATTTCCTTCTGGGTGGGGGCGCATATCTTCACCAAGGGCACCCGGGAGCTTACCCTGTCCTCCTGGCAATGCCTGTCAGGTCAGGGGAAGGGAGGCAGGAGAGGACAGTGTGAGTGACCAGCCAGGGCTCTTTGGGCAAACGCCATCTGGAGCAGCCAAGGGGGAACGGTGGAGCAAGGGCAACCCGCATGGCCATGCCCTTGGCCCAAGGGTGATCCCCGGGCCTCGGCAGGTTGGCACGGCCCATACTGTGGGGCAGCAGGCAGCCAGAAGGATGCTCTGAGACGCCACTCCCCGGTTCTAAGACAGGCACATGTTTCTGGGTCTCCCCTCCTAATACTCACCTCTGCACACTGTCCCCACCCCACCCCTGCCACATCCTGAACTCCTGGGGGACCGCGTCCAGGGTGGAGAGCAGCTACTAAAAGCAGGTTTATGGGTAAGGAGAAAAATCACAAGCCATGAGAAGAACATGGGGTGACTGGTTTTCATTAAGGATAATAATTAACACCCTCTCCTCCACACCACTCTGCCTAAGCTACCATCACTCCCCAGGCGCCTGCCATAGCCTCCAAACTTTGGTCCCTGACCCCTGCAGTCAACACATGAGGTCATGTCACTTCCTGCCCCTAACACTGGGCATGGCCATGCACCTGATACCGAGGCTCAGAGGAAACTCCTGGAAGGAAAGCTGGGACTCCTGAACCGAGCAGTTTGGGCTCTAGGGTGCGCATTCCTGGCACCAGCCTCTGCCATCTAAGAAGTGGGAGGTCACAAAGGATCTCTCAACTGCTTCACAAGGACCTGAGCTGATTCAAGGAACCTGCCACGGAATGAGAGGGACAGATGCACACCAGGTACAGGCAGCACAGCAGCCAGGAGCCCTCGGCAATTTTAGGGACAAGGGTTCCACCAGAATGGAGATTTATGTGTGATGTGAGCACCTCCGTCTGGGAGCCACCAGGTACCTGCCCAGCCTCCCCTCCCTGGGTGGGCGGCCCTCACGTGCTGGAGGGACACAGTACAGCCACCTGGCACCCCTTTACCACACTCTGGGCACCTGGCGCACTCAAAACCAGCGAACCCAAACCACAGACATCTCCATTCCCCAGGCTGTGCCTGTTTGGGTCCTACACACTTCCTGCTGGAAGAAGCCACAGTCAGGCTTTTATTTATTCTAGGATTATTTCTAGTGCTTTCTATGAGCTAAGCCCCATACACACTCTAATCTTCCGATAACCTTGAATGGCAGGAACAGTCACCTTCCCCATTTGACAGATAGAGAAACTGAGGCAGGAGGAGGTGAGATTGTTCTCTCCCCGGGGCTGGTGTTCAAAGCCTCCATGTGGCACTGCCTTTAGGAGAAGCTTCTCTGGCTTCTCTGGTTTTCATCCCTGCCCTTTTCAGCCCGGAAAGAATGAAGTAAAGACACATATCTAAGTCACCACCCACCCATCTCCTACGTCCTGGAAGCAGGATGGACGACTCATAATCCCCGTCTTTCCCCACGTCCATACTGAAAAATCAGAAGGTACCCGGAAGGGACAGGGGCGTTCCAAAGAACAACCTTGGTGACAAAGCAACAATCATAACAGACACTGTGTGCTGAAGGCTTACTTCTGCCAAGTGTTTTATTTACAATAAAGCCCTCTCCCCCTAAGACTGCCAACAAGCCTGCGAGAGGGGAACCAGTCTCACTCCATTTTATGGATGGGAAACAAGATGCCCAGAGAGGTTACATAACTGCTTCATGGTCACACAGCTAGTCTGAGGCAGAACCCGGACTGGACACAGGCTCTGACCTTAGAGCCCACTCTATGCTGTTCTGTCTCCTGTGGAAAACTAAGAAATCATTCCACCGAGCACATGGGGACAGAAGCCGGATAAAGAAACACAAATTGCTAGAATCCCACGCAAATGGCCAAAGGCACTCACTACCCGCAATCCCTGTCAACTGGCTTCCTCGGCCTGGGCCCCACTAGGTCAGCAAATCCAAGGTTTGATTGTCTTAAAAACAAAATCAAGAACAAAAGTAACTGACTTGCAAAACCTAGGCCATATCTCAAGGCAGAAAGTGGGCCAGCTCTGGGCCCTGCGGCCTGCACACGAGCCAAGACAAAGGTCCAGAGTCGCACGTGCTTCCCTGAGCGGTTGAGGGCCCTGAAGCTTCCAAGCTGGCAACAGCCAGGTTCTCGTGCCTCCCTCTGCCCCAGCTGGTGACCCCTTGGCTTGAGTCCCCTAACTCACCCCAAAGATGAGAATCTTTTCTTCAGGAGTGCCTGGGTGGCTCAGTCGCTTCAAAGTCCGACTCTCGGTTTTGGCTCAGGTTGTGATCTCACGGTTTGTGAGTTCGAGCCTGGCATCGGGCTCTGCGCTGACAGCACGAGCCTGCCTGCCTGGGATTCTCTCTCTCTCCCTCTCTCTCTGCCCCTCCTCCACTCTCTCTGTCTCTCAAAATAAATAAACTAAAAAAAAAAAAAAGAAAGGAACCTTTCTTCAGTTGCATTTCTACTGGACGCTGAGGGGCCACGGGACCCAGAGACAAGCACTAAGAACCCCCCCTCAGGAATGGACCTCGAAGGACTGCCCTTTGCTCAGCGGGCCAAGCAGGGACACCAGGCCCGAACTCAGGGAGTCAGTCACTGAGCACGTAGCAGGGAGGACAAGAAGGGATTTCGCAGACATGACCCACAGCCTCTGGGCGTCCCCACCAGCCGGCAGCGCCCCGGGAAACAACACATGGGCTCGGGGAGAAGGAGCCCCTATCAGTCCCCTAAACCCATCATCCCAGAACGCGCTGCCCCGATCCTCCACGGGAGAACGAAGCTGTGCTTCCTACTTCATGTCTAGGGTGGCAAACGAGCACCCACAGGTAGGTTTTGTCTGGTCTGCATGTGGATTTACAAATGTGAATCACTGGCCAAACTCTAAGAAGAAAAAAGTCAGACTCCACACAAAAATCCAGATCCCTGACTACTCTCACACACACGGTGACCTGGCCACGAGGGGCCCACGTGCCTCAGGAGCAAGGGCTCTTTCAGATCCCCAGCGCTCACCCCCACCCCTGTAGGCATGGGCCCAGATTCACCAGTGGGCTGCACCCCCCACCTTGCCACAGAACTGCCCATGGGCACACCCTGAGCACCCGTGCCCTGCCGGGCCCTGGTTAACCAGCCAGGTAAGTACCTCTCAGTTCCTCTCCGGACTTGGGCTCCTGGACAAAAGGGCAAATAGGGTCCCAGCTGTAGCAATAAAGCTCTAAACACGCCCCTGCCCCCCTGCACGGGCTCCCATATAAATCGCAAGCACCCATCACAGATTTTCTAGGCCAAGATCAATTTCTAATGTTTTCCTGGGTGAAGGTCCAAGAGCTAGCCCAGGAGACCATCTTGGAGTCACTGCCCACGGGGGCCCTGACGACTCCCTCAAAGAGACTGAATCCCGCACTGTGTATTCACTTCCCAGGGCTAGTCCTCGATAGGAGAATGGTGTCGTCCTAACTAGGCCCGAGATCGCTCGACCTGCCCTGTACCGGGCAGGAGGGCACCCCCTAAGGTAATGCAATGAGGCCCTAAACGCGGTCAAACTTCCTCCTCCCCCAGGGACCGGTGAGAAGTCTCCGGGGAACAGGCCTATCTCCTTCTTCGGTAAGTCACTGAGGGACCCTTCAGACCAAGGGCCCAGGGGTCCGAGGCCTCAGCCTACTTTGTGGTTCAAGCTTTTGTCTCCTGTCCGACGACCCCACTCCCCTGCTCTTCTGCACCCACACTGGGCCTCCTGACCCTGGCCCGGTTTCCCAAAAAGGGGCCTGCCATTTTGTTCTTCTTCCGGCCATCTTGTGGCTGCCTCCTAGCCTACCAGCCTGCCTTGCTGGGACCCCAGACAGGGGAGGAAAAAAGGCTGGCAGCTAGGGACAGGGTGGTCACGGCTGGCTGCTGTCTTTTTCTGGGGACAAGAGAAGGAAAGTGTTGGCAGAGGCGGGATTTTTAGGGGTCACCAGGGCTGAGAAGAAATACTATCCTAGGCTTCCAGGCTAAATGATATGACAGACACCTCTGTTCTCTGGATAAAATATAGGATGCTGCATTAAATTTGAATTTCAGATCTGTAACAGTTTAATATAAGTAGGTCCCACATATTGCATGGGACATACTTACACTAACAACTATACACATATATCATTTATTTTTTCAAACCAATTTCATTGTTTATCTAAAATTCAACTTTAACTGTGTGTCCTGTAATTTTATTTGCTAAATCTGGCAACGTGATGTCCCAGCCACTAGTTAAATGCATGGTTGGTGGCCACGCAGTTAATAAACAACCCAACGTCTCGAGGACTGACTGGAAGACCTATTCTAAAGGTGTAGTGGAGGTGAGATTCGGCTTCTCCGGGCTGGGGAAACCGTGGAAATAAGGCGAAGTCTTTTTTGCTTAAAAGGGGCAGGGGAAAAAAAAAAATGAGCAAAACACATATTTTATGGAGTCCACCTTACAATAAGGGCACAGTAGTGACTGCTCCTGTACTCAGGGCTAAGTGCTTTTGGAGACAAGATCTTGTTCTAGGAGAGAGAAAGCAGCAAGGGACCCCTTGCTGCCGTGATTAAAGGAGTTCCACAGTTTGCCCAAGGTCACGGCAAGGAAGTAAACTGGAGGCGCAGCCCTGAGATCCTTTATCATGACCTGTTTCCCAAAACACGGGCAGGGAGGGAAACACCTTCTTCTCCCCTTCCCCCAAACACAGGCCAGGTCCCCAAGTGGGCTCAGCAGCACGGACGGCCTCCAGGCTGGCTGCTCCAGGGCCCACGGGGCAGCAAACCCCACAGCTCCATCTGCCCTCCCCGTGGAGCAGCTGGCAGACCCGGCCCTGCGGGAGCAGCTGGCAGGGTGCCTGAGCCCCTGCCCTGCTGGAAACCTGGAGCAGAAGGCCCCACCACGCCTCTTTGGAACAGAGAAAGGCGCCTTGCCCCCAGCCCCTGTCTCACCTCCAAGCCTTGACAGAAGGGACTCAGGCCCAGACACTGCTTCTTTCTGTGCACAGGCACTGAGGCGGGCGGCGGACTCCAGCCTTCCCTCTGGGAATCCCACAGGAGAGGGAATTGTGGGCTTGTTTTCCTGTGTGTGTTTTGGCCTGCAGCCGTTTCTGCCATTTTTAAATGGCTCCAGTTGGGCAATGGGCACCCTGCGTGCCCCGGGAGCTCCCACAGTGTGGAAGACTTGGATCTCAACTTTGGAAGGGCTCCCCTTCTCACGGTTCTGAAAATTCTTTGTCCCATTGGAGCCAAACCCAGCCCTTGGCCGGGCATCCGGCCATCCGCAGGCAGCCCTTTCCATAGGAGGCCCGGGAGCACGTGGACTTTATTGATTTTCCTCTCGCCTTTTTTTGTTGGGTTTGACTCAGAAAGGACAGCTAACTTGTGACACGGCTAGGCTGCAGGCTCGCCCCCGGTGGTTTTTAGAGACCGAGGCGTTACTCGAGAAATGACACCCCTAAACGTAAACATACTCCACCGGGGGCCTGCCCAGTTTTTAGTCTTTAAATAAAGGGTCAGGACGAGCCCGCGGGGGCTGACACTCGAGAACCTCGCGGCTGCTCCTCTCCCTCCCTGACCCTGGTGAAGCCGTGGGAAAAAAATAATAAAGTTGAAATCAAGGAGCCAGGAGTTTTCAACAAGTCTGCCCCAACCTGGCGATGTGCTTGCGCCTGGGGCCTGGCCCGCGGGCCGATTCCGAGCCAGATCCCGACGAGGCCGCGAACACGTTCGGTCCCCCATCAATTACAGCAAGGCCACGCCGGACAGACTCCAACGTGAGCTCGAAGAACACGCACGGCCAACACCGAATCTCCTCTCCCCCCGCGCGGAGAACAAAAACAACGGCTCTCTCGGCAAAACAAACGCGAGCCGCCGCTTCGGGAGAGGCAGACGCGGCCGAGGACCGGTTTCTGGCCAAAAAGATCCGCCCGCCGACCCCCGGGCGCGGGCGCCGGCCGGGCAGGCCGGGCAGGGCGGGCGGCGCGGGCAGGGCGGGGGGTGCCGGGCGCCCCGGGCCCGCGGCCGCCCCGGCGCTTCCTCCTCGCGCTCGCCCCCATCTTTCTTCCTCGCCGAGAGCCCTCGCTCCAGGCAGCCCAAAGCGCTAAATTTAAACGGCTCGCGCTCTGCAAACTCCGCAGACTCGAGGGCGCCGGGCCTGGGAGGCGGGGAGCGAGCCAGCCAGCCAGCCAGCCAGCCGGGGAGGGAGGCGGGAGGGAGGCCCGGCGCGGGCTGGGGCGCGGGGGCCGGCGCTGCGCCGCCCGGGGCGCGCGGGGAGGAGACGGAGACGGCGGCGCCCCGCTCGGTGCCTGCACAATGGAGCTCGCGCTCTCCCCTCCGCCGCCGGCATCGCGGCCCCGGCGCGCGGGAAGCCGCTTTCATGTGACTTGCACAAAACGAAATGGCTTCTGGGGCCGGCCCCGAGCCCCCCTCCCGGGAGCCGAGCGCCGCGGCGGGGCCGGCCCGCCGCTCCACCGCCCGGCCCGGGGCGCCCCGCCGCCTCCAGGCTGCCGCCGCCACCGCGCCAGGTGGGCGACAGGCGCGAGCGCACCTGGGCAGCGGCCGCGGCCCCCGCCTCGCGCAGGTGACCCGGCTCGCGCGCCGCCCGCCGCTCCAACTCCCGGGCCCGCGGCCGGCCCGCGGCGAGGCGCCCGCCGGCTTTTTGTATGTGCTCCGGGGGTCTGGGGCGGCCGCGGCGCCGGGCGGGCGGGCGGGCGAGCGAGCAGGCGCCTCCGCTTACCATTTGCGCACTTTCTCGATAGCCGCCATGACCCTCTTGATATCATCTTTGGCGCGGCTCCTGGTCTCGGCTCGAACCGACCTGCCCGACATGGTTCTGGCGGGGAGAGAGAGGCTGGGGGAGCGCGCCCGCCGGGTCCTGCTCGCGCTCCGCGGCGGCCACACTCGCGCCCGCCCGCTCACTCACTCACACACTCACACACACACTCTCTCACACACTCACACACACTCACACACATACACACAAAGCCGGAGCCGCCGCGCGCGCCCGGGGCCCAGTGCGCAAGCGCCGGGCGCCAGCTGCACCGAGCAGGGGGAGCAGCGCCGCCGCGGCCGCCAGCAGTGCGGCCTCCGGGCGCCGCCGCCGCCGCCGCCGGCCAGCGCCGCGAGCCTCCCCGGCCCGCCCGGGGAGGCGTCCGCGACCCCCCGCTCCCCGGGGAGGCGGCCGGGGGCGCCCGGCGACCCCCGGCCCTGGGCGCGCGGAGGGCGGGGCGGGGGGGGGGGGCGGCCGGAGGCAGAGACACTCACTCGGAGGCCGCAGGTGCCGCGGGGTCCCCCGGGGAGGGCGCGCCGGCGGGGCGGCGGGCCGTGGAGGGGGCGCATTCCTTGGGAGCCAGCTCGGCGGCGGGTCCGCCGCCCCGGGTGTGTGGCAGCGGGTGCAATAACGCAAGTTTCCGGCGGGACTCCTGACTTCTCAGAGTTGAAGGCGGCGATTCGGGACGCGAGGTGCTCTCGGAAAGAGTTGGGAAACACGGATCTCTGCCGGTCCTCTGCCCTGTGCAAATACGCGAGCTAGGACGTCGCTTCCCTTTCCCTCGTCCTTTTGGAAAACGAGAGTCGGAGGAAAGGTGTCAGGGGCGAGGCGATGGCGAGACATTCGACCCTGCCTATTAAATAGCTTTCCGTGCAGGAAAAGCCCAGTGATTATCAGCATTTCAACAGGGGTTCTTCCTTTCCTTCTGGGGTTGCTCTCAGAGAGCGAGTCACGATTTAAATCGAAGCCACTCCTCACTGAAGTCCCAGGCTCAGACCAGGTGCTACCGCACGAGTGCAAATGACCCTAGCAGGTGTAATGGGCTGGCCGGCCTACAGGGAGGATTTTGAGGTAGCTTCTTCCCCATCATGCCTCAGGACAGCTCTTGGAAGGATCCCGGATAACCCAGGTGCCACATCTTTGTGTTCAGCTGCCGATAAACCGACTTGACCAGAGCTAATCCGTGCCCGGATGAATGCTAGGAAAAATGAGAGTGACCCTGTTGGCACACCCAGACCCTTGGAGATAAACTAGCCCGACACAAGTCATTTGACCTGTGGGGAAACTGAGTCCCAGGAAAGCTAAAGGTCACAGCCATAAACTGGATCCCAGACTCCTCACTCATTCTAGAACCAAGCAGTTACCCCTGAGAGTTTGGTTTTGGGGAGAAAAGCCACAGGGGAAATGGGTGCCTGATATGAAAAATAAGACAACACTTACCTTAGTGAATCATTCTGAGCATTGTATCTAGGAAAATAAGACACAGCAGGTCACAAAACAGAGATTTCTACTGTTGGCCCTCAGATGGCTTAGAACCACAGAGAACTTCTGAATATGTATATTTGAAAAATAGGAAGATTTCTGGGGTGCCTGGCTGGCTCAGTCTGAGGAGCATGGTACTCTTGATCTCTGGGTAGTGAGTTCAAGCCCCATGTTGGGTGTAGAGATTACTTTAATAAATAAAACTTGAAAAAGTAAAATGGGAAGATGTCAAAAATTCAAATATCAACTAATAAATGGATGTGTGTATATTCACCCAATAAAGTATTATTCAGCCATTGGGAAGGAATGAGATCAACTTTGAAAACATAGTAAGTACAAGAAGCCAGTCACAAAAGATCAAATATTGTACAGTTCCACTTCCATGAGATACCTAGACTGGGGAAATCCATAGAGACAAAGCAGGTTGGTGGTTGCCAGGGGGTGGGAGTGGGGGTGGGGGAATAGAGAGTGACTTCCAAGGGGTTTGGGATTTCTTTTTGGGGTGATGAGAAAGTTCTGGAACTAGATAATGTTTCCTGTGCACCATTGTGAATATACACTTAAGCATACTGAATTGTACACCTTCAAATGGTTACGGTGGTCAGTTTTATGTGTATTTCACCACAATAAAAAGAAATCAAAATATCCAGCTTCTCCAGAAATAGAAGATCTGCAAACTGGTCCCCCAGTGCTACATGGTAACAATCAGCTGGAACTGAGGAGCCCTGTGCCCCTCAAAGCTCTTCAGGTCACCAATGTGTCACCAGGTCACTTTACTCATTGGCATTATCAGATGGCCCCTGAAGGTATTTGTGTTCTTGATCTCTGATTAAACTATAAAGCTTTCTACAAATGTTCTTTATAAATCTAGTATGTCACTTTTTATAGTTCCCTGTCCCCTGCAGATATTTTAAACCTTTCTTTCAACAAAGCACAGTTGTGGTATAGTCTGTGGTAATTCTAACATTTGAAGTACCTGAGGGTCTGTTTCTCCTAGTTCTTGCTCATGGTGTCCTCTTTCCTTGTGATCTGTCTGGTTCCCTTTGACCATGCTGGACACTGTATTTTAAAATTTATTTAGAGGAATAATTTGAGGCCTAGGATGAAGTTACCTTCCTCCAGAGATGATTTACATTTCCTCCTGCCAGGCTCCCAAGGGCACTGCTATTCGAGGACTAAGTTCAGGGCTCATGGGTCCCTGGACCACCCTGATGATGCAAATATATGCTGCCCTATTGAGCAAGTCTGGTTTGCTTATTGTACCCTCGGGGGTGGGGGGGTGGGCATCAGTGACATAAGCAGCTGGCTAACAGATCTGCACTTCCCAACTCTGAGTTCAGTGATCCTGTGTTGATGGTTTGAAATCAACCGTGGCAGGAGTATTTACACTTCTGGAAGTTGGCAAATTCTGTATATAAGGATCCTTTCCTCAACCCCACCCAGAGCCGGTTGGTGAACGTTTACCAGAATACCACTGGTGGAGCCCAGTAGGGTCTCAAATTATTGTGGGGGAAAGTCTCATCTCCCACCCGGACTTTTATTTTTGGCCTCTTGCCTCAAAAAGCCAGTCACACTGGAGTTCGAGTATGCTAGACTTGACAAATGTCTGCAGGGTTAAATGGCTTCTTTGCTGGGTTCTCCTCCAGGGTTCTCTTCTTCCTTCCATTTCAGCTACTCCTTACTATTTAGACTATTCCTCATTTTTAGATTGAGAGTTCATCTGAATACCTACTTAGTTACCAGAAACTGGATGTCGGGCTGTCTCTGAATATTAGTTATTATTCTAGAGATGTTAAAAAAGAGATCATACGGTTACAGAAGTGAGTTATTTAGTTATGGCTTGTGTCTTAGCCTCTCTTTGCCTCATCTGTAAAATGGGATGAAAAGAACACCACCTGCCTCACGGAGCTGTCATGAGAATTAAACACAGTATTTGTCAAGCACACAGAACAGTGCTTGGCACATAGTAAGTGCTAGAGACCGGAGAGTATTTGTTAAATAAAGGACCTGGGTGATCCTTTGCACCTTTATGACCTATACTAGGAACTGAAGTCCAACTACCCCTCTTTCCGGGCTGCCAAACTCAACCCTTAATCCACTGTTGCACAGGGAGGAGGTTTGAGGAGGTTTCCACCTCTGGAGAGTGGTACGAAATTGTGAGCGCAGGCCCGGCTCTTGCTTCTTGGCAGGTTTGGTCCTCACCTAGCAACTTGCAGGAGCAAGTTGTTTTCATAAACAGAGGTGCTTTGGTGTTTGGGGAGCAGGCCATTAGCAAAGCCCAGCAAAGGGGGAGAACTGAAGAGAATGCTCCAACCACAGAATGGTTCCTCAGAGACAGGAGCCAAAGGGTGTGCTGCAGGGTATGAAACCTCCCTCCTATTATAGAAAAGGACACGAAAACTCAGAAGCCACACAGCCAGTTAGCCAGCAGCGTTCTGGCCAGAACCCCGCTCTCCACATCCATCATAAAGTTGGTAGTTGGAAATCAACATGGCAGGAATGTTAACACGATGGAAACTGGCAAGTGCTTTTCATCAGGACCCTCCTGTCCCTCCTCTTTCCAGAGCTGGTTGGTGAACATTTACCAGCCCACCACTGGTAGAGCCTAATGGGGTCTCAAATGATCGTGGGGGAGATCTCCCCTATAGTGTGGGCCTTATGATAGACTGGGGAGACCTTGGGAAAAAAATTTGTTTTGACAAACCAGATGCTGCAATCTGCCTCTCCGTATCTTTCTTCCCTAAAACTACAACTGTAAAAATTGTCACCAGCTCAGACACGAGTGAATCGGCAGTTTGCATATCCATCCATGCAGCCATTGGCTTGCCCAGAAGCTGAGTCACTTGAGGTCGCATAAAAATAAAGAGATAGTGGACATGAAGTGCTTTGAAACATTCATGTGTTCAAAGGTGAGTCAGTGTAGGCCAGACGCTCTTCTAACAACAAGTGATTAAACACAGGATGTCTGCTCAGGACCCAGTGACTCGGAACAAAGTTAGAGATCTGTCCACAAACAGGCTTGGTGAGTTCTCAGGTCAGGAATCTAGAAGGCTGCCCAGATGCCTTTTGCCTCCTTTCCTGCATGCTGCCCAGCATCTGAATATCCTTCCCAGTTTTGGGTGAGCCTTTGGGGTTGAAGGCCAACCCCTCCCCAGAAGCTGTCTTCCTCTTCTCCCAAGGCGTTAGGTCCTGGGCATGGGTTGCAATCTTAGACTGGTGGATGGTTTAGCCAGTTGGTGTTGTTTTTTTTTTTTTTTTTCCTTCTCTTTTTTTCCCTATGTTTGTTTGTTTGTTTGTTTACTTTGAAAGAGAAATAGTGCGGGCAGGGGAGGGGCAGAAAGAGAGAGAGAATCCGAAGTGGGCTCCACAGTGACAGCAGAGTGCTGGATGTGTGGGGCCTTGAACCCATGAACCATGAGATCATGACCTGAGCCAAAGTTGGACGCTCAACCGACTGAGCCACCCAGCCGCGACTAGCCAGTTGGTTTTTTAAAATATTAGTTTTATTGAAATATAATTAGCATGCCATAAAATTCACCCTTTTAAAGTGGTTTTTAGTATGTTTGTACAAAGTTGTGAAACCATCACCACAGTTATTTTTAGAACATTTTTGTCATCTGAAAAAGAGATCCTCTCTCCACCCAAGGTTAGAGGCAGTTACAGAAAGCCACAAATCTACTTCTTGCCCCTGTGGATTTGCCTATTCTGGGCATTTCACATAAATGGAACATACGATGCGTCCTTTTGTGTTTGGTGTCTTAGCGTATTTTCAAGGTTCATCCGTGTTGTAGCGTATGTACTAATATACTTCGTTCCTTTTTATGGCTCAATAATATTCCATTGCATGTGTGGATTTACCACATTTTGGTTATCTAGGCATTCACCGATGAACACTGGGATGTTTCTTCCACTGTTTGGCTCTTGCGAACACAGTTACTATGAAAATTACCGTACAGGTTTTTGTACAGATGTGTCTCTTGCCTGTGTATACCGAGGAATAGAACTGCAGGGCCATATGGTAACTCTGTGTTTAACATTTTGAGCAGCTGGCAGACTGTTTTCCACAGCAGCCGCGCCATTTTATGTTCCCACCAGCAGTAGACTAAGGTTCCAACTTCTCCACATCCTTGCCAACACTTGGTTTTTTCTTTTTTCTTTTAGCCATCCTAGTGGGTGTGGAGTGGATCTCACTGTGTGTGTTTTTTTTTTTTTATTTTGACTTTGATTTTTGAGGGAGTGTAGGGGCCGTGGAAAAATGACTTACGGCAAAAGTGGCCCCTGCAGAGCCCCAGAGGATTGGAGGCACTGAGCTCACGCATCTGGCCTTTTTTTGGTTCTTTAAAAAAAAAAAAAAATTATTACTTTTTAATTTTTTTAACGTTTATTTTTAAGAGAGACAGAGCATGAGTGGGGGAGGGGCAGAGAGCGAGGGAGACACAGAATCTGAAGCAGGCTGCAGGCTCTGAGCTGTCAGCACAGAGCCGGACTCGGGGCTCGAACTCACAAACCAGCTAAGTCGGCTGTTTAACGGACTGAGCCACCCAGGTGCCCCTGGCCTTCTTCGGTTCTTGCCCATTTCAGAACTTGCTCATCTTCCACTTAAGCTAACCAGCTTCTGATATGCTGCAAATCAAAGATCATGACTGATACCATACTGAGGTTGCCCCTTAGTCTTTACACTTCTTTGTACTTCTGAATTGTGTCTTGTTGCAATCCTTTCCTTCTCCCCCAAATACCAGAATACTCTCCTTGCTGTTGTCCCTTTGCCCAGCCATCCCCTCCTGCCCATCACCCAGTCCTACCTCTCTAACACGCAAATGTAATCCATTTCTCCTCCTTTACTTTAATCTTCAAGTTTAACCTCCTTAGTGCACAAGGCCATTCCCTAATGTAACCATTGCTCTCTCTGGGTTGCTCTCCTGCCCCTACCCCCAGAGACCCCTCAGATTGGCTTAGAGTGCCTCATTTATGCAATTTCTCCTCTACCTACCCTGATCTCCTCCTCCTTCCCACCCCATCTGCTCCAGATGCCCCTATATCACATCACAAAATACTGTCATTATCATTGGCGTGTCTGTTTCCCTCACTACAATGTAACCTTCTTAAGGGCAAGAAGCACGCTTTGTGCTACAGTGTATCCAGGGCTTAGCATGCTGCTTTGACCCTGGGGTCGCTTAGTGAGGATCTGCAGGCTGCAAGTGATTGCCATCCCAGCATTTAGTCTACAAAAGTGGAAAAGGAAGAGGTGGCCAACAGGACACAGGAAGGGGTAAGTGGCATCCATTTGCTGACGCTTTACTGCATAGCAGGCTGCCTTCGGGCAGTTGCCAGCGACTAGGGGAATGTATAGTTCAACATGATTGTTGATGAAGGAACAAGATCACTGAGAAAACTGTGGTCATGTTTAAAAAAAATATTGAGGGGTGCCCGGGTGGCTCAGTCGGTTAAGCGTCCGACTTCGGCTCAGGTCACGATCTCACAGTCTGTGGGTTCGAGCCCCGCATCGGGCTCTGTGCTGACAGCTCGGAGCCTGGAGCCTGCTTCCGATTCTGTGTCTCCCTCTCTTTCTGCCCCTCCCCTGCTCATGCTCTGTCTCTCTCTGTCGCAAAAATAAATAAAAACATTAAAAAAAATTTTTTTTAATATTGAAATCTCTGGAAAACTAAGGAAGATGAAGAGATGCCAACTCGGGACATGAGGTTTAGGAAGCCAAAGCCCACAGTCAGCATTCCTACCTTTGGCCTGTGTCATGTGAAAGAATACGTCAGCTTCAGGGCTGGCTCCACGCGTGACCTCGTTCTGGTCTTCCCCGGGATCGTCTATCCCACATCGAGACTCTGGATAAAAGAAATGAGACTGCCTCCTTCCTCCTGCGGCTTGTTCACATGAAAACGTTCCTCCTCCGGCTCCCAAGGAAGACCCACATAATGGTAGCACTGAAGGAATACCAGAGATCCTTCTAGACCCCTGAGGACCTCGTCTCGAGCCCACATCCCCCTCTGTGTTCCCACCACACAAACCTTGGCTCCACTGAATGCTTCTGGCTTTGGTGCACACTGTGCTCTCTGTCTGGGATGTTCTCTCCTGTCTCTTTCCATGACTGGCTCTCAACATCGACGTCTCATCTTTGGAGAGACCCTCCCTGACCACCCTAACTAAAGCACATCCCCCTCTTGGTATTCTATGTCACAGAGTCTGGGCCTTGTCTTTATGACTCTGAGCATAATTTGCAATGACATATTTACGTGCTTGTTTAACATGAGCTCCCTAAAGACAACGGCCGTGCCTGTCTTGTTTACAACGGCACACCCAGTGCCAACGCAGTGCTAGCATGCAGGAACTATTTGCTCAATCCATGAATGGACAAACGGATGCACGAAGCCCATCTGTGAAGAAATCAGGCGCTCACAGAGGAGAAGCGAGGCAGCAGCCAGTCCCTTAGATGGGACTCTGGGTTTGCCACAGCCCCATGTCTCCCCCATGTTGGAGCCGGCGCTCAGGGTGTCCTCTGTGCTTCAGACCCCAGGACCACGGTACCACCCAGTGCTCCCTTCTCCGGGGCAGGTGTGCTGGTGGGCTGGGGGAACTCGCACCTTGCAACACACACTTCTGCTATGTTGGAAGGGCTGGCAAAGGAGCATGAACTAGTTCCGAGGAACCAAACCTGCTCCCCTCCCAGAGAGAACACCCCCACTTGCTCTAAAGAGTAAGATTTAGAGGGGCGTCTGGGTGGCTCAGTTGGTAGAGCGTCCGACTTGGGCTCAGGTCATGATCTCAGGGTTTGTGGGTTCGAGCCCCACGTCAGGCTCTGTGCTGACAGCTCAGAGCCTGGAGCTTGCTTGCTTTGGATTCTGTGTCTCCCTCTCTCTCTCTGCCCCTCCCCTCCTCACGCTCTCTCTCTCTTTCAAAAATGAATAAACTTAAAAAAAAAGTAATCTCTTCCCCCAATGTGGGGCTCAAACTCATGACCCCAAGATCAAGAGTCACAGGCTCTACTGACTGAGCCAGCCAGGCGTCCCAGAGTGTTTGGTTGTTATTGTTGTTGTTTTTTTGTTTTCCTTTAAGCTAAGCTAGCAGAGGATAGTTCTTTTTTTTTTTTAATTTTTTTTTAACTTTTTATTTTTTGAGAGTCAGAGAGAGACAGAGCATGAGCGGGGGAGGGGCAGAGAGAGAGGGGGAGACACAGAATCCGAATCAGGCTCCAGGCTCTGAGCTGTCAGCACAGAGCGCGATGCGGGGCTGGAACCCACAAACCGTGATATCGTGACCTGAGCCGAAGTTGGACTCTCAACCGACTGAGCCACCCGGGCGCCCCAGGACACAGATCTTTTCAAAAAGACCCTTCTTGTCTGCAGTGCCTGGAAGCACAGCAGAGGCTCATGGCCACAGAGGACGGACAGCAAGTGAGGTAACACAAAAGCAACCAGCCCTGACTGGCTTCGGGAGTGTTTGCTTGGGAACAGAGAGGCGTAGGGCAGAGCACGGAAACCATTCCGGGGCGACTGACTCAGAGAGGTGGTGTGTGTGTGTGTGTGTGTGTGTGTGTGTGTGTGTGTTTGTGTGTGTGTGTGTGTATACACACATATATTTAACTTTTAATTTTGAGATAATTTTAGATTTACAGGGGAGTTGCAAAGGTAGGACAGAGAGTTCCCACGAGCCCTTTGCCCAGCTTCCCAGGTGTGTACCCCATGTAACCACCATATAGTGATCAAAACGAAGACATTAACATTGCTGCAATGCTGTTAACTCATCTACAGACCTCACCTGGAGTGCACGGTTTCCCCGTGTTGCCTCCTGTCCCGGACATCCCTTCCGGGGTCCCATTTTGCACTTCTCCACCATGTCTCCTTAGTCTCCTCCCATCGGAGGAGACTTGCTCGTCTTGACCTTGACGGGATTGGAGAGCATGTCGGTTTGGTCTGGTCATTTGTACGGATGCACTGTATTTGTAAAACTCTGTTGGGATGAGGGATCCTGGCCTAGGGGGTACGGCGGATGGAGTTTTCACTGCAGGTTAAGAATGGTTTTCACATTTTTAAATGGTTGAAAAAAAAATCAAAAGAAGGTGATTTTGTGATAGGTGCAGATGATCGTAAAATCCAAATTTCAGTGTCCATTAAGTAAACTTGGTTGGAACACAGCCACAATCATTCTTTTCTGGATGGTCTGTCATTGCCTTTGTGTTCCGATGGGCAAGTCAAGGAGTTGTGACAGAGCCATAAGGCCTGCAGAGCCTCGACATTTACCCTCTGGCCCTTTACAGAGAAAGACCCCAGTGGAGAGGGCCTGGCAGGACCTGGAGCTCACCTTTGCTCTAAAGCAAAGCCAGCTATTATTAAAGAGCTGTGAGTTCATCCATCCAGTCATTCCACGGATACTTACTGAGGGCCCATTGTCAAAACCAGCAGGCACCCCTATTCAAGCAGGTGCTAACGAAGCTAAAACTTCGGAACCGGGGGGAGGTTAATGCTCATCAATCACCTGCCCAGGTCTCAGGCGCAGGTGTCCTGTAATAATCACAGTCACTGCCCCATTTTGAGCTCTGCCTTATGCTGGTAACACTTTCCTTGCACCTTCTCCTTTAATCCTCTCAACCACCCAGGAGAATTCCAGGAGGAAACTGAGGTTTAAGAGATTAGATTAGCCACACCCAAGGGTGCACAGGGAGCCACTAAATGGCAGGAGCAGCAAATGAGCCCAGTCAAGCCCCTGGGCTTCCAGAGCAGATAGTGTGCAAACAAAACCCTCACCATGCTTGGGAAGAGCCTCGGGGTCTGGAGCAGAGGGAGTGGGGTGGGGAGGCTGCTGGTGGTTCCTGAACTCTAGAAGCAACAACCCAGGATGGTTTGGTTGGTCAGTAGCCAGAGACCCCATCTGAAATAGCGTTCTTCCAAAAGAGCGTCACAATCTTCAGCCTTGATGTTCACGCCCAACGATTATCCTTCTTTGGTCTTTTCCTCGCTCCTCTTCTGGCGTCGCTGCTCTGCCATGCACGCCGCGGGAGAGTCTGGGTGCTCTGCTCACTTGGCAGGGAGGCTGTCCTCCACTCCCTCCCCTGAGTGGGGACACCGATGTCCTACATCCCATGTGGCCAGCAGGTGGGGCCTGCCAGGAATGGGAGGCAAAGGGCCTCCTGGTGCTGAAAGGCGCACAGGTCCTCTCCGTGTGGGTCAAACGGGTTGAGAGACACCCAAACAAAAGCACTTGCAGAAAGGGGCCCTGACGGTGAGAAGGGCGCCCCCTGGCCAAGCTGGGCTGGGAGCGGTTGGGAACACTATTGACACGAATGCTGCCGTCCCCTGGGGTTCTGGCCTTCCTGGGTGAACGTCAGAGCCAGGGTCTCATCCCCCACCCCCACCCCACCGCCCGTACTGACCTGGAGACGCAGGAAGCCGGATCGACACAGCGTGACGGTGGTTCCAGCTCACGGGTCCAGCCACAGTGGGTCCTCCTGGTCACTGGCCAGTTCTGCTTCAGACAGTGATTCCAGTACATGTAGTCGATCAGAACGAAATCAGTGTGCCGGATTTAATGAAAGAAGCCCTGGCTGGTGTCCGGACAGCATCCCATTCTGAGTAATTTTTTTGAAGAGAACAGTCATCTGAGAGTTTCCTGTTCCCTAAAATGTCCCCAGGAACTTTTTAACTGGCTTGGTAATATGTCTCCTAAGCCCTTAGCAGCTGCAAAATTGATTCATAAAGCATGTTTGGTTTTTTCTTCTGTCTTGTTTTATTTCACCTTTTTTTTTTTTTTTAAAGAACAAAATGTAAACCAGGTTGCAAAGCCCTGGCCACACAACCTGATGAGAAGGTGCCTGCGGGACCCTGGCCCACGCCGCCCGCCCGAAGGTCACGGTGACACAGCCGGGTTTGGGGTAGATGGTTCTGTTCGATGTTCCCAGGTGTTCCAAAGACTCACTGAGGCCACGTCTCCAAGAGGACCCCCACGCAGCAGGGAGGGCTCAGTGCATGAAGGACGAAGGTACTGCCGTTTACTTCTCTTGCACACACTCTGGTCCTTAGCAAGAAGGGCCTTTAGGGGGTCAGAGATGTTATCTCACGTGCCAGCGCCTCTGGGGAAGGGCCCGGTTTGGGTGGGAGGGTGCGATGGGCTCAGCGTGTGTACAGAATAACACCTGGCACTTGTGTCTGAATGAGAACTCATCACTGATAACAAATCTCTAAAATCAGACCATAACTTTCATCTGTTTGCACAATGATGATACTCTATTCTCAAGGTCAAAACACTGCTGAAAACTTAGCAGCGTGTCCTAAATGTCCCCCGAGCTGGGGAGCTGGGCCCCGTTTGTGCCTACTACGTGCTTGGGAGCCCTGTGGAGGGGGCGTAAGGCGGCGGCCGACCACCCAGGCCTGTGGCAGGGGTGTGTGGGGAGGGGAGGCTCACAGACTCCAGTTGGCGAGTTCTGCCCCCACCCCGCAGGCCTGGCCGGGGGTTTCTGGTCCAGGTGCTGCACACACACCGGGCCCCAGGGGTGCTTTTTTGCATTCTCTCTGGCAGTTGCCACCGGGGTTAGGCATGGCCAGTGAAGCTCTCCATAACGGCCGCACACAACTGCTTAGTTGTTTTGCTGATGAGAAGGCACGAGCGGGGACTCTCAGGAGCCCAGAACACCCAGCAACCCCCCGCCGGTCAAACAGCAGGCAGGGGTGATCCCCATTAGACCATATGATGCCAAGGGTCCGGGGAGGGGGAGGGAATAAGGCCGCACGTGTCCCTAGGAAGGCCTACGGCAGCTGGAACCCTTCTCTGCCCCCCAGGGACCAGCCACCTGCCTGTCCTGTTCAACCCTGCTCAGGCAGCACTGCCTTGGACAGAGCAGAGAGCCACCATTCTCCAGCCACCATTCACATCCAGCTGCCAGTGTGTTTTTTGCCTCCACCCACTCTTCTGTTTGAGAAACAGTGGAATGTCCAACTTTGTGAATTCCATTGCTTAACCGAAATTTCCTTTTAATGTCTAAATGTTCCAAAGATTAGGGTGGGGGCAGGGAAATACAGGGACGCAGTGCCTCTCGGGGGGGAGGGGGAACCCGCACACACAAAGTCCTTTGTGCCTCAAACATTCCTTACAACTTCACTGACCAGAGGATCTTGTGTGAAATCTTGTGAAATGGTTAGGCCAAGAATGTCAGTCGTGAATATTTCTGCAGTGATTTCGTCTGGAAGTTGTTCTTCAAAGCAGATTTCTGAACCTAGCCGAACAAGAAAACAAAACAAATGCCTTCATTATGATGAGGTTTCTAACTCAGAAGCACGTTCCAAAAATACAAGGAACCGATACTGAACAAAAGTGAGAGGCGCTTTGTGTCCCGGTTTGTCTGGGAGTCCTTCAAAAGCCCCGGGTCGGTTTGGAGCACTCTCACCAAATCTCTGCAAACTTCATGGGAAAGCCTTAAACCACACGGGATGGTTGATTTACTGTTTGGAGACATCTAGGAACACAGCGTAAGTTACAGTCTGATGTCCTGAGGACACAGGGAATGGGGGAGGGGAGCTGGGAGGCTCGAAACGACCCCCTGGATACTGGAGTCTAGAACTGTCTGAGATCAAGAACTCTGTTTAATGTGACACTGGGATGGGCAATAACAGGAGAGGGAGAAGGAAGCCTGGGGGGGGGGGGTCTTTGCTCGTGACCCCAGTCTCGGTACTGGTGACGGGCTTTGACCACCGAGGGGCATCGGGCAGCGTCCTGGGCCTGGCAGTGGAGACACCCCCGCGGGCCCGGGAGAGCTGTTTAGACTGGTTCCTCCAGAGCTTAAATTCCCAGCCTAACTTCGGGTCCATTTTCCTCCCTCCGGGGGACTAGAGAAGGAGGTGAGCAATCCTTAGGCAGGAAAGGAGGACGAGCTTTAAAAACTTCCAAGCACTAGCAGCTCGAAGCCGGGCTTGTGCCTGTTTGCAGCCCTGTCCTTCTCCAAGTCTCTGACAACACGTCTCCTGAAACACCTTCCAAGCTGTATCTTCTCCCAGCGGCCAGTAGGCACGCACCCAAGCCGAAAAGATGCAGACCGGTCGGTGGAATAAAGGGCGGAAATAAGGCCAGAAGACACAGGATGGACAGCGCACGGCAAACAAACATGACCACGCTCACTGGTCCTTCCTTGCTCACGCTGGGGCCCAGGCAGACTTGCTTCGTTGTGGGCACGCTATTAAGGAGGATGGTTTGCACCAGTCAGGAGAGAGAAATACGCTTAAGTCTACGACAAATTAGTGAGCTCCGGCTGCAAGCCCGGGCAGGGTCAGGAACGGTACCTTTGATGGAGGAGGCTGCGGGCTCGGACTTCCACCCCTCGGGATTCAGTCCAAACAGCGTAGCAAAGCAGTCACACATCTCCTCCTCAGTCATGTGCTCACCTGAGTATCGTAAAACGAAAGAGCGTCCGCTCCCACCCTTGGGGCTCCGCATAATGTCAGAGCTTAGCATCGTCATCCTGAGGTCTTAAAAGAGAATTATTCCACGATTTCCTTTCCTTGAGACACAAAAACAATCTATAGAGTCCCGTGTTAGACATATCCTTCCTTACACGGTGTTAAGACTGGTGTTGCTCATACAGAGAATAAGACAACTTTCTTTTTTTTTTTTTTAATTTATTTATTTTGAGAGAGACAAGACAGCATGAGTGGGGGAGGGACAGAGAGAGAGAGAGAGAGAGAGAGAGAGAGAGAGATTCCTAAGCAGGCTCCACATTGCCAGCGCAGAGCCCAGTGCAGGACTCGAACTCATGAAACCACAAGATCATGACCTGAGCCGAAACCGAGTCAGACACTTACCCGAAACCGACTGAGCCACCCAGGCGCCCCAAAGACAACTTTATGATCAAGACTGTGCTCTGCTTCGTTTCATGTTCCCTCACACTAGAACCACCAGCTTGATGAAGAGGAGACTGTCACCCGAAGAGAAAGCCTACTTGACTTCCTCACATGAAATATTGAGGAAAACAGCAGGTAAAGAGGAAAAATCTTACACTGGTGTGGTTTTTATCTCACAATCACATCCCAGTGTCATAATAGCCCTGTGACATTGGTGGCTAGCACTTTCATTCATAAGTGAGGACACCGACTCAAGAGGTTCAGCAAGTTGGAACACAAATCAGAGTCTTAGGGGACCCAGGATGGCGCCCTTCCCATCACCCCGCGTTTGCCAGCTCTGTGGGTCAGTAGATGGCATCCCTCATGGTTGAAGCCCCCGTCCGATTAAAGATGCCAGGAGGTCCAGGCACCTGGGTGGCTCAGTTAAGCATCGGACTTCAGCTCAGGTCATGATCTCATGGCCTGTGGGTTCGAGCCCCATGTGGGGCTCTGTGCTGACAGCTCAGAGCCTGGAGCCTGCTTCAGATTCCATGTCTCCCTCACTCTCTACACCTCCCCCACTCACACACTGTCTCTCTCTCTCTTAAAAATAAATAAACATTAAAAAAAAAAAAAAAAGAGGGGCACCTGGGTGGCGCAGTCAGTTAAGCATCTGACTTCAGCTCAGGTCATGATCTCACAGTTCATGGGGGCGAGCCCCGCCATCGGGCTCTGTGTTGACAGCTCAGAGCCTGGAGCCTGCTTCAGATTCTGTGTCTCCCTCTCTCTCTGCCCCTCCCCAACTAGTGCTCTGTCTCTGTCTCTAAAAATAAACAAATAAATAAATAAATAAACGTTAAAAAAAAAAAAAAAAGATGCCAGGGGTCTGCCTCCCCAAACACAGTTCTCTCCAGTGGAAATCGCCCAAGAATGGGACGAGATATTCCCTATTTATGGATTTACCTTTCGTTAGAAGCAGTTTTAGGAAATCTTCTCTTCGTATAACCTTCTCTCCTTTTGAATTGGTAAAACCAAGGATGTCAAAGCTATGCTGAATGCCACGCATGGTGTTCCCAAAAGGTGGTCTGTGATTAAGGTAAACTTTGAAGAAATCTGGTAAGTTGATTTTGTCAACTAGCTTTCCAGTGTCCACATACTCACTAAATCTGATTTCGTTAAACATATCTTCAATCTAGGGAAGAGATTGGAAAAAAAAAAAAAAAAAAGACCATGGTTAGCAGAAAAGACACTTTGATATACTTCTAAAAATTGAACAGTAACAGACAAATGTTTACAGTTAGTTGAAAACATATCTGTTAAGGGTTGATTATACCCCCAAGAAAGAGATGTTGAAGTCCTAACCCCCAGGACCTCAGACTGTGAACTCATTTAGAAAAAGGGCCGTGGCAGATGCAATTAGTTAAGATGAGATCATACTGGAGTGGGACGGGTCTTTAGTCCATTGTGAATGGTGTCCTTGTAAGAAGAGGAGAGGGACACACAGGGAGGGGATGGCCATGTGATGATGGAAACAGAGAGTGGAAAGATGTGGTTCAAGCCCAGGGCTGCTGGTAACCACCAGAAGCCAGAAGAAGTGAGGGAGGAAGGGTTCTCCCCTAAAGGTTTCACAGAGAATGTGGCCCTGCTGACAGCTGGCTTTATTCTGTGGGAGAATAAGTTTCCCTTGGTTTAAGCCACCCGGTTGGTGATGTTTTGTTGCAGCAACACTAATACAGTGGTCAGTTTTTCAATACTATTAACACGGCTACATTATTATCACCTCTTTCTCGCTTTGTGAGACAGATGTTAGTTTCGTTCAGAAGGTAGAATCCTCACGGATTTGGAAATTAGCTCATAAGAATAAGCAGGGGCGCCTGGGTGGCTCAGTTAGTTAAGCGTACGACTCTTGATTTTGGCTCAGGTCACGATCTCAGTTTGCGGGATCGAGCCCTGCCTGGGGCTCCATGCTGACAGCGCACAGCCTGCTTGGGATTCTCGGTCTCCCTCTCTCTCTGCCCCTCCCCAGCTTGCTCTCTCTCTCTCTCTCTCTCTCTCTCAAAATAAATAAACCTTAAAAAAAGGAATAAGCAAATAATTCAACATGAAACTCAAATATAGGACCAATGGCCCTAATAAATTTCTTAATACAATTAGCTGCACCATGATTTCAGTTTTTCACCATGTTTTTCCTTTTTCTCTTTTCCATTTTTATATATACAAAAGACTGTATGTAACTTATGGGGTATAATTAAAAAGTGAATACCTAAGAAGCAACCATTCATTGAAAAGATCAACAAAACTGATCAATCTTTAGCTAGAATAACCAAGAAAAAAAGAGAAAAGACTCAAATTACTAATATCAGAACTGAGAGAACATTAGTACCAACCTCTCAGAAATAAAAAGTATGAACAGCATGTTCATTTATAGTTCATTTCTATATATCTGTAACTGATGATGTTATAATGAGATAACTTAGATGAAATGAACACATTTGTAGAAAGACACAAATGACCAAAACTGACTCAAGAAGAAATAGAAACTCTGAACAGACCTATAACAAGTAAAGAGATTTAAAACTTCCACAAAGAAAAGCCAAGGACCAGAAGGCTTCCCTGGTGAATTCTACCAAATATTTTTTTAAAATACCAATTTTCCACAAACTCTCCCCCAAAAAAACAGGAGAAAAGGGAACGCGTCCCAATTCATTCTATGAGGACTGCTTTCTGATTTGGAAATTCATTGTGTATTTTCCAAATTTTCTAGGATGACAAAGAGTGCTGTCATGTCTGTGGATTCAAACAGAAATGTGGTGACCATTAATGTGGTCTCCACATGGGTCTCCTTATGTAACTGCCAGAACAAAAGACAGGGAGAAATATAAAAACAAATAAAACCACTCCTCACTGCCATCCATCTCTCTCTGTGCAGTATTTTTGTACCATGCACATTGCAGGTGGCTGAAATTCAAAAACCCAAATTATACCTGGCAAAGGGCTAGAAACGAGTAATTTATTTTAATATCTACATTAAAAAATTTTTTAACGTTTATTTATTTTTGAGAGAGACAGAGACAGAGCACGAGCAGAGGAGGGGCAGAGAGAAAGAGGGAGACACAGAATCCAAAGCAGGCTCCAGGCTCTGAGTTGTTAGCACAGAGCGTGACTTGGGGCTTGAGCCCATGGACTTTGAGATCATGACCTGAGCTGAAGTTGGATGCTTAACCAACTGAGCCACACAGGTGCCCCTTTAATATCTACATTTTATTTAAAAAAAATTTTTTTAACGTTTATTTATTTTTGAGACAGAGAGACAGAGCATGAACAGGGGAGGGGCAGAGAGAGAGGGAGACACAGAATCTGAAATGGGCACCAGGCTCCGAGCTGTCAGCACAGAGCCCGACGCGGGGCTCGAACTCACAGACTGTGAGATCATGACCTGAGCCAAAGTCGGACGCTTAACCGACTAAGCCACCCAGGTGCCCCTATCTACATTTTAAACTAATATGTGTCCTAACAAGTTGTAGGGCTTGGAATTTTACAAAGAGAGAGAATAAGAGCCACAGAAAAGTAGGAAATAATTTTTTTTTTTCCAGAACATGAACTCTGCTTTCGTCTGTAGGAATGAATCAGGAATTGAATCTATACTTGTACACAATATTTATCAATAGGTAACCAATTTCTCCCTGTCCAATAAATTACATAGAAAAAAATCAGAAGAGCACCAGTTTGAAGAAACACCAAATATCAGACTGTCTGGGGCACCCTCATGTCTTGGTCTGGCCCCAACTATCAATAAGAAAATAAAAATCTTTTGCAGTCCAACCATCCAACCATAATTTCTGTGAAAGATCTGAGGCACTTTCCATTTTTCCCCCATAGGTATAAAATATATATGTATATGTTTTGCAAAATTCTTATATGTATATAATTATGGATCCTGCTTTTCCCCCCTTTAACACTGTATCTGAGTAATCACCTAGTATTTTCTTTTTTAATTTTTTTAATAACGTTTATTTATTTTTGAGACAGAGAGAGACAGAGCACGAACAGGGGAGGGGCAGAGAGAGAGGGAGACACGGAATCGGAAGCAGGCTCCAGGCTCTGAGCCATCAGCCCAGAGCCCGACGCAGGGCTCGAACCCACGGACTGCGAGATCGTGACCTGAGCCAAAGTCGGACGCTTAACCGACTGAGCCACCCAGGTGCCCCTCACCTAGTATTTTCAAAGAAGCCATATATTTTCAGTGCAACATTCCAGGAATGATCCTTAGACATAATATCATTGGTTACAGATACACATGAATTACAATCGATACTATGTAAGTAGCTTTAAATTGTAACATCTTCCTATGGAATATTTATTGAGTTTATATTACGTACAGTTGCAAGTTAAATTATGTATAATTTTAGTTATACATAAAACATTATCCACCATCATATTATTTATACTTTGTACTGTGTAATTTTAGTAGTATTATTATAAACATGTGCTACTATTTACTATGAGTCTCTACTCTGAGTAGAGACTAGGGCTAGAAGTATGACCTTTGATGATAGACCTAGGTTCCTAAATTCTGGTGCTCCCATTTTCTATGTGACCTTCTCAACTTCCTTATCTTGGAAAAGGGGGTAAAGGAGTTTTGAAGTTTATTGCAACAATATATTTAAGGTGCTAAACATAATGCCTAATACACAGTAAGCTCTCAACAGGCAGTAACTATTCTTTTTTTTTTTTTTTTAATTTTTTTTTTTTCAACGTTTTTTATTTATTTTTGGGACAGAGAGAGACAGAGCATGAACGGGGGAGGGGCAGAGAGAGAGGGAGACACAGAATCGGAAACGGGCTCCAGGCTCCGAGCCATCAGCCCAGAGCCTGACGCGGGGCTCGAACTCACGGACCGCGAGATCGTGACCTGGCTGAAGTTGGACGCTTAACCAACTGCGCCATCCAGGCGCCCCCAGGCAGTAACTATTCTTATGATTATTATACTTTCTACGCCTTTGCTAATTACAATACATACATATAATTATAATATAAATTATAATTTATAGCTATAAATTATAAATTATATTATAATTAAATTATAAATTATATGTATAATTTATAATTACATAAATAATATAAACGATATATACAAATTATAAACGTAACATAATGATTTAACTCAATTCAGAACTATAAGGCTAACCCAAAGATACCAAAAAGGAACTCAAAAGTGGGAGTTACTCATACCCAGAGCGTTCCAAAGATCTCAGGGAACATTCTCAGCACAAACCATTGAGTAGGTGATTCACCTCTTACTCTCTTTTCCCATATGACTGATCAAGAATCATAGCTCGATGGGGCGCCTGGGTGGCTCAGTCAGTTGGCACCTGACTGTGGCTCAGGTCATGGTCTTACAGTTCGTGGGTTCAAACCCCCCGTCGGGCTCTGTGCTGCCAGCTCAGAGCCTGGAGCCTGCTTCGGATTCTGTGTCTCCCTCTCTCTCTGCCCCTCCCGCACTCTCTCTCTCTCCCTCTCAAAAATAAACATTGAAAAGAAGAAGAAGAAGAAAGAAAGAATCACAACTCGAAAAACAAAGTTGGCAGCTTCGGCATCATTGACATTTCTTTCCTGAGCCTCCTTTGCAAGTGTTGGTTGAAAAGGCATGTCTAAACAAAGTTCACGCTTGGGAGAGGAGCCTTGGAGATGGACTAGAACGCCGAGAGCCTTCCCTACGCTCCGGTGTGAAGCCGACCCTGCTGCCCTGCCTCTGCTTGGCTTCAGCCAGCCCTTTGTTGGCATTCTCACGCCGGCCCTCCCTCCACTAAGGCAGTGTTTCATTTGGGTCACTCGGGGAGCTTTAAACATTCTGAGCCCCAGGCCCTGTTCCCAGAGATCCTAACTGAATTCGTCTGGGGTAGAGTATGAGCAGTCATATTTTATAAAAGCTCCTCAGGGGATCTGAATGTATGGCCAGGGTTGAGAAGCATGGCTTTAAGGCAGGGGTTCTCAACTTTGTCGGGGGTCAAAATGACCAGGAGGGCTTATTAAAACAGATGGCTGCTCCCGCCCCCAGACTGATTCAGTGGGTCTGGGATGGAGGGGGAGGGGGGCAGCTGAGAATGTGCATTTCTTATAGGTCTCCAGGTGATGCCAATGCCCCTGGTCTGGGGGCCACATCATGGAGAACCACTGCTCTTAGACCACATCGCTTCTGCAGAGGTGATACTCCTGCCAAAAAGCCTTGTGATTTTCACTGGAGAGGAGTGGTGGCGGGCAGCTGTGAACTTGTTCTTGCTTTGGGCCCACACCTGTCTCCTCCATTAAGCTGTAGCGATCACTTTCGTGCCTATTTCCTCAGCAGCTTCAGAGCCTGGCAGTTGTAGGGACCAGAGAAATAAGAAAGAAAACGAAACAAAACAAAACAAACAATGCAGGCACAAGTGAGGTCATGGGAAAATTTTTCTTAAAATATACCAAAGGCTGGGGCGCCTGGGTGGCTCAGTCGGTTCAGCGTCTTGACTTCAACTCAGGTCATGATCTCTTGCGGTTTGTAAGTTCGAGCCCCACGCTGGGCTCTGTGCTGACAGCTCAGAGCCTGGAGCCTGCTTTGGATTCTGTCTCCCTCTCTCTCTCTCTCTCTCTGCCCTTCCCCTGCTTGCGTGCTTGCTCTCCCTCTCTCTGTGTCTCTCAAAAATAAACATTAAAAAAATTAAAATATACAAAAGGCTTATTTAGAATAACCACTTAGTTACTGCTCTTGTTAGTGCAATTTACTAGAAGTTACCGAGCATTTGGTTTAGTGCTAGGTGAACGAAAGGCAAGACACTTAATTATTCCAGGATAGCCCTACACTCTAGGACTTTATGGTCAGCAAATATCTATTAAGCACCTGCTAGGTGCCAAGCACCGGTCTGGGCCCTGTGAAGAGACACGCAAGAGATCTTAGAATCTTGTTTCAGCATCGTGTTTTATAAATTATGCTTTCTAACCTCCCCGTTAGGCGGTGAGGAACATAATACATTAGAACCGAGGCCTTCCTCACTGTACAAGCGGGCTCCCGGTGTGGGTCAGTGTCTTTTGTGCTGGTTTTATAGGCTCGCAGGCTGGGAGGACTCTCCCTGCTCCACGCGCCTGCCTCCCGACGCAGGGTGCTCTCTAGAACCTCCTCTGCAGGTGAGGAGCCTGTCTCATCACAGCGCACGTCTTCTCCTCTCCCGGGACCCCTTCGAGTGCTTCCACACTGCCCTGGGCAGGGAAGGAGGGGCGCAGAGGAGTAGCGTTCAGGGCTGGGCAGCCTCACTGCACAGTCACATCTGGAGACACTCCTGCTATTTATGAATTGCTCCGTGACTCACAGCTGCCCCCCGCTTCCTCCAGGAACTATATTTGGACGACAGCTGCCTTTCTCCAGGAGTAGGACATGCCACACCCACTGGATGCAGTCCCAGGCCAGCCCTTGGTGCGCGGCCACCACTCTTTCTCCCTGCTGTCTGGGGTGAGGTGACCCAGAAATGAGAACACCACCCATTCCAGGGCCCTCTATGGTGGTGACCTTCACTCAGCCCCTCATCGGTGCCCAGGTGTCAAACACTTCCAGGCACTGACTCCAGGAAATGGTTTTAAAGGCTTTCCAATCTAGATGACGCTTTCTCCAGCTCATCCCAAACCTACAGTGAGGGCTTGTCAGTTAAGCGCTCACAGCTCTTCAAAGTCCTGCTTCCTTGTAGCTGTGCCCAGAAACAGGGGATAGGTCCTGGTTCCAGTCAAGAAATAGCATAGATGGAAACCAATCTGGCAGTCCTCAAACATAGGGTTATTGGCACAGCAATTCTGCTCCTAGGGACGTACGCGAGAGAAAATAAAACATAGCTCTACACAAAACCTTGTGCACAAATATTCATAGCAGTATTATGCGTAACAGCCAAAACGTGGAAACAACCAAATGCCCATCATTTGATGAGTGCAAAAATAAAATGTGGCACATCCATAAGAACGAACAGAATATTAATCAGTTATAAAAAGGAGTGAAATGCGGACACCTGTTACCACATGGGTGAACCCTGAAAACATGATGCTCAGTGAAAGAAGCCAGTCACAGAAGACCACATAGTATGATTCCACTGATATGAAACATCCAGAGCAGACAAACCCATAAGGACAGGAAGGAGATTGGTGGGTGCCAGGAGCTGAGGATGGGGGGGGGGGGGGGCGGAGTGACTATTCACGGGTCACTGCATTAAGTGTGTTGATGGGTATGAGGTTTCTTTTTAGGGTGATAAACATGCTGTAGGATTAGATGGTGGTGATGGTTGCACAACTCTGTGAACAAACTAAAAGCCCCTGAATTGTACACTTTAAATGCACGAATTGTATGGTATGTGATATATCTCAATAAAGTTGTTAAAAGGAAAGAAAAATACGGGCGCCTCGGTGGCTCAGTTGGTTGGGTGTCTGACTCTTGATTTCAGCTCGGACCATGATCTCATAGTCTGTGGGACCGAGCCCCATGTTGGGCTCTGAGCTGATGGCGTGGAGCCTGCTTGGGATTCCTCTTCTCCTCTCTCTGCCCCTCCCCTACTCTCTCTCTCTCTCTCTCTCTCTCTCAAAATAAATAAACATTTTTTAAAATCTTAAAAAAAAAAGAAAGAAAAATAATACGAGGTGAAGCCATGGCAAAGGCAAGTAACAAAGTATTTTTTTTAAATTTTTTTTTAATGTTTATTTATTTTTGAGACAAAGAGAGACAGAGCATGAACGGGGGAGGGTCAGAGAGAGAGGGAGACACAGAATCTGAAACAGGCTCCAGGCTCTGAGCTGTCAGCACAGAGCCTGACGCGGGGCTTGAACTCACGGACCATGAGATCATGACCTGAGCCGAAGTCAGACGCCCAACCGACCAAGCCACCCAGGCGCCCCACAAAGTATTTTTTTTTAAATATATTTTCTACCATCACTATGTTCTAACCTGTTCTAATCATAAAACCAGTAAAGATAGAATATGCTTGTTATAAAAAATTTAAGCAATGGAGATAGGGAAATGAAGTGCCCTATAATTCCCCATCTCTCAGCAATAGCCAGTGTTTGATGTCCCAGCTTTTAGGGTTTCTTCCTTGTTTGCACTACAGCACATGTGTAGAAACAGAACATGGGGTCTGGGCCCGGCCAGCTGGGGCGCAGACGCAGTTCTACCCTCAGGGGCTGTGACTGGGAAAGCTCCCTCGCCTCCCTAAGCCTCACTTCCCCATCTGTGACACTGAGACAATGAAAGCATCTCCCTGCTGTGGGAGGGAGGACTGAAGGACGGTGGGGTTAGCCCCGAACCTGGCACAGGGTGAGAGCCCCAGAGAGAAGAGCCTGGTTGGTGCTGTTGCTGGTGTTATTACGGTATTATGGTCACCTCCATTCTTTCTTGGTGGCTGCGTGGCATTTCAGGATTTCCTTCTTTAAATGCATTAATGTGTGAACAATAGAAATCATTTTGTCTTGTCCTCATCTCTCTGAAGGGGAGACACCCTGCTCGCTGGTGTAGGGACTCAGCTGACCGGGAAGGCCTCCCCACAACAGTGGGCCATGGGAAACAGCTCCTGACATTCCGGCTTCAGAGCAAATCTAACACAGTGACGGCTTCTTTTCAAAGTGCAAATCACCAAATTCCCACTGGGGTCTTTATCAGAGCAGAAACTGTGCCCATGACCACTGGCTCAGATTTCTCCTCCTTGTATGGGGAAGGCTGTGCTGCTTGGCCACAGTCCCTCCATCCCAGCTGGGACCATGGTTTAGCCACAAGATTAGCACAAACGGCTTTGGGAGGATTTGTTTGTTTATCTTTCTGGGTTTTGTTCTAGATACAAAAGCAACACAAGCTACATGCTTGCAGCTAAGAAAAATTAGAATAAATTAGAATACTACAGAAGTGTATGAGTCCCCGCCCCCACCCCATATATAACCACAACTGTCTTCTGAGGAGGGTACAAGCCACTAAATGGGAAGTTTCTTCATTTATAGACCCTTGAGATGGGCTTATATTGCAGGTTTGGAAACCAGCTAAGAGCCCAACTGCCACGGCTGGCAGAGGGAGAACATGGAGTTCCTGGGGGCGCACCAGGAAAGAGGGGGAACAGAGCACGGAATTCAGCATGGGGTAAAGGCCAGCAAGGAAGCCCCTGTCCGGGTCCTCGTCAGGACTGGGAAGAAGGTCTCAAAGCAGTTTCAGGTAAATTGCTGTGAAATGTGCTTACGTGTGACTCTTTCTGACGATGCCCAAATTTTCAAGAAAGTTGTCTTGTGTGTGTGGGCTTTGTGTTTTTGTGGAAACCAAGGAAAGAGCTGAGAGTATCAGGCCTGGAATGATGTGGGCTAGACAGAGTCTGCACACACACACGTGGACGCCCCGGGGTAGCCCCAAAACTGGAACCAGAGCCAGGTTCCAGCTGGTACCAGGGGCCTCTGTGGACATGGGGTTATATGTACAGAGTAGGAAGTAAAAGTTCTCCCAGATCCCAGCCCTCAGAAATCAATGTCATTGAGTGTTTGGAGCATGTTCTTTCAGAGTTTTGCTAGGAGTGTACAAATATATAAATTATCATTAATGAGATGAGATTATGCTTTACATACTGTTTTGCCCTTTTCTGTTTAAATTTTTTTAATGTTTATTTATTTTTGAGAGAGAGAGAGAGAAAGAGAGAGAGAGAGAGTGTGTACATGAGCGGGGGAGGGGCAGAGAGAGAGGGAGACACAGACTCAGAAGCAGGCTCCAGGCCCTGAGCGGTCAGCACAGATCCCGACGCGGGGCTCGAACCCACAGACCATGAGATCATGACCTGAGCCAAAGTCAGACGCTTAATGCTTAACAAGGCCACCCCAGCGCCACTGCCCTTCTCCATTTAAATAACAAAACCTGAACATTCTTTGAGTCAAGAAATGTAGGTCAGTTTCACTTTTTAAGGACTGCTAAGCATAGGTCTGCCTAGTTTATTTATCCCATCTCTTATCAAGGGACATTAGGGTTGTTTTAACATTTCATCATCAGGAAAATAAACGACAATTGTCCTTTCATATGCACATCACTCACATTTGTGTGAGTTTTTCTGGAGGACACGCTCCTAAAAGTAGATTGGGTGGGTCCAAAGACACGTAAAAAGTTAAACAATTGTTGGGGCGCCTGGATGGCTCAGTCAGTTAAGCGTCCGACTCTTGGTTTCGGCTCAGGTCATGGTCTCGCGGTTCGTGGGTTCGGGCTCCACATCGGGCTCTGTGCTGACAGTGTGGAGCCTGCTTGGGGTTCTCTCTCTTTCCTTCTCTCTCTGCCCCTCCCCTACTCATACTATCTCTGTCTCTCTCAAAATAAATAAATTAAAACTTTAAAAAAGGAAATACAAAATCAAAAGTTAGACGATTATTTATTTCTTCTCTAGACACTCCTAAACAACACTTAAGTGCTGTTGTTGAATATACCGAATACTTCAGGGCTACTATTAACTACTCTGAGATCAAATAATAATGGCCAGGATTCTATTTTCCTTGTTGTCTTTGCAGCCACATATGACCAAAGAGCGTCCGTCATTCATTCATTCATTCACTCACCTGTCTGACCAATATTCTCTGAGTGTCTATTTATCATGTGAGCACTTGCCAGTCACAAACAGACGTCTCTGCCAGGGTTGGCCTTACATTTATCGAACTAAGTGGTTATACTACTGTTAATTCACTGCGAAAACCTACCAGGGTTAAACACCGCTCTGCAAGCTAAATAGAAACGTAGCCACCAGTAACCAGGGAACACATGTGACAGGTGGGCCCTGCCCCAACATGATACTCCAAAGTCCTGGAGGAAAAGAAAACTTCTACAGATAGAAGATGAAACTCTGTCTTATGTGAGCTCAGCTATAGGAAACAATGACACGTAAGTTTTGGTTCCTTCTGTAACACTATGAACAGTGTAAATCTTTCATTTAAAAAATGAAGATGTATGGGGCTCCTGGGCGGCTTAGTCGGTTGGGTGTCCGACTTTGGCTCAGATCACGATCTCACAGTTTGTGGGTTCGAGCCCCGGAGCTTGCTTCAGATTCTGTGTCTCCCTCTCTGTCTGCCCCTCCCCCACTTGTGCTCTGTCTGTCTCTCTCTGTCTCTCTCAAAAAAAAAAAAAAAAAAAAAAAAAAATCTGTAAGAGCAGCCCAGCCCGATGACTTTGGCTGTGTTATGCCCAGGTACAGCGATCTGCAAAGGATGGGAGTGGTTAGGGATTCTTTGGGGAGGGTTATATTCTTGTGTAATTTGGCTTCAATTTACCACACTGACTAGAGTGAAATCCCCAAGCCAGTTAAAATGACGTAAGAAAAATATAAATAATGTATAGCCTTGGTTGGGGCGGGAAGGCTGAATCTCTGTGACTGAGTCTTTTATGTAACCAAGTTTAGCTGGGCAGACTTCTTCGTGCAACTTCTCGGGGGAGGGGGAACAGCTGCATCTCAATAGGAAATGTTTCATTAACCACGACAAAGCCTGGATTTAAAAGTTTCAAAGCCCTGAAAACATTTTTATTGAAACCGCTATAAATCCAATGTGAAAACAAGAGACCAAAAAGCTCTCCCTGTGCAGCTTCAGACATGAACTGACTCATCAGCTAGCAAAGTTTGCACACTCACATGGCCACATCTGGATCGGGGGTCTTCAGAGAACATCGCCAAAGAGTGAGTGTATTTTTCTTTTAGGTGGATTAAAAACCCTGGAGTCCAAGGGATTAATGAAGGCATTCGAGCGGGGCACTGAAAGTCTCCTTTTTAACAGCGGGAGAGATGTATACAACAGCCATTGAAAACCTTGCAATCACCATTTTTATTTCTATTTATGTTTGTAACTAATGCTCAATGTCACTTTATGACATTTGTTGAAGACTGACATTTTTTTTTCTGGGTACCTTTTACTCATCAACGAGACATGGAGAGGCTGTTAGGCTCTATTACATTTTGCCAATGACCGGGTAACTGAGTATGCCTTAGTGACTGCCCGTCCTTGCTTCTGCAGGAAGCAGGGAAAGGCTGGTCACTCTGTGTCTACCCTCCGTCTGTAGCAGTTCATGTGGCCGGTGAGTGATGGTCACTAAGGCTAAACGCCCAGAATTCCCTCACTAACCAGGCACGACTGCAGAGGAGGAGGACACGCTTATATAAGCTCAGGGCTGAAAATCGAGAATCCTGAAAGGAGTGGCTGGCTGGTTCAGTCGGTAGAGCCTGCAACTCTTGATTTCAGGGTCGTGAGTTCAAGCCCCACACTGGGTGAAGAGCAAGGAAGGAAGGAAGGAAGGAAGGAAGAAAGAAAAGAAAGAGAAAGAAGGAAAGAAAAGAAAGAGAAAGAAGGAAAGAAAAGAAAAAGAAAGCCCTTAAAAAAAAAAAAGCAAAGAAAGTCCTGAATGAGAAGCCTGCCATCAGTTTGATGACTTTCAGTCACTTGGCAAAGTGCCCTTACCAGATGAGTCAAGGAAACAACGAACTGGTTTTAGAAAGGAAATTGCGAGCAAAGAACCACACGGTCGGAGGAGTGTTCGTCTACAGGCCTTTCACAATCACACGTCCAGAGATGAGGACTTGAGGATGAAGACAGTAATACTGGATGGTATTTTCCGAAGACTTAACATGTGCCACGTCCTGCGCTACATAGATGCTCATTTAATCGTCCGTCATTCTGGGAGGTGGGCGCCACTACTGTCCCAGTTTTACACTCGAGACAGAGACTCGGGAGAGATCCAGGAACTCGACCAACTCTTCGCCCCAGAGCCCCTGACATGGGAGCCTGGGCTCCCAGCAGCTATCGGGTGCTACGTCCCAAGTAGGACGGCTTGGATCTGCGACCTTCAGAGAGGCACCGGAATGCTTGCCCACAGGACATAAGTGACCGTGAGCTGGAGACACCCACTGGGGGTGGGGGAGTGGGAGAGGAAGGACCCTCTCCCCAGCTGGACGACTGAGTAAGGGACACCTCAGTTCCAGAGGCCTCTCTGTGAGGTAGGAGTGCCTGGAACCTGCTTCAGAATAGGCCACAGGTGGAGAGGAAGTTGGGGGGTCTGAATGTAACAGGAGTTGATAATTGTTGAAGGTGACTGATGGGTACACAACAGTTTATTACACTATTTTGTCTGCTTTTGTCCATGTTTGGAATTTTCCAAAATAAAGAGTTAAAAATAAGTAAAGAGGGGGCAATCGCATCAACCTCTTAAAAAGAGCACACCGTTTCAGGGCGCCCGGCTCAGTTGAGCGTCTGACTTCCACTCGGGTCATGATCTCACAGTTTGTGAGTTCGAGCCCCGTGTCACCCTCTGTGCTGACAGCTCGGAGCCTGGAGCCTGCTTCAGATTCTGTGACTCCCTCTCTCTGTCCTTCCCCTGCTCATGCTCTGTCTCTCTCTCAAGAATAAATAAACATTAAAAAAAAAAACAAAAAGAACACACCATTTTGACAGGAAATACTGAAGTAAGAAGAGGGTCTGAGTAAGCACCTATTCTGTGTCACACTGGATGGGGGGGGGGGGCGCTCCTTGGACTCCTGTCCTCAGGTCCTCGTGATGACATACGAGGTCAGAGCTGCTTCCAGCCTCATCTGACAGATGGGGATGCAGGAACTCAGACTATAGTGGAAATGACTTGCCAAGGGAGCCAGTAGGTCAGCTAGGTTCTGCGTCCCTGCCCTTCCTACAACATCTGCTTTTCCCTCCTCCTCAGTCTGGAAGTACTAGGCATTATGCCAGCCAATCCCTCGAGAAGATGGGTATTAGCTTAAGATAAATGTTTGGCTAAAAAAAGAAGATGAACCATAGATACAATAGAGAAGATGAAACGCAGAGGGAGTAGAGCCTGAGTGAGAAGTCAAAGGCAATACTTCCAGACTGAACTGAGACAGGTTTCCACAATCAGTCCATTTGGGGGGTGCTATCCTGCATGCATACACCTCACTTCAAGACTCCCAGTGTCCAATAAACTTTTATTTTTTTATTGTCCTTTAATGTTTATTTATTTATTTTGAGAGAGAGAGAGAGCCAGCTCACGCACAAGTGGGGGAGGGACAGAGAGGAGGAGAGAGAGAATCCAAAGGAGGTTCCACGCTGTCAGCACGGAGCCCAATATGGGGCTTAAACTCATGAACCGTGAGATCTCAACCTGAGCCAAGATCAAGACTCGGACGCTTAACTGACTGAGCCACCCACGTGCCCCTTCAGTAAACTTTTAGCGCCTCAGAATAATGGACCCATTTTTTTTTTTTCTATGCAGAATTCCATTTGGAGACCACTCCTCCTGCCCCAGAATCCTCATGGTCAAGGTGGCTGACCCTGCCTCTGATTCCAGGTGCAGGGAGTATACAGGCCTGGCCAACCCGAGCAGCACCTGCCCGAGGACAGTGGCCAGGAGGCTGGGGGTGGTCACCAGGGCTCTGGGGTTGTGCATGCTGAACATGGGCCAAGGGACCCCCTGAGAAGAAAGGCAACACGGAGGCAAGTGAGGCCCCGGAAGAAGGACACCCTCTGGAGGAGGTGTGAGTGCCCGGATGAGGTTACACTGGGTGTTACCGCTGCCTCTAGAGTCGGAGTGTGGCGACCCAAAAACTAGTTCGTGTTAGGTTTCTATAACCCGTAACCAAAGGAGAGTCCTGACCAATAATCCTGTTTCGCTGTGCTGAATCGTCCTTCCTCCAGCATAAGTGGCCTCGGTAAACACCTCAGGGGCCAGTGTGCTAAGGCAGGGGTTTGAAACCTGGGGGGGGGGGATATGCAGACTGCCAGGCCGCATACCTGGAGATTCTGATTGGCTAGACCCAGGATGGGCCCAGGAATCTGTCTCCTTAGCAAGTGCTCCACGTAATTCTGATGCAGCCTGCCAGTTTGGGAACCAATAGTCCAAGGAGCGTGCTTTGGAGCTACAGCTCCCAGGAACACTTTCATGTGGGTCGCGTCAGCCTCAACTTTCTCCCTACCTGCTTCCATTTCCGGGCATGTACTTTTACCAAAACGTACATTGGTCAAAAGACCTTTTGATGGGGCGCCTGGGTGGCTCAGTCGGTTGAGCTTCCGACTTCGGCTCAGGTCACGATCTCACCGTCTGTGAGTTCGAGCCCCGCGTCCGGCTCTGTGCTGATAGCTCAGAGCCTGGAGCCTGCTTCGGATTCTGTGTCTCCTTCTCTCTCTAACCCTCCCCTGCTCATGCTGTGTCTCTCTCTGTCTCAAAAATAAAATAAAACATTAAAAAAAAAAAGACCTTTTGAGGAGCTTGTTAGAATACCTGTTGAGCTTAAGGTGCTCTCCCTGGTGTCTGCATGGGTCTGTGGGCTCGCAGAGCTCATCTTTCCAGATTCCATCTGGAGAATGAAGGTCATCTTCCCGTCACACCCAGAGCACACAAAACAGGTGGTTCTAGGCGGGCCACCAAAGCTAGGAGAAATACCAGGGACCACAGCTTACACCCCTAAAACGCACCGAGCCACCAGTGTGGGCACCACATCTCAGCTGGGTCTCAGGCCTTCCGTATGCCTGATGGCGGGCCGTGAAATGCTACATTTTTGGAAAGCTGTTTGGCAGCACAGCCTTGAAGTTCCTATTCTCTGACCCAGTGATTCCATTTCTAGGACGCTGAGACTGGAAAATAATCAGAGGAGTATGCAAAAACTGCACACAGAGATGCTCATCACAACCATGTCTCTGACAGCCAAACACTTCAAGACAATCTACATGGCTGTCAGCTGGGGACCGGCTCAAGCAAGTACCCAGCCTGTAAAAAGCATGTTGTCTACATCAAACGAAAAAGCTCCCGCCCGGTGGGGTGTCTGGGTGGCTCAGTTGATTGAGTGAGCACCCAACTCTTGATTTGGGCTCAGGTCATGATCTCATAGTTCAGGGGATCGAGCCCGACACTGGGCTCCGTGCGGGCAGCATGGAGCCTGCTTGGGATTCCCTCTCTCCCCCCCCCCGCCCCTCCCTTGCTTATGTGTGTGCACATGTTCTTTCTTGCTCTTGCTCTCTAAATAAATAAATAAACATTTTAAAAAAGCTTCTGGGGGCGCCTGGGTGGCTCAGGAGCCTGAGTGTCCAACTTCAGCTCAGGTCACGATCTCACAGTTTGTGGGGTTGGGCTCTGTGCTGACAGCTCAGAGCCTGGAGCCTGCTTTGGATTCTGGGTCTCCCTCTTTCTCTGCCCCTCCCCTGCTCGTGCTCTGTCTCTCTCACTCTCTCTCTCAAAAATAAATAAGCATTAAAAAAAATTAAACAAAACATTAAAAAAAACTTCTGCACAACAAAAAGAAATTAGTAAAATGAAAAGGTGGCCTATGGAATGAGAGAAAATATTTGCAAACCACATATCTGATAAGGGGCTACTCTCTAAAATATATAAGGAAAACATATAACCCAATAGCAAAAAAATAAATAACCCAATTTAAAAATGGGCCAAAGACCCGAACAACCATTTTTCCAAAAAAGATATTCAAACGTGAAAAGGTGCACAATGTCCCTAATCATCAGGAAAACACAGATCAAAGCCATAATGAGCTGTCACTTCACACCTGTTAGAATGGCAAAAGGTAACTGGTGACGAGGATGTGGAGAAAAGGGATCCCTTGTGCACTGTTGGTGGGAATAAAGAAAGAAAATGTGATTTCTGTATACATCATGGAACACTATTCAACCATAAAAAAGAAGGAAATCCTGCCATTTACGACAACATGGATGAAACTTGAGAGCTTTATGCTAAGTGAAATAAGTCAAAGAAAGACAAATGCATGTATGTGGAATCTAAAAAAACAAAACAAAAAAACCACAACACCAAACTCATAGAAATAGAAAATAGAGAGTGGTTGCCAGGGTACAAACTTCCAGTTATAAGATGAAAAAGTCCCAGGGAGGTAATGTACAGCATGACGACTATAGATTTTGAAAGTTCTCACCACACCAAAAAATGATAGCTACACGCGGTGGTGGTCTGTTAACTGACCTTACTGTGGTGATCGTTTTTGCAACAATACATATATAAAATTACTAAACTGTATGCCTTAAACTATATAGGTTGTATGTCAATTTTGTCTCAACAAAGCTGGGGGGAAAAGTATATTGTCAAGGAATTTTTGCCACCATGCTTACAAGACAACAGTTACTGAGAATGTTGACACAGGGGTGCCTGGGTGGCTCAGTCGGTTAAGCATCCGACTTCGGCTCAAGTCATCATCTCGCGGTTCGTGAGTTCGAGCCCCGCATTGGGCTCTGTGCTGACAGCTCAGAGCCCGAAGCCTGCTTCAGATTCTGTGTCTCCCCCTCTCTCTGCCCCGCCTCTGTCTGTCTCTCAATAATAAAGTAACGCTAAAAAAAATTTTAAAGAATGTTGATACAAATATATACATATATATACACATACACAGATATGCCTATATACTCACACAAATCTGTACATATGTACATGTATATGCACACATCCTCTGTAAACTGTTGATATATATTGTCACAGACACATATATGCCATATAATGCCAATTCCTTATTTAAAAATATAGATGTATCTATATCCATGCATAAAACAATAGAAGGAAGTCCACTAAAATGTTAACAGTGATTATCTCTGAGTAATTTCTATTTTCTTCTTTATAGTTCTATTTTCTAAATCAGGGTAAGTTACAAAATTAAGGCATATCCTTTAAAAATCATGTTTTCAGAGAATTACTAATACATGGAAAATGCTTATGAAATGACATCAAGAGGAAATATAGGATAAAAATATATATTCAATACAATACCAATTAGGTTTTTAAATTATATATATATATATATGAAATATATATACAAAATTTTATATAGATACCCCGGAAAATACTAAAAACTGTTAAGTCTGTGTAGTGGGATTATTAGTATTTTCTTCATTTCATTTGCGTACCGTTTCCAAGCTTTCTTTCCTTTTTTTTTTTAAGATTTTTTTTTTAATGTTTATTTACTTTAGAGAGAAAGAAGGGGGGAGGATCCAAAGCTGGCTCTGTGCAGGGCTCAAATTCACAAACTGTGAGATCATGACCTGAGCTGGAGTCGGAGACTTAACCGACTGAGCCGCCCAGGTGCCCCAAACTTTCTACAATGAGAATGTGTTAACACCTCAAGTCTGAGAGAAAACCCAGTCAGTTGCATCGTAACCACGGTTTCTAAGGGGAGCACTCTCCCTCGAGAGCTTCTGGTCCCTTGCGGCTGGGCGTGTTGTGTGAGGTCATGAGGAATGACTGTGTCTCCTGAGCCCACAGCACAGGATGAGCACCCACCTCCCAGAGGCGCCCCATTCACACAGGCCAGGTTAACAGCAACTACAAAGTGAAGGTCATCCCAATAACGACCATTTACGGAGCTTTTCCTATGCGCCTGGCCCTGTGCTGAGTGCTTTGTGGGCATTTCTGGGGCATCATCTCCTTGAACTCATCAGGGGCCAGTCTAATTCCAAAACCCAGGCCCTTACTGGCATCAAACTGTGGTAAGGAAGAAGTCTTTAAGGAATATCTTTATGGTAAGTCTGTTTCTAAGGAGAGTGTCTGGGATGCCCACAACCTTCTTTTTGATCCATATACGTAAGAATAATGTTAAATTTTTACTTTTGACCTATAATTGTTGCTCCCAGAGGTCGTTTTCATGAATAACATGTCCCACTGCTGCTCTTGTTTTCCTTCCGCCTACCTTTTCTTCCGAGGGGTAAAAGCCAACTGCTCTCATGACAAAAGGAAGCTCCGACAGGCAAATGTGTTCCGACACCTCTCTGGTCTCCATTGTATCAATTCCTTGACTACGGAGCTGAGAATAGTAAAAATAGTCTTCCAGCTCCTATGTGCAAATACAATGAAACACAACACACATTTTGGCTCAAGTCTGCAGCATCCATTAGGACTTCAAGGACATTTTCTAGAAAGTACGTTCTGAGCTCAGTGGGGAAAAGAGCTTTGGGAAAAAGGCAAGAAGGTTCATCCCGGGCTCATTTGTTTCACAAACTTAACTAGATGTTACCAGGAAGTGTTTACTCTGAGGACAATTACCCTGTAGAATTTTCCTTCCCTGCCACCAGCCACCAGACCGTAGAACGGGGTCAAGTCTTCACCCCCGAGAGAAACTGCAGCCTCCAGAGCACTAGAACGGTGACAGAAACATCGCTGTTAGGGAGCGCTCGCGCCTGAGCGCTGGCCAGCCCGAGTCCCGCTGGCACTGCGGACCTCGGCAGGGTGTCACGATGCCCGTACAAGTAGGGTCTCCGTAAACTTGTCAGGAAAATTCCTTCTGAAATGAAGCCAAAAACGAAAAATTCAATTTCAATGTGGAACCTGGTGGTACAGGGTACCTGCCTTAACGGTAGTGATATTCTCTCGCCGATGACAGGGCAGGCGCTTGGCAATTTGTGGGCAATCTTCGGGGAGCACGGCTCCTCCCCTGAGGGAGGCAGGGAGGTGGGGGGAGGGAGGGAGGACCCCTGTGCACTGAAACCACAGTGCTCCCCAGTGGAGCCGCGTCCCTCGTGAGATCTGTGCGACCAGAGCCAAAAACGGGGTAAGTGCAGGTACACTGCCAACACTAATTGCTTCCATAAAAACTCGGGAGGCCACAAGGGACCCATGCCAGTCAGATAAAAATAACCCTCTGCTCTCTAACATGGGGTCAGGTTTTCTAAAAATAGGCACCGTAAATGGTAAGAAAACCTACTTTTGTGTGTGAGACTGACTCTGCCCCGCACGAAATACACGTAATAGGAAATCATTGTAATAGTCCACTAACTGGATTTCTGCTAATCAGGCCGTTAGTCTCTTCGTGGAGCTGTTAAAACACACTTCGGTGTAGACCACGGCAGGGAAGTGGTTAAGTATCCAGAATCTGGAGTCAGAGGGACACGCGTTGAGTCCTGGCTCTGCCACTCGCAAGCAGTGTGGTCACGGGTCAGCGACAGCCTCCCTGGGCCCCAGTTTCCTCATCTATGAAATGGGAATAGTCACAGGTCTGCCTCACAGGGTTGTTTCGAAAATAAAGTGAAGGCGCATAAAGGGTTTGACACGAAGCCCTTTGTTTTCCTCTTTGTTTTCCTCCGTGATGAGTGTTTGTTAGGTGTGGCGTTGAATCAGAAAGACCGGATGTGAATCCCAGCCCCACCACTTACTCCAGTGCTTGGGGGGGGGGGGGGTCATTTAGCACCCTGGAGCTAGTTTCCAGATATATGGGGGTACCACCGTGGGGACACTGCCAGTCCCTGCCTCCCAGGATGGCTGTGAGCATGAAATCAGACAATGGGTGGAGAGCAGTCAGCACAGGGCCCGGCCCAGCGAAGGCTCAGTACGAGGAGCGATTATTACTGTTGAACTGGGCATCACTATACACCTGCATGGCTCTCCTCTTCAAAGAGTCAGCCACAAAAGCGTGCTGGCCCTCTGTCGGGAGAGCCCACATAAGCAGGCTGCCTTCGGGTCTGGGGGAGCTGGTGTATTCTCCAGGGGGCCTGAGGCCCCTCTCCGGCAGGGCCCAGGCTTCACCCAGCTCTCAGCTCTGGTATTAGCCATCGAGGCAGGTATCCAGCGGACAGGGCTCCTCCTCTGTGGCCTCCAGGCCTCGTCCAGGCCCAATCCCGACAGGCTCTGTGGGAGACCACTTTTAGCCACGTGGCTCTGGAACGGGGCCAGGTAAAGGCCAGAAGCGACACAGAGGAGCCTGTCACTACTAGGAGTGTCTGGGAGAGGCTCACAAGAGCTCCAGATTCTCTGGAAACAGCACTCTGGTGGTCAGGACCATACCATGCACCCTACTTCCTGCCCACTGCTGACTGACCCCAGAGAGCGAGAGGGACAGGACTGGCCTGTCCAAGCAGAGCTGGAGAAAGAAACCCACTCCCTCTGCCGTGAGAGCTCCAGTTTGTGAAATCTGAGGACTGTCAGTGGCCATGTTCACTCCGGGTGACAAAATCCACTTGTGCAGAGAATGAAGCCAGTAGCAGAGCCCCACAGAGAGCAAGTGGAGAGGGCGCCTCGTGCACACGCAGTCCCTGCACCTCGTGCAGCATGGTTACCTGAGATGCCCATGACCTTCTCATTAATTCCCCTTTGTGCTTCAGCTGGGTTTCGAATACTTGCAATAAAAAAAGGGGGTCATTAGGGCACAAAGGGCAAGGAGGCTTATTGCGAACCTACTGTGTGCCGAGCCATACTTCTGGGACATGAGCTCAGTCAGGAGAAGCAGTGAACACCGTAATCAGCACATGGTAAGGTTCAGCAAATGCTCCCTAGGGGAGGAGGCAGGAGAGGAACAGCAGCTGTGGTAATCTCTACCCTCAAAACACCGATGGTATTCCCATTTAACAGATGGAGAAACTGAGACTCAGAAGTTAAGGGACTAGCCTGAGGTCATACAGCAAGCAGGCAGGAAAAGTGGTATGTGAATCTGGGTCTTTCTGCTCTTGTCTGAGCACAGCAGCAGGACCCCAGGTGGCTATGAGGTTAAGCACAAAAGAGCAACGGGGGATTTAAAAACGGGTGCCAGGGGCACCTGGGTGGCTCAGTCAGTTGAGCGTCCCACTCTTGATTTTGGCTCAGCTCATGATCCCAGGGTCGTGGGATCGAGCTCTGAGTCAGGCTCCACACTGAACATGGAGCCTGGCTTAAGACTCTCTCTCTCTCCCTCTGCCCCACTTCTCCACTCGCTCTATCTAAACAAACAAACAAACAAAACCATAAAAACCAAATAGGTGCCAAACAAGGGGAGGAAAAAGGTAGCATGCCAGCAAAGTCGGGGCAAAGGCACAGCACAGTATGCGTGGAACGAACCCTAGGAGAAGATGAAAGGAAGGGGTCTGCCCAGGAGAAGGTCAATGTGCTGCAGTGATCGTATTTGGGCCCAGAAGCACCCTGATTACAATCATGGGAACGTGAGCGGACTTAACATCTGTACTTCACCCTACAACTCACCGTCGTTACACCAGCAGGGAATTTTGTTTGTTTATTTGTTTAGGGTTACATTTCTTCCCATTAGTGGAGCACTGAACATATTAAGACACCAGAAACAGCAATGAAGTGCTAATTAGCTTATAATGATCCTTTGTCCCCACAACAGATTAAATTGAAATTCTCGGAAGCCTGGACTCTGGCCAGGCACCGGGAAGCCATTGCAAAGCGGGTGCCGTTTTTCACCCTTTAATCTCTACCATGATTATCAAGAAGAAGACAAAAATGAAAAGGTGTGTGTGGGTGGGGGGGATTCTGTTCTCTCAGCAGGGTGTGGCTCGCCTCTGCTGTTCCAGGGACTGGCCACACACTCAGGAAGTGCTTTTCAATGTGAGAGCTCACCTCTAGCTTCGGAATTCCCAAATTCCCACGATCTGCTCTTAGGTGAAGGCAGAGGTGAAGGTCAGAGTGACAACTGCAGTCTGGCGAGTTTTGCTTATATTCAGGTTAAGGGAAGAAGCTTCGATGTCTGCCATAAAAGAAAGATGTACGCTTGGCAGATGACAGGGGGTACACTTTCACTGGGAGCCAGGAATCGAAGGAAGGTAGGATTCTTTAAGAGGGAAGGTGCCGCTGAGCTGTCTATACCCAGCTCTTCAATGGGACGCTGCCGGGCAGGAGGCCATCTGAGAGGCAGGGGCTGGGAGAAGGTGTTGAGGGACGGGCACTGGCTCTGCCCGGTGGCAGCTCAGTGAATCGGGGTAGATGAGAGGATTACTGTAGTACTTGCCCCCCTTTTCGGGAAAGCTCTTTAATAAGACCTTCGCAAGGAAGAACAGAAGAGAGGAAGTAATGTACCAAGCCCTTAGCTCTGTGCTAGATGCCTTCCCTATATTAACCTACTCAATCCTTCTTACAAGGATCCTATTAAAGTCCCTATCGTTACCCTCCTTCCCCCCACCGTTTCACAGACAAGGAATCTGAAGATCGGAGATGGTAAGAAGCATGCCCTGGGTGTCACAGCCAGCAGAAAGGAGGCTCCACATCCAAACCCACGTCTCTTGGGCCTCCAGGTGCGGGTACTGTCTGATCCCCAACCCGGACTTTTCCAGCCTCGCCCGAGCTAGAGTCTCAGCTCAGGGCAGGCGGGTGTGAAGAGCAGAGTGGACACACATGTTTCAAATCAGACTCCTCCTATTTCTGTTACACACACTTGGGAGATTTGAGCAGGATCTTTGTAGCTGGTGCGAGTCTGCAGATGACAGAGTGGGAAGTATTTCAGGGGCCACACCGAACAAAGTGGAATCACGCTGCCTCCGCTGCAAATAGTAGTGAATAGTAACCTTTTATCCGCACATCGGTATGGACAGATGTCATGGGGAGGAACCCGAACGCCAGGCCTGTAGGGGGTTAACACCCGTCTGCTGTTACTAGTTAAGAAAAGAGGGTCTGGGGGCACCTGGGTGGCTCAGTCGGTTGAGTATCCGACTTCGGCTCAGGTCATGATCTCGTGGTTCATGGGTTCGAGCCCTGCGTCAGGCTCTGTGCTAACAGATCCCGGAGGCTGCTTCAGATTCTGTGTCTCCCTTTCTCTCTCTGTCCCTCCCATGCTCGCTCTCTCTCTCTCTCTCTCTCTCTCAAAAATTAATAAACATTAAGAAAAAGGCGGCTACACTTGACACCTTCTTTGTGGGGGTAGGGTTCTCGCCTCAACACATACCTTAAGTTGATTTCCCATTGCACCACCGATCGATCATGTCCTCCTGCCGTGAAGGCATAGCAGCCGTCATAGGAAACGGTCATTCCAGCCACCCCGCTTGGGTGGCATATAATAGCAGATGTCTTATGTGGATTGCCATCCACAGGTAAGATCTGAAGTCCAACCTAGGGAGGAATATGTAATTGGAAATTCAGATTCAGACAACTGGGGCCTGGGCTAGGACCTCGCACATTCACGTGCTACCTCCGGTTCTGTTTACTGGAAGGACGTATGCATCTGGAGCTACCCCACACATTTCGCGTGGCCAGGGGCTCACATACACTGACCCCTGTGGGGCGTTCCCTTAGGGGAGAGATGCCAGGTCCCGGTAGGGACACAGGAAGGATTTCACTGGTCTTCAGAGTCAGATATCCAAGGTTTTCCAGAATAATTCTGGAATCCCATGATTTTACGCTTTTCAATAGGTTATTTATTTAAAAAAATTTTTTTGAAATATTTATTTATTTCTGGGAGAGACAGAATGCGAGTGGGTTAGGGGCAGAGAGAGGGAGACACAGAATCCGAAGCAGGCTCCTGGCCCCGAGCTGTCAGCACCGAGCCCGACGTGGGGCTGGAACCCACAGGCCGTGAGATCATGACCTGAGCCGGAGCCAGATGCTCAACTGACTGAGCTACCCAGGCGCCCCTAGATTATTTATTAAATGTAGGACTAAGTGCAACGAGTTTGCATGTCTTTATAAGTTTTTTCCATGTAAATAAATCAGAAAGAAAAAATCCTTTGGTGACAACGTGTCTTCATGGGAGTACAGAAAATAGAGTTAACTCCGCTCCAAAATGCCTCCTAAGACCCGTTTCCACTCATTTATGGCAAATTTCAGTAGCACTGTGGACCGGGACAGAAGTCAGGGGCTGGGCTCTCCTAGAGTCTGATCCTACTTGGGGCTGACTGCCACTCAAAACCCACAGCGTCATCTCACAGAGGCAGAGAGCAGAGGCTCATACCTTGTCTCTGTTAATAAACACCATGTAGCGTTTCTGCAGTTCCAAGGTGCTCTTCACCGGGAGGATTTGTACCTGTTCAATGGAAGAACCGTAAACTGGCCCAAGAAGCGTCTTTCTGCATGAGAAAAAAAAAAAAGAAACATTTTTTTTTTTAATTCCACAAATCCGAATGCAGTTTTCCTGACTGGCTACGTTTCATGATGCTGTATACATTTTAAATTCTGAATTTCCTGACCTGTCACTTGGCTAAGAACCTCGCTCTCAACTGCGGCTAACAGCGGCCATAAATAAGGGGCACAGCCTCAGACGGTAAATGCTCCAGGAAAGTCAGACTGTGAAGGATGCTTTCTGCGTGGAGGTTCTGACTTTCCTTCCTGACGGCTGAGTGAAGGGAACATTATGCCTCGAGAATGTGTACGGGAACAGGGGATGTGAAAAAGGCGGTGAACGAGTGGCACGCGTGGGCAGGAAGCAGGAAAACACCCCTTCCTCAGTGGTCGGCCAAGAGATTAGATGACGTGATACCTGTTGCTGCAGACGCCTGACACGCGGGTCCAAGTGCAACACACAGACTTCCGAAAAAACTGTCTGTGACTCAGACTGTAATGAATTGTACCTCCACAATGGTCAGACTTCTTTAACTCAGACTCTGTTAGGAATCTGATCTGAGGCGAGGAAGTGACGGGATGTTACCCTGAGCCCGGAGCAGGACATTTCCTGAAGCTGGAAAATGGTAGCTTCAGGACTCTGGCTCGCACAGGCATCTTCTGAGGCCTAGGAGGAGTCCTGATGTGTTTTAGTCTTAATTATATACCCCCTTTTTTTTTAACAGTGCCCACAAATCCGAACACACTTCACACCCCACAAAACCTGGATCTGTCCCTGTGAGGCGAGCAGCTATTACAATCTTATTATAAGTCCCTTGTTGTTTGGATGTGTTTTCTCCCTGTGTCCCCTGTCCCCAGCCCATGTCTAGTGGGGACAGTACATACTCCATGTACGTGCACTGAACAAACAAAGTACAAATCCATTAAACAGCCTTTTTTAAGGACCTTCTGTGCCAGGCACTGTGTGAGGTGCTCGGACCCAGACGTGAGCTCACAGCCTGGCAGGGACGACAGGCACGGGAGCACCGTGAGGGCAGAGACATGGGAACAGGCAGGTTCAGGGCTCAGAGACAGCTCTGAGGAAGGAGACCTGTGAGCTGGGTGTGCAATGGTGAGTTGGAAAGGTGGAGAAGAATATGGAGGTGACAGAACAGGCAGTGAAAACAGGGGGTGCAAGTGCATGGAAGATGGACTGTTGGTGGAAAACTGCGGAAGGAAAATTTAAGGGGGAAGGAGTGGGAGGTGGAGGGCGGTGAGCTGAGCAGGGGAGCAGGGGCCAGTTGTGAGGGCAGATGCTGGCCGGGCTGCAGGATGCTGCAGGGGGCTGGGGGCGGGGGGGATCAGGTTGGATGATCCACGGTCAGGTTCATACACATGGAGACTTAGGTGAAATGTCAGAAATGCTAAACAGCCACCTGAGGGACCACACGTTGGCTAGCCACAAGTCACCCCGTGTGGGGATGTCCGAGGACCTTCCCCAAGTATCCCTGAGTGGACAGAGGCGGGGAGACCACGGCTAAGAGAAGACTGATTTGAATCCCACGTGGAGGACGTGGGGCTGTCACACACCACTGGTGGGAACGTGAGTGGGTGGCACTGTTTGGTAACCAGTCTGGCAGCTCCTCATCATGGTTAAACAGTTACTATGTGACCTGGCAGTTCTACTCCCAGGTCTCTACCCAAGAGAAACGGGACATGTACCTGCATGGAAACCTACACACAAATGTTCATAAGAGCCCAACACAGAGACAACACCGATGTCCACCAACAGGTGAATGAATAGACAGATGAGGTAGACATTTTTTTTATGTTTATTTATTTTTGAAAGAGAGACAGAGCGTGAGCGGGGGAGGGTCAGAGAGAGATGGAGACAGAATTGGAAACAGGCTCCAGGCTCTGAGCTGTCAGCACAGAGCCTAATGCAGGGCTCGAGCTCACGAACTAACTGTGAGATCATGACCTGAGCCGGAGTCAGGCACTTAACCGACTGAGCCACCCAGGTGCCCCCAGATGGGATACATCTATAAAATGGAGTATTATTCAGCCATAAAAATGAACACTGAAACATGCCACACCACAGATGAACCCTGAAAACAGGATGCTGAGTGAAAGAAGCCAGACACAAAACGTCACACAGGTATAATTCCATACACACGAAATATCCAGAATAGATAAATGCACAGAGACAGATGCAGATTGGTGGCTGTCAGGAGTGGGGCAGGAGTTGGGGAAGGAAGGAAGGAGGGTATGGGGGGTGGCTGCTAATGGGTGCAGGGTTTGTTTTTGGGGTGATGAAAATGCTCTTGGATTAGACAGTGGTGATGATGGCACAACTTTGTAAATATAGTAAAAACCACTCAAAAGGGGTAAATTTTATGATATGTAAAACGTATCTTGATTTAAATTATAAGTAAGCAAAAAAAAAAAAAAAAAAAGTCGAACTATTCAGCCTCCCGATGCTTCCACTTCCTCAACAGTAAATGGGGACAATGACAATGACAGCACCTGCCCCAGGAGTCAGTGGTAAACATTAAGTAGGTTAATATACATAAAGCACTTGGAACAATTTCTGGCACATAGTAGGAGCCAATGTAACTGTCACCATTGTTAAGCATATCTGACAATTTCATAAAGTTAGCATCTTTTGCTTCTAATTTAAAAAGTATTACATATTCATTGTAAACAATTTCACACATTTAGACATGCATAAGATAGACAGTCTACCTAGACCCCCACATTGCTGCACTCTTTCATCCCGAGATAATTGTGGGTAACAGTCTGGTGTCTGAGACTTGAGAATTTCTTTTATGTATTCTAACCTATATAATTATAATTTTATGTGAAAATTATATAAATTATGGAAACACCATTGTATATGAAAATATAGTATGTCATAGGGATAGTTGCATGATACTACACAGAAAGCTGATTTTTTTTCTTTCTTTTTTTTAAGTAGGCTTCATACCTAGCACAGAGCTCAGTGTGGGGCTTGAACTCACGACCCTGAGCTCAAGACCTGAGCTGATCAAGACAAATGCTTAACCCAGCCACCCAGATGCCCCTCTTTTTTTCTTTTCTACAAGCAGTATCATGTTTCAGCATAGTAACAAGCCATCATTTAACCAATCCCCTATTAATGGACATCTGGATTGTTTCCACTTTTGAAAATATTTTCAAACAAGACATCCTTTTACTTATGTCTTGGCATACTGGGTGAGGACGTCTGTGGGCTACATTCCTAGACATCAGACAACATGATGCAAATTAACAGCGGGCAACAATTGCTCTCCCAACGGATGCCCCAGTTTCCACATCTCCCCAGCAGGCAGAGAGTGCCCACCCCCCTACACCTTTGCCAACACTGTGCACTGTTGGTCAACTTTATCTTTGCTAATCTGGTTTGTGAAAAATGATGTCTTGCTTTCATTTACATCTTTGATACACTAGTGAACATCTGCTCATAGGTTTATTGGTCTTTTTCTGCGAACTGCCTTTTTAAGGTCTATTTTTTAATGCATTTTAAAATTGTTTTGGATTTATCATGAAAAGGCACTTCTTACCCAAGTAAGTGTGGTTATGAGGCCTTATTATTCCTACAACTTAAAAGATGCTTTATGCAAAGGGCTTTACTTTGGAGTGATGGAGATGTTTTGGAATTAGATACAGGTGGTTGTTGTATGACATTGTGAATGCATTAAATGCCAGTGAATTGTTCACGTTAAAATGGTTAGTTTCGAGGTGCCTAGGTGGCTCAGTCAGTTAAGCATCTGACTTTGGCTCATGTCATGATCTCACAGTTCGTGAGTTCAAGCCCCATGTTGGGCTCCACGTTGATGGCTCGGAACCTGGAGCCTGCTTTGGATTCTCTGTCTCCCTTTCTCTCTCTGCCCCTCCCCGGCTCACTCTCTCTCTCTTTCAAAAATAAACAAACATTAACAAAATTAAAAAATAAAATGGTTAGTTTTTATGTTTTTTTAAATGTTTATTTTTTTGAGAGAGAGATAGAGCTGAAGTCAGACACTCAACCGATTGAGCCACCCAGGTGATACTAGTTTTTATGTTTTGTGTTATTGAATTTCACTTCGATAAATTATTTTTTAAGGGACACCTGGGTGGCTCAGTTGGTTAAATGTCCAACTCTTGATTTCAGGTCAGGTCGTGGTCTTGGGGTCATGAGATCAAGCCCCACTTTGGACTCCACGCTCAGCATGGAGCCTGCCTGACATTCTCTCTCTCTCTCCTCTCCCCCTCCCCTGCTCAGGCTGTCTCTCTGAAAAAAATTGTAAAAGATGTTTTATGAAAAGAAATTTTTAAATAAAAATAAAAAGATGCCTTATGCTAATTTCCAACTGATTATCAATGGCAGAAACTCCTCTAACTGTGTGGCTCTAAGTCTCTGCTTAGTAACTGTTAGCAGGAACTTTGAGCCTGGGGGCCCTCCATGCCCAATCTATCTGCTTGGCAAAGTCAGATTTCCTCAGGACTTGCATATCTATGGGATAGTCCATGTCCAAAAGGTTTGTTTCCATTAAAGATGATGTATGAAGATTCCAGGATCGTCCTAAAATTCTTTTGCCATGTATCTTTCAAATGTCTCCTTCCCAGTGTTTTAACATTAAAAAAAAGTTGTGCTGGATTTCTCTCCTATTCATGCCACATGACATAGCATTTCTCAGTCATTTTTCCTTGTACCCTTCCGGAAACAAATGTTTACAAAAGAAAGAAGAAGAAGAATATGAGGGTGATCCTTTGAGGACCTATCTTACTGAGAAACATTTCAAAACGATGATCTTCCTCAAGCATAGGACCAGCTGCTATTGGCCAGTTTTCTCACTTCTTTCTCCCAGGTGAGGTCACTAATGAGTTCTCACCTCTGTGTTTCTCCAGCCTCCATGGCTCTGATCTTGCCAGCCATACCACAAGGCAGCCAAACCCCGGGCAGAGAGGGGATGCACCCAAAGCAAGGGCTGCACCGGCACTCAGTGGTGCGAAGTAGAGGACAGAGTCAGAACTAGGTTCAAGGATTAAGTCTCATCCTGTCCTGAGCAGCAATTTCTGTTGCATGTCAGAACCTCAGTGGGATAATACTTGGGAGCGTTGTTGAAGAAGAGTGCAGAGCCCTGGTGCAGGGACGGTGCACCATAATCTGTATCTCTCAGGAGGAGCAAACCCTGGGGGCCGGGCCTAGCAGCACAAGCGCCAAGCACAGATGTAGACCTACTTCAGGATGGAGAGGCTGCTGCTCTGAAAGGCTCAGCTTTGAAGATGCCCTGGGCTTGGTCCTTTGGCCGCTCCTCTATACACTTTTCCCTTCTGGAATCTTCTCTCACCTCATGGCTTTAAAGCACCATGTGCTCCTGACCTCAAACATGGACCCGGCCCAGAACTCCCACGAACTCCACTCCCCCTCCAAGATGCAAATTCCATGGTGGCAGGAACAATGCTGTTTGCATCCCCACCTTCAGCACCTCGGACAGAACCTGGCTCAGGTAGGGGCTGGGTGAATACTGCGGGAACACACGAATGCCATCAGGTAAACTGAAAAACTCCTTTAGGAACCAAGAGTAAGAAAAATTGCACAATTAGGGGCATCTGGCTGGCTCAGTCGGTAGAACATGTGATTCTTGATCTCGGGGTTGTGAGTTTGAGCCCTACGTTGGGTGCAGAGATTACTTAAAAAAAAATAATAAAATCTTTTTTTAAAAATCACACAATTGGTAGTATTCAAGTGAAAATATCTGTTGTTATCCACGAGGGAAGGATAGGAGAGTTTATAAAGCATCAGCAACTTCTCGGGTTCCTTCACAGGGTCTCAGGCACTGAGCTCTGGGTCCCTCATCTCTGTGCAGGGCTGGGCTCAGAAGAGGGCTCTGGATTTGCATCCTGCCTCTGGCAACTTCCCAGCCACGTGACCCTGGATGAGAATTTCTCAACTTTTCCATGCCTTTCTTTCCTCCTCTGCAAAGTGAGTGTGAGTAAAGGTAGCCAAGCTGCTCATGGGTCCACGAGCTGGGACGTGAAATAAGCTGGGGGCTGAGGAACTGATTTCTGCATCAGTGGGAGGCTCCTGCTGCTTACCTGCACATTTTTGTGGTGGAATTAAAAAGTTTCACTTTGTAGCCACTGTTGCAAATGAGCAGGAAGAGTTCCCTGGTGAGTGGTGGGTACCAGACCATACAGGTAGGGTAGTTGCCCTGATCGGTTCGGTGAATGTCCAGGACTTCCAGGTGGTCTTTGGAGCTCTTAAGAAGATTATACTCGATCTGCAGAGGAGCCCAGATGTTCACACATGAGGACTGAGCCAAATGAAGTCAACCCACAGTCTTATTCTGGGGGAAACAACGTTGGGCCTCTTAAGAGAAGACTTGCTTAGACCCTTGCTCCTAATAAGCTGCCATTATGGAGCATTCCTTATGAGCAAAGACAGTGAGCTAAGCACCTTAAAAACATGATGCCATTTAACACTCATGACTCCCCTGTCAAGTCGTACCATTGTGCCCATTTTAGATTAGAAAACCTGTTCAGAGTGGTTCAGTGGCTTGCCCAAGGTCACACAGCTAAGAACTGGTAGGGTGAGAATTCAAATTTAGGTTCCAACTGACTCCAAAACCTGAACTCTCACAGTTATGTTATACTGTCTCCCTTAACATTATCTTGGGAACTCTTTGAGGGTGGGAACTAATTCATATCTAAATCTCAGCGCTTGACCATGATAAATTAGCAGCTTGCTGAATTTCACCCATAGGTAGATTTTGGTGGCCAGGCCAGGATGAATGAATGGATGGGTGGCCCTAATAAAGGAGACAAAGGGATGGAGGAAAGGGAGGGAGCGAGGAAGGAAGTTAAGATGGACAGAAACAGAACTTCTTTGACTCACGATGGGGTTACATCCCAATAAACCTATCGTAAGTCAAAAATGCATTTAACACACCTACCCTAGGGAACACCGCAGCCTAGCCTGGCCCGCCTTAGACGTGCTCAGAACACGGACATGAGCCTCCAGTTGGGCACAGTCATCCACCACAAAGCCTGTTTTATAATGAGGTGTTGACTATTGCATGTAATTTACTGAATCCTGTACTAAAAGTGACAAATGTAACAGCCGTGTGGGTGCAGGTGGCTGTCCGTGTACCACCCGTTGACCCTCCCGACCGTGTGGCTGACCGGGAGCTGCTGCGGCCTCTGTCCAGCATCGCGGGAGAGGATGGGGCCACAGGTCGCTAGCCTGGGACAGGATCCAGATTCAACCTTTCAAACACAGCTTCTACTGAAGGAGCATTGCTTTTGCACATCCTTGAGACCAAGCATCGACCCAGAGATGTTTATGCTACTATGTTATGCTGTACACTCATTTTCTCCAACATGCACTGTGGGCCCAGTGCTATACCAGATGCCAGGGACACAACAAGAATGAAATACACACAGTCCCAGTGGTGAGATAAACGGACACTGAACGGCTTACCAAGAGCCTGTCTTTCCCGAGGCTCAGCAGTCTCGGCTCATTGCTGTCCAGATGAACCCCAAACAGGAGACTGCAAATGCTTTTGCGATGAGAACGAAGTCTTGCCAGATATTCCCAGACCCTGTGTCCATTTCTGACTACCACCACATAAACAGACACGGTAAAACGTACATCCTGAATAGGAGCAAAAGAGTACAAGTCATTCCTTGCTAGGTTTTGTAACTTGAAAATCATCATCATGTTTTTCATACTAATGTTGCCGTTAGAATATTTTATCCAAGAGGCACCGGGTGGCTCAGTCGGTTGAGCATTCAACTCTTGATTTGAGCTCAGGTCATGATCCTAGGGTTGTGAGATCAAGCCCTATGTCAGGCTCTGTGATGACAGCATGGAACCTGCTTGAGATTCTCTCTTTCTCTCTCCCTCTGCCCACCCCCCACTCTTGTCTGTGCTGCATCTCTAAAACAATAAAAAGAATAATAAAGAAGATTATTTTATCCAAAAATAAATTTTAGTCTATCAGAGCAAGTAATAAAATAACACCCATTTGGGGTACCTGGGTGGCTCAGTCAGTTGAGCATCCAACTTCAGCTCAGGTCATGATCTCACAGTTCGTGAGTTCAAGCCCCGCGTCGGGCTCTGTGCTGACAGCTCGGAGCCTGGAGCCTGCTTCAGATTCTGTGTCTCCCTCTCTCTGCCCCTTCCCCACTCATGCTCTGTCCCTCTCTATCTCTCAAAAATGAATAAACATTAAATTAAAAAAAAAAACCCACAATACCCATTTTACAGAGGAACATATTAAGGTTAACAGTAGATAACCCACAAAGGTAATTGTCGGGGAGGGAGACACTGACACTGTGGCCTTACCCTTCTTTCTGGTCCCCACCTCTTTCTGTGTGGAAAAATGAAACCCTGACTCTTTTGCCTTTGTCCTCCCTTCTCTGTATCCAGCTACACAAAACTTAAAAGATGTAAGTTCTAAACAGTATCATGGCTGAGAGTGAACTGGGTAGGAGAGTGTGTGAGAGCAGCCTGAGGGAAGGGGGCGCCAAAGTCAGGTGCTGCAGGGGTGCGGAGGCTCAGCTTTGGGCCCGTACAGGCAGGACCAGAGGAGGAGCCGGGCACAGAGGCAGGGGTGGGAGAGCATCGGGGACATGGTGGCTCTTACTCCTCACCCCACATCAAGGCAAGACTTGCGCATTGCAGACCAGGAGAGCTGGCAGGAAGGGAGAGGTTAAAGGTCTCGGAAAATCTTTACTGAGCTTAAGAGCCCTATTCACAGAGGGAAGGAACAGAATCCAAAACACCAGGGAAGACTGTGCTTTGAGATGAATGAGAATGTCATCTTGTCAAAAATCAAAGAGAAAGATGAAAGGATGGATGCCGAGAAAGGGGTCCAGAAACCAACACACCAAAATGAGCTGTCAGGATGGCCAAATCCCAGTCCGCAGGTCCTGAGGCCCGGTCTCGTTTTCGAGCGAGAGTCTCCCCCACCCCCTTTACAGCGGCTTTGTGGAGATACAGTTCACACTCCACACAATTCACACCTTTAAAGTGTGCAACTCCATGGTTTTTAGCGTACTCACAGAGCCCTGCCCCATGCCACAATTTTAGAGCATTTACATGACCCCTCAAAGAACCCCGAACCCATCAGCAGTCACTCGCCAGCGATCCCCGCCCACCCCGCCCAGTCCCCTCTCCCTTTTGGTCGTAAACAAGGCTGCTAGACCACTGGATGGCACACAGTGGAAACACTTACAGCAGTTGCCATGTACTGGGAGTCATGCGAGAAGCTGACGTGAGTCACGCTGGTTCTGGAATATTTGAAAGGCTCCGGGGTTTGGTTTTCTAAGGACATTGCATCGAGGATGTAAACTGTCCCTTCGGTGAAGCCGGCTCCAAGAAGGACTCCTGAAATCACAGGCCAGAGAACAATGCTGGAAAAGGACTTCACTCATTCAAGAAACATGGACTCCGGGCCAGGCCTTGTTCTAGGTGCTGAGGAGACAGCAATGAACATGACGGACAAGGACCCTGGACGGAGAAATAGACTGAAAAGCAGGAGTCTCTGGGATGAGTGCTCAGAGACTACTAGGCACCGAACGCTGCAGGGTCCAGAGGGACAAGGTGCGTCATCCGGCCTGCTGGGGGGAGTGCGGTCAAGGTGAACTTCCTGGAGCTGTTACAGCCAAGGGCTGCAGCCATTTGGGTCTGTTTTTGATTTGGAGGCTAAGACAGGCTGATGAAATGAAAATACCTTCAGGGTTATAGGTTAGACTCTGGATGCCAAGCCCCTTCTCAAAGACCCTGCTGAAAAGGTATTTTTTCTTTTCATAATCCCACACTTTGATCATCCCACAGAAACTCCCAATGGCGAGGAGGGGTTGATATGGGTGGCAGGAGATGGCACAAATGGCATCCTTGGGCTCCACGAATAACTTCTCAAGTTTGGTCCCGTCCGTCGTTAAGTGGTACACTGTAGCGTCAGATGTTCCGATGATAAGATTCCTGTTTGCCAGGGAGAGACCAGACACTATCAGCGTTTGCAGGGAACGGGGCACGCCAGCTATTCTGCTTCTAATTGCACATGAAACGCCTCTGTCGTCTGTAATTTAGTGACATTATTAACCCACCATCTCCAAAAATATACTACCAATACCCAACAGCCTCCATTTGCAAGTGAAAAAGCCCACATTTCTACATGTAAATTGAGTCATTAAGTATGCAGATGGACAGTCAGTTGTACAATTAGCTAATCTGCACATGCAAATATTCATTTGTGTATGCAAATATGGAGTTTGGTGCACACATACAGATGTGCCTGCAAATACGGCAAGGGTAATTAAGCAGACTCGCACATAATTCAGTCTCGAAATGTTATGGCTATTAATTATCAAATGCCTTTAACCGCAGCGCTAGGGCAAACTCGGCCTGGAGAAGAGACACCAAGCTACAGCGAGGGACTCCAAACACAACAGAGATTAGAACTCAGGGATAAGCCCTGTCCAGCTTCCAGTCGCTGAAGAGTCTTAATACGAAAATAATGCCTCATCTTAAAAAATGATTAAATAGGGATGATAATCAGCCTTGGAGATCCATCTTCGAGCCCTGCAAAGGACTGAGCGATCCTGTTCTATCACATATGCTAGGAACAAGGTGAACATTCCACCGCATACCAACTATAAGACATCAATCACTTTTTTGGCCACTCAAATGACTAGATTCATTAACAACTTACCTTACGATAAAAAGGTCACCTTTTAAAGTGCAGTCTGGAGGATAGTTTGATTTTTCGGTAGGCGGAGCTGCTGGGGTCTTCGAAAAGGACAGGGTCCTTATGGAGCTCAGTTTGAAGTGGCTGTACCAGTTAACAATGGACAGGGTGCGATCGTAGAACTTAATGTTACCTCTAATATCACCTGTGACAATATAGCTGAAATGGAGAAAAACGTGAGTTTGTTAGCTAACTGTAGTAAGGACCAGATATCTATTGAACAGCTAATCATATGTCAGGCTCTAGACTCTGGGAATTGTAAAAACTTGACCTCATACTACCATCCAAGGCTGATTTTACTGTTATTCCACTTTACATCTAGGAAACTCAGGCTCAGAGAAGTTGAGAAATTTGCTCAAGGCCTGGGTTTGCCAGATTTAGCAAACAGAAATGGAGGTTGCCCAATTAAATTTGAATTTCAGTTAAACAATGAGTAATCTTCTAGCTTAAGTATGTCCCAAATAACGTACGGGACATACTTACACAAGGCAACTTTATCAGGCCCTGTGGCTAGACTATGCAGATGTACCTAATGCAAAATCTGTGCTCTTGCTTTACTCTCCCTGCCTTCCCAGATCAGCCATGTGCAGTGGCAATGGGCAGTGATTTACATTCTCTGCTGTGAAACAGTCTACCAGCCCTCCAATATCACCCAGCCTGGCAATAGGACACAAGCTGCTTTACAAGAAGGCACTGTTGTTAGAGCCATCGTAAAACCCTGTCCAGTCATCACAGCCAAAGGCAGTGCTGCGTGACAAAATGGCTTTTATTTCCAGTCCTCAGATCCATTCCAAATGGGCTTTTTTAAAAAAAGCCTCTAACGTAATTCTAATTGTGGGGGGGGGGGGACAGGGGGATGAATTTCCTCTCATATATGCAAAGTGATTAAATGAGGTTTCTGATTAATAAGCGAGGCAGGTGGGCAGAGTAATTGGCTAGAACACCTTTCACTGCCCTCTGCTGGACAGAAAAGGCAAAACAAGGCAAGTATTTTCAAGACCTTTCCCTTCATGGGCTCCCTGGTCCCGTCTGGGTTTTATTTAACACGGAGAGAGCGGAACAGAGGCCTGGTCTTCACTGGCCCTAACCCCCAAGTAATTAAAGGTTGGTTCATCATCAGCGGCAATTCCATCACCGTCTTCTCCACACGACTATGTGAGGATGGCAATTTACATTTCTCTTTGAAAAGCCATGCCAGACCCTCACTGCTCCCTTTATTAAAAGAAATGAAAGTGAAAAAAAAAAAAAAAAAAAAAAAAAGAAAAGAAATGAAAATGAAAGCAGGGCTTTTGGAAAGCAGATGGCACAGTGGCTCCAATTATATGGGCATGGTCCTTGTCATTTGGCAATTTTCTCCATCACTTTTGGGAACTTCCTAGCATACTAACTTTTTCACCGAGGGCTCCCTTGTGCCAGACGATGTGTTACAAGTTTTACATGCTTTGTCTCACAAAATCCCCATAAAATCACTCTGAGAGCGATAGTATTGTTATGCCCATTTTACAGATGGAAAAATGGAGGCTCAGCAAAGTCCCTTGCCCAGGGTCCCTCAGCAGGGAACAGATGCACCTAGAATGTGAACCCCTTTCTATCTGAGACTAAGGCTTTTAATGATCCTCTCTGAGCCCCCACAACCTCTCAAGTCAGTGAACTTCATAAAGGTCTGTTGTATTTCATCTTTTCATAATGGGTAAGTGTTATTTATTTATTTATTTATTCATTTATTCTGAGAGGGGCGGGGGGAAGAGAACCAGTGGGGAAGGGGCAGAAAGAGGGAGACAGAGGATCTGAAGCAGGCTCTGTGTTGACAAGAGAGAGCCATACATGGGACTTGAATTCACAGACCGTGAGATCATGACCTGAGCCGAAGTCAGGGTCCCTGACTGGCTCAACCAACTGAGCCACTCAGGAACCCTGGTAAGTGTTACTTTGTAATCAGAAAAAAACCCCAACATAGTTATTCACGTTATTTTCTTAAAATTAAAGTATGTAAAATTTAGGGTGCAAAATAAAGTCTAATTAGTGTGGAAGGAAAAACAAGTTACTTTTTGTTTCACCAACACAAAGGGATTTTTAAAAGTAATATATGCCCATGATTAAAAAAATAATAATAAAAGCAAACCAATTAGTACAAATGAGACTATAAAAAGAGGTGAATCTAACCCCCACCCTGATCCTACTTCTCCATTCTTTTCCTCAGAGGCAACAAACATTCCCAGTTAATAACGAATTTCCCCAGAAATAGTCTATGCATATACAAAATACATGTATACATCCAAAAGGGTTTTTTTTTTTTTTTTTCAACGTTTATTTTATTTTTGGGACAGAGAGAGACAGAGCATGAACGGGGGAGGGACAGAGAGAGAGGGAGACACAGAATCGGAAACAGGCTCCAGGCTCTGAGCAGTCAGCACAGAGCCCGACGCGGGGCTCGAACTCACGGAGCGTGAGATCGTGACCTGGCTGAAGTCGGACGCTTAACCGACTGCGCCACCCAGGCGCCCCCATCCAAAAGGGTTTTAAAATACTTTTGTAATCCTTGATAGCTACTTTTTAATTAAGTTAATTACCTATCAACTGTAGTAAGCACAGTGATGCCCTCTTTCTGCAAATGAACCAATTTACAAGGTTTGATATGAGGAAAGTCCAGAGAGGCGGAGGCAGACGATGGGGGGCGGTATATGTCCCAGACAACCAGCTTCCCCTCCATTGTTGCTGAGAGTATTTGTGTTAAATTCAAATGAAAGACTGACTGGGTTAATTTTCCCACGAGCTTGTTGAACGTCTGCGTTTCAAAAGACAGATTACAAGTTACCGTTGGTAATAAATATAAAACAAAACATTTATCAATATGACATTTTATAATATTACACTGAAATACAGTAGGAAAAAGATAAAATCTAAACAAAACAATCACTAACAAATCTCTCCCTGGTGGATTGCCGGGGTGCAGGCAGTTCTGAGCCTCTGAAGGTTTGCTCAGAGCCAAGTGAAGGGTTATGTACTGTGCTAATTAAACTGTTTGCTTAAATCAAATGAAAGAGTGGTTAATCACTTGTTTATACCTGTTCAACTTCTCTTACTTTCAGAGTAAGGGGTTTCAGAGACTGATAAAGAGACTAATGTCTGTCGTGAGCATGCTCCAGTTGTAAGATATCATAAAGTAATTATCCCAGTCTCATAATTATAGCCTTTTTCCCATCAGTAGAAATTAAGTACCATACAGTACAGAAATGCCCCTGACTCCTTATGAAATGTGTGCTACAAAAAATAAGGCACTAGGCCATCTCTCTTAGGCAACATCTTAGAGATGAAGTATAGAAAGGACCCAAAGCAGTGAGTGGAGCCCCACGGTGAATATTTAACAAATGAGTAAATCAAAGAAACTCCACATTTTGTCATGCAAGACAGCATGTCTGCTGCCCGGTTCTCCCAACTACACAGAGAAGACTCTACGGTTTACCTCTATTGCCCTGAACACAAGAGGGTCAGGAAAACGATAGCTGGTTAAGCAAGGGCATCAAGTTCTTTCTAAGAGCAGCTCTGATTCAATACAAGGCATTTTCATCATTTCAAACTACAGACAATCCTCATTGTGGGTTCTGTATCTGCAACTTCACCTCCTCGCTGAAATTAATTTATAACCCAAATCAATCCTTGTGGGACTTTCGATGATCATTTGCGGACGTGCACGTGTGCAGAGAGGCAAAAAAAACTGGACTCTCCCTAGGCGCACGTTCTTAGCTGAGGTCAAGCGAGGATGCGCTCTGCCTTACTTCAGCTCTCAAACTGTAAACAAGTGTCCTTTTCGTGGTCTGTTTAGTGCCATGTTGTTTGCAGTTATGAGGTGCTTTTTGCTGGCGATTTCAGTACTTAAACTGGCCCCAAACAAGATACTGAAATGCTGTGTAGCGTTCCTGAGTGCAGGAAGGCTACGATGTGCCTTCCAGGGGACAGACCTGAGTGAGATAATCTTCATTCAGGCATATGTTCCAGAGTTGTCGGTCGTGAGTCAAAGTTAGTGAATCAACATTACATATTAAATATGGTGTCTTTAAACAAAAACATACATAAAACGAAGTTATGCATCTATCTGTTGACGAAAATGTTAATGACCAGAGGCCGGCAGGAACCTAATAGTGTATTTCACCTAGGAGCAATGACTTCGTATTCACTATCTGAGGTCTGCAGAGACTTGATCCAACGTAACTGCCACGAACAATGAGAACTGACTTTATTTTGCGAAAACTTTGATTTATGAAAAAGAGCTTGCAGACAGAATATTCTCTCCTTGTATTCATCCATCTCATATTTTTTTTTCGGCATGCCCTCTTAAAAAATAAGTTCCTATAAATCATAACAAGAGTGAAGAATGAAAGAAGAAACATCATAAGATGCTCGCCGGGGACAGGTGACATGGGTGTCAAATGCAGAAAATGCTGTAGGAGACAGGACCCCAGTTCCACCTTGGACGGGACATCTGGAGGCGAGCAGGCAAGACAAACAGTTTCCTCCAACCCCTGCTGCACTGCCTTCCCCCTGGTTCTTAAACCTCCCAATACCCCACATCAGGTTTTATTGCTCTGAAAACTGGGTGGCTTAAAAAGGATCCACTCATGTTCAACTATTATATCACTCCAAATTAATTTTCATTCTGTGTCACACACACACACACACACACACACACACACACACACACACACACAAATCTATCGCTGTTTTGGGTATTTTCTCAGGGTAGTCAACTATCATTTCCATAATATTTTATTTTGAACAAAAGTCCATTATTTTCAGCTGGCAATTCAATATGGTGAAGGACCCAAGTAAAAAATTCAAATGATTTCCCAGTGGTTTAATATCAAGACACCAAGAGTAGCCCAAAGCAACTAAGCTCGCACATACATATTTACTCTGCACAAACTCTGACATATAAAAGTGGAACAGGCATACTCACTTTTTCTGTTAAATGTGGGGCACTGTGAGCAAGTATATCTCTCTCTTCACACTATTAAGTACAGAAAAAATAATCACCACTAAAAAAAAGGACCTGGTTTCCAAAAGAAGAATATAACCACAAAATCAAAACAAATGCATCTAAACAGGCTCAGAGCTTTGCAATCTCTATAGATAAGGGAGCCTGCTGCCTCCAGGAACATCTGAAAACATTCTGAAAGAAAAGCAAATGCGTAAAAAAAATGCCACAAATGGTTGTGACTTTAAATGGGAATGAATGCAAATCTGAATTCTACATTTGTAAGGCATTAAAGCTACAATAAATACTGGAAGTAATGACTACCACTGAAAAATCAGTGATTCATTCAATCAGTGTTTTCGTTTTGCATTTTTAACTGAGGTAAAACCCACATAACATAAAATTAACCATTTACCATTTTAAAGTGTATAATTCAGTGACATTTAGTACATTAATAATGCTGTGCAGCCATCACCTCTCCTAGTCCCAGAACACTTTTATCACCCCGAAAGAAAGCCCCCTCTCCATGAAGCAGTCCCACGTGCGGCTCCCGGAGCCCCCAACAACCACCATTCTGCACTCTGTCCCCTGGATTCTCCTGGTCTGGACATTTCATATCAGTGCAATCATACAGCATGTGGTTTGCTGTGTCTGGCTTCCTTCATTTAGCACCATCACCATGCTTTCGAGATTCACCCACATTGCAGCAGGTGTCAGTGCCTCGTTCTTTTTTTATCGCTGAATCATATTCCATTGTATGGATTTGCCACATTGGGTCTGCATTCATGAGCTGATGGACAGTTGGCTTGCTTCTACCTCTTGGTTATTGCAAATAATGCTGCCCTATGAACATCTGTATGCGAGTATTTGTCGGCTTGCCTGTTTTACATTCTCTTGCATTTAGGAATTCCTGAGTCCTGTGGTAAGTTTATATTTAACTTTCGATGTTTTTTTAATCTCATGATTCCACCCTGTATCAGTATACATATTGCTGATCTGTTTGCTAATTCCTATCTATAAAAACCAAGGTCTTGAAAAACCCCGCATTTTAAACCTGTTAAGTACGTTTAAATAAATATTTGACTCATTACTTTAAAAAATTAAATAAGGGGCGCCTGGGTGGCTCAGTCGGTTGGGCGTCCGACTTCGGCTCAGGTCGTGATCTCGCGGTTCGTGGGTTCGAGCCCTGCGTCAGGCTCTGTGCTGACAGCTCAGAGCCTGGAGCCTGCTTCGGATTCTGTGTCTCCCTCTCTCTGCCCCTTCTCCGCTCATGCTCTGTCTCTGTCTCTCAAAGATGAATGAATGTTAAAAAAAAAAATTTTTTTTTTAAATAAATTAAATTAAATTTAAATTATCTGTTTCTGACTTAATGCACTAATTTCCAGTGGGGCTAAAATTAAAATTGTAATTACATAAAAAACATTTCAATACATATTTATTGCTTCCTAAGTGGATACTATATTGTTACATTACCAATATATCTGTATTTAGAGAATGAACACATACTTGTCCCCATATTTAAGACAAACAAAAATATTTCTACTTACCCACAAATAATATATTGCCTGTGTTTTACTATTGCTCACCAATTCTTTATTATTTGTTGGATTAAAAATAAGGTAGTTCTGAAATATAAAGTATAGAAATATATTACATTACAATAAATTTTCTGTTTCTCTCTGGCTAAACTGTTAAAATTAAATAATATTTTTATTATAATAAATAACTGGATAGGAATATAAAACAGAAAAGACATGGCATTTTGTAAACAACAGGAATATAATCTAAACATCGAGTGTTAAAATTAATGGTCTCAAATGTGTTCCCTTTCTCATTTAGTCTTATTTATTATAACTCATCATCTGTAAATTGGAACGAGCAAAAGTCGAACAATATTCACTAATAACCTTTACTCTGTGTCCTTTTGGACAAAAACTGCTGCATCCACATTTCTAAATTTGACAAGGCCACAAGGTAACTTGGAATGAATGCCAAACACTGGAAGGAGTTTCTGATTCCTGCCAAGGCAGCGAATAGCACGGGTTGCCTGGCTCTCTTCCCAAAGAGCCCTGCAGCAACTATGGAAGCGAGGAAACCATGAAATGCAGGAACTAAATCAAATAGCAACAACACGGCTGAAATCCCTCGGGAGACTTAGGCACATGTCCTGCCAGGGTATGTATGTGGAGGGGGGAGGGGCTGGCTGCAACCTGGGGTGAAGGGCTGTAGCCGGTTGCCCTGGAAAACAGGTTCCAGAAACACATCAGGTGCTCAGGGGCACCTGAGCAGGTGGCTCAGTCGGTTGAGCGTCCGACTTCGGCTCAGGTCACGATCTCGCAGTCTGAGTTCAAGCCCCACATTGGGCTCTGTGCTGACAGCTCAGAGCCTGGAGCCTGCTTTGGATTCTGTCTCCCTCTCTGTCTGCCCTTCCCACCCCCCCCCCCCCACTTAAACATAAACATTAAAAAAATTTTTAATATATTTTTTAAAAATTACAAAAAAACAAAAAAAAGCCAACTGTTGAAAACTAACAGAAAATCATAAAAGCATCCAGACTGGGGCAGGAGGGGAAGGAAAGACACATAGCTTTCAAAGGAAGGAACAATAAGATTGATAGCTGACTTCTCAATAGAAATGGTGTAAGTCTGAAGACAGTGGAATAATATCCTGAAAGTATTGAAAGAAGATAACTACCAACCTAAAATCCTATAGTTAGGGAGAACAACCTTCAAAAACAAAGATAATTACCAGAAGAAACGGAAGCATATATCCCTACAAAGACTCGTGCATGAAAGTTCATGCAGCCTTGTTTTCAACAGCTAGAGATAGAAAGAAAACAATGCAAATGTCTTTCAACAGTGAATAGATAAACAAATTGTGTCATATCCACTCAATACACGACTACCATTCAGCATTAACTCAATAAAGGACACAAAGAATAATATAAAGGAATAAACATGTAACAACATGGATGAATCTCAAAAATTAAATTGAGTGAAAGAAGCCAGAGTCCCCCACAAAGAGAGTCCATTCCTGTACAATTCTAGGGTATGGAAACTAATAAAACATTAATAAACAGGAGATAGATGTTGGGAGACAGGTGGAGGGGGAGTTTAAGTTTATTCCCATGCCAATGGGAAGTCACTGAAAGATTTTAAGAGAGGGATATAATTTGTTTGGCTTAAGAACTACTGCTCTGGGGGCGCCTGGATGGCTCAGTGGGCTAAGTGTCCGACTTTGGCTCAGGTCATGATCTCAGGGTTGGTGAGTTCAAGCCCCTCATCAGGCTCTGTGCTGACAGCTCAGAGCCCGGAGCCTGCTTCAGATTCTGTATCTCCCTCTCTCTGCCCCTTCCCCGCTCATGCTCTGTCTCTGTCTCTCAAAAACAAGTAAATCGTAAAGAAAAGAAAAGAAAAGAAAAGAAAAGAAAAGAAAAGAAAAGAAAAAGCAAAAACTGCCTGCTCTGGCTGCCACAGGAAGGCTGGTAGGAGTGCGTCAAAACCGAACCCAGATCAGATGGGAGGGTGTTGTAGTCATGCAGGTGGATGTGATGGCTGTAGAAACAGAGAAGGGAGGCAGGATTTTGGGATGTACCTGGGGGGTACGGAGTACTTAAAAGCCATGGCAATGGATGAGAACAGCCGGGAAGAAGGTGTAGCAAGAGGAGGAGCTCCCACAACTAAACTCTGAGGACCACCAACACGTAGAAGGTAGGCAGTGAACGAGGAGGAGCCCACAGAAGAGCCCGGGAAAGAAGGCCAGTGAGAGAGCCGGAAATGCCCCCAGGCAGGGATGCACCTGAGGACTTAATAGTGCTCATCTGACTTGGTCGCTGTATCACCAGCGACTGTGATAAGGACAGTTTCGGTAGATCTGTGGGTGGGCGGAAGACAGATGAAAAACACCAAAATCTTCATCGACTGTACGATAAATGAGCTGTATTGTACTCAAACGAGGAGAAACTACACAGCAGTGAGAACGGATGAATTACAGCTCAATAATCAACACGGATGAATCTCAGAAACCAGGCGGAGAGAATGAAGCAGTTATGACTCCAAATATGTACAGATTAAAACAGGTGAAACAAAATAGGATAGTACGGAGGGCTACGTACATTGCTGGGGAAAAGTGTAAAGGCAAGCAAGGGAATGGGTAACACAAAACCTGGGACACTGGTTAAGTTGGGAAGCAAGGCTGGAGATGAGATTGGGGAAGGGGGACAAAGGGACTCAGGGTTTGGATGATGTCCTCTTACTTGACCCACCAGTGAGCACACAGGTACATTTCGTTCTCTTCCTTACAATGTACACATTTTACACGGACACCTTATTTAGCAATGAAAACATAAAGAGACCAAATGTTTGGGGCACAAAAAAGATAAAGAAGGAAGAAAGCAAGTGCGGACAGTCATTCTCAGACGTTTTACCGTGAAGAGGCGCAGCGGGCGAGAGCTGGAGGGACATGAACCGTCAGAGGCGGCTTCTTCTCCAAAGAAGAGTGACACTGAAGCCCGTGTGTTTGTGGAGGGGGTAACCACCCAGCAGAGGGAGAGCTGATCACTGCAGGCGAGGGCCGCGTGAGTGGGGAGGGATCCAGTGCAGCCGGCTCTCAAGCAGAGAGAGGGATAAGAGAAGGTGGTAGGTTGAAGGCAGGTTGTAGGCCTGGGGGTGAGAGCAGGCCAGTGTTTGTATCCAATGGCTCTCAGTTTCTCAATGAAAAATGAGAGAAACCATCAGCTGAGAGTAAAGAGAAAGGACCGAAGAGGAAGGAGGAGACGATGTGACACTGTTGTCTCTAGAAACCAAAAAGACAGCCTACTAGAATGGCCAGGCAGTGCTGAGAGCTCCCTCCACATTTGTGGCTCGATGCCAAGTAAAAGGAATCGGCTTAGTTGGGTGGTTCTCTCCAGCCACGTCCAGCCTGCTCAGTCGGGACGCAGAGCAGGCTGTGGGGGGAGTCCATCCAGGCCTAGGGCTGTCTGCAATGCTGCCCGATAGCACTTTACCTTAAGATGGAGACGTTCGATAATCTGCGCCGTCGAAAGCGGCGGCCACTAGCCACATGTGGCTAATGAGTACTTGGAATGTAGTGACACTGAGGAAATGAATTTGTAGTTTTCTTTCATTTCAATGGACTTAAACTTAAGTAGCCGCAGGTACTCAGCAGAGTTTCAGGACACAAAATAAGCTGAGTTTCTGTACACAGGACTAGCAATGAGGAATCCGAGAAGGAGATTAAGAAAATAAATGGATCCACGGGGGCGCCCGGCGGGGGCTCAGTCAGCTGAGCACCCAACTTCAGCTCTGGTCACAATCTCACGGTTCGTGGGTTCAAACCCCACATCAGGCTCTGTGCCGACAGCTCAGAGCCTCGAGCCTGCTTCGGGTTCTGTGTCTCACTCTCTCTCTGCCCCTCCCCTGCTCATGCTCTACCTCTCAAAAATAAATAAACATTAAAAAAAAAATTTTTTTTTAAAGAAAAAGAAAATGGACCCACTTACAATAGCATAAAAATACTTCGGAATAAATTGAGGTGAAAGATTTGTACACTGCAAACTATAAAACACTGCTGAAGGAAATTCAAGAAGACGTAAGTAAATGGAAACACATCTCGTGCCCGTGGATTGTTCTGAGAACAGTAACTACCCAAAGCGATCTACAGATTCCTTGCAGTCTCTATCAAAATCTCAGAGGCATTTTTTGCCCCAATTGAGAAACCCACATGGGGTGGCGGCTACCCTATCAGCTCAGCTTAGAAAACATGTAAGGAAGTTTTTTCACATAAGGGAAGGGAAACAAAAATAATATAAAAACAGGGAGGGGGAAAAACCAGAAGAGACTCGTAACTATGGAGAACAAACTGAGGGTTGCTGGAAGGGGTGTGGGAGGGGGGATGGGCTGAATGGGGAAGGGGCATTAAGGAACCTACTCCTGAAATCATTGTTGCACTATATGCTATATGCTAACTAATTTGGATGTAAATTTTAAAAAATAAAAAAATAAAAAATAAATTTTAAAAAAAGGAAGTTTTTTCCAGGGAAGCGGAGGAAAGTTGGGGGGGTGGGCAGAAGGAGAGAAATGGACATAAGGCTGCGGTATGGTGTGTGCCTGGCTGAGCCTAGTCACCCAGACCCTCTGACTGGGTTCCAGGTCCTGCAAGCCAGGTAGGCAGTTTGCACGGTGTCTGGTGCATAGTAGGCTCTCAGCAAGCGTGCGATGAATGAAGGATGCAATATGAGTAAGACAATGCAGCACAGCAGGGTAAACTTTGTGGGTGCCCTTGGCAAGTCACTTCAAGCAAACCGAGATTAATAACAACTCCCGGATATGAAGAGCAGCTAAGAGCATGCCTCTAGAGTAAGAACGGCTGCTAGCTGGTGACTTCAGACAAATCATCTAACAATAGTAGCATTCCACAGGCCTTACTAAAGTCACGACTCCGACCCAGCATGTTTGCATGGATTGTATGTAAAGAACTTGGCAGAATCTGGCACGTAACAAGTGCTCAGAAAAATACTGCCACTAGCCTCAAAAATAAAACGAGATCATGGAGATGAAAGTGTTTTGTTTTGTTTCTTTACGACCTCTAGTGCACCGTAACAAAACTAGTAAAACAGAAAGTAGGTTTTGACCTGGGCTCGGCGTCGCTGCGGGCAGAGCTTTACAGACTTCAGTTGAGCTCACCTGAAACCCATACTCTTTGGGAAGGTCAAGAGTACACGCTGGCGTTTCCACTGCTAATGTCCACCTCCAGATGCAAACTTTCTGTAACAGCAGATAGAGGAGAATGAGAAAGGTCCTGAAGGCTGCTGAAGTACTCCACACCTGCCGTGGTAACCCTGTAACTTCGGTGAACTGAGGACGGCACTGTGAGCCGAGCCACAGGCAGAGAGCCCCTGACAAGGGGCCAAGGAGTCCGGTCACGAGAGCATCACACACGTCGTGTGGCCTGAGCAGAGCTGCCCACCGGGACGCACGACAGGCCAGCCAGCCCACCAAGGCCGACCCGAAGGGCCTTGTACCTGGATTTCAGCATCTGAGATGGTTGCCAGGTACTTGGCGTCCCGGGTGATGGCTATGGCCCCGATGCCGTTGCCTTCCGGGCAGCTGTCAAATATCGTGTGCACAGGAATGCTGCAAAACAGGACCGGGGAACGAGCATTTGCTGAGGTCTGCCTTGCTTCCCAGACGGACTCATTTCAAAAGCATAACAGCTATGGAGAAACGAAATGTGGTCCAGGCATACAACGGATGGTGACTCGGCCCTAAAAAGGCCTGGTGCACTGACCCAAGTGTACCATGAGTGAGCCCCGAAAGCATCCTGCAACGTGCGAGAAGCCGGTCACAAAGACCATATATTGTATGAGTCCATTAATATGAAATGTCCACAATTAGAAAATCCATAGGGACAGAAAGCAGATCGGTGGCCGCTGGGGCGTGGGGAGGGGGGAACGGGCTTCCCTTTGTTGGGGGATGGAAATATTTTGGAGCCAGATACGGGTGGTGGTAGCACAACACTGTAAGTGTGCTAAGTGCCAGTGGATCGCACACTTAAAATTTTTTTTAATGTTTGTTTATTTTTGAGAGAGAGACAGAGAGAGACAGAGAGAGACAGAGAATGAGCGAAGGAGGGGCAGAGAGAGAGGGAGACACAGAATCCGAAGCAGGCTCCAGGCTCTGAGCTGTCGGCACAGAGCCTGACGCGGGGCTCAAACCCATAAGCTGTGAGATCATGACCTGAGCCGAAGTCAGACGCTCAACCGACTGCGCCACCCAGGTGCCCCTGGATTTGCACTTTAAAATGGTTAATTTTAGGTGTGCCTAAGTGACTCAGTTGAGCATTCAACTCTTGATTTTGGCTCAAGTCATGATCCTAGGGTTGTGGGATCGAGCCCCGTATCGGGCTCCGAGCTGAGCATGGAGCCTGCTCAAGATTCTCTCTCTCTCTCTCTCTCTCTCTCTCTCTCTCTCTGCCCCTCCCCCCTGCATGTGCATTCTCTCTCTAAAATAAAATAATAAAAAATAACAAAATAAAATGGCTAATTTTACATTATGTGAATTTTACCTCAAAAAAAATGAAGAAATAAAACTAATTCATCATCACGTAAATGTGCTATTTGCTGCTTTCATGAAGTTATTGAGCACTGATTCTGTGCCAGGCACAAAGGATGAAAATATGGGGAAAGATGCCTATGACAATCCCAGGCTCCCAGGAAAACGCGTGTCCTCCTACCTAAGTGGGAATGTAAATCAGCAAGCTTTTGGGATGGCAGTTTCACCGCATCTATCAAAATTTTAAATGTATATGCACTAGGACCCAACAATGTCCCTGCTATGGCTTTTTCCCAGAAAAATAATAGCAAAAGTAAACAGAGATAAATATACACTCATGTTCACTGTGGCATGGCTTTAATGGCAAAAAAAAAAAAAAATCTGGAAACAACACCAATATCCATGGATGTAGAAATTGTTTAAAAATATTATGACAGGTGGGGCAGGGGGCGCCTGGGTGACTCAGTCGGTTAAGCTTCTGACTCTTGATTTTGGCTCCGGTCATGATCTCACTCTACGTGAGCTGGAGCCCCGTATCAGGCTCTGCACTGACAGTGCGGAGCCTGCTTGGGATTCTCTCTCTCTGCTTCTCTGCCCTTCCCCTGCTCGTGCTCGCTCTCTCTCTCTCTCTCTCTCTTTCAAAATAAGTAAATAAATAAAATACAAAAATAAAATAAATTAAAAAGTATATTATGACATAACCGCATAATGAAAAACTATGCTACTTTTAAAAAGAATGAGGTAGATGTGGGAAGGTGTCCAGATTTTGCAAAAAAAAAAAAAAAAAAAAAAGCAAATTGTGAAACAGCATACAGAGCATCATCCTAAGTGAGGGAGGGAGAGTGTGTGTGCATTTATGTGCACAGAAAAGTCTGGAGGAATGGACTCCCAACTACACATGGGTGACTCTGAAGGTGTGTTTGGGTGAGGAGGGACTTCGTCTGTTTATCCTCACTCACTTCTGCACTGTGTCACTGGCAAGACCGCAGAAGTGTAGGCAGTAGGCAAAGGCCTGTCACAAGCGGAATTTAATTAGATACTTAAATATGAGAGAGAGCCAAAGAAATGCAGGAGACAGCAGAAGCAAGGATGGGAATGATGTAAGTGAGGGGCAGTGGAGCGGGGGGGGGCCCTGACTTGCCCTAGAGGTGAAGAGGAGGTGGTAGGGACAGGGACTGATGGTTCCCCATTGTTTTTCATTATAGAGCCCTTGTCACCCAACTGGCTGGGACCAAGTGTCTGCCCCGGCTGAGGACCTGGCCGGTTCCCTGTCACTCAAGAAGATTTCCTCACCCTGGGAAGTACCCCCCAAATTCACTTGGGAGGCAGTCCTGTTATTACTACAAATGCCACGGCGATGCCCTTAGTGGGGAAAAGCGTCTTGTCCCTGTGGATATTCAGAATTCAACCTAGGGACGATGATGTCGGTCGGGCCTGTACCACAAACGTATCGGTGGTAAGAGAATTTGGTCATTTTGTTTAGGAATGGGTGATGTTTAGGAGAACTTAACATCTCAGAGTCTCTGATGGATTAGATTTGTGATTCTAATTTAAGGTCTGTAGTTGATTTAGACTTACGATTTCAAATTCAAATCGCACTGGGTTTATAAACAATATTAGACTACTTATGAGAACTTAAAATTTGCCATAGTTATGTCTAATTTATTAGACTTATAAGAATTACTTAAGTACGGGTGAAGGGTTTATTTTTTAGTAAGACTACTAAAGAACTTAAAGATAAAACCAAATATATTCAATTTCTAAGTGCAGTTTAAAAATGCTTAAAAGGAGTTAATAATCAAATTTGTGAGTGGGGCCAAACATTAATCAAAACCCCCTTAAAGGCAATTGCAAAAATGTGCTAGATTTATAAAAGCAGTAAGATTTATAAGTTGAGCAAAAGGCTTAAGGAAAAACTGTGGCTTTTAGTTTATAACTTTAATAAAGTGAACATTAACTCTAAAACCAAATAATCTTTTCTGGGCCCCAAAGTCATCATTTCCTATATCATAAACTCATATCGACATACTGAATTGCTAAGCACAGACGCACTTTACTTTGTAACTGGGAAAAAATATCGCTGCCAGAGCCGCCCCCAGTCTGGTGAGGGAGACAGCTTTACAAGCAAGAGAGAAGCAAAGAATAAACACTGTCTAAGGGGCCAGCGGTGCCTGGGGAAGGGGAGCCGTGAGCAACGGCTTCAGAGAAGAGACACACACGAGGGGCCCCCCTCCTACCTGTGGACTCTCTCTCACGGGATATAAAAACGCTCCCTCGTGTGTTAAGGCAGATGTCCCAGTACTTGCAGCTGAAAGTATGTGACAGCCACAGATGACAGCCAGTCATATAGACGGGGAATTTCACTTTCTAGGGGACCTGCTCCCATGGCTATGAATCAAGGTGCGTATTCCCTGTGACACAGGCTGGGCCGGCAATGGCCGGCCTCTGAATGGTTTTAAGCAGGCGAGAAACACAATCAGATTCTGTGTTTGGGAAAAGATCACACTCAAAATGCTATGGAGACGGGGCACCCGGATGGCTCAGTTGGTTGAGCATCCGACTCTTGATTTTGGCTCGGATATGACCCCAGGGTCGTGGGATTGAGCCCCACATCAGGCTCCATACTGAGCTTTGAGCCTGCTTAAGACTCTTTCTCTCTCTCTTTCTTTTTTTCTCTCTCTCTCCCTCTGCCATTTTCCCCAGCTCATGCTCTCTCTTTAAAAAAAAAAAAAAAAAGGAGGAGGTGCCTGGGAGGCTCTGTGGGTTAAGCATCTGACTCTTGACTTTGGCTCGGTCATGATCTTGCGGTTCATGAGTTCAAGCCCCGTGTCAGACTCTGTGCTGACAGCACAGAGCCTGTTTGGGATTCTGTCTCCTCATTTTCTGCCCCTCCCCCACCCGTGTTTGCTCTCTCTCTCTCAAAATAAATAAACTTTTTTTTAAAAAAGGAAAAAAAAGGGGCACCTGGGTGGCTCAGTCGGTTAAGCATCCGACTTCGGCTCAGGTCATGATCTCACAGCTCGTGAGTTCGAGCCCCGCATCGGGCTCTGTGCTGACAGCTCAGAGCCTGGAGCCTGCTTCAGATTCTGTGTCTCCCTCTCTCTCCTCCACTCCTCCACTCCACTCCTCCTCCACTCATGCTCTGTCTCTGTCTCTGTCTCTCTCTCTCTCTCAAAAATAAATAAACATTTAAAAAATGTTTTTTTAATAAAATGATTTTTAAGAGTGCCAGGGTAGCTCAGTCACTGGCTGTGTCTGACTCTTGGTTTTGGCTCAGGTCACGACCTCATGGTTCACGAGCTCCAGCCCCGCATCGGGCTCTGTGCTGACGGTGTGGAGCCTGCTTGAGATTCTCTTGCTCTTTCCCCTTCTGCCCCTCCCCTGCTCACTCTCTCTCTAAAAAATAAATAAATAAACATCTAAAAAATATAAATAAAGTGATTTTTAAAAATCAACAGGTGAACAAATAAGCAGAACTGGTATATCCATGCAACAGAATCTCGAGCAGCTAGAAAAAGAAAGGAAGCATTGGGTCAAGCTACCACACGGCAGAACTTTGGAAACATGCTGAGAGAGAGAAGGCAGATGCAAAAAGCCACGGGCAAGTCCACTGACATGAACTAGCAACAGGCAAATCTATGGAGACAGGAAGCAGATCAGGGGCTGTTGGGAGGGAGAAGGGGGAGCTCACTGGCACAGAGTTTCTGTTTGGGGGGGGTGATGAAAATGTTCTGGAAATGGTGGTGATGGGTGCATAACACTGTGAATGCAATGAATGTCACTGAATTATACATTTAAAAGTCATTAAGATGGTCAATGTTATGTTATGTATTTTTACTACAATAAGACAAAATCAGTGTCCCGGAGGCTGGACTGCAAGAGTGAAGCTGGAGAGAAGGAGGCCGGCCGGGCCAGAGAGGGTGGGCAGGGGCACCCGGGAAGAGATACAACAGGGCTTGGGGACATTTTAGCAGGAGATACCCATGGGACATCCAGGTGGAATGTTCTCCGGCAGCTTCCTCATCAGTGAAAACAGGAAGTGTTGAGGTGGTTATTTTTTAATGCTTATTCATTTTTGAGAGAGAGAGGTGGTGGGGAAAGTTCAGATAGAGAGGGGGACAGAGGATCTGAAGTGGGCTCTGCGTTGATAGCAGACAGCCCGACGCGAGGCTCGAACTCACGAATCCTGAGATCATGACACGAGCCAAAGTCAGACGCTTATTTGACGGAGCCACCCAGGTGCCCCAATATTGAGGTGGCATTGAAATGAAGACAGTGTGGTTTCAAGTCCCAGGTCTGCTGCTTCCTGGTTGGAGAACAATACCAAAGCATCCTCAGGCCGTGGCCAAGGAAAGGCCAGAGGAAGCGAGACTCAGAAGAGTCTGAGAAGGAAGAGGCAGTAAGTCGGATGAGAACCAGAGGACGTGGTATCAGAGAAGCCAAGGAAATGAAGAGTGTCAAATGCCACTGAGATGTCCAGTAAGATGAGGACCAGGGTTAGGTAACATGGCCCTATCCAGGTCACCAGTCACCTGGGGACCTGTGTCTTAGAAGATCCAATATAACTTTCCAGAACACTCCAGAGCATTAAACACACCTTCTTCCTAATCTAGCCCAACTGGACTCGTCCACTCCCAACCAGAGCCTTACAATCTTGTCAACTAATCCCGCACTGCTCTCTGCCTCTAGGACCAGGAATTAAGAAAGAAAACTCACATATAAACATCCGTCACGGGCCAGGTACCGTGCTCTACTGGCCTCTATGACAGTCCTGTAAGGTAAGTGTAGTGGGTTGAAGGGCCCCCTTCAAAAGTCATGTCCACCCAGAACCTCAGAATGTGAGCGTTATGTGGGATAGGGTCTTAGCAGGGGTAGTTTGTTAAGATGAAGTCCTACTGGATTAGGATGAACCCTAAATTCAATGACTGCTGAATTCACAGAAGAGAAGACACAAAGAGATACACAGGGGAAAATGCCATGTGAAGACAGAGGCAGAGACTAGAGGGATCAGTCTACCAGCCAAGGACTGCCAAGGGCTGCCAGCCACCACCAGCAGCTGGGAGAGAGGCCTGGAACAGATTCTCCTTCGGAGGCCCAGAAGGGACCACCCTTGCAGGCACCCTGGTTTCAGACTTCCAGCCTCATGAACTGTGAGGGAGTAACTTGCTGTTATTTTAGGCCCCTCGGTGTGTGGTAATTTCTTAGAGCATCCCAAGAAAACTAAAACAGTAGGTATGATTAGCCTCTTCCTTTTGCAGGTGGGGAAAGTCACTTCACTTCTCTGGGCCTCCAAGCTGGGTTTGTGTGAGTTAACCTCCCTCAGCCCCGTCTACTCTGGGACACCGCCAAACCAGGTTTCTGGGCCTCGGGAGCCAAGAATCGTAAACGGGAAATTCACCAAGGTAATGTCACTCAAGGCAACAAGATGGCCAGCCTCCCCCAGGTCCCCTAGCCCCTCACCCTGCATCCCATCACTGGTTTCTGCACGCCCAGGCCAGATCGCTCGTCCGTCCTGCCCACAGTGGCAGACACAGGACACTAAGTAGGAGAAAGCATGGTGGCTCCAAGCCTACCCTGTGAAGGAGTCCCATATAATTATCAGGCAGTTGGGCCCTTTGTCGGCCGTGGCAATCCACCGCCTATCTTCACTGATGCAGAGGCAGGAGATCACATTGGGGTGGCCCTGCAGAAATGGAGAGAAAATGTTTTGAAACCTCAAGGACACGGCCCAGGCTTGGCACTGGTAGGAGTGACTGGGGCCCCAGAGAGAACGGAGCTCCCCGTCCAGGTTCATCTGGCTGAAAATTCCATGCCCACTGGCTTTCCCTGGCATTTCTCCATAGCCAGCGGCGTTCAAGTTTGCTCCCCCTCGAAACACCTGGATAAGCCCCACTGCCCACAAGAACAGGGGTGTCCTACAGGTATAGGCATGTCCCCCACTCTGAACCCAGGTTGAGAATAAATGTTGGGGTTCTGCCTAGTCCCCTGGAAGCTCCCTGCCGGCCTCATCGCCCTAAAACAGTGTCCACATCAGGTCACTGAGCAGCTCTGGAGCAAAAGGTTCCTCGCTGGTCTATCTGCTTTCATTCCCAGCCCCCTATAATCCTTTCCCGGTAACTCAGGAATCTTCTGGAAACACAGAAAAAAACGGTAGTGCTCCCTGCCAGGAAATAGCCTATTTCCACCCTTCTTCATCTTCCCTCGCTCACTCTGCACCAGCCATCCTGGCCTCCTTTCTGGGCCCCACGCACAGGCCTGCAAACTCAGTCTAGAATGCTCCTCCCCAACCTGTCCCTGGTTGATTCATTTTCATCAGTCAGATCTCGGCATGAAGGGCATGTCTGCATTCCCAGGCAACCCAATCTGAGGTCCGGCTCTCACTCTTGACCTCTCCCCTATAGCATTCCCACATTTCCTTTGGAGTGCTTGTTATAATTCATAGTTATGTATTTATGAGACTATAAGCTCCACAAGGTGGGGGGGACTGGATCTGTTTTCTTCATGACTACAGACCCAGAATCTGCAACAGATGTTATGAGAAATATCTGTGGAATGAATGAATGAATGAATGGTCAAGGCCTTTCCCAGCCAGCTCACTCTGACCTGCCTGGCATTGTCCCCATTTCTCAGCCCCTCTGCCCACTCCCGCTTCTTCCTGACTCTGCAGACACCAGCTCTCCCTTCTCCCTGTGCCATTACCACTGTGCGCAGTCCCACACACTCAACTGAGCTCCGCAGGGTGGTGCTGGCTGGTTTCGTGTGTATTCCTGGCCTTCTAGAGAGCAACTTTTTCCAGCTGCACCCACATGGCTTGGATCCCTGGCACAACGGACTATGGGAAAATCCTTTGTGATGTTTTTGACCTAGGTATTGATTAAAGCAGGTCCTTATTAAAATATATGTCCATTGAAAAGGGTAACATGGAACTGTTCATCGGGTTAATAAGTGGAAAGTCCGAGAAGTCCAAAAAAGGAAGACATTTGGTCAGGTAAATGATGAAAATGTCAGGAACGGAGGAAGCAGAAAATGTCAGGAACGGAGGGGAAGGCAGGCATGTGGGACACTTGGGGAGGCACAGAGGGCGCTGAAAACAAATAAAGGTGTTCAAGTGGGGGGGACAGGACAGGACAAAACCAACCTACTCAATACTTTCAAGTCAGGGGACCTGGATTCAAGACCTGGCTTCATGTGCAGGCTCAGGCAAGTCAGTTAACCTGCTCTGAGCCTTTGCTTTTTCTTCTGTACAATGGGAATATGAACACCCACTTCTCAGCATGATTATAAGGATCAACGAATGCCCTTTTAAACCTGCAAAGGGTTCGAATCCCTGCTGAAGCCTTTTGTGTTCCCCCCAGATGTGTGGAGACAACATGATCTATCCTGACCACATTTTTAGGGAAATGCAGAAAAAAAAAAATACAAATGCTTTAAATTCTTGTTGCTATAAAATTAAAAGCAATTGCTATTTGTTAATTGATTCTGATTAGGATCAGACAGACAATGAGTAATAAAATGTGTTTCTAAAGACAAGATTTGCTATAGTTCAGAAGAGAGGTAGGAAAACACGATGGTGATATAATGAAGTCAGCCCTTGCAGCAAAAACCAAAATGCTGTAGTCTAGTGAAAAACCACCTCTTTTGCTTGTGGTAAAAACAGAACAAAACGAAAAACAAAAACCAGAAACCTTGCGTACCTGAAGATGGTGCTGATTATTATTGAAAACGTTGTAGATGACCGCGGTGTGAGCGCAGACATACAGAAGAACTCTCTGGCTTTCATCTCGAATATAGTAAACAGGAAGAGAACTGTTCCAGCCAAAAGACCAGGTCAAGGTCTGGAAGACAAAGGTAAAACCAGCAAGACACTAAGTGTGCCGAGGCCAGAGCTAGGATGCTAGGCGCTCCTGGCACAGTCTCTGGAGGAGAAAGATTCCACATCATCAGTCCAAAGAGGAGAAATCACTTCAAGAAAGTCCTCAGCCACGTGCTACAGTGTGGATGACCCTTGAAGCCATGACTCTGAAAGAGGCCAGACACACAGGTCCGCAGAGTGTGTGACTCCATCCACAGAGACAGAAGGTAGATGAGCGGCTGCGGGGCGGCTGGAAGAGGGGGTGGGGAGTGACTGCCAAGGGGGATGGATTTCTCTTGGGGGGGATGAAAATGTTCTGGAATTGCATAGTGGTAATGGTTGCACACCCTTGTGAACAGGCTAAAGACCGATGAACTGTACACTTAAAAGGTAAATTCTGGGGTGCCTGAGTGGCTCAGTCGGTTAAGCATCCGACTCTTGGTTTGGGCTCAAGTCATGATCTCACAGCTCGTGGGTTTGAGCGCTGCTGGTGCAAAGCCTGCTTGGGATTCTCTCTCTCTCCAACCCTACGCTGCTTGCTCTCTCTCTCAAAATAAATAAAAAAAAACTTAACAAAAAATGCTTGAGGGTAAATTTCATGAGGATGTAGAGGAATCGGGACCATGGTGCACTCCTGGTGGGAATGTGAAATGGTGCAGCTGCTACGGACACACCAAGGGGACTCCTCAAAAACTTGAAAACAGAATTACCACGTAATGCAGCAAGCACACTTCTGGGCACGCACCTAAAAGAACTGAAAGCAGGGTCTCAAAGAGACATTCATACACCCAGGCTCATAGCAGCATCTTTCACAAAAGCCAAAAGGTAGGGCCGCCTGGGTGGCTCAATTGGTTAAGCAACCGACTTTGGCTCAGGTCATGATCTCATGGTCTGTGAGTTCGAGCCCCACTGGGCCATGTGCCGATAGCTCAGAACCTGAGCTGTTCCTCATATGAGCCGCCCTGTATGTTCCGAACTACATTAAACGCTTTATATGCATGGTGCCATGTGCCGACAGCTCAGATTCTGTGTCTCCCTCTCTCTCTCTGCCCCTCCCTGGCTTGTACTCTGTCTCTCTCTCTCTCAAAACTAAGTAAACATTAAAAAAAAAAAAAAAAAAAAGCCAAGCCACCCAAGTGTCCATTGACAGATGAATGGACAAACAAAATGTGAATATCATTCAGTCTTCAAAAGGAACGAGTTTCTGACACACTCTACGACATGGATGAACCTGGAGGACACCGTGTAAGTGAAATCCACCAGTCACAGCAAGACAAACACTGTAGGATTCCACTTACATGAGGTCCCTAGAGGAGGAGTCAGATCCACAGAGACAGAAAGTAGAACGGCGGTTACCAGGGGCCGGGCTGGGGAATGGGGAGTTGTTGTTCAATGGGTAGGGAGTTTCGGTTTTGCAAGATGAGCTCCAGGCAGTGGTTGCACCTCAGCGTGAAAGTACTTACTACTACACTGTATACTTAAAAATGGTTAAGATGGGGGGGCTCAGTGGATTAAGCAGCTGACTCTTGATTTCGGCTCAGGCCATGGTCTTACCATTCGTGAGTTTGAGCCCCGTGTCAGGCTCTGCGTGGACAGTGTGGAGCCTGCTTGGGATTCTCTCTCTCCCTCTCTCTCTCTCTCTGCCCTTCCCCCGCTCACTCGCTCTGTCTCTCTCTTGCTCTCTCTCCCTCTCTCAAAATAAATAAACAAACATTAAAAAAATAACAACAACAGATCAACATCGGCTCATCAACTGTGACAAATGTCCCATGCTAATGCAAGATATTAATGAAAGGAGAACCTAGGCATGGAGGAGTCACAAGGGAGTAGAAGGGAATTCTATTTTTCATTCAGTTTGCTATAAACCTAAACTCCTCAAAAATACAGTCCATTTAGGGGTGCCCGGTGGTGGCTCAGTCGGTAGAGTGTGCGACTCTTGATCTCAGGGTCATGAGTTCCAGCCCCACACTGGGTGTAGAGATTACTTAAAAAAAAACAAAAACAAAAAACCAGTCCATTTAAAAAATTAACTAACACCAGGCGCCTGGGTGGCTCAGTTGGTTAAGCATCCAACTCTTGATTTCGGCTCAGATCATGATCTCATAGTTTGTGGGATTGAGCCCCGGGTCCGGCTCTGCGCTGACAGCTCGGAGTCTTTGGGATTCTCGCTCTCTCTCTGTCTCTCTCTCTGCCCCTCCCCAGCTCACATGCGCTCTCTCAAAATAAGTAAGCTTAAAAAAAATTAACTAAGGCCAATTAATCGAATGTGGTGTTGTCTAAAGCGATGGCTAAGTGATTAGAGATTTTTAGTAACTCGTTCATTCGGCATTAACAGAACTTCCTTGTCAAGCAGTGCTCCCATTAATTGAAACCACACAGTATTCATTGCATTTTGCACTCATGGTGACCAATCACGAAGATAGCCATCTCTTATGGCAATCTTTTCCCGTAAAACATGAAAACAAAACGTTATTGTCAAAACCAGATTTCACTACATTTGACAGTCACAAGATCCCCTCTCATGAATGCAGGATACCCTTCTTTCTTGGCTGGAGACAGTGTCCATGAGCCCCATGGGCCACTCCAGGCCTTTGGGATGAGGCAGGGGACCCCAAAGGAAACGGAGGGTGCCACGGGCACAGAGAGAGATTCAGAAGCACGCTCACTGAAGCACCTCTAGTGAGAACACGAAATCAGAAGGAACATAAATGGCCATCAATAATAGGGAAATGCCTGAATTTAAAATGAAGAAATGGGGGCAGGCACCTGGGTGGCTCAGTTGGTTAAGCGTTCAACTTCGGCTCAGGACATGATCTCACATTTCTTGAGTTCCAGCCTCTGTGCTGACAGCTCAGAGCCTGGAGCCTGCTTCGGATTCTGTGTCTCCCTCTCTCTCTGTCCCTCACCCAATCACGCTCTGTCTCTCTCTCAAAAATAAATAGACATTAAAAAACATTTTTTTAGGGGCACCTGGGTGGCTCAGTCAGTGGAGTGTCCGACTTCGGCTCAGGTCATGATCTCACCATTCATGAGTTCAAGCCCTGTGTCTGGCTCTGTGCTGACAGCTCGGAGCCTGGGGCCTGTTTCAGATTCTGTGTCTCCCTCTCTCCCTGCCCTTCACCCACTGTCTCTCCCTGTCTCTCAAAAATGAATAAACATTTAAAAAAATTAAAACAAATTTTTAACGAGGAAATGGATCTACATTCACTGATAGAAAAAAAAATCCTCCAAGATATATGAAGTAGAAAAATACTCTGCAGACATGCAGAATCTGTCACTGGTAAAGAGAACAAAAACTAATGGGTGTCATGGTGTGTGTGTGCACACACTCACGGGAGTACACAGCTAACAGGTCTGTAGATGCACAGAACAAGGTCTGGAAAGATCTACAGTTATACCAAACCGTAACAGTAGTCACCCCAGGGAACTGGGATGGGCGTGGTCAGTGTAAGAAGGGGAATCTGCTTTGTTTAATTTTTTTTTTTTTTTTTAATGTATGGAGCACCTAGTAATTTTAACAGAAAGGAAAAACAATACAGGAACGGGAAAAGAAAGAAGGTATACTCAAAGCGCTAAACAAGTTTGTAGAGAGAGGTCTGGTTCTGTGGTGAGCCCAAGGTTAACAGGAGACCCAAAGCCCTGGCACAAAGGTCACTTGGTCTCATTAGTGATATTACATGATGTCTTATTAGCTGGCTAAACAAGACAAAAGTCTTCAAGGGCTCTAAAACTTACTTATTCTTTCTTTTGGACAGAATAATCGCAAGCTTTGACCTTGAACTCCACTGCTCAAAGTAAGCCAAATGTACAGAAAGGAGGCTGTCAATTGTCTGCCCTTCTCGCTAGACATTTTCCATCATCCTCATCGGCATTATCACCACCACTGCCATCTAGCTGTTGACGCTCAAGTGCGCCCTATATGTTCCGAACTACATTAAACGCTTTATATGCATTCAGTTGCTTACAAATCTTCCAAAGGCCAACTCTGCAGGGAAAAAAGAAAAACAGGAGATGAATCCTAGGAGGCAATTGTCAGAAGCAGATGGAGGAAGAAGGGGGAAAAAAAACTTTCCTCTCCCTTCTCTTGGTAAATGATAATATTTTTATTCCTCGCAGATGGTGCCTCCCTGGAATACTGTCAGTGGCAGCAAAGGCAGATTCCTTTGGACTGCCTGGTGCTTTTCACAGTGGCTTTCACTTTTTTTCCATACCTTTCACTTTCTCTTAATTTTTTTTAACGTTTATTTTTGAGAGAGAGAGAGAAGAAGGGCAGAGAGAGAGGGAGATACGGAATCTGAAGTAGGATCCAGGCTCCGAGCTGTCAGCACAGAGCCTGACGCGGGGCTTAGACTCACAGACCTGGAGATCGAGACCTGAGGCTTAACCGACTGAGCCACCCAGGTGCCCCAGTCCACACCCTTCACTTTCTGACCCATCTTGGTAATGGGATAGTTTTAGGAGCCTGTAATGGTTTTAGGAGCTTGTAAAGCTATCAAGCAAGCTAAGGCAGAAGAGGTGAGGAGAGGGGGGAGAGGGGAAGGAATGGAGGAGGAGGAGCACAAAGTGAGAAAACGGAGAGGGGAAAGGGAGGGGGGGGAGGAGGAGAGATGGAGCTTGAGTCTCCCACCAAAACCAGCACCCTATGCAACGGACAAACCACGTCCGGAATTTCCTGCCTGCGGAGCAACACTATTGGACCCAGATGCGGCGTTCCTGTCCGTAGCCCGTCATGCGTGTCCAGCTGGAGCGCTGAACTGAACTTTAAAACACACAAGTCTATTGTTAGTTTAAAAAGGATATTTCTGGTGGTATTTTTTTTTTTCCATGTGCATAAAACTCCCCTATTTCACAATGCTCTCCGAGCGTTGGAGGAAATCAAAAAGCACATGACACTCACCAAAGGGTACACATTGGCTCTGTCATCCTTTTGAAACAAAATGTCCTCACTGGTGGCCACCAGTGAATCCTCTGGGATCTCTGTTTGGGGCTGGAATTCTTTTCCTTTTTCTTCACTTAAGTATGATAGTCTTTTGTCTTGTATCCTTTCTCCCTTTTCTGCTTCCAAATCTGTCCCTTCTTGTCCCGATTCATCTTGGGGCATCTGGTGGGTTTTCTGCCCAAGCTTGCTAGAGGGCTGTGAGTCAGGGGAACTAATCTGTAGTTCCTCAGAACTGATTTGCTCCAAATCAAGAAATCTTCGTTGTGAGCTCAAGTCTCTAAAAAGCTCATTTGTTTCTGAATGCTCTGATGCACGCTTTGACTCATCACCACTATGGGTTTTCTTAAAAAAGAAAGAAAAGAAGATTGTGATTCCAGTTACAGTATGTGCTGCCGTATTCCCTCATAAATTTTCCTTTCTATTCCTAATCAGCCAGTCAGTGTTAGCCTCACATGGGAACCATGAAGCACTTTAAAAAGGAGCCTGGGACGTTTTGTACTTAAATGAGTCATGGGTGTGCCAGGTTTATTCCTGGCCTACCAGCAGAACCACACAGCAGAACCATTCTTCTAAGTGGCACTGGTCCTCTCCGAGGACAGACTCGGCACAGAGTCACTTCTCCTTGGACCACAGCTGAGTTCTCTTCCAGGATGAGTCTGTGGAAAGCCTCCATTACTATAATCACACTGACTCTGTTCTAAAACAAGCACACTCCAGCTAATCCCTAGCCCCTCTTTACATCAGCTCTGGTGCACACCTCCTCCAGGAAGCTTCCCCTGACCATCCTCCTAGCTGGGTTAAGTGTCCCTGTTTTTCTTGTTTTGTTTTTTTAAATGTCTCCCTTGCATCTTTCAATCACTGCACTTAGCATATTGTTTTAGAGAGTTCAGGTCTGCCTCCTGACACTCCCTAGAATTCCTTAAGAGAATGGATTGTATCTTATTTGTATCTCCATAGCCTGGTATATAGTAAGCAGTCATTTAATGATTATGAATGAATGAATGAATGATTTACAATTACTACTTACTAGAAAAGTTCCCGACATGATTGACTGGGAATCAGTCACTGTAAGTTTCTCCAAACTGATCTTGGACTTGGTGATTTCTTGGGGCTTCACTGTGGTTTCTTCCTGTACTCCTGCAGCTACCTCCTCCCCTGCTGCTGCAGCCTTTTCCTCCGTTTTTTCTCTCACAGCCTCCTCCTTCCCACCTTCTCCCCCTTCTCCCTCTTCCTCCCCTTTCTCCTCCACCCCTTCCTCCTTCTCCCATTCTTCCTCCCCCTCCTCTCCTTTCTTCTCTTTCTCTCCCACTCCTCCCCCCTCCTCCCCTTCCTCCTCTTCCTCCTCCTCCCAGTCCTTTCCCCCTTCCTCCCCCTTCTCCCATTTCTCCTCCACCCCGTCCTTCTCTTCCCCTTCCTCCTCTCCTTCCTCTTCCTCCTCCTCCTGCTCCCCCTCCTCCCGAGGCTGTCTCCATACTAACATATCATCTTCCTTTAATTTCTGTGGCATACTTTCTCGCTCTCTATAATATGAATTATAATCTTCTTCTTCTTCTTCCATTTCTGTTCCTCCATCTTCTTCTGTTTCTTCTAGTGGCTCTTCCCCTGCGTCCGACATTCCTCTTTGTGGAGTTTTCTCTAGAGAAATTTTGACCATAACAATCAGCAGTTCCCATTTTAATTTCCTGGTGCACTAACCTATCGATGAAATGTGCAATGCTGGCCCTGGTTCCCTTCCACAGCAACAAAAATAATTTCATACCCCTGGGAAAGCCTGTCCCAAATCTTCAACATACTGATCCCAGGGCCTCTCGCCTTTCTAGGAATAACTTGAGAGCCCTTTAACTCACTTTATATATATTCATATTCCCTCAGGCAGCAAAATGATAACCCCGACATTAACGACAATACTAATAATGTAAATAAGGGCAGAAGCAGTGTGCTTAGTGGTTAAAAGCCGGCTTTGCAACCGGCCTCTCCTAGCACTGAACCCTACCTGGCTCCACCACTCACTTGCTCTGTGCCCTTGGGCAAGTCCTATACCCCTCAGGGTCCAAATTTGCTCACAGGCAAAATAAAAACGAGAGCCCTAAATTCTGGGGTTGAGATGCCATGTCAAATGCTCAACGCAGCTGCAGCAGAGTGGCTGAGAAAGGTGGCAACTGTTTACAAAGTTTAAACGACTTCTAGCATAGTCTCTGGTTTATTCCTTCCGCCAAACTTGAGTGTGAGGCTCTGGGAGTTGAAGGGACTTATTCAGATCACACCGCTAGAAAGAGGCAGACCTCCCTGACGCTTGGTTCCTGCATCTCAAAAATCATTACTATGATTTCCAGCAAGGGGCCCTCAGCACGAGGCCTGCGCCCACTGCAAACTTTGCCGGCGCATCTTGATGCGCGGCTTCGGGGGAGGGGCGGAAGGAAGGTGTGGGGGCCTGTTGGGGGCACAACGCGCAGCTCAGGTCTCTCCGAGGCCGCCCCAGGCCCGGCCGGGGTGCGGCGAGCGCCCCCCGCGGGGCACCGGGCCCTCCCACGCCAGGGCCCCCGCCCCCGACTCACAGAGCGCGCCCTCCGTGGGCCTCAGTGGCCGGGCCGTCCCGCCGCCTGGACCCCTGTCACCTCCCCGCCTCCAGCGGCCCCGGCTTTCTCCACCGCGAGCTCCTTAGTTACCGTTGCCACGCAAGCCCCGTCCCCAAGGTAACCGCCGCCTGGGCGACGGGCCGTAAAGCGGGAGGGCCGGACGGTGGTCACGTGCCCAAGGCTCTGCCGTAAGCGGGCCGGCACGCCCCCTGGCGGTCCCCGGGGAACGGGCGCGGCCGCCACTCGGGCAGCGAAGTTGGCCTTCTTCCTGGCCGCTTCTTTCCTCCTGTTCCTCTCCCAACTTTCTCCCCCAGGCGCCGAAGTCTGAGAAGCTGCAGCGGTGGATGCTTGCACCTCTGACTTTCTGAAGGCTTGACGAGACGAAGTGAAGAAGTATGAGCTGTTTGGCAAAATTCTCTTTGCCGAAAGCAAACTAAATTTCCCGGTTTCACAGACGCAGCACACAGATTTGCCCTCCACACTTTCTCTACGTGTTGTGTGCAGTGTTTTAGCTGGCTGGGATTACACGTTATATAGGTTACATGATCTTGCTGTTCTGATCACAAAATGTTTCTGCAAAACCAGCTTCGTTGAATCTACTGGGATCACTTCAAAGTGACTCTCAGAATCTCAAAGACACAGCACACGTGGCCATCCTGAGGTTTCTAAAGGGAGACTTGGCAGGAAACCAGCCAAAGGCACTGAGGCAGAAAACTCTTTGGTCCTCTCATTTTAGGACAGTGTGAATGATGCTCCCTATCCCCTACCCCCAGGTCCCACCCAATGCTGGTTGATTAATAAGCATACATCTCAAAAAAAAAAAAAAAAAAAAAAGGATCAAACTGATGGTACAAGCTGTGTTTATTATAAACTAGGATTTATAAAAAGAGATTGGAAAACACACTTGAAATCAGAACACACAATTTAAACAGCAAACACTGGTAAGCGTGGCATGTTCTGTGCCTACAAGGGGGGAACACATGTGGAGGTACAGCTAGAATACAGTTTGGGGCAAGAACTCAACAGGAAGGCTTTCCAGTTGAGCGATGAGAATCCATGCCTTGAAGTACTGCCCCGGTACTGACTCCTGTCAAGGCAAGCTGGTTTCTGTATCCAACCCAAGCAAATCCACTCCCAAGGAGCACAGGCATGCCAACAGAATGGGCCACACCTGACCTCTGAAACAAAGTGGTCTGCAAGAACTATGGAGATAAACGTGGTGATAGGTGAAGAAAGAAAGACACAGGGTCACTAAGAATCACCGAAACCCGTGCTGTCACGTGGAAGAGAGAAAATAAAAGGAAGGAGGCTGATTCAAGAAGTCAGATTGGCACACACTGCTGGTTCCCCTTAGCCATCGAGCACACTTTGGCAGTTTACAAGCTACTCTTGATCTGAGCGGATGACCAGGAGGCTCAATTATAAAAAGTCAAATTAGAAGAGAATTTGCAAGGTTTTTTTTATTCCAGAAACAAAGGGAGCTTGCTGCCCTCTGGTGGGTTATAGAAAAGGAAGCCGACACCATGGTGGGCTACCTGGGGAGCCTCCTGGCTTTCCCTGTTCTTCCAGGGAGCAATTTTGGCCCCGGATGTCCAACTGCTGGCCCATCTGCCAAGGGTGCAATTTCTGTATCCAGAGCAGCAATGCCACAATGCAAATGCAGATGGTGCAGCCTGAGTGTTTGGAAACCTCAGTCACTAAGGATGACATTCCTGAAGTATTGTTGGCCGAATCTTGACTTCAGCACCACTGTTGGTTTGTTCTGTCCAACCCCGGTTTTTGTTTTGTTTTAAAGTAAGCCGTATGTCCCATGTGGGGCTTAAACTCAGAACCCCAAGATCAAGAGTCGCATGTTCTACCGACCTAGCCAGCCAGGTGCCCCTGTTCTGTCCACTTTTTTTTTTTTTTTTTAAAGTAATCTCTATACCCAACGTGGGGCTTGAACCTACAACCCTGCGATCAAGAACTGCACGCTCCACTGACTGAGCCAGCCAGGCGCTCCTGTCCGACTTTCTAAAATAATGTTCTAATTTCTGTCTGAGCTTTGGTTTGGGAGGTTCATAAGAAATTCAGTTAGGGTGATAACATGGGTCATATCAGCACTGTAAACCTGTGTTTATTTGGGGAAAAAATCCTAAAATAAAGACATATTGGCACCTGCCAGAATAATTCCAGCCCACTTGCCCACAATCCAGATGGCTCCCACTTAGGGCCATGGCCTAATATGCAAAAGATGCCAACTACAAACCAAGTTAACAATGTCTTAATCCCAAGAGATTACACTGGGAGGCCATAGTGTTTCCACTACCCAGAAGTTCAGGCTTCCAGCCTCTTCCAGATGCTTAAGCTTCAGGGAGAGAAAAGAAGGAAGAAATCCCCACCAGACCCAAGTCCAGGGCAAGGGAAGATGTTTTCCTATTACTGTTCCCCAGAGGCAATCATCTTTGCAAAGGAATAATGTTGCAGCTGGAAGAAAAGAAAAAGGAACAACGTAAGTTTGGCAACTCCATTTAGCAAGATCAGAAAGTGAGCCGTCTGAGTGTTTCATCCACATTCTTTAATTCTTTTATTTTATTTTTTTAATTTTCTTTTTAAATGTTTATTTATTTTTGAGACAGAGGGAGACAGAACATGAGTTGGGGAGGGGCATAGAGAGAGGGAGACACAGAAATCTGAAACAGGCTCCGGGCTCTGAGCTGTTAGCACAGAGCCCGATGCGAGGCTCGAACCCACGAACCGTGAGATCATGACCTGAGCCCAACTCGGACGCTTAACCGACTGAGCCACCCAGGTGCCCCTCTTTAATTCTTTTAAAGCACATGCCCAGTTCTCTGCACCGACAGCACAGAGCCTGCTTCTGCTTCAGAGTCTCTGTCTCCCCCTCTCTCTGCCCCTCACCTCCTCACACTCTCTCTCTCAAAAATAAATACATAAATATTTAAAAAATAAAATAAAGCAAATGCCCAGTTAATGAAAGAACCAGAGAGACCAGGGTTCCCTCTGCCTCCAGATCTGCAATCTCATTCCTGCCACAAGCATTTATCAAGAGTTTCTGCAGGCAATCTGGGGAATGCCATCATTTCCCAGTGGCCCCCACCTCCTCCCCACAGCTTTATATCCAGCAAACACCCAGGTGACAACCGACAGTTGCCTTATGAATAAACAGAAATGATACTTTACCCCAGCAGTCCTTTTCCTGCCCAGCGGGTTGGGACAAGTCTAAGCTGGTGTTTCTCCCCTCTGCGGATCACGGTCACATTCAGGGGCTTCTGAAAGGACAATAAGCTCATATATTCAACCTGTTCAGAATCCAAAGAGATTCAGACTAAAATGCCGAGATACTGATTTTTGCACATCAGGTTGGTAAGGTGCTTATATGAAGTATAACCCGGCAGCTGTCAAGAGTGTGGGGGACATGGCGCTCTTGGGGCGGCTAATGGGGCTGCAGATTGGCACCATCTTCCTGGACAAACACGTCTCCCCACGAAAAAAAAACCTTTAAAAGGTACCTACAAGATACATTTTGCAAAAGTACAAGATGATATATGAACAAAGTGTTCATTCTAGGACTGTTTATAAATTCAAAAACTGAAAACACCCAAAATATCCCTCAATAAGGTATTATTCAAATACAGCAGAGTGAATTAAGCAGTTTGGGTAAAAACAAAACAAAACGAGCAAAACATGAACCCATGTGAATACATGTTTTTTATTTTTTTACTTTTATTTTTTTCAAGGAGGCTCCATTCCCAATGTGGGGCTCGAACTCACGACCCTGAGATCAAGAGTCACATGCTTTACGGACTGAACCAGCCAGGCACCCCTCAATATACGTTCTAAAAGGACATAAAGATTGCTTCACGCATACAAAGGTTTCTGGGAGATATACGAAAAAACTGTTAACAGTAATTACTCGCAGAAGAAGCACTAGGAGTTTGGAGTGAAAGACGACATTTGCTTTTATATCTTTCCATTCAATTAATTTGTTTTTACTATGTGTATGTATTACTTTAGTGTGAAAAATTAAAATAGCATACCAAGGAAACTTACGCATTACAACAAAGTGCATCAAAATCTAGAACTTTTGTGCATCAAAGGACACTACTGACAGAGTCAAAAGTAACTCACAGAATGGGAGAAAGTACTGGCACATCATATATCTGATAAGGGATTAATATCCAGAATAAACAAAGGACTCCTACAACGCACAATAACAGCAAACAACCTGATTAAAAATTAAGCAAAAAAACCTGAGTAGACATTTCTCCAAAAAAAGATAAACAAGTGGCCAAAAAGCACATGAAAAGATGCTCCACGTTACTAATCATTAAACAAATGCAAATCAAAACCACAATGAGGTGTCACTGCATATCCATTAGGATGGCTACTATCCAAAAACAGAAAATGACGAGAGTTGGTGAGGATGTGGAAAAATTGAAACCCGTGTGCACAGCTGCAAGAGAATGTAAAATGGTGTTGCTGCCGTGGAAAACAGGGTGACTGTTCCTCAGAAAACTGAAAGTAGGATTACTACATCGTGGGAATGCAAGCTGGTGCAGCCACTCAGGAAAAACAGTCTGGAGCTTCCTCAAAAAACTAAAAATAGAACTACCCTACGACCCAGCAATTGCACTACTAGGCATTTATCCACGAGATACAGGTGTGATGTTTCGAAGGGACACATGCACCTCAATGTTTATAGCAGTGCTATCAACAAAAGCCAAAGTAGGGAAAGAGCCCAAATGTCCAACGATGGATGAATGGATAAAGAAGATGTGGTATATATACACAATGGAGTATTACTCGGCAATCAAAAGAATGAAATCTTGCCATTTGCAACTATGTGGATGGAACTGGAGGGTATTATGCTAAGTGGAATTAGTCAGAGAAAGACAAAAATCATATGACTTCATTCATATGAGGACTTTTAAGAGACAAAACAGATGAACATAAGGGAAGAGAAACAAAACTAATATAAAAACAGGGAGGGGGACAAAACAGAAGAGACTCATAAATATGGAGAACAAACTGAGGGTTACCGGAGGGGTTGTGGGAGGGGGGATGGGCTAAATGGGGAAGGGACGCTAAGGAATCTACTCCTGAAATCACTGTTGTGCTATATGCTGACTAATTTGGATATAAATTTTAAAAAATAACAAATTAAATTAAGCATTCCATAAAAAAAAGAATTACTACATCATCCTACATTTAACCCTCTTAGTATCCATCCAAAGAACTGGAAGCAGGGACTCGAACAGATATTTGTACATCCTTGTTCATAGCAGCATTATTCCTAACAGCCAAAAGGTGGAAGCAAACCAAGTGTCCATCAATGGATGAAGGAATAAACAAAATGTGGTCTATTCATACAGTGGAGTATCATTCAGCCTTAAAGAGTAAGGAAATTCTGACACACACAACAATACGGGTGGACCATGAAGACATTATGCTAAGTGAAATCCACCAGCCACAAAAGAAGAAATATCATCTGATTCCACTGATCGGTCCAGAGGCATAGAGACAGAAAGCAGATTAGTGATCACCAGAGGCTTGGGGAGAGGAGAATGCAAAGTTGGTGTTTAACAGGTATAGAGTTTCAGTTTGGAAAGATGAAAAAGTTCTGGAGATGGATGGAGGGGATGGTTGCAGAACAACACGGATGTACTTAAATGCCAGAGAGCTGCGCACTTAGAAATGGTTAAAATGGGTTGAGCGTCCGACTTCGGCTCAGGTCATGATCTCACGGTTCTTGAGTTAGAGCCCCACATCGGGCTCACCACTGTCAGCCTGTCAGCACAGAGCCTGCTTCAGATCCTCTGTCCCCCTCCCTCTGTCTCTCCCCCGCTCGCACTCTCCCCAAAAATAATATTAAAAAAAAAAAATGGTTAAAATGGTAAATTTTATGGTATGTATATTTTACCACAATTTTTTTTAATTAGGGCAGATCTATCAATGTAATCTCTGAAATGTGACAAAACAGATCATGAAGACAAAAACCAAAAAGATGCCATTTTTCACTCAGATGGTCAAAGAATGAGACTGCCAATAAATAACACAGGTGAGAGGGGTCAAGAAGCAAACCCTCACATACGCTATTCAAGAAAATGTGAACTAATCCAAGCTTTTTGGAGGACACTGTGACATCTATGGAATCTATAAATGTGCATTGCCTTTGACCCAGTAATTCCACTTCTAGAAATCTCTCGGACAGAAACCCTCCCACAAGACAAGAATATTCACGACACCACTGTTGGTGATGGGCAAACCCTGGGAACAACCTAAATGTTCTGTATGGAGGGATGGTTAAATAAAAGATGGTAGACCGAGCAATGGAATATGGTGAAGGTAGGTACGTACCCACACGGAAATCCCCTCAAAGGGGAGGGGGAAATCCAGAACAGTATGTAGGGTAGGTCTTGTTTGTCTTCTTTTTCTAAATTTTTTTTTCATGTTTATTTTTGAGAGGGGAGGGGAAGGAGAGGGGCAGAGAGAGGGAGACACAGAATCCAAAGCAGGCTCCAGGCTCCAAGCTGTCAGCACAAAGCCCGACACGGGGCTCGAACCCACGAGCCGCAAGATCATGACCTGAACCGAAGTCGGACACTTAACCGACTGAGCCACCCAGGTGCCCGTCTTCTTTTTCAAAAAGCAATCGCTATGGACATATTCATTCACACTTAGGAAATATATGAGAGATACACTGAGTGCTTTGGTTCTAGAAACAATACCCCTAGACAAACTAGAAACCCAGAGGTCATCCTTGACATGGGCTCGGTGTCATATTAAAGCCTATGTACTTCCATCCTAAAGGTCTCCTAGATTTGTCCACTTCCTTCCACCTCCAGCCCATTCACCAAAGCCACCATCACCTCTTGACCAGGCTGCTAAGACTGTCGGCCCTCCAATCAGCTCTCTACCTAGCATCTGGAGAAATCTTTCCAAGACACAAAGGTGCTTACATCTGTTCCTCTCAGCTTGCAAGTGTACGTATGGCTCTCTACTGCTCCTCAGGAAAAAAGAAGTACATCTTGACTAGGGACCACAGGGCCTCATGCATTCTGGCCCCTGCCAACCTCCCGGACCTGCCTCCTCCTCCCTTCCTCTCTCCCCCTTGCTCTGGTCTCCAACCATCTTCTCCAGCCCTCCCACCTCAGGGCCATGACCCTGCTGGAAAACTCCTCTCCCCGCCAGTCTCCAGCCTTGAACAACTTCTAACACTCACAGGTCACGTCCTCGGGAACCTTATCCTAACCCCCGTCGTTGCTCTCCTAGCCTCCTCAATCTTTTCCTTCATAATACTCATGACAGTATAGAATTACCTTGGATTAATGCTGGTCTCTCCCACCAAAGCGTCCCCGAGGCAAGGGCCTTCTGTTTACCTTTGTTGTTCCCACTTCAGCACCCGCACCTTGTCCAGCACTCAAACAGAGCAGGGAGGGTCCTCGGGAGGGAGAGACTCAGGACTTTTATCCTTTCCTCAAAACCTTTTGCATTAAAAGTGCATTATTTTTGGGGCGCCTGGGTGGCTCAGTCGGTTAAGCGTCCGACTTTCGCCCAGGTCATGATCTCACGGTTCGTGGGTTCGGGCCCCACGTCGGGCTCTGTGCTGACAGTTCGGAGCCTGGAGCCTGCTTCAGATTCGTGTCTCCCTCTCTCTCTGCCCCTCCCTAGCTCACACTCTCTCTCTTCGTCAAAAATAAACTTTAAAAAAAAATTTTTTTAAGTGCATTTTTATTTATGTGAGATATAATTCACATACCATAAAATGCATTTCAAAGTATACAATACGGTGCATTTTAGTATATTCAGAGATTTGTACAACCACTCCCACTATCAATTCCAAGACATTTTCATCCCTCAAAAGGACCCCAGTACCTATTAGCAGTCACTCCCGATGCCCTCCTCCACTCAGCCTCTGGCAACCACCAACCTGCTTCCTGTCTCCGTCCATCTGCCTGTTCTGGACACTTCACATAAATGGAATTCTCAGATACGCAGCCCTCTGTGCCTGGCTGCTTTCACTTGCCACAAATCCTTTCAAGGTTCATCCATATTACAGCAGGCCAGCACTCCATTCCTTTCCACAGCTCAATAAAATAAACGTTGTTTATACTAAAGATGACTTTTTTTTAAATTTCAGATTTGTTTTCCTTTGAAAATACATGCATTTGATCCAGAAAGGCAGCTTTAGGAAGTTATCAAAAGAAACAGAGATTGGTCTACAAGAGTGTTCATTTCCAGGTTTCCCTAAAATTGGAAACCACCTAAATGTCTAATAACAGAATATAGTGGGTTTTTTTGTTTTTTTAATCATTTTTCTACGGACACAGAGCGGACCCCTGATTCTCAAGTCGGGATTCTGGTTCCAGGAGGATCCAGGGCCCTGAGGGGGGTGAGGTGTTCCAACCCCAGCAGCTCAGCTTTTTTTTATCTATTTGATATATTGGAATTCCCCAAGAAATTTCATTTGAAGAAAAGGTTCTGTCGCTTAAAAATGTTCAATGACTACTTTTGTAAGGAAGGATCTATAGCGTTATTAACTATAGTCACCATGCTGTGCATTACAGTACATAGTAATGTTGTATAGCATATTTGAAAGTTGCTATGAGAGTAAATCTTAAAAGTTCGCATCACAAGAAAAAAATATCTAACTATGGTGATGGATGTTAACTAGACTTATGATGATCATTTTGAAACATATACAAAAATGGAATCATTACGCTGTATACCCAAAACTAATATAATGTTATACGTCGATTATACCTCAGTAAAGAAGAAAAAAGCGGGGGGGGGGGGGGCTCACAGATCTACGAAGAGCTTAAGAATATATTTAACTAGAAAAGACAGACTCAAAACCAGTAGCTGTTATCACTAATCACCAAAAAGCGGAAACAACCTAAATGTCCCTCCCTGGTAAACGGGTAGGCAATCTGGCGTTCACCTACACGGTGCAGCACTACTGAGCAACAGCCAGGAGTGACTACACGCACGCACGACGACGTATGAATGAATGAATCGCAGACACATGATGCAGAGTGAAAAGAAGCCAGACTTAAAGGGCCCCATATACTGGGCAGTTCCATTGACAAGCCATTCTTGAAAGGGTGAAACTACAGGGTTGGAGCACAGCCGCGCGGCTGCGTGGGGTGGGGGCTGGGGGAGGGGTTCGCCACCAAAGGACATGGGGCCATTTCGGGGAGGATGACGGAATTGCTCTGTATCTTCATTACAGCGGCAGTTACCAAACTAGGTACGTGTGTCAAAATTCACAGCACCGCACAATGAAAAGGGTAAATGTGGCTGTAGGTAAATTACACCTTAATCAAGATAACCAGGAGCTCTATATGCTGGTATATGAACAGACTGACCCTGGAAGGACACACAGCTGGAAAGTGGCTACTTCTAGGAGGAGGGGGAGATTCTCCACCATGTGTTCTTTGGTTCTGCCTTAAACTCATGTTATGTATTACCTCTTCGAGAAAAAAAAAGGCACATTTACAAAACAAACCAGTAACAATGATCCCAGACACCTGCAAGTTTTGAAGTATGTGCACCAAGGTGTGCAAGAGACATGAGTAAAACCGTAACACGAGGAAACTCCAGGGAAAAGGAGTGAAAGATCAAGAGAGACGCTGGGTAAACATAACAGAATGAAACTACACCTGCACCACTTCCAGGAGCCTCACTGACAAGACAGGACAGCAGAGGGACAGCAGAGGGACACGGCCACAGGACAAATAAAACGGAAGGAGACGGTACAGAAAGAGACGGCACCAAAATGAAAAGCTAACAAACTAGACGAGTGGTAACTGAGCAAGTACGGAAAACACAAACCCTGTTCAATTTACCCCTGTAAATTAAAGAAAAAAACCATTTCCAAGTAATCAAAATCACCATAAACTAAGTTAAAAGACCAGGAGCTAACAGGAGAAACATATGTAATGTGAAAACAGGCAAAGGTTTAGTATCTGTTATGTTAAAAAAATTCCTACGAATCACTTTTTTAAAGGGACGAATACCCCAATGAAAAAAAAATATATAAACAATCCACAGAAATCAAAATATGACCATTAATGCACATAAAAAAAAAGGACACTCAACCTCACTGGTAACCAGGAAAATACAAATGAAAATAAGATGCCACTTTGGCAAAAACGTTAAAAGTAATAGAGAGTTCTGTTGATGACGTGATGCTCTCAGGCACTGCTGGTCAGGGTACAAATTAGTAAAACTTCTTCAGATTACCTACTGTAACTGTGTATAATACACTGAGAGCCTGTAAGTACTTTCCGGTATCAATGTCAAGAAATAGCACATGAACAAGAATATGTGACCGTTCGTGCTGGTAAAAAACCAGCGATCACCAAAACGTCCACTGATAAGGCAGGGGATGGACAAACTGGGGTCCACTCATACAACGGAGTGCTGTGCAACAGTGTAAAAGAGCAAGGTATGTGGAAACGAAAAGACTTCCAAGAAACACTGCTGAATGAAAGCAGGGATAGGAAGGAGGAAGGGGTATTTAGATAGGGCGGCTGCAAAGGTCTTATACAGGTGTCATCTGTACAAGATGAGGGATGGGCCTAAGGGAGAAAAAAACACTCCAGCAAGTGCAAAGGCGCTGGGCCTGAGCAACATCTCTCTGAAGGCAGTAAAGACCCCAGCGACGATTCCTGGCCCTAGCGATTCCAGGGTTACTGACCGGATGTGACTTCCAACTCACCCCCTCACTGTGTTGCACCACGTTGCCAATGTTATGCAGAGACTGGAAGTTTTGGGTGTTCACAGAGCCAAACTCCACAATCTCATCATCCACTTGCAGACCCTAGACAGAGAAGAGAAAATAGAAAACGAAGGTAGAGGTTAAATGTGCTTCTGGTTTCTTTACCCTTCCACATCCAACTTTAACACCCAGGCCAAGAACGTGTTTTCTACAGGGGAGAATGGCAGGCACAAAGCAAAGAGGTCAGGGGTTTAGCTACTGCACACGGGAGAGGGTGGTGGATAACTGGGCCACCTCCCCCTGCAGGTTCCTTCTGGGACAGATCTAGTGAAAGGGGGCCACATCTGCCCAATGTCTGATAAAAGCTGGGGTTGTACAGGCCTTCAAGAATGAGGGGAAAAACCACATGCTGCCTTCTGGGGTCCCGACCCAGGTTCAGGGGCAAGAAGAGGCAGAGCAATCTGAGCTTATTTTGTTCAGGGGTCAGGATTTAGACCAGTTTGCCCTAAAGGTCCCCAGACAAGCAGCCACAGGCGCAAGGCTGACCCAGGGCTAGTGTGACCCTTTCATTCCAAAAACACAGATCAGGATTCATTCACTCCTTCAACTTATATTTGTCGCGGGCCAACTACAGCCTGTGCTCGATGCTGTGGATAGAGTAATGAGTACAACGAAGCTTCTGTGTAACTTAACGTCTTGTGACCATTAAAGATGGCTGGCAGGCCCTGGCTCCAGGACCCGGTTCCATAACTGAGGAGCAATGTGTACTGGCACAAGTTACTTCAGAGCTCAGGGGCTTTTTTTCATGGGCAAAATGGGGGTAAAGATTACTGCCTATCCCAGAAGGTGGCTGTGGGATTAAAGATTAAATATGCAACCACATAAAACCTTGAACATGATGTTCAGAGTAGCATTCTTAATAATTGCCAAAAACATGGAAAAAAAACAAATGTTAACTGGTGAATGGATAAAAACAATGTGATGCAGCCATACAATAGAATATTAATCAGCCATAAAAAGGAAAGAAGGGGGTGCCCAGGGGGCTCAGTTGGTTGAACATCCGACTTTGCTCAGGTCAGGATCTGTTTGTGGGTTCGAGCCCACATCGGGGTCTGTGCTGGCAGCTCAGAGCCTGGAACCTGCTTCGGAGTCTGTGTCTCCCTCTCTCTCTGCCCCTCCCCTGCTCGTGCTGTCTCTCTCAAAAACAAATAAACATTAAAAAATTTTTAATAAATAAATAAAAAAGGAAACAAATAGGGATACATGTTCCATCAGGGATGAACCTTGAAAACATGATACTAAGTGGACAAAGCCAGTCATAAAGCATCATACGTTATATGATTCCATTTACATAAAGTATTCAAAATAGGCAAATTCATAGAGACAGAAACCAGACTTGTGGTTCCAAGGGGCTAGGGGAGATGGGGCTGGGGGTACAGGGTTTCTTTCTAGAATAATGAAAATATTCTAAAATTGATTGCAGTGATAGATACATAGCTCTGTGAATACACTAAAAGCCATGGAATTGCATTTTTTTTTTTTTTTTTTTTAGTTTATTTTTGAGAGAGAATACAAGCGGAGGAGGGGCATGGAGAGAGGGAGACACAGAATCTGAAGCAGGATCCAGGCTCTGAGCTGTCATCACAGAGCCTGATGTGGGGCTTGAACTCACAAAGTGCAAGATCATGAGCTAAGCCACAGTCGGACATTTAACCGACTAAGCCACCCAGGTGCCCCGGGAAATCATATACTTTAAATGAGTAAATTTTACAGTGTGTGAACTGTATTCCAGTAAAGCTATTTAAAACTTTTAAAAATACACCAGGTAAGATCTGTAAGTCATTCGGCAGGACAGCCAGTGCCCAGCAAGGGTTCAGTAAATGGTGGCTACCGTTGTCATTCTCGTGTCTATTACTCACAGCCCAGCTAAAATACGCCCAACAAGAGGTCCTCTTTCCCTCTCTAGCAATATTTATCACCTCCTGCCTGTGTCCCAGGCCTCCCCCTGACCAGTCTGGTGGGAAGCTGGGACTGACTCCTCTCGAAACCCTGGCCCCAGCACAGGGCCGGGCCCCCAGGCCTTGGCCAGTGCTTGCCAAGTGAGTGGGTAAAGTGAAGCTGCAGCATGGAGAGATGACGAGTCTGTGTCCACAGTCCCACCCGGCCCGCACCCCCACCCCAAGGCTACCCGACCCACGGCGCTCTCTGGCTATGGATTTCCGTGGCCGGGTTCTGGCTTACCGCGATGCTGGCCGGGGAGCCAGGGCTGATGCTGTTCACTTTGGCGAAGGCCTGAGGGGGGCTGAGGCCCTCGCTCTGGTCCAGGTTGCGGCTCATGGCCTCTTTGTGGGCCTCAGCCATGTCCCGGGCCTGCTTCTCCTTGTCCCGAGCATGCAGCTGGTGCAGGGCTTCCTCCACCTGCTTCATGACCGCCTTGTGATCGTTCTGCAGGCCTGGGAGGAGAATGCCGTATCAGGGGACAGGGAAGACAGCGGAGGACATGAGACTCCCACGTTCATTCACTGAATATTCAACAAGCACCTCCTACATGCCAGACACTGGACTAGGGGCTGAGGACAAACGTGTGGCTGAGACAGGGGACTACCCTCACGAAGCTCAGTCTAGCAATGGAGGCAGCCACAGTCACATCTGATGACTGTGATGAGGGCTGGCCAGCCAGGACCTGACCTTTTTAGTCTAGGAGATGAGGGGAGACTTCCCCAAGGCAGCGCCGTTTCAACTGAGACTTGAAAGGTGAGCAGAGGAATCGTCCCGCTTTACTTCTCACCTAATTCCTCTGGAATGAAAAATGATGCCTAAGTCTACTAATACATGGCAAGTGATGTTCGGTCTGAGACCTAACAGGACAAAAGCTGGAAATGAGGAACCGTGGGGTAAAACCCTCTGATTTTTTTCAGTACTGATGGCTAATTCAAAATGTTGCAAAATAGGGCGCCTGGCTGGTTCAGTCAGAAGAGGCTCTTGATCTCTGGGGTTGTGAATTCAAGCCCCACGTTGGGTGTAGAGATTACTAAAAAAAAAAAAAAAAAGATGTTGTGAACCACGATGCTAGTGAGTAAGTCACCGCAGCAGGCCAGTGCAGCACTGGCCTGGTTGGCAGCATTTTGATAACTTTCTAAACCTAAAAACAATTTCCTCTATTTCCTTCATTCAAGCCATGTCACTCCCAAGGTTCCCTTTGAGGAGTTTCAGAGGCCAGAGCCGCCAACCAGCACTGCCCGCCAATCCACGTCCAGCATCTGTGGGTCACGGACTTTCAGACTTTCCAGATGTCCTCGACTGTAAGCACACATGGCCACCTGACCTGGTTCCTCTGTCTCTGTCACTTCGAGGGAAGGGGAGGCCCTCAGGCATAATGGGACTCTGGGACCCAACCCACAGGAGCAGACACAAGAAAAGAACCCAGATTTGAATAAGTAGAGACATATACGTGGGCAGGAAGACTTAAAACGGTGTCAACATATAATATGTGGTCACTGTCTGACTAGAAAAGACCCCCTGGACAGTAAGCTCCGCAAGGACCCCCAGAACCTTCAGCAGTGCCTGGCACATGGTAAGTACTCCATATATAGCTGCCGGGTGATGGAATGGATAACTTCACTTATAATCTATTGCAATTCTAATCAGAATTCCAAAAAAAGTTATTCTCTTGGACAAAATGTTTCCAAAGCCTAGTTCAAAAAAATAAATTTGCAACTATAACAAATTCAGTATACTAAGATGTTAATAATAGGGAAAGCTGGGGACAGCATGGGACCTCTCTGTTAATATGTTTCCCACCTTTCTGTAAATCTAAAACTGTTCTAAAAAATAGAATCCATTTTTATTTTTTCTTTTTTTTAATGTTCATTTAGAGAAAGAGAGAGAGAGCAAGCATGCATGAGCAGGGAAGGTGCAGAGAGAGAGTGAAAGGGAGAATCCCAAGCAGGCTCCACGCTGTCAGGGCAGAGCCCTTCTCGGGACTTTATTTCACAAACCATGAGATCATGACTTGAGCCAGAATCAAGAGTCTGACACTTAACCGACTAAGCCGTACATACAGCCCCCACCCCCCCTCCCCAAATCCATTTTTAAAAATACAAGAGGAGCACATGACTGGTTCAGTTGGTGGAGCATGTGACCTGATCTCAGGGTTGTGAGTTCAAGCCCCATGTTGGGTATAGAGTTTAGAGTTTACATACACACACACACACACACACACACACACACAAAACAAGAAACTTCTGAGAATAATGTTTCAAAAGGTTGATCAGCATTGCTCAACCAGATTCCTTTTTTTTTTTTTTTTTAATGTTTATTCAGTTTTTGAGAGACAGAGTGCAAGCAAGGGAGGGACAGAGAAAGAGGGAGACACAGAATCTGAAGCAGGCTCCAGGCTCTGAGCTGTCAGCACAGAGCCCAACACGGGGTTTGAACTCATGAACTGCGAGATCATGACCTGAGCCGAAGTCTGACGCTTAACCAACTGAGCCACCCAGGTGCCCCACAACCAGATTTTTAAATACAATAAAGTCATTAAGACAGTGTGACACCGGGGTGCTTGGCTGGCTCAGTCAGAAGAGCATGTGACTCTTGATCTCATAGTCATGAGTTCAAGCCCCAAGTTGGGTGTAGAGATTACTAAAGAAATAAACTTAAAAAGACAGTGTGATATTAGCAAAGATATATATCAACAGAACAGTGCAAAAAACTTGAGACCTAAATATGTCTAAAAATTCTCTATGTAATACCGCTAGCATTTCAAATGAATGGAGAAAGAATAGGCTATTTAATAAATGGTGTTGGGGGGCGCCTGGGTGGCTCAGTCGGTTGGGCGGCCAACTTCGGCTCAGGTCATGATCTCGCGGTCTGTGAGTTCGAGCCCCGCGTCGGGCTCTGTGCTGACAGCTCGGAGCCTGGAGCCTGTTTCAGATTCTGTGTCTCCCTCTCTCTGACCCTCCCCCGTTCATGCTCTGTCTCTCTCCGTCTCAAAAATAAATAAATGTTAAAAAAAAAAAAAAAAAAAAAATGGTGTCATAACATCTGGGTAACCACCCGGAAACAAATAAGTCAGTGCCCTCTCTCACACCGTAGGCTCCGCTTCTCAAATTTCCCCCAGAATCCTAAGTGCCCAGAAAGCAGGCCACACCCCTGGGGAGTCTGAGGGTTTAGCCAAAAGCCCCAAATTTCCCTCAGTCTGATCGTCTTAATATGGCTTTTCCCTACCCTGTATCTTCCCTTTGTTTCAATACAAAGATGGCGTGCTTCTTTCCCCCAAATCAAATCTTCGAGGCAAAGTGACACTCTAAGAAGCTGTTCTGGGATCACACTGCAGCTTTGAGGAATGGTCGGCACCTTGAGCGGTGTCTCCTGCGGTTACTCGCGACCCCAGTGAGCAGCTCAGCTTTATACCACGACGTGCTGAGGACGGAGTTGAGGTTCACGCACATAAAACGGAGGTCCCTGAGTGAAAAATGTGCACGACAAGTTCCCCTCTAACAGGACTTTGTGGCAGAGGCTGCTGGTTGCCCGCCTGTGACGGGGTGAATAATGGCCTCCAAAGGTGCTCTCGTCCTTGTCCCCAGAAGCCGCCCAATATGTTACTTTCCGTGGCCAAGGGGGCTTTTTCCAGAAGTGGTTAAGTTCAGGACACTGAATGGGGAGATCATCCTGGATTACCCAGATGGGGGGCCCAGTGTGACCACGAGGGTCATAAGTGAAAGAGGAAGGCAGAGAGTGACAGGAGGAGGTGGGACGGTGGGACCAGAAGCTGGGGGATGACCTTGCTGGCTTTGACGATGGAAGGAGCTATGAGCCACAGGACACAGGCACCTCCAGAAGCTAAGATAAGGAAGATAAGGAAATGGGCTCTTCCCTAGAGCCTCCTGAAGGAACACAGCCCTGCCAACACCTCCACCTTAGACCCGTGACACCCATTTGGACACCTTATTATCGTAAGAGTAAATCTGTGCCATTTGAAGCCACTAAGTCTGAGAATTTATTCCAGCAGAAAACAGAGAACTGATACACTATCCAAACACTTCTCTCCACTTGTTCCTCAACCATGAACAAATAATGATTTTATTTAGGATCGGGAGATGCCCACCGTGGGGTACATCCCCCAACATGTCTTGCCGGCAGAGGGGCCTCGGAGGCGAAACAGAAATCACTGCAGCAAGGTGGGGGTGGGCCCCCAGGACAGATCTTTGAGGGGAGGGTGCTGGCTGGCTAAGGGCCTTTCGTCCTCCTTACTTTCTTCCTTCCCTCCCTTCCTGCTTGGCGCACGGACACGGTGACCCTAAAGCTAGACATGTCCTAAGGATGGCAGAGCCAGGGATGTGGCGGCCAGCCCTGCACTGCCGACCTCCAAACGTCCGTACCGAGGGACTGAGCACTTCTGTGTGAGTGACCACAGCCAGGTCACTATCCTTACCAGCTCATACATAACTGCTTTGATTAGGATTGTGAGCAATATTTGACTTGGGCTTCTATTACCATTTCAGAAAAGTTTCCAGAGTGAAGCAAAGTCCTTAAAAACGAAATGAAAAACGAAACCGTAAATTTAGAACCCTAGAGGCCAAACCATTTCCTCCGTTCTGAGTCCCTCGATGCGGGGGGGGAACGGTAAGAGAATCGCATCAGGGCAGAAGAGGGGGAAGCAGATTACTATGGAAGAAGGAGATTTCACTTGTGTGCCTTCAGCCTCGGGAAGGGCCCTGCACGCGCACCACTCACAGACGATGTTGTGCCTCGCGGTCCGGACTTGGTACAGGTCCACATCTGAGCGGGGGTACCCCTCGCAGTCCACCAGCGGCTCACTCATGCCAACGCCTTTTTGCTGGAGGGAAGACACACGGTTAAGATTTCGCAGGTGTGAAGTCCTCCAGACCTCCTTCCCTGTGCAGCCATCATAAAGGCGACAGTAACAAAAGCCGCCACATGCCGATCGCTTAGCACAGGCCACGGACTTTCCCCACACGCTCCCTCAACCACCCTCAAAGTGGGGGGGGGGGGGGGGGGCACTATATTTTTTTATTGATTTCTAATAACACAAGAAATGCAGGAATCCAGTCTCCTCTTTTGAAGTCAGAACAGTGCAGAATAAGCTCTGCAGCTCATCCCCAAGGCCAGCCTCTTGGACTCCTCCAAACACTCCTTCCTACAGCAGCTGATACCTGGCTGGTGGCCTTGGAAGCTGGAGGGGAGTGAAAACCCCAAAGGACATCCAGCTGTGGCAGGACCTTGGTTCTTTCTGAAAGTAAAAAGAGATCTGAAAGGGATTTCAAAAGGTTTTTCATCCCTCAAGGACACACTGACATCAATTGCCTCTGGGGAAAGGAATTGGGTGGGTGGCTGGGGGACAGGGAGGGAAGAGGGACTTTTCATTTTATACCCTTTGGTAGACTCTGAGTTTTGACCGTGGACGTATATTCCCTATTCAAAACAATACGTTTTAACATTTTAAAGACTTTTCCTGCGTAAATCAGAGCACAGCGCACAAAGGCAATGCAAAGTGTCGTGTTGTGTGATAGAGGGTAGAGATTTTGCAGTCAGACTTTGATTTTTTTTACTTTTTTTTTTTTTTTTAATGTTTATTTATTTTTGAGAGAGACAGAGACAGAGTGTGAGTCGGGGAGGGGCAGAGAGAGAGGGAGACACAGAATCCAAAGCAGGCTCCAGGCCCTGAACTGTCAGCACAGAGCCTGATGTGGGGCTCGAACCCACAAACTGTGAGAGCATGACCTGAGCTGAAGTCAGATGCTTAAATGACTGAGCCAGTCAGGTGTCCCAGTCAGACTTTGATCTGAATCCCAGTTTTGCCGCGTACAATCTGGGTGCCCTTGGTTAAGACTCCTCTCCAAGCCTCAGCCTCCTCAATTATCAAATGGGAATAATGGCACTCACCTCCCTTCCCACTCGCGATGAGAATTAATGAGTTGACCTGTGTGGACAGCTTAGCTCAGTGCTAGGCGCACCCACAGTGGGGTGAATAGTGGCCCCCAAAAGATATGCCCCAAGTCCTAAACCCCCAGAACCTGTATATGTGACTATTTGGAAAAAGGATTTGGAGATGTAATTAAGGCTCTTGAGATGAGACTGTCTTAGATTCAGGGTGGGCTCCAAATCCAATGACAGATATCCTTGTTGAAAAGGAAGGGAGATCCAGGACAGGGGATCGTGTGACCAGGGGCAGAGACTGGCGTTATCCAACTGTAAGCCAGGGACGGCCGGCAGCCACCAGGAAGTAGGACAGGGACATGACATGGAACAGATCCTCCCTCCGAGCCCCCAGAAGAAACCAACCCTGCTGACATCTTGATTTCAGACTTCTGGCCTCCACAACTGTGAAAGACTAAATGTGTCATTTTAAGTCACCCTGTTTTGTGGTAATTTGTTACTGCAGCCCTAGGAAATTAATACGCATAAAAGTAACAAGTCACGGCTGTAATTGTGGCAGCAGCAGAAAAGGTGCCCAGGATACATATATGCAGGACGAAAGATTCCATTCACTTCTCTATCTGGAAGCCACTGGGTTACACCTACTGTTTCCCGTTATTAACTGAAGTCCGTAGTTTACCTCAGCCTGCGCTCTTAGTGTCTTACATTCTAGGAGTTTGGACCAATGTTTAATGAATGTACCCATCATCACAGTGTTACACAGGGTATTTTCACTGCCCTAAAAATCCTCTGTCCTCCACCTATTCATCCCCACCACTACCCCTGATCCCTGGCAACCTCTGATCTTTTTACTGTCTCACAGTTTTGCTTTTTCCAGATTCTGGTTGGAATCCTACAGATGTAGTCTTTTCAGACCGGCTTCTTTCAGTCGGTAATATGCAATTAGGGTTCCTACACATCTTTTCAGAGCTTGCTAGCTTATTTAGTTTTAGCACTGAGTAACATTCCGTTGTTTTGAGATACCACAATTTATTTATCTATTCACCTACTTAAAGACCTCTTGGTTGGGACTCCTGGGTGGCTCAGTCGGTGAAGCATCTGACTCTTGGTTTTGGCTCAGGTCATGATCTTGAGGTTGGTGGGATCAAACCCTGCGTCAGGCTCTGTGCTGACAGCATGGAGCCTGCTTGGGATTCTCTCTCTTTCTCTATGTTCTCTGCCCCTCCTCCGCTTGTGCTCACTCGCTCGCTCTCTCAAAATAAATAAATAAACTTAAAAAACAACAACACCTCTTGGTTGCTTCAAGTTTTGGCAACGGTGAAAAAAGCAGCTATGAACATCAGGAAGGTTTTCGTGTCAACACGTTTTCAACCCCTTTGGGTAAACAGCATGGAGCACAACTGCTGGATGGGTGGTAAGAGAATGGGGAGCTTTGTAAGAAACTGCCCTACTTTTGCATCCCTATCAGCACGGGATGAGAGTTCCTCCACACCCTCACCAGCATCTGAAGGTGGCAATTCTGACACACACATAGTACATAGTAGCACCTCACGGGTGTTTTAATTTGTATTCTCTGATGACTTAGGACGTGATGCATCTTTCTATATGCTTCTTTGCCATCTGTAGATCTTCTGTGGTGAGGAGTCTGTTAAGGTCTTTGGCCAATTTTTTTTTTTTTTTAATGTTTTTTACTTATTTTTCAGGGACAGAGAGACAGAGCACGAGCTAGGGTGGGGCAGAGAGAGAGAGAGACAGACAGAATCCAAAGCAGGCTCCAGGCTCTGAGCTGTCAGCACAGAGCCCGATATGGGGCTCGAAACCACAAACTGTGAGATCATGACCTGAGCCAAAGTTGGATGCTTAACCGACTGAGCCACCCAGGTGCCCCCTTTGGCTGATTTTTTAATCAAGTTATTGTCTTTTTAGTATTGAGTTGGAAGAGTTCTTCGTATTTTCTGGATCCCTTGTTAGGTAACTGCAAATATTTTCTCCCATTTGGTGAACTGCCTTTTCCCTTTCTTGACTGTGTCTTTGGAAACACACATTTTAAATCCTGATCAAGTCCAATTTACCTACTTTTTCTTTTGTTCCTGGTGCTTTTGGCATCACATCTGAGAAAGCTTTGCCTGATCCAAGGTCACAAAAGTTTATTCCTAGGCTTTATTCTAAGAGATTTATAGTTTTTGCTGTCCCCTCTTTTTGAAAACAGACATAGAGCAGGGCTTCAAGCTTCAAGCTTTTAGCCAGTGATGGTAGCTAATGACAAGGAACGAACATATTATAGCACCCTGATACGTATTTTTATTTTATATTAAAGGGGAAAAAATCCCATTTTTCCCCATATGCTGTAGAGCTATAAAATTTTCATTTAAACTAAATCAAGTAAACAAGTGGATCAACTTAAAGAAAAATACCAAGGGAACAACAGTACAGGAGGTATATGGATACAGCATCTATCTGCTTGAGGTAGAAAGTAACTAAAGTTTGGGAAACTGTTAGCATAATGTTGAAAACACAAGTTCTGGATTGAACAGGCTTGATATCTGAATCTCACTTTGAGACTTTAAGTAAGTGACTTCCCCTTTCTGAGCTTCAGGGTAACATCCTAACTTCACAGGGTGGTTGTGTGGATTTCATGATCTAACACACACATAAACCAACACTCTTCAGGCATACAATCAGCACCAATAAAATGGTACCCTGGCCTCCGTATGATGCCTCTATCTTACTCCCATCACCTAAAATGCATTCCATCCACCCTACATAAGATGTCTTTTATTCTTCCTCTGCAAATTGATTTGTGGCTTTACACTAAGTGACATAAGAAGAACTATCAGTTCGGTAGCCAGACGACCAGGGAACAAGACCCACCACTGCCACTTCCCAGCTACATGACCCTAGACTAGGTTTGCCTCACCCTGGGCCTCAGTTCCCTCCCTATACAATAATGATAAAGAGCCTTACCTGTCACTCAAAGCTCGGTCTTTAGAGCAGCAGCATCAGCAGCGCTGGGAATTTGCTAGAAACACAGCATCTGCACCTGCGCTCCCGAGCTCATCAGAAACTGAAATTTTAACAAGATCCCCAGTGCTTGCCAAACACACGAAAGCTTAGGAAGCTCTGACATGAGCGGGTTAGCAAAGCACAGATCTTCTGGTACAAGGTCAACAAGGACTGACGATGCTGGTGACATCCGAAAATTTATTAGCTCTGTGACCCGAGGCACGTTTAAGTAACGCCTCTGTTTCCTCATCGCTAAAATGGGGAGAGTAACAGCCTCAAAAGGTTGCTGTGACGGTTAAATGAACTCATCAACGTAAAGCAATTAAAACAGCGCCCGGCACACGGTAAGCGCTCCATAAACCCATGCTACAGCACCAACACCGATTAGTCTTAATTGCTAATATTACTTGCCTCCTGCCGACAGAGGCCGCAGTTGCCGCGCCTTGGGCTTCCCAGGGAGGGAGAGACACACAGTTGAGAGCTCAAGCACAGGCCGCCCCTGCCTCCCAGTCCTCCCAGAACCGGGTGCCAGGTCAAGAGGCCCCGGGCTCCTCCTACTCCCGCCAGGGAACCCCGAGCCCACACTCACGCTCTCCAGCACTTCATAATTGGCTTTGATCTGAGCCTCGATCTCCTCCTTGCGCCGTATCAGCTCCTGGATGTCGCTGACAGTCACTCCACGAGCCTGAGAGGAGCCTTCGCTCTGCCGGGTTTGCTCCTCCGACATCCTGGACCTCCGCGCCGTATCCTGGACTCCAGGCTTCCCGGCTTCCTGGCTGCGGACGCCTGAGGGGACTACGGCTACGGATCCGCCCGCGGGCCAAACTTCCTCGGACATCAGCAAGCGCGAGGATGGGCAAGGGGCGTGGTTTGTGGACGGGCGGGGTCGCCGGAAGCCACACCCCTCTGGAAAAAAAATTGGTCTGGTGACTAGCAAGGACCACTACGGGGAGAAAAGGATTCCAGGTCATTCACACGCGCTGTCACCAGCCGGAACAGGATGATCTCTTTCTAGGTGACTCATTTGCTTTCTACATTCATTCAACAGACATCTATTGAGCGCCTACCACGTGGTTGTGCTAGAGCACTGTACAAGGCTATCTTCAGTTCAGCTCTTCACATCTACCCAGCCCTGAGCTTTTGCAAAACACCTTCAAGCTTTATCCCCCATTTTAAAAAAAAGATTTTATTTTGGGGGTGCCTGGGTGGCTCAATCGGTTTAGCGTCTGACTCTTGATTTCGGTTCAGGGCATGATCTCACTGAGTTCAAGCCCCACGTGGGGCTCTGCAATGACAGCATGGAACCTGCTTGGGAATCTCTCCCTCCCTCTGCCCCTCCCCCGGTGGTGCACATGCGCTCTCTGTCTCAAAAGAAGCTTTTTAAATTTTTTTTTTTTTTTTTTTTTTTTTTTTTTTTTTTTTGAGAAGAAGGACAGAGCATAAGCAGGGGAGGGGCAGAGAGAGAGGGAGACACAGAATCTGAAGCAGGTTCCAGGCTCTGAGCTGTCAGCACAAAGCCCAGTGGCGGGGCTCAAACTCACAGACTGTGAGATCATGACCTGAGCTGAAGTCGGTCGCCCAACCGACTGAGCCACCTAGGCGCCCCTCTCAAAATAAACTTTAAAAAAAAAAAAGGAAAAAAGATTTTATTTTATTTTTTTTCAACGTTTTTTATTTATTTTTGGGACAGAGAGAGACAGAGCATGAACGGGGGAGGGTCAGAGAGAGAGGGAGACACAGAATCTGAAACAGGCTCCAGGCTCCGAGCCATCAGCCCAGAGCCTGACGCGGGGCTCGAACTCACGGACCGCGAGATCGTGATCTGGCTGAAGTCGGACGCTTAACAGACTGCGCCACCCAGGCGCCCAAAAAGATTTTATTTTTAAGTAATCTCTACACCCAATGTAGGTCTCAAATTTGCCACCCCGAGATCAAGAGTTGCACACTCCACCAGCTGAGCCAGCCAACTGCCCCCCACCTTATCCCACATTTTACAAACCCTACAAGCTTAGGTTCACATCTGGTTTTTGCCACTCACTGTAATGTGCATGACCTTAGGTAAATTACTTCACTGCTCTGAGGCTGTTTGCTCATCTCTAAAATGGTTGCATAGTGACAGTAATATATCTCAGAGAGCTGCCATTTGCCAACAAATATTTATTAAATGTCATCTATATGTCATACACTGTCCCAGGAGCTAGAAAAGTAAAGAATTGAGTTACAACTCAGTACCTCTTACATATTAAGGCCTCTATTGGGGTGCATGGGTGGCTCAGTCGGTTAAGCCTCTGACTTCAGCTCAGATCATGATCTCACAGCTTGTGAGTTTGAGCCCCCCGTTGGGCTCTGTGCTGGCAGCTCAGAGCCTGGAACCTGCTTCCAATTCTGTGTTTCCCTCTCTCCCTCTGCCCCTCCGCCACTCATGCGCGCGCTCTCTGTCTCTCAAAAATAAATACACATTTTTTAAAGAATTTTAAAAAGGCCTCTATAAACTTTGATAAAAATAGTGATGATAATAATAATTTATCAAATACAATGTGCCAGACACTGTTCTAAGTGCTTTACATGCATCAATTCAACAACCTTGTGAAACCTGGGTCATTACTGTCCTCATTTGACAGCTGAGAAAACCCTTTCAATAACCAACTTGTCCAAACAGCAGAATAAACTTCCAAATTTTCAACGTGGCTTAACCAAATGATAAAACTTAACATCTAAACATGTGCCCCCTAATATCTTGCCCTCAAAAGGCCATACCATTACTTATGTAGCATTCAAACATTTTCCCCTGAATCTAATCCTGGCAAATAAACACAAATCCAAATTAAAGAACATCCTTCAAAACAAGTGGCCTGAACTCTTCAAAAAAGGTCAATGTTGTGAAATACACATACACAAGCTAAGCAATCTTGGAGCTTAAACAGACACAATAATTAAATTCAATGTGTGATCCTGGATTGGATCCCAGTTCTCTTAAAAAAAAAAAAAAAACACTATAAAGGGCATTCTTGCAACAATTAGAGAAGTTGAAATATGGATAGTATAGTATCGATGTGAAATTTCCTGATTTTGGTACTAGTATAGTACTGTGGTTACATAAGACAATGTCCTTAGAAATTGTACCCCGTGGTATTTAGGAGCAAGAGAGGCAATTTACTTTCAAATTGTTCACAAAAAAAGTACAAACATATATTTGTAGACAAGAGAATGGTAAGGTAAATGTGATAAAGTAAATAATTGGTGATTCTGAGTAAAACACATACTAACACTCTTCTTACCATCTTTGCAACTTTTCTGTAAGTTTGAAATTCTTTCAAAATAAAAAGTTACAAAAATAATCTTTATAGAGAAAAAAGTAGGATTGATTGCATTCGGACTCCTTTATTTTGTTCAATTATCTTCTTTAAATAAACTAACATTTCGGGGCACCTGGGTGGCTCAATCGGTTAAGTGTCCGACTTCAGCTCAGGTCAGGATCTCGTGGTTCGTGAGTTTGAGCCCACGTGGGGCTCTGTGCTGACAGCTCGGAGCCTGGAGCCTTCTTCGGATTCTGTGTCTCCCTCTCTCTTTGTCCCTCCCCTGCTCATGTTCTGTCTCTCTCTCCTTCAAAAATAAACATTTAAATAAATAAATAAGTAAACTAACATTTCTAACCCTGACCCCTCCCACCAAAAAAAAAAAAAAAAAGAAAGAAAGAAAAGAAAGAAAAAAAAAAAAAAGAAAGGAAGGAAGGAAGAAAAGGAAAGGAAGAAAAGAGAGACCTGATAACTAAATACAATGCACAATCTCCAATTGGATATGAGATTTTTTTTTTAAATAATAAGCAGCAGCTTTAAAAGATATTATTGGGAAAACTTGAAAATTTTAATATGAACTTTATATTAGATTATAATATTGCATCAATGTTCTATTTCTCTTGCTAAAATACTGGTGTTCTAGGGGCACCTGGGTGGCTCAGTTGGTTAAGCGTCTTGAGTTCATCTCAAGTCATGATCTCCCAGTTTATGGGTTTGAGCCCTGTGTTGGGCTCTGTGCTGATGGCTCAGAGCCTGGAGCCTGCTTCGGATTCTGTGTCTCCCCCTCTCTCTGTGCCCTTCTCCCACTGCTGCTCTGTCTCTGTCTCTGTCAAAAATGAAAAAACATTTTTTAAAAAAAATTTTAAAGGGGCACCTGGGTGGCTCAGTCGGTTAAGCATCTGACTTCGGCTCAGGTCATGATTTCTTTCTTTTTTTTTTTTTTAATTTTTTTTTTTAACGTTTATTTATTTTTGAGACAGAGAGAGACAGAGCATGAACGGGGGAGGGTCAGAGAGAGGGAAACACAGAATCTGAAACAGGCTCCATGCTCCGAGCTGTCAGCACAGAGCCCGAAGCAGGGCTCGAACTCACGAACCGTGAGATCGTGACCTGAGCCGAAGTTGGCCGCTTAACCGACTGAGCCACCCAGGCGCCCCGACAGGTCATGATTTCATGGTTTGAGCCCCGCATCAAGCTCTGTGCTGACAGCTCAGAGCCTGGAAGCTGATTCAGATTCTGTCTCCCTCTCTCTTTGCCCCTCCCTCCTTTGCTCTCTTTCTCAAATACTAAACATTAAAAAAAAATTTTTAATTTTTTTACAGGTATTGGTATTCTAACTATCTAAGAGAATCCTCTTATTCAAGGAGGTGAGTGCTGAAGTATTTAGAGATATGGTATCATAATTTCTACAACTAACTTGTAAGTGGTTTAGAAAAAAAGCTGTACATAAACACGCCTAAATATTAAAGGCATGGGGGGGGGGGAGGCGTTGGAGAATAGAGAGGGAGAGAGAGAGGTTAAGGGAAAGGCAAAATGTAACAACAGGTAAGTGAAGGATATACGGATGTTGGCAGAAACTATCTTGGAATTCCTGAGGTTTGAAATTTTTCCAAATAAAAAGGGCAGAGTGGAGATTCCTACCCATGCCTCTTGTGCAGCCTGTGTGGGAAGATTTCCACTCATCTGAAACCAGAGCTATTTTTTTGTTGTTGTTGAAACCAGAGCTATTGTTTAAGTCACTGTATGATGTTATTGTCCATATTATCATTATAATAAACCTAGATCCAGTACCTTCTACTGCCTTCATAGCTCTCAAATCCATCCGTTAACTCCTCCTTCACCCACATCCCAATACCCCAATCTTTTTCCGGATCACAGCGGCCTCTGACCTGCTCTCAGCTTCTAGGTTGCCCCTTCCATCCATTCTCCACGTAACAGCCAGAAGAACCCTACCCTAAGAATAACACTGTCATTCAGCTGCTTAAAAGCTTTCAATGGCTTTCCAGTGCTCTTCTCTCGGCTTTCATGACCCTTCTAACCCCTGTTTGCCTTTGGATACACACACACACACACACACCCCACTTATTTTCCAGCCACACTGAACATCTAGCAGTTTCTGATACATTCATTGCTCAGTCTCTCTCAGCACTGGGTCTTAGCACCCTCCTCTGGAACACCATGTCAGGCCAGGCTGATTCTAGCTCCTTCTTCAAGATCCAACTCAGACACTACCTCCCTTGGAAATCCTTCTGTGACCCACCCCAAAGCTAGGGGTGATGTTCACTGTACTTTCCACATGTATTATAAATGCATATTTACCTGTGTGTCCCATGCACTAAGGATTCTTAGAGGATGTGGGCTGAAGCTTGTTTATCTTCAAATGTTTGTAAGTGAGTGTTTAATAGAGGATGCAAAGGAGACAGGCTGAGAGAACAGTCTGCTTCTCCCCCATTCCTGTCTTTCTGGTTCTTCTTACCTGCAGTGGCCTCGGACAGCCAGCAGATCCTTTGTTTCAGAAAGCTGCCACGATCTAGGAGAACCTAAACCGGTTACCTCTTTTTATTCCACAACAAGAAGGAAGCCAAGAGATAAGGAATGGGGAAACAGAGGCAGGAAGCTAGAGCCACACCAGGAAGACATGGTCAGACATACTTCATATGGCCTGGCTGCAAATTTTCCTTGTTTTCCCTCCTGCCCCCAGGAGTCAGACCTACTGGCAAGACAATTACCTTTAGTCCTGTGGCTATAAACCAAGGGGCTGGCCTCCAAGACCCAAATAGTGTGAGTTGGTTTACTAAGTGTTTGAGAGAGAGAGTGAGAGAGAGAGAGTATATATATATATATATATATATATATATACACATTCCACACGTAATGTAATCTCCACACATAATGTGGGACTTGAACTCACAACTCCAAGATCAAGAGCCACGTACACTATTGACCGGGCCAGCCAGACACCCCGGTACACTAAGAGTTGTAAAGAATTTTATTTTATTTTATTTTTTAAAGTTTATTTATTTGGAAAGAGATAGAGAGAGAGTAAGCGGTCGAGGGGCAGAGATGGGGGGGGTGGAGTGGGGTTGGACAGAGGATCTGATCCCAAGCGGGCTCTGTGCTGACAGCAGAGAGATAGGGGGCTCGAACTCACAAACCGTGAGATCATGACCTGAGCCAGAAACCAAGAGTCGGACACTGAGAATTTTAAGTTAGTTGCTGGAACAGCTGCCATACTCAGAAGGCTATTTAAGAGGCATTTAATGGAAGGCCTACTTACAGAGTCACGGACAAACTTAAGGGAGCAAATAAGGGATAATGAAACTCTCTGGGACCAGCAACACGGGGTCAGTTACCACCCCAGACCCGAAGGGGCAAGGAGAGGGAACAATTTCCAAAGCTAGAGAGGGTGTAGCCACCCAGCGGGAGTGTGGTGGTCAGCAGAACACAGCTGCACTAGAACATCTAGGGTAAATATGTCTCCTCTCCCTCCTTCTGCCTCCTGCAGGAGCCTCTGGGAAGCTGAGGACAGAGGGGTTAGGGATAAAGAGTTAGGGAGGGAAGAGACTTAGAGGGGCAAAGGAATATCCAGCACAGTTGCCAATATTTAAACATTTGGGAAAGAAAGATGCAGAGCCCCACATAGTGTATGATCCTAGTTTTACACAACAAAGTCAACTCTCCCATATATGTATATATAATTGCTTGTGATTGCATGAGAAGGGAGAAAGGTGTGGGATTATACATGTGAGAGTGTTAGGATTTAGTACCTGGACAGGGTGTGGGGCAGGGGAGAAGACAATAGAAAAAATAGGATATTTATTAATATGAATTCAGAGTCATGTAACAAAGAAAATAATTGCTAAAGAAAGTGCACATTCAAGTAAGATAGATCATTGTAGATGCTGTTTCTAATGACAAGATTTTGTTTGTTTCTAAGGGTTGGGTAAAGTAATTATGATACAGCCTTTCAGTGAAACACACACACACACACACACACACACACACACACACAATGAACATAGGTGTTTACAATCATGAAAAGTGTTTACAAAGCATATATTTAAAAAATCGTTACAGGGGCGCCTGGGTGGCTCAGTCGGTTGAGCTTCCGACTTCGGCTCAGGTCATGATCTCACGGTCTGTGAGTTCAAGCCCCATGTCGGGCTCTTTGCTGACAGCTCGGAGCCTGGAACCTGCTTCCGATTCTGTGTCTTCCTCTCTCTCTGACCTTCCCCCGTTCATGCTCTGTCTCTCTCTGTCTCAAAAATAAATAAACATTTAAAAAATTGAAAATAAATAAAAAAATATAAAAAAATAAAAATTGTTACAGGAAAGCATATCTATACTCATATCCACACCTATCTATGTATGTATGTATATTTCAGTGGTTGTGTCTAAATCAGTCATGGTGGTTGTTTATAGTCTATAGATGAAGGAGGATAACTGGTGGGTCTGTCTTCTGTATTTCTTTCTCTCTCTCTTTTTTTTTTCTTAGAGAGAGAGAGAACGAGTGGAGAGAGTGGAAGAGGGGCAGAGGGAGAAAGAGAAGGAATCTCAACACAGGGCTCGATCCCACAACCCTGGATCATGACCTGAGCCAAAATCAAGAGTTGGATGCTCAACTGACTGAGCCACCCAGGCGCCCCTTTCTTTACTTTTAATTAGATGTATTTTCTCCTTTTTTCCCTAAATTAACTTGCATTAATTCTGTTATAAAGAATAAAATAAGCAGTGCCTGGGTGGCTCAGTCAGTTAAGCGTCTGACTTCAGCTCAGGTCATGATCTCACCGTTCATGAGTTCGAGCCCCGCATCAGGCTCTGTGCTGACAGCTCAGCGCCTGCAGCCTGCTTTGGATTCTGTGCCTCCCTTTCTCTCTGCCCCACCTCTCTCTCTCTCTCTCTTTCTCTCTCTAAAATAAACATTAAAATTTTTTTTTAAGAATAAAATAAAACACACCTCTGAGCCGGTTAAACATGTATTCAGTTTGTGAAAATTCAGAGAGCTTTATACTTTTTCACTTTTCCATGTATATTAGTCTTCAATAAAAATACTACTTTTCAGTATCAAAACAATGCACAAAATCAAAAAGAAAATTTGAGAACCACCACAATGTTTTAATTGAGGTGAGAATCACATAACATAAAATTTTGAAGGTGAACAGTTCAGTGGCACTTAGAACATTTAGGATGTTGTGTAACCACTCCCTAACAGAATACTAGACACAGAATCACGCCTATCCCTGTAGGTATTAGAGACTCATAACACCTCTTCCTACCATTCAGAAATGGGAAAAGAGGGTTCAAAGAGGTTAAGCAGCAACTCGTAAGCCAAAGCTAACTCACCCATTGCCCCTGTGAAGAATGAGAGTCAATAGTCTGAACTGAAGGGTGGGCCATGTTCAAAAGCTTGGGGACTTTGGATGATGAGGACACAGGTTCAGTACGGAAGGGACCAATGGTTGACCTTGAGTAATCGGGCCCTCCGATTATGCAATGATCAAGCTACTGACGTGATGGCGGTTTCACCTGAGAGGAAAGAGAAACCCCCTTTGACGTGCCCTTGGCCTCAATCCCATACATAGCAGATGCTCCCTGTGCAGGCCAAGGCTCTCTTTGCCACTCCCCAGTCGTGACCTCTGGCAATCAGAGCAGTGGAGGAACTCCTACAGGCTCAGGAAACCCATTTGTGGACCCTTCAGGAAGTTTGCAAACCATTTTTTTTTTAAACACCAGCATCACTTAAATTGTACTAAAAAGTAAATTTTAAAACTGCAAACATTTAGGGGCGCCTGGGTGGCTCATTCGGTTAAGCGTCCGACTTCGGCTCAGGTCATGATCTCACGGTTCATGGGTTCAAGCCCCGCGTCGGGCTCTGTGCTGACAGCTTGGAGCCTGGAGCCTGTTTCGGATTCTGTGTCTCTCTCTCTCTCTCTCTCTGCTCCTCCCCTGTTCACGCTCTGTCTCAAAAATAAATAAACATTAAAAAAATTTTTTAAAAAAACTGCAAACGTTTAAATAATAAACTTACAACTAAAGCTGCATTTAAAACAAAGGTAACAAATGCTCAGTTGTCACTACTTCCTAAATCTTTTACTGTGTTTTAGTTTTACCTGTGCTTTTGAGGCTCTTTCTATTACAGCTGTGTGATGTGTTGTTGCACCTGCCCGTTCTCAATTCCAGGTGTCTGTGACCTCACACTGGTAGTTTGAAATTGGCCACAGGGCGTATATACGCCACAGAATTCAGCAACTGCTACAAATTAGGACTTGCTTTATTGTTTTATTGATTGGCAGGGCAGGAGTGAACAATCTACAGCCCCTGGTCCAAATCTGGACCACTGCTTTTTTTTTTTCCCCCTCACTGCCTGTTTTTGTAATAAAGTTTCATTGGCACACAGTGGTACCAATTCATTTACAAACCATCTATGGCTGCTTTCACGTACAACAGGAGAGTTAAATAGCTACGGCAGAGGCCATATGGCCTGCAAAGCCTGAAATATATACTATCTAGCTGTTTACAGAAAATGCTTGCCAGGACCTACTCTAGACTTTTAAAAGAGCAAAAGAGGGGCGCCTGGGTGGCTCAGTCGGTTAAGCGTCGAGCTTCGGCTCAGGTCATGATCTCAGGGTCCGTGAGTTCGAGCCCCGCATCGGGCTCTGTGCTGACAGCTCAGAGCCTGGAGCCTGTTTCAGATTCTGTGTCTCCCTCTTTCTCTGAACCTCCCCTGTTCATGCTCTCTCTCTCTCTGTCTCAAAAATAAATAAATGTTAAAAAAAATTTAAAAAAAAAGAGCAAAAGAGTATTGCATATTTGAAAGTTGCTAAATGAGTAGATCATAAAAGTCCTCATCACAAGAAAGAAAATTATTTTTTTAATTTTTTAAAGTTTATTTATTTATTTTGAGAGAGAGACGGAGGGAAAGAGAGAATCCCAAGCAGGCTCTGCACTGTCAGATGTGGGGTCCAGATGTGAGGCCTGAGCTGAAATCAAGAGCTAAATGCCCAACCAACTGAGCCACCCAGGTGCCCCAAGAAAGAAAATTCTGTTAACTATCTATGTATGGTACAGATGTTAACTTGACTTATTGTGGTGATCATTTTACATTGTATACACATATTGAGTTCGTTACATTGTACACCTGAAACTAACATAATGTTATTTGTCAATTATACCTCAATAAAAAGAATTTTTTATTGTTATTAAAAAAATGTTTTAATGTTTATTTATTTTTAAGAGAGAGAAAGACTGAGCAGGGGAGGGGCAGAAAGAGAGAGAGAGACACAGAATCCTAGGCAGGCTCCAGGATCTGAGCTGTCAGCACAGAGCCCGATGCAGGGCTCGAACCCACAAACCGTGAGATCACGACCTGAGCCGAAGTCAGACACTTTGACTGAGCCACTCAGGTGCCCCAATAAAAACAAATTTTTCTTTTCTTTTTTTAAGATTTTTTTTAATGTTTATTTTATTTTTGAGACAGAGACAGAGAGAGTGTGTGCAGGCTGGGGAGGGGCAGAGAGAGGAAGACAGAGGATCTGAAGTGGGCTCCACAATGGCAGCACAGAGTCTGATGCGGGGCTTGAACTCATGAACCGTGAAATCATGACCTGAGCCGAAGTCAGATGCTTAACCAACTGAGCCACCCAGGTGCCCCAAAATTTTTTGAAAGAAATCTCTGCTCCCAGTGTGGGATTCAAACTCATGCCCCCGAGACCGAGAGTGGCATGCTCTACCCACTGAGCCAGCCAGAAGTCCCCTGGTTTGGCACTTTCTTTCTTTCTTTCTTTCAATTTCTTTAAGGTTTATTTATTCTCGAGACAGAGACAGAGTTCGAGCAGGGGAGGGGCAGAGAGAGAGGGAGACACAGAATCCGAAGCAGGCTCCAGGCTCCGAGCTGTCAGCACAGAGCCTGATGAGGGGCTCGAACCCACGAACTGTGAGATCGTGTCCTGAGCTGAAGTCAGACGCTCAACCGACTGAGCTACCCAGGCGCCCCTTGGCATTTTCTAACCAAAGCAGACAAGTGATTTGTGCCAGTCTTCATCTTCCTGAGTCTTGGTTTCCTTATCTGTAACACAGAAGAAATAACACTGAGAGGACAAGACAGGTACAATGCCCGGAGGCGCACACCAGGCGCGGTAGAGGGGCAGGTACAGTGAGGGCGTCATGGGATGGGTTCTCCAAAAGCAGAGGCTGAGACAGAGCTTGGGGTGCAAGTTTTTAGGGCTCCACCTTGCTGAAAGGAGGGGGGAAACGAGATTGAGAAGAAGGAGTGGTCGGTGGGGGAGGAGGCCACAAGGCCTTGGCCAACCCCACCAGGGGCTCCGGAGACAGACTTACCCATCGGTTTTCCCCATTGGGCTGAAATGACCTGACCTTTCAACCCCTACTGTGCTCAGTCGCAGCTGCTTTGGGAAAAGTCTCTACAGCAGCAGATCCTGTGGGAGCGTCCAGCCTGCCAGTGTCCCTGCACCTGGGCAGCAATTACTGCCTCGAAGGCAGATGGGGCAGCAGGTCGTTGTCCCTACCACAGGGGTGCACTGTCTTTAAAGCATTTAAAAATAATATGGGGCACCTTCATGGCTCAGTTGGTTAAGCATCCGACTTCAGCTCAGGTCACCATCTCACGGCTCATGGGTTCGAGCCCCAGGTCGGGCTCTGGGCTGACAGCTCAGGGCCTGGAGCCTGCTTCAGATTCTGTGTCTCCCTCTCTCTCTGCCCCCCTCTCACTCGCTTGTGCACATGCATACTCTCTCTCTCTCTCTCAAAAATAAGTAAACATGAAAATAATTTTTAAAAAGAATTTAAAAAAATAATAAAAACTGCTGAAGTCCGTCAACGTTATTTTATCATTTTGTGCCAGCAACTTGAAACATCAATGGCAGTTGCTATAGCAGACAAGCCCCGCCCCCCTCCACCACCACCTTGGCGCCTGACGTTGGATAAGTGCTCCTGGACAGCGTTGTTGATGCTATGATTACGATTGTTCTCCTACTGTGCCAGAATCAATGGTTGTAAAGGCCAGAAGCCCATCTCAAACTAGCTGAAGCAGAAGAGGGAGAATTCGGGCTCACCCAGAAGCATGGCTGGAACAAGATGCTCAGATATTAGGAATCTGTTTCTTTCCCGTCCCTGCTTTCCCTGTGCTGGCTTCATACACAGGCACATTTACCCCGCATGGAAGCAGACGTGGCCAGCAAAGCACCGTGCGGTCAGCTGAACAAATACAGAGCTCAGAGAGACGCTCTTTCTCAAGCAAAAGTCCCAGGGCAAACCCACATTGGCTGGCTCTGGGCCAGGCTCCCATCCCTGAAGCAATCACAGGGTTTTCTCACTGGCTGGTCCCGGCTCGCCTGCCCTTAAAACCACGTGGACAGGGAGGGGAAGGGATGGTTTCGCAAAGGAAAAGAGATGCTGTAACAACAGGGTAGGAGTGGATGCTGGCAGCAAATATTCGGGACATTCCTCTGTGCTCCCAGCAAATATCCAGGACATTCCTTAGTGCTCCCAGAGCCAAGCCAGGAGGACATCCTTCAGAACACATCAGAGGCAGGGCACTCATTGCTTGCACAGTTTGAAACACTGAGACTCTGAGAGGAGCTGGGAGTAGCCCAAGTTCACAGTCTCCAGAGTCCAGGGATCCTGTATCCCAGGCCAACAATTCTCTTGACCCTCCAGGCCATCACTGATGCCTGGTGATATGGCTGCCTGTCCCCTCAAAGCTCAGGCCTGTGGGCTCTGTGCCGGGAGAGATACAGAATAGCCACGCCCCACTGGCCCCGCCCCACTGCACTACCCTGATAACAGCCCAGCCCCCTGGCCAGCCCACACCTTCTCCCTAACTTTGGTGTGCCCTTGTGGGGAAGGCTGTGGGGCGCAGGGCAGGGTGGGGGAAATTCTATCCCTGGGCTGGTGCCTTTGAATCCTCATTCCTTCTTTTTGGGGCTCTGTAGCTGTAGATTCTAGGAAGCAGAACACAAGACTGTTTGGCTGTTTTTAGGTCCAATTCTAAAATGTAACTAAAGCCTTTGGTTTATTTATGTTCTCTGAATATAATGAAGAATCACAAATAGGCCACTGGGCCACTCCAGTCCCAGCACAGCACCTATGAACAGCTGGGTTTTCTGCTCAGCTCTCTTTCCTACGACCTTGAAGGGAGGAGCCTTTAAAGTCATGATGATGTTGCACTTATAAAACTCTGAACAGCCCCCCACTGCCTCAGAGATAAAACCCAAGTACCATAACCCAATATTCGAGAACCTCCCACATTCCTTATAACAATCGACATAATTGGTGACCATTAACTGAGTCTTACTAAGGGCCAGACTTCAAGCAAAGCATCCTACCTTCATTAGATCAGATGATCCTCAGACGACCCTATGAAGGAGGTGCTATGATAATTCCCCATTTACAGAAGAGGAAACTGTAGAGTCTGCTTTTAGGGAACAGGCTTAAGCAATGGAAACTTGACCAAGGCGTGGGGCGCCTGGGTGTCTCAGTTGGTTAAGCGTCCGACTTTGGCTCAGGTCATGATCTCACGGTTCGTGGGTTCGAGCCTCGTGTTGGACTCTGTGCTGACAGCTCAGAGCCTAGAGCCTGCTTTGGATTCTGTGACTCCTTCTCTCTCTGATCCCGCTCATGCTCTGTCTCTGTCAAAAAAATAAATAAATAGGGGCGCCTGGGTGGCGCAGTCGGTTAAGCATCCGACTTCAGCCAGGTCACGATCTCGCGGTCCGTGAGTTCGAGCCCCGCGTCAGGCTCTGGGCTGATGGCTCGGAACCTGGAGCCTGTTTCCGATTCTGTGTCTCCCTCTCTCTCTGCCCCTCCCCCGTTCATGCTCTGTCTCTCTCTCTGTCCCAAAAATAAAAAAAAATAAATAAATAAATAAATAAATAAATAAATAAATAAAAGTTAAGAAGCTTGAGCAAAGCAGTGACCACCTGGCTGAATGCAAGCAGGCTCATTAAGCAACCCCCCTTTGAAATAGCCATAGGCCTTAATTAACCAATAGGCTACTTACAAACAGCCCGTTACCAAAAAAAGGAAAATTCCGTACGTTCCCATACCTCCTCAACCACCCTATGCGTGTGGCCCCTCACCACCACTTTGTGGCAGGCAGTCTGTGCTTTGCTGTCCTGCCCACTGCCCCCTTGCAATGTATTCACTAATCTGTGTTCTGCCCTGGGTGAGTTCTTGCACTGCCACGACCGCCGCCCCCACCCCGGGACGCCCCACATTTGGTGGCCCATATGGGGAACCTCTGCTGGCCTGGGACTCTCCCTGGATTGTCGGGGAATTTCTCAGGACTTTCCCTTGGTGGACAGACTCTAGTTATTTCTTGGGGAACTGATGACCTCCAGTTCCGGTTAGTCCTCAGCAAGGATCCAGAGCCCCGCAGGGAACCTGCTAGATGGCCCTTGCCTGAAAGGGTGAGGAATTTACCCTCTTGCCCATCAGAGGGATCCTCTCCTCCCTCTCCTTTCTCTTTTTGGCCCTTTGGTGGCCTAACCTTGGTGTTGCTCGGACAGCTGAAGGTCTCTGGCCAGGGTGGCTGCCCAGTGTGGTCTGAAGGTCTGAGGGCGAACAGGTCAGACTGTCCGCTCCTGTGAGGGTGAAGGACCCCTTCCTCTCCTCTCCCATTCCCTCTGCAGCTCATCCAGGGTAAATCTGCATGATACAGACTCAGTTGGGACCCATTACTGACGCTGGCTGACTGTCAGCTGCCTAGCTTCTTTTAGGAACCCCCTCCTTTTCCTTTGTTTCCGAGGAAACAGCCACCATCTTGATCTATAGGCAAAACACATTCCCATGCATCTGAGTGGTGACCCCCCCCCACCTCCTTCTTCTGACCTGGTTTGGTCACCCGCTGTCTGGCTTTCCTGTCGTAGGGGATGCCCCAATAGGGATTGCTAGTGCCATTTGCCATGACCCTCTCCTTGGGGGGGGGGGGGGGACATCCCAGTAGACTCAGTCACCCCATATAAGGTCTGGCCCTTTTTTAGACCAGTGATGATGTGGGGCCGCGAGTAAATGGTCAAGGAGGAATTCTTGAGATGTTTTCGGTGCAAAAAGGTCCTTTTATTATAGCATGGGGACAGGACCCATGGGTAGAAAGAGCTGCCCTGGGATTATGAGGAGTGACTGATGACAGACTTTTTAGTGAGTGGGGGTTAGGGATAGTGTAAATCTCTAAGGAATCTGTGCATGTTAAAAGCAAGGTCCCCAGGTTCTTGGAGGGCTGCTATTGTTAAAATAAAGTTGCTTTAATTGTTTAGTAAAACATTAGTCATGAAACCCTTCAAATGTATATCAGTGGGCCATACTGTTTGAAAGGCGATTGCTAAAGTATATCTTGGTGTGGAGGGGTTACCATTATCAGAAGAAAGTTAACACTAACCAGAGCAAACATTAAAGAAGTCCTTGAGGGAGCCGTAGGAGTGTTACAATCCGTATGCCTCAGGAATCCTGCTTAGAGACGAGGAGCTACAGTAAAGTTCTTTTTCTCTGATCGGGTGGGGCGCTTTGACTAAAATCAAGACCACTAGTCAAAGCTCCATTCCCCTTACTGGGACGCCCCTTTGGAAACCAGCAGCCGGTCTTTATAATCCCCTCTATGCCTCTGGACTCACCCTGGGGCTGTATTTTTTTTTTTTTTTTTAATGGAACAAACGTGGGGGTGCCTGAGTGGCTCAGTCGGTTGAGCGTCCGACTTCGGCTCAGGTCATGATCTCACAGCTCGTGGGTTTGAGCCCCGCGTCGGGCTCTGTGCTGACAGCTCGGAACCTGGAGCCTGCTTCAGATTTTGTGTCTCCCTCTCTCTCTGCCCCTAACCCACTCGAATTCTGTCTGTCTCAAAAATAAACAAACATTAAAAAATAGCAATAATTTAAAAATGGAACAAACATGATCCCCAAGGCCCGAGGAAAAACTTCTCATCTTTTTATGTAATGTTTCCCAGCCTCGGTACAAATTCCCAAATCAAGAGGTATGACCTCTCCATGGAACTCTTTCTTATAATACTATTTTCCGGCTTGACCTCTTTTGCCAGAACTCCAAATGGTCAGAGGTCTCACGGGCAAGCCTTCATGGCACTGTCCCCAAGGTCCCAAGCTCCACAAAAACTGTAGAATCTGTTTTGCTGGGTCTCATGGCCCATCTGACCTTGTGGACATTCTAGATGACTGCTCTTTTGTTCCAGCCCATCCTCTTTCCCTTTCCCCCGAAGGCCCGGGGGCTCCCTAGATTGAAATTCTGCTTTACCCTCTGTTAAAAAGACAAAGTTTTCTTGCATTGTTGGTCTGCTCTTGATAAGAAAGTGCAAATCAAGAGTCGGATGTTTAACTGACTGAGCCACCTAGGCGTCCCTTTAAAACTTTCTAAGTCTAGGGGCACCTGGGTGGCTCAGTCCGTTGAGAGTCTGACTCTTGATTTGGGCTCAGGTCACGGTCTCACGGTTTGAGCCCCACATCTGGCTCTGCGCTGTGCGTGAGCCTGCTTGGGATTCTTGCCACATACACACGCCCCCGCCGCCCTCAAAAAAACGAATAAGTTTTGAAAAAAAAATTTAAAAAACCCAAAACTTTCTGAAGCTAAAACTGCCCACTTTAGATTTTCCCACAGGTACCTCAGATAAAAATTGACAATGGGGAACAAACTGATTGACTTTTAATGGACATAGGTGGAATATACTCAGTATTAAAGCTAATTTAAGTTTGTTGGTTTAATTACATGTTATCTTCAGAGTTATCAGCATTAAATATAAAACTCTTATTCTACCAAGGTTTACTAAAGTCGAATAAGCTCACATTATATCTCTGGCAATTGGTCAGCAAAAGGATGGCTTAAAATGGTTACTTTTATAAATAAATAAATAAACTTAAAAAGGGGGATGACACCTGGCTGGCTCAGTCAGTGGAGCATGTGACCCTTGATCTTGGGGTCGTGAGTTCCAGCCCCATATTGAGGGTCAAGATTACTAAAAATAAATAAACAAATAAACTTTAAAAAATTATGGTCAATTATGTCTGTCTCATAAAGTTCTCAAGGGTAATTCTTAAAATAGCTTTCAAAACCTTCGCTAACCTGAAACTTTAAAGTTTTGCTAAGCTAAATTCTAAATTAAGTTGAATTCATTGGCTATCTAAGTCTTTTCCAAATAAGATAAAATACTTCGACATTAATTACTAAACACAAGGTTTAACAGCTTTTGGCTTCTTTGCAGAGAAATTAAAGCTATTTGGGTCTGTTGGAAAACATGGCTTTGTGCCTTACTGAAAGATTATACAATGAAAAACTATGACATGTATTTATAAATTTGCCAACCTAAAGAATCCTGCTGTAATACAGTTCACAATTGGTTACTAGTTTTCCCTAGAGACTAAGGTTTCTAAGAGTTAAAATTCTGCTAAATGTAATTAAGACTGATAGAAATGATAAGGAAAGCAACTCTGTATGTAGGACAGTAGGAGATGTGTAAGAAGAATATAAGAGGTGAGAATATATTTTGTTGAGCGAAAAAGAAAGTAACATTGTCCTAAAGTGAGACTAGCTATTTAGAGAAAAGGCGTAGGACAAAATCTGAATGCAAAAGAAAGCTGTAGGTTTGTGAAGGGAAAGCTTAGAGAAGAATTTTATGTGTGGTCAGGACAGACTAAGCTTGAAACTAATGGATTTTAAAAGTACACCTGGGGGCCGCCTGGGTGGCCCAGTCAGTTAAGCGGCAGACTTTGGCTTAGGTCATGATGTCACAGTTCCTGAGTTCAAGCCCAGTGTTGGGCTCTGTGCTGACAGCTCAGAGCCTGGAGCCTGCTTCGGATTCTGTCCCCCTCTCTCTGCCTCTCCCCCACTCACACTCTGTCTCCCTGTCTCTCTCTCTCTCAAAAATAAATAAACATATAAATAAATAAAGTACACCTGGTATAAGATTGAAATTCTACCATACTCTGTTAAAAAGACAAAGTTTTCTTGGATTGTTGGTCTGCTCTTGATAAGAAAGTGTAAACAAAGGTGTTTTGTTTTTTTTTATCTGCCCAGAAAACAAAAGTTTCTATGTTTTGTCTTTATCAGGTCTTTGACTAAAGTTAAAACTTCTCAAAATTTATAATGATCTGTAATCCTATTTAGATAGGTGTTTTAAAACTTTCTAAGGTTTCTAACAAACGTCCCTGAGATTTGAATTGTCAATGAAGCCTTTTTGACTCATTGGGCTTGTTGATTTGGTCTGTTAAATTACTGGGGAAGCACCATCAAACTCATAGTAATTAGCCTTAGGTTGTATTGTATGGGCAAATGCTATAACTGCTTTAGAAATTACATACAGTCCCTAGGGTTTTAATATGTTTTGATATAAGGTCATCACTTGACATTCTAATCATTAAAATGCTAGGTGTTGGGGCACCTGGGTGGCTCTGTGCTGACAGCTCGGAGCCTGGAGCCTGCTTCGATTCTGTGTCTCCCTCTCTCTCTGCCCCTCCCCCCCTCGCTCTCTCTCTCTCTCTCTCTCTCTCAAAATAAAATTTAAAAAAAACATAAAAATTTTAAAAAATAAAATAAAATGCCAGGTGTCACAGAAATAACTGGATTTCCTTGTCAGCTACATTATAATGAACTTTACTATCAAATCTTTAACCATGTCCATTTCTGAGGGGTTTTTTTTTTTGTCATTTATAGTTACTGTTCTGATGCTCTTGCAAAACGAGTTTTGTCTTCAAGGCGATTCATGAAAAGGACGGGTTTTTTTGTTTTTGTTTTTGTTTTTGACAAATACGGGTAATTGGTATCTTTAAGATCGTAAAACTGAACCGGGTAAGAATTTCCAGAACTAATGGGAAAGCTTCGTTCAAACAGAACAGAAATTAATAATGTAGAACTGAATGAATTAAAGAAGATGACTGTAGTTTTATGACTCTGGTTTGAAACATTGCTGGTTCTCTAATGTTTGCTTTTTCAGATTAAGGAAACTTTCTCTTAAGATATCCATGACTTACAGAAATATGATAAAGTATTCTTTTATGAGCAAATTGAAACATTTAACTTTTCTCCCTACCTGAACCCTCTAAAATTCAGAAAATCTCAGTGAGTATTCTTTCTTCCTTGGCAATTACAATTATTTGCATAAGTTCAACAAGAATCTGTCCTTGTTTTTTTTTTTTTTTTTAAGTTTATATATTTATTTTGAGGCGGGGAGAGGTAGAGAGAGAGGAGAGAGAATCCCAAGCCAGCTCCACAGTCAGCACAGAGCCCGACTCGTGGCTCGAACCCATGAACCATGAGACCATGCCCTAAGCCGAAGTCAAGAGTCGGACACCCAACCAAATGAGCCACCCAGGCACCCCGAGAATCTGTTCTCCTTGTAACAGGACCCATTAGAAACTTTCATTATTTTACCAAGGCTTTGACTGGAACGTCCTATTTGACAGAGACGTGCATAGACTCAGATGGGACCAGACAGCTCTAAGGAACTAAGGTTGACTTTATGGAGCCAATGAAGCTCCTTGGAAATGTTGGCCTGATACCTTGCTTACAGAGTTTCCAGCAGCCTTACCTGGTGAGTAAAGAACATCACTTCCTGGCAGGTGCAGAAACCTCAGGATATTTGGGGGATCCCGAGAAGAGAAATTCACCCGCATCTACAGGTATTGCAGGCATGTCTAATGGTAGGTATTTGGATTGGCTTCTGGCCTCAAGAGGCTATTAAAAGTTCAATCTAGGAGGCACCTGCGTGGCTCCGGTGGCTGGGCATCTGACTCTTGATTTGGCTCAGGTCATGATCTCACAGTTCGTGAGTCAGAGCCCCCGCATCGGGCTCTGTGCTGATAGCTCGGAGCCTGCTTGGAATTATCGCCCTCCTCTCTCTGCCTCTGCCCTGCCGCTGCTCACGCTCTCTCCCTCTCTCTCAAAATAAATATAAACAAAGAAACATTAAAAAAGAATGAGTTAGTCTTGATTTGACTATCTCTGGAAGGTGAATTTAGAGAAAAATTATGTTTCAATAACACACCTTCGTGGATGTTAAATTCTAGTTGATTGTCTTTGAATGTTTGTTGTTTGCTTAGCTAGACAACTTGGAAACCAGAGAAATTGCCACAATGGCTCATATGTAGACAATCTCTGTGCTTGTTACTCTGTGGGGATAATAAGCGGACCCCATGGGCATATGATTATTTGAACAGCTGGAAAACAGGATGGACTCAACAATTGTATAACTCAACTATCACCTTGACCAATTCTGTGTGGCTGGGATGACACAGTCATTCCTAAAAGCCAGAACCTACCCTCCTCCACAGGGTCAACTCGGGACTTGTGGAGATCATAGATGGCCCCACTTTCCTTCTGACTGCATAGAGGATGCCCTTGGGACGGCCTTATCCCCCAGAGGAGTCTTCCCCCATTTGCCAGCAATTTCTCATAATTAGGATATTGTTAAGGCTGGATACCAAACAAAGAGGGCTTCCTGATGGTTTTATCTCTTAATGGTATTTGTCCCAGGAGCTGCATCATTGATGTAAAATTGCAAGTAGAGGCTTTACCCAAGCATGTAGCCGCCACCTTTAATCAAGCCCAGCATGCAGTCACCCACAAATTTAAAGGGAGCCCTCAAAAACTCAACGGCCCCTGATATCCCAACTGCAGCTCAAGAAGGAACCTACGGTTTATTAAAATAGAATGTTACAGGGCTACTGGGTGGCCCAGTCTGTTAAGCATCTGACTCTTGATTTTGGCTCAAGTCATGCATGATCTCATGGTTTGTGAGTTCGAGTCCTACATCAGGCTCTGCACTGACAGCATGGAGCCTACTTGGGATTCTCTCTCTCTCTCTCTCTCTCTCTCTCTCTCTCTCTCTCTCTCTCTCTGTTCCTCCCCCCCACTGTGCTCTCGCTCTCTCAAAATAATAATAAGCAAACTTAAAAAAAAAACCCAGAGTGTTATATATATACTCCAGATAACCACAAAAATTACTGAGATGAATACTACCCAAATTGGCATGTTAAAGTCTCCCTCCCACTCCATTCATGATTGGTTAAACTCCTGGACTGGAGGAGGATTTGGGTCAAAAGTCGTTTAATTAGGGCTTTTCTTTTTCATCCTAATAATCATCATCTTATTTTCCAGATCTCTCTCCGCCCGGTGCCGAGATTCCTTCACGGCCACATGTTTGAGCTGACAGATGATCCTTTCCACTCGGGAAAATTCACACGTGCTATCTGCCTTGGATACAGCCGCCTCTGCCTTTCATAATCCCAACACATAAATTCCCAACCGACCAATGTTGATCCATACGTAGGGACATCTCTACACCCCTCGTTCTGCGGGAAGAAGCCGTTGAAGACGAGACTTCCACTCAAATGCCAAGGATTTGTCATTGCCGACCTGTCGGGGTGGGGGGATGATCAGGGCCACCTCTAGGCAACAGGCTTGAGCAGTGGAAACCTGAGTGAGGTAAATTAGCCCACAGCCACCCCCCCCCCCCCAATGAAGTAGGCTCATTAGGCAACTCTTCTTAAAATAGCCACAGGCCTTAACTAACCAACGGGCCATTTACACAGTTACCAAAAAAAAAAAAAGTTCCCATATGTTCCCATATCTCCTCCTCCCACCCTGTAACTGTGGCCCCACAATACCGCCTGGTGGCAGACAGTCTCTCCTTTGCTGTCCTGCCCGCTGCTCTCTTGCAGTGTATTCAATAAGTCTCCATCTCCTTTGTTCTGACTTGGGTGAATTCTTTCACCACCATGCCAGCCCCCACTCCATCGGGACGCCACGGAAACTGAGGTTCAGAGAGAAGTGACTTACCGAAGGTTGCTCAGTGACGGGGCACCCACCTCTGCCTCTCCAGCCCGCCAACGGAGCCCCTGCGCATGCCCACAGGTCTCCTAGCTCCCTCCTGGGCCCACCCTGGCCTCCTGCCACGCCTGCCCTTCCCACTCTGCCAGAGGCCAAATGAAGAGGAACTTCTCCAGGTCTTAATGAGTACAACCAGGAGACTGGATTTTTGTTTGTTTGTTTGTTTGTTTTTCCTGCTGCTTGAAAATGGGCTCAGAGGTCATTCCCAAAGCATTTCCCAAAATATCTGAGTAATGACAGCATGGCTGGAAGTGGCTAGCTTGTAGGCTTTGGAGAGAGTCAGGCCTGGTTCATTTCTCAGTTCTGTCACTTTTTCGCTGTGCTCAGACACCTCTCTGAGCCTCTGTTTTCTAATCTGTAATGGGGATGTTGATAGCACTTACCTCTGAGGGTTATCTGGGGATTTAATGAGTAAAGAGCACAGTATATAATGTGCTTAGCACGGTGCCTGGCACATAAATCAGTGACCAGAAAATCGGAGTTTTTGTTATTATTATTTTAAGGTGCTCTGCCTTCCAAGGTGACAACTTGGAGACAGATCCCATTCCCTCAGCTAAAGATCTTTTCTTAACTTAAAAACTCAGTCTCAGGGTGCCTGGGTATCTCAAGCAGTTAAGCATCAGACTTCAGTTCAGGTCATGATCTCACAGTTGGCGAGTTCGAGCCCCGTGTCGGGCTCTCTGCTGTCAGCACAGAGCCTGAAAAATAAAATCTTAAAAAAAAAAAAAAAGAAACAAGTCAGTGTCTCTTCTTCGATACACACAAAATACACAGATGACTAATAAAAAGTAGATAAATTGGGCTTCATCAAAATTACAACTTTTGTGTTGCAAATGACACCACCAAGAAAGTGAAAAGAACCCACAGGATGGGAACAATTATTGCAAATCATATATCTGATGAGGGACTCGATTCTAGAATATAGGAGGAACTCTTACAATTCAATAATTAAAAGGCAAGTAATATAATTTAAAAATAGGCGAAGAGGGGCACTGGTAGCTCAGTCGGTTAAGCGTCTGATTCTTGATTTCAGCTCAGGTCATGATCTCTAGGTTCGTGAGATCGAGCCCTGCTTGGGGCTCTGAGCTGACAACACGGAGCCTGCTAGGGATTCTCTCCCTCTCTCTGCCCTTCCCCCATTCGCCCACACGCCTGCACACACACACACTCTCTCTCTCTAAATAAACTTTAAAAAATAAAAATAGGCAAAGGATATGCGTAGAGATTTCTCCAAAGAGGATATGCAAATTGGCAATAAGCACATAAAAATCAACATTACTAGTCATTAGGGAAATGCAAATCAAAACCACAATGAAGCATCACTTCAAGGAAAGATGAAATCTCTAGAATCAAAACGGATGGCCAGCAACTGTTAGCGAGGCTGGGGAGGAATTGGGACCCTCCTGCATTTCTGGTGAGAATGCAAACGGCTCAGCCACCGTGGAAAAGAGTTTGGCAGTGCTCTAAATTTTTTAAAAGTGCTTATTTTTGAGAGAGAGAGACAGAGACAGAGAGAGACAGAGACAGAGAGAAAGCACAAGTGGGGGAGAGGCAGAAAAAGAGGGAGACACAGAATCCGAAGCAGGCTCCAGGCTCTGAGCTGTCCGCACGGAGCCCGACGCAGGGCTCGAACTCACGAACCCCAAGATCATGACCTGAGCCGAAGTCGGCTGCTTAACTGACTAAGCCACCCAAGCATCCCTATGTTCTGTCTTGTAACCAAGACTCCCACTTTGATTTGTCAATAAGTGGATTATAGAGGTTAATGAGAAATGCTAACAAGCCCTGGTGTACCCATTCAAAGAAACTGGAACCCTCCCCAAATCCACATTTTCAGATGCCAGCCAAGGGCCAACCTTATAAGCACGCCTTTCTAGAACTGCTAGGTTAACTCTTTTCTGCACATGCCCTTTGTCTTGGGCCAAGGCATCTTGAGAACAAAACATGATCAGTAGGACCCCACGCAGCTGGGTGAGACCAGCATACATCACTGAACTTGGTTATGCCATACAGAGATCTTGGACCCAGGTGAAATGAAACCCACGAATCACAAAGGTTTATCTTAGACAAGGGAATGGCTTCTTAACATTTCTGTACGAGCCTTTCTTTACCTGAGCAGAGGCGCAAGGATTCAGCACAGCACAACTGTGGCCAGTAAGTTGAAGCTGCTTTGTACACCTTCCGGGGCACAGGCAATGAATATCATGACGTCCAGGGGACTCACAGAAGAAGTACAGTCCCAGAGGCCAAACCTGCCCACCCCCCCCCCACCTGAAACAGAGTTTACAGTGTCAGGGCCCCCCTAGGAGGGCGTATATTTGTCTGAAAGTCAAGGTATCAGGACTCCCCAGATGGGACCTCCTATCCTAGGGTTCTGGCTGCGGTCCAAATAATTCCCTTGAGTTATTAGCTTAAGAGGGTCTACTTGAGGCCATCAGTTCCAAGCCAGAACAGTTCTGAAAAGCCAAGATCAGTGATGCTCTCTCCTCTTATCCCCTGAGCCTCCCAGGTACTGGGATTTTGTTTTTCTCTGTTGTTAAAAAGTCACTATGTCCCATTCAGTAATTAAAACTTTAATTCTTGGGGTGCCTGGGTGGCTCAGTTGGTTAAGGGTCCGACTTCAGCTTAGATCATGACCTCATGGTCTGTGAGTTCAAACCCCGCGTTGGGCTCTATGCTGATAGCACAGAGCCTACTTTGGATCCTCTCTCTCTCTCTCTCTTCTTTCTTCCTTCTTCTCTCTCTCTCTCAAAACCAGAGAATCAGACTATCAGTCAGTTCATTGATGGAGACTACAACTAGTGGAAAAGTCAAATGCAACAATCCATAGCCATGAGATGTCTCCCATCTGCCAGGAGTGGGTGGGAGGGTCACGGTCCTTGTGACATGCCCTCGCCCAACCTGCTGCTTTGGGCAGGAATCACAGTTAGGAAGGCAACGAGTCTGCACCAGAAATAGCCGATCAGCAGCTGAGTTTTAACTTGTGCCATCAGAAAGCAAACCCTTCATCGTGGACATCTGCACAACCAGACGGTCCGGCAGCACCCGTAATGTTTTCACAGCGGCCGCTCCGCAGAGGGGTGTCCCAAATCTGGCCAGCTCATCGACTGGAGTGATTTCACCTGATTTTCATTCCACACAGCTCGTGATGGGGCTGAAATGGCTCGCAGCAGACAACAGCAGGTGTCAGCCCAGAGTGGGAGCCAGGCAACCAGGCTCTGTGAATTCAGGATTCCAAAAGTCAGTGGCAAAAAAATAAAAAAGGTAACTATGTAATCTGATGGATAAGTTCATCAGCTTCATCGTGGTAAACATTTCACAATGTACACGTATTTCGTATTTCGTACATTGCATAGCAGGAAACCACATTGTAGACCTTAATTATGGGCAATTTTTTCTAGGGAATTTTTATTTGCCAGTTACACTTCAATAAAGCTGAGGGGGAAACGGCACTGGGTTTTCTTTTGCTGCAGCCAAGCCAGACAGTTTTCCTACCTCTTTCTGTCATGTTGGTCTTAGAGCCCAGGTGGGTGACCTCAAAAGTATACACGTCATCTGGAGTATCATCAGCCTCTAACGGTCAGACAGGCAATTTCACAAGAACTCATTAGCAACCTCAAACTGCTTTTTAAAAAAAATTTTTAAATGTTTAGTTAAAGAGAGAGAGAGACAGATTGCAAATGAGGGAGGGACAGAGAGAGAGGGAGACACAGAATCCGAAGCAGGCTCCAGGCTCTGAGCTGTCTGCACAGAGCCTGATGCAGGGCTCGAACTCACAAACCATGATATCATGACCTGAGCTGAAGTCAGGCATTCAACCACCTGAGCCACTCAGGTGCCCCTGAAACTGCTTTTTATAAACCTCAAAAGTGTATCTCCATTTAGAGATTGCTTCTCTTTTTCAGTTCTCGCTCTCTTTTTTTTTTTCCTTAGAATTTCCAAAGGGCGAAAATCATAGTAAGAATCATCAGTTACAGATGATTGTTCTGTTTTCAATACTCGTAAGATTTCAAATTCCAGGCCACCCACATGGCAAAATACAAGAAAGTTGCATCCCAGTGACTTTTATTTTTTTATTTTTTTGCAACTCTCTCTAATTGGGATGATCCTTCTGGCACTTATGAAATTACAGGCATATAACAGTTTACATCAATTTTAACCATACGTCCAGATGCAATAGCTGTAAAATACAAAGGCATTTTAAAAGTTCCTTCTCCTTTATTTTCATTGCAAATTTACTTAAACCCCTAGCAGTAAATTCAGTATTTATGGGGGGGTTGTGGCAGCAGCACCAGCTGGAGCCCCCCCTCTTTTCCTTCCCCCGTGATTCGCCTGAAGCTTTGCTCCAGCTCTGGGAACTGATTTAACTTTTTCCTTCCCGCTTGGACGAGAGGATAATATAAACTTCCAACATTTTTGGTCCAACCAAAGGCCGCCATTGGAAATGTTTGGGCTCTTTCTCCTCCTGCCTTGAGGAGGGAACAAAAACCAAAGACATCGCCCCCTGAGATTTCCCCCTCTCATTTTAGCCAGCGCACCCAAAAGAGGCCAAGGGATCCGGCTCCTCAACTCTCCTGGGCTCCTTCTATCACTGTCAGATCCCAGAGGTAATCTGTACTTCTTACAGCAGATTCGGCTGTGGCTCAAACAGCTCTCGCAAAAACCACGGGTAACTGCAGAGCCACCCACGCACCAAAGGATGGCTGACCGTTCCGGGAGGCCATGCAGGCCACCCCAGGGCCCCTGGGCAGGTACCGAGCACTCAGCAAGGGCTTCAGAAAAGAGCTCAGGGCCAAGGCCGCCTGGGTCACGGTCACAAAGGAAGAAGACAGCCAGTGCTTATACAGCTAGGAATCTCATGCTCATATCTTAGCAAGGATGTCCCTTTTCCTTCACCCTTCCTTTCCCCAGACAATGCTTGTACCGCATTCCACTTGAGTCAGGATCCATCGAGCACGTCCTATGGCCGCCAGCACGGGTTGGGGGGTTCCCAAGGCCACCACCAGGTTTGTTAACGTGCTAGGAAGAGTACAGGCCCCAGCCTATGGCCATACCCATGCCTCAGATGTATTACAGCCAAAGGACACAGGGCCAAACCAGCCCAGGGAAAAGGCACGTAATTGGAGTCCAGAGGAAACCAGGTACAAGCTGCCAAGGGTCCTCTCCCGGGGCGGGGTGGGGGTGTCCCATGGGATACACTGCTTTCCTCCAGCAAGGGGTTTGTGAAATGTTGTCTACAAAGGAAACTTGCCTGAGCCTCGGACACCAGGGTTTTTACTGGGGGCCGGTCATACGGGCGCCCCGCTCCACAGCACAAACCAAAATCCCAGACTCCCAGAAAGAAAGCAGGTGTTTGCTGTAAAGCACATGGCTTATGCAAACAGTTTACACACAAGGAACTACTCTGATCATTTCTGGGGATGGTGGGGACCTTCCTGAATTTCAAGTTTCTCAGTGCCAACCAAGGCTCAACCGTGAAAGCCGGCCTCTCTCCTCAAGCCTGCTGGGTTTACTCTTTTCTGCACACCAGGGCATAGTGGAAGATGAGCCTTCATAGTCCCTCCGGAGAGAAGACTCCATGAGCGAGGCTTCTAGAACCCAGCTCCCAGCTCATATTGGGCAGAAGGAGACAACTCAGAAACAAAGAGCAGAGACAGCCATAACCCAGCCACTGCTGATGCGTTATCCAACTGGGCCCAGCCTGCGAAGGAGAGTCTGGGAGGGAACGTGGGGGCTACAGAGACTGAGCCCTGTGGGCTCTCCCTCCCCAGCCCCTGCGTGCAGCTGAAAGAGGCATCTAGTAGTATATCCAGAGTGTGACTGAGATCCACAGTGTTTCTGGAAGCAAAGTCCAGAGGGTAGGACAAAGCCACCAGCCCTGGCCAGCTGAGCCAGACATCTGCCTCCAGCCCTCTGCTGCTGATAATCTGCTCCCTTGATCTGGTAAACATTGACTTGTGCCTAGGACACCAGTCAGGCCAAGCTCCAGGAGTAGAGGTTCCAGTTGGCCACTCCGCACACGGGGACAGGATGTTCCGCCTCGGCTGGGGGGCCGAGAGGGCTGCACTGAGGCCCTTCTCCCTTGGTGGAAACTTCTGGCCTGTGAGCTCCACTCTGGGCTCCCTCCACACCATTTTTCTCAATTAGAAACCTAGACCCAGAGGGCTGAGGTAGACACTGGGGGCAGGCTGGCAAGGCACCCCCAGGAGGGGCAGAACAAGGAGGTAGGATCACCTCGCCAGTCTCCAGACTTGCCCAGAAAACAGAAGAGAGAAGTTGGGAAATGATGTCTGGACTGGTGGAATGAGATCCAGTCCCAGAAGCAAATAGGCCAGGGTTTGGATCTCTATTCTTTTTTTTTTTTTTTTTTTTTAATTTTTTAAGTGTTTATTTTATTTTTGAAGAGAGTGAGAGAGAGCACAATAGGGGGGCGGGGCAGAGAGAGAAGGGGACAGAGGATCCATAGCAGGCTCCGTGTTGACAGTAGGGAACCCCATGAGGGTCTTGAACTCACAAACCGCGAGATCATGTCCTGAGCAGAAGTCGGACGCTTAACCGACTGAGCCACCCAGGCACCCTAGATCCCTATTCCTACCAGCTCTGAGACCTTGCAGACACATGTTCCTTCTCTGGCCTTCAGTTTCCCCATCCTTCTAGTGGGAATACCAACATCTCCTATTTGTATAGAAGGCAATGCAGGAATTAAAAGTGCAGGCTGTGAGGGGCCCCTGGGTGGCTCAGTCGGTTAAGCGTCTGACTTCAGCTCAGGTCACGATTTGGCAGTTTGTGGGTTCAAGCCCTGCGTCAGGCTCTATGTTGACAGCTCGGAGCCCAGAGCCCGCTTCAGATTCTGTGTCTCCCTCTCTCTCTGCTCCTCCCCCACTCATGCTGTCTGTCTGTCTCTCTCTCAAAAATAAATAAACATTAAAACATTTTTTTTTAATTAAAAGAAAAAAGTGTAGGCTGTGGCGTCAGAAAAACCCATTTCATATTCCAGCTGTACCGTGCCCCTTGCTAACTGCATGACTTGGAAAAGTTCTCTAATTGTCCTGGACCCCACCTCAGGGCTGCTGGCTAAGGCTGACCCGTGGCAGGGCTTAGCTAAACCTCAGACCTGGGTCTGGTGAGTTCTTAGAGGGCTTCCTGGAGAAGGTGGCAACTTGAGAACAGCCCTTTGGGAGGGGGGAGCTGATAGGGTTTGCTGAGGAAGGCGGAAGGGGGGTTCCTCCCTGGCACAAGCCACTCTCTGCTCCCCGGTGAGGAGAGAAAGGCATGGGAGGGAAGAAGGAAAGAGGAGAGTAGCCTCCAGCACTTTCTTACTGTTAGTTTGTCTCACCTGAAATATGCTAATGTTGGATCAAGTGATCCTTAAAGGCATTACCACTCACGCTGATTTGTTTTTACATACTGAAAAGAAAAAGAGGGGGGCTCCTGGGTGGCTCAGTTGGTTGAGCGTCGGACTTCGGCTCAAGTCACGATCTTGCGGTCCGTGAGTTCGAGCCCCACATCGGGCTCTGTGTTGACAGCTCAGAGCCTGGAGCCTGTTTCAGATTCTGTGTCTCCCTCTCTCTCTCTGCCCCTCCCCCACGCATGCTCTGTCTCTCTCTCTCTCTCTCTCTCTCTCTCTCTCTGTCAAAAATAAACTTAAAAAAAGAAAACAAAACAAAACAAAAGAAAGAGGGGCAAAAAAGGCTTGATGCAGGACATTTGGGGAGCCCAAATGCAAGAGGGTAGGGGGTCATAACACAGTCATGAGCCAACACCGTAAGCATGAGAGACTAGAAAAAGTTTCCAGGCAATGAGGATAGTTGAAAAGTAAGTTCCCCGAGAAAAGGGAAGGATGGCTCAGCAACAGAGGTTCTGGGGACTGGGGTGGAACGAGAGGCGGCAGGCTGTCCTGGGACCCTCAGGTGAATGCCATGGCTGGCCAGCAGCCACCATTCCATCTTTCAGGAAAGTGAGACCTGAGACCTGAGGACCCGGGCGTGGGGCTGCTTAGGAGGGTCCTGGCATTCCTCCTCCGAGAGCCATTAGCTGCACCTTCCCACCAGTCTGCAGATATTGCGAACCTGGGGCAGGGGGCAGGACCATAACCTCTTTCCCAATACTCAGGCTGTGGCAACGCCAAGGCCCCCTATTCTCCATCAGTTGCCGAGAGCCCTAAAGGAACATAAGTAATCATGACCAGCGTTAACAAGTGACCTTTCCACGCGCCAGGCGCTATTCCAAAAACTTATGCTTTATCTCACTTAATCCCAACCACACTATTATGGCTTCCATTTTACACACGGGGAGACTGAGGCTCAGAGGGGTTCCATGACTTTCCCCAGTTACATAGTTTGTAGCAGGACCAGGATCCAAACCCCATACCCATGCCTCTAACCACCATGGAGTATGGCCCTTTTACCTAATTATAAACCACGCACTCGCTATGCATTCAGGGCTTCAAGACCAGCCCCTATCCCCCCTCAAATTCTCCCTAAACAAGAATTCTGGAGCGACCACTGCACTCCATCTGGCCTTGACTTCTGAGCTTTCTATTCTGATGGACAGAGAAAACAGTCCCAGCCTGGGGTACTGGAGTGTGCCCTTGGCTCTTTGCCGTGGCCCTGCGCTGCTGGCTATTGGCCTTGGAGGTCACACCCCTTCTCTGGGCCCGACAGCATCACCCTGTCCAATGGGGCTGCGGCTAGATCAGAGGCTCCCAGGCCTAGGTGCTTCCAGCACTGGGATCAGCTCCCGCCCACCCCTAGGAAGGCCAGGAGCCCAGGGGCGGGACCTGTTCGGAGTTAAATACTTGTGAACAGCACTCCACTGGCCTCTTGTCTCAGTCTTAGAGCAGGAAGTTTGACCTCGATTAATCATGGTAAGTGCCTGCCGGCGGCCATGGCAGCCTCCCCCTGGTGACATCTGCGGTGAGACTTCCAGACACGTGCCTTGTATCTGAGCCTCCGAGTCTTACTGTCCTTTTCTTTCTCCTCAGACGACTTACAGCAACAAAGGAGAGAAGGTAAGCAGGAGGGGAGATGTGGGGTCAGGGCCCCGGGAGACTGGGATGTCAGCAAAGAGCAGGAAGGGAACTTCGGTGGGTGTGTGACGTCCAAGATGCTTGCTCAGGTTCATCTCTGCCCGTCCCCGTCCCCCAAAGACTTAGCAGGACTCAGCCTGGCCCTGCTAAGAAAAATTTTACCTCTTCTTCTTAAATTTCTACCAATCTATTAATCCTGTCTAGAAGTTCTTTCTAGATTTTTTTTTTTTTAATATAATCTCTCCCCCGACATGGGGCTCAAACTTACGACCCTGAGATCAAGAGTCATATGCTTTTCTGACTGAGCCAGCCAGCCAGCCCTGGAAGTTCTTTCTAAGGTTTAACTTTAAACCCGTGTGGCTGTAGCAAACGGCAGCTCCCCTCTGGGAGACCTGGGCAGGGCTCCTGTGGGGGCTTTCTGATCCTAACCCCCAGGAGCTCAATCTCTACCAGTCTCTACGTGAGAAACGTCTCTTGAGGCTTGGCAAGGCCGCAGGGTGTTTGGTTTCTCAGTTCTGGAATGAAGGCCGGCACAAGGAAAGTGATTAGACGACACCTCTCCATCCGCGCTTTTCTAGACCCACCTCCAGAGACTTAGCCTCTCCCCTTCTCTCCTTCTGCAGCCGGCGAGGGGCCGATTCCTCCATTTCCACTCCGTGACCTTCTGGGTTGGCAATGCCAAGCAGGTAAAAGCTGGGCCCGGGAACTGGAGAGGGCAGAGGGCAGGCAAGAGAGCCTCCTGGACAAGGGCGGGCCTCCAGTAGGGCCTGTGATTGGCCCCTGGGTGGGGAGGATCAGGGCCAGTGTTGGGACCATCCCAGGAAAGACAGACACTCTTTGGATCCTAATTACACAATCAGGGCCTCAGACCCCAGCAGGAAACTTATCTGACATCAGAATGGGCCAGGCAGTGGCCTTTCTTCGCAGGACGGACTCTGTGCCTGGGGCCACAGGGCAGACAGTCTTAGGGGGACTGGAGGCTCTCAGCTGGGGGCCCCCCAGGCTGGCCCTCAGGAACCCGGTTGCAACTCTGTGATTTAGGCTGCGTCATTCTACTGTAACAAGATGGGCTTTGAACCCCTGGCCTACAAGGGCCTGGAGACGGGTTCCCGGGAGGTGGTCAGCCACGCGATCAAGCAAGGCAAGGTGAGTCGCCACCCCAGGACCCCACTCACCCAGGAGGCTCCCACTTGCCTTCTCTTCCCTTGCTGGTCTTTGAGTCTCCTTAGGGCTCTGGTGCCTCTGGGTGAAGTAGACCAGGAGGCCCTTTCCCCAGGCCGACCCGGTTCTCTCCCAGGACGTCTGGTGGAGCTAAGGGAACATGGGCTGAGAGCCCCCACTCTCCCCTCCACGGGCACCTTTGTACAACTTGCAACACGGACGTTAGTGTCATCTCCTTGGCCTGGCCCAACGCTGGCCTCACAGATGTTCCTGATAAGTTGGCGGAGGCCTCAGACATCAGAACTGAAAGTCCGAGCAGTGCCCTGGTCCCCGGGACCCCTGGGGATTCCCTCCCCTGGGGGGGCCAGAGCCAAGAGCTCATCTCAGGGAGAAGCTACGGCAGAGACGGAGCTGGAACCCAGGGTTAAGGAATCCTGCCCGGCTGGGAGGGGTGATGTGGTCCTGGGGTGTCTCCCAGGTGGGCAGGGAGGAGGGGATGGGAATACATCGCCAGGTGCTCTCCTGAGCCACCAGCTACCCCTCCTTTCTCCTCTGTGTTCTTAGATCGTGTTTGTCTTCTCCTCGGCCCTCAACCCCTGGAACAAAGGTAAGGAGGCCCCGGGGGCTCAGGGTACCAGGGGGTGAAGACAAGCTATTGTGGGGGAAGGGTAAGGAACAAAGGAGTGGGTCCAGTTCAGGGAGGGTTCCCCAGCCTAGAAGGAGATGGAACCCCGGGACTGACAGTAGAGGGGAGGGGGGAGGGGACCATGGCTCTAGCGCCACGACCTCCCCTACCGGCCACAGAGATGGGCGACCACCTGGTAAAACACGGCGATGGAGTGAAGGACATCGCGTTTGAGGTGGAAGACTGTGACTACATCGTGCAGGTGAGACGGCTTCTGGGCTGCCCTCGGTCTGTCACAGGGTCCCCTGTAGGTCAGGGCCGGAGGACCTGCCGCGTTGGGGTGACAACCCCAGACACCGCTGTGACGCACACCTGAGCTCCACCTTGCCAGCTGCATGTCGTCTCTCCGAGCCTCGGTTTCCACATCTGTAAAACGGGGACACTCAGAGCACCTACCTCACTGAGGTCTACCCCGAGGAAATGAGATCATAATTACGACTTCTCGCGCGCGACTCCGAACCAAACACCCTGTTCGAGAAGCAGCTTGGAGGTTCAGAGCATAGACTCCAGAGCCAGACTGCCCGGGTCTGAATCTTATTATCTGTGAGACTTTGGGCAAGTGACTTAACTTCTCTGCGCCTCTGTTTCCTCAACCATAAAACGGAGACAATCGCAGTACCTTTCCTGTAATGTTGCTTTGAGGGTGGAAGAGGTTACTACCTTCACTGATGCCTGACGTGTGAGAAGCACAGCTATGCAGTCAGGTTTTGCTAAACGAATGCAGGAGTCATGCACGTAAGGGTGCCTGGCAAGGGTCTGACACAGGTGCTCGATAAATGCCCGTCGGATTCTTCCTATCCAACCACCTGTTTTGCAGATGGGGAAGCTGAGGACTGGAGAGGGGGAAGGGCCACAGAGTGGGGTAGTGCAGATGGGACACGCTCCCACCCCCACTGGTTTGTCTCTCGTAGCCCCGACCCTGGGCCCGGGTCTCAGTTTCCCTATTTGCCAGACGGGCACAAGGCATGGGTGTCAGGGGCGGTAGCTGAAGCTGGCTGTAGTTCCCGCCCGGGGCTGGAAAAACCGGAGGAGCCCGTGGCAGGACGAGGTGGGGAAGTCCCGCAGAGGCTGGACCGAGGGGGAGCCAGCAAGGGCTCCGGGAGGGTCCAGCACTTAACCGCCTCCCTGACCCATCTCCTCTGCAGAAAGCCCGGGAACGGGGCGCCAAAATCGTGCGGGAGCCCTGGATAGAGCAAGATAAATTCGGGAAGGTGAAATTGGCTGTGCTGCAGACGGTGAGTTAACTTCGGTGCCCCTACCCCTCCTGCTGTCCGCTCCCCTGAGATGCCAGGATTCCCCACACCATCCTCGCGTGCCCCCCCCCCCCCCGCTCCATCCTACCCTCCCGCCCTTGTGCCTCGACGCAGACGTTCTCCCTCAAGTCTGACTGCCTGCAAGGCTTGGCCAGGGTGAAGCGGCTCATGGGAGCAACCGGTCCCCCCCCACACCAGCTTCCCTTCCTCCCCTGCGGGGTAGGGAGGGGGATGGCCGTGATGACAATGGGATGTAAACGAAAGGCAGGGGCTCTGCAGAAGGGGGTGAGTGGGGTCTGGGGAAGCCCCGCCCTCTTCCAGCTGTGTGACTTTGGACAAAGCACGCCACCTCTCTGTGACTCGGGCTGCAGGGCCTGCAGCTGGACCGCGTGTGTGACGCGCGACAGGCTACTTAACTCTTCTGTGCCTCCAGTGTCTTCAACTATAACCCCGGCCAGGGTCATTGCGAGGCTCAGATGAGCTCATGTGTGCACAGCATTTCGAACAACAGTGCCTGGCATGTCGCAGACACTCAGCAAAGATTTCCAAGGCTGTGTTACTGTCGTACAGAGACAATCACAGGTCCCATCACCTCAAGGTTAAATGCAGCTTAAAGATCGTTAAGATGACTGAAAGAACCCTTGGGTACAATTTGATCCAATGCCCTCATCATTCTCACTTAGCCAACACATTTTTCTTGAGCCCCTACTACTTGCCAGGCACTGCCCTAGGTGCTGAGGATACCATGATGAGCCAAACCTCGGCCTTGCCCTCACAGATCCTGGGCCCAGGGGGCGGGGAGGTGGGGGGGGTGTGGCAGGCAGACCGTTAAAGTCCCGAACACATGGCACGTTCCCGAACACATGGCACGTGGCAATTCGTTTCAGAAAGGGGGAGGTGACCATCTTGAGCTGGGGTCAGACCCGGGTGGGAGCTGTGTTGGCATCGTGACGTGTGGCCCAGCCTCAGTGGGGATGAGGGCTCAGGGGCCAAGCTGGGCTGTTTTCCACCCATAGTACGGGGACACGACACACACCCTGGTGGAAAAGATGAACTATACCGGCCGGTTCTTGCCTGGATTCGAGGCCCCAGCATTCGTGGACCCCCTACTTTCCAAGCTGTGCGTACGCCTCAGGCCCGGGAGAGGGGAGCAGAGAAGGGGGGGTGGTGGAAAGCACTTCCCTGATCCTCCATGCAGACGGGGCTTCTCTGAGGAGACAGAGCATCTGGGAGCCTGCCGGGGAACTCCCGAGGGTCCCCAAGGGTGGCTTGAAGGGGTAGCACAGAGGCTAAGAACATAGGCTCTGGACGTAACTGCCTGGGTTCAAACCCTGGCTCTGTCATTTTATAGCCATTTAACCTCAGCAGTTACTTCGTTTCCCTCTGCCTCAGTTCCCCATTTGTCAAATGGGGCTAGTAAGAGTGTGTGAGCTGACACGAACGGCTGCCTCTGGTAGTCCTATGTCACAGCGAGCTATTACAGCGGGAACGGGGAGACTGAGGAAATAGCCCCATCCTCACCGCCTAACGGCTTCCTTCCCCCAGGCCCAGCTGCAGTCTGGAGATTATCGACCACATTGTGGGAAACCAGCCTGATCAGGAGATGGAGTCTGCCTCAGACTGGTGAGTCCCGGCCCAACCCCTCCGCGCAAATGAGTCAGGCCCGCCCCCCGGTTCTTGCCTCAAGACACTAACGTGGGAAATGGGGCCACAAGGGCGCGGGAGCCTAGCCTTATGTCACCGAGGCATCTTCTCCCTGTAAAGCCATCACCGTGGAGTCCAGGGGCTTTGAGGTTCAAAGTGATGGAACCTGACGAACCTTGGGGAACCTCGGCACAGAGGGGGTCACAGTCCTGGGAGACCTGGAGGCAGTCTGTCACTCCCCAAACAGTGCCCTTGTGCAAATTAGGAGCAAGTGCCCTTCTCAAAGCACCTCTATCTGTTCGACCTTTGCCATACTACACGGGTGTTGTTACAAGACACTTCACTTGCATCCGAAAGAAAATTGTCATAATAAAGGTACAGGTCTATGATGTATATGATGTAAGTGAACGGTGGTTCCTTTTTGGAGCCTGCTCGGGGCGGGGCGGGGGGTATTCTGGAAGGTGGAAATAGAGACAGGGAGCCAGTCCCCGGCTGGCGCTCAGAGCCACTGGGTCCTTATGCCACCCCGCAGGTACCTGAAGAATCTGCAGTTCCATCGTTTCTGGTCTGTGGACGACACACAGGTGCACACAGAATACAGCTCTCTGCGCTCAATCGTGGTGGCCAATTATGAGGAGTCCATCAAGATGCCCATTAATGAGCCAGCACCGGGCAAGAAGAAGTCCCAGATCCAGGTGGGGCCTTCCCTGGACCCCGGGGGCCTGGTTGGGGGAAAAGAAAGCAGGAAAGAGGTTTCAAGGCTCTTGCAGGGGCTGGGGTGTGGGTGACAGGGGCCAATGACAGTGTTTTCCTTGTTTCCTCCCACAGGAATATGTGGACTATAATGGGGGCCCTGGGGTCCAGCACATTGCTCTCAAGACCCAAGACATCATCACAGCGGTTAGAAGCTCATTCCTGGTCCTAATTCAGCTCCAGAGCCAATCTCTGCAAAATGGAGGAGAGCATGGGGGGCGGGTAGTAGCAATCCTAGGGCGTCTTCACCGGCCCAGATGGCTGGCCCGGCTCCCTGACTGATTGCTACCACTCACGTGCAGGCACATTCCCACCCCAGAGAGTTCAGGTTCTCCGCACAACAGTTTCTCTGCTGGCTTTAAAAGTAGCAGGTGCCAGAGTAAGAGGAAGCCTGGATTCTAGTCTTAGTTCTGCAAGTGACTTGCTGTGTGTCCCTGGGGGATTCAACCCCCTCTCTGGGCTTCAGTTGCCTCACCTTGAAAATGAAGATATTAGGCTACAAGGTGGATTAGGTCCTTTGAGCCAAATTAAATGTGCTGAGTCTGTGGAACCAGCCCTTGGGGAGACTGGGTCCTACCTATTCCCTACGTGGCAGTACATCAGAGTGGACAGGAGCCTGAACGGCCCCATTCCATCCTGGCCTAACCGGGAGTTCACTGTATGACCCTGGCAACTTTGTTCATTTGTTCATTCATTCACCCATCCAATAGATGTGTACTGGGCACCTATTATATGCCAAGCACCCTTTTAGGTACTTAGGATACCTCAGTCAACAAAACAATAGTGTCTGCCCTTATGGAGGCAACAAGTAAAATACATATATTAGATGGTGACAGTGCACACTTAATAGGACGGTCGTGAAAGGCCACATTGAGAAGGAGGCATCTGAGAACGTAGGCTTGTAAGAAGGGAAGCCTGTGGACACCTGGGAAACGTGCCCCAAGCAGAAGGGACAAGCAGGGCAGAGGAAGGTTGAAGGCACAGCCAGGAGATCAGCGCGGCTAGAACAGAATGGGCAAGGGAGAGGAGGTAGGAGATGAGGTCAGAAGGTGGAATTGAGGGCAGATGGTGAGGGCTTTGAACTTGACTCTGAGGACATCACTGTGAGGTAAGCAGAGAAGTGACATGATTTCACCTGTATTTTTAATTTATTTTTTTATTTTTTTAAGTTATTTATTTATTTATTTTGAGAGAGAGAAAGAGAGCATGAGCAGAAAAGGGACAGAGACAGAGAGAGAATCCCAAGCAGGGAATCCCAAGCCCCGATGTGGGGCTTGATCTCATGAACCGTGAGAGCATGACCTGAGATGAAATCAAGAGTTAGAAGCTTAACCAACGCCACCTAGGCACCCCTAACTTGTATTTTTTAATTTTTTTAAAGTTTATTTTACTATTTTATTTTATTTTATTTTATTTTATTTTATTTTATTTTATTTTATTTTTGAGAGAGAGAGACAGAGTGTGAGCAGGGGAAGGTCAGAGAGAGAGGGAGACACAGAATCCGAAGCAGGCTCCAGGCGCTGAGCTGTCAGCACAGAGCCTGACACGGGGCTCAAACTCATCACCCGTGAGATCATGACCTGAGCCGAAGTCGGATGCTCAACCAACTAAGCCACCCAGGCACCTCCTAACTTGTATTTTTTAATAAAATCACTCTGACTACTACGTTGAGAATAGATATTTAATCTCTCAATGCCTCAGTGTCCCCAGCTATGAAATAGGGATAATTGTTCGGATACCTCAAAAACTTACTGCGTGGACATAATGAGGCAACACACGGAAAGTGCTTGAGATAGATACATAATGAGAATTCCATAAATGTTAGTGATTGCTGTTCTTTTTTAACAAGTTTTTTTAATGTTTATTTATTTTTGAGAGAGAGAGAGAAACAGAGGGTGAGCAGGGGAGGGGCAGAGAGAGAGGGAGACACAGAATCCGAAGCACGTTCCAGCTCTGAGCTGTCAGCACAGAGCCCAACGCGGGGCTCGAACCCACAAACCGTGAGATCACGACATGGGCTGAAGTCGGGCTCTCAACCGACTGAGTCACCCAGGTGCCCTGCGATTGCTGTGGTTCTAATGGGGCCCACAAGGTCCAGAAGAGGAGGGGCATGAGGTCACAGGGATGCATCCTGGCAGGTAGGGGAAGCTAGGATAGGGACTCTGCCTCCTCCTGGCTAGGGGTGTTGAGCATGCAGAGAGGAGACTGACCTTGACCCTACTCTGAGACAGATTCGCCACTTGAGAGAGAGAGGCATGGAGTTCTTGGGTGTTCCATCAACATACTACAAACAACTGCGGGAGAAGCTCAAGTCTGCCAAGATCCGAGTGAAGGAGAACATTGATGTCCTGGAGGTGAGGCGAGTGCAGGATCCTTGAGTTTGAGATGGGGAGAATGAGCCCTGAGTTTCATCTTGCCTCACAAATATTGTCTAAGCCTCTACCCTGCATCAGGCACTGGGACACAAGAGGAAAACCAGACTGGGTCCCTGCCACCATGGGACTTGCAGTCTAGCGGGGAGACAGATAACAAACAAGTAATAACACAAACACCATCAGAGAGAGAGTTGGTGCTGTGTAGAAAGTTAAAACAGGCTACGACAGAGAATGATCTGGGGCTACTGCACCAGAGGTGATCTAGGAGGGCCTCTCTGAGGAGGTGACATTTCAGTGAACTCGAAACAATAAGCAGGAGATGGCTGTGTGAAGGGCTAGGGGAAGAGCAAGCACAGAGGTCGTGAGTCAGGAGCAAGTTCCAAGTGTCTGAGGAATGGAAATAAGGCAAGAATGGATGAAAGGAAGTGTTTGAGGACTGGCCTAGGTCATAGAGGTTGGCTGGGGCTGATTCCTCTTGTAGATTCTTTAGGAGTTTGGATCTTGTTCTTCTATGGCCAGAAACCAATGGAGGGTTTGGGGGTTTTGTTTGTTTGTTTGTTTGTTTGTTTTTGTGTTTGTTTGTTTGTTTGGTTTGTTTTTAACAGCCTTATCCATACATAGGTCACATAACATATAAGGCACTCTTTAAAAGTATACAATTCAGTGGTTTTTTAACTACCCACTATGTTGTGTAGCTATCATCAAAATCAATTTCAGGGCGTTTTTCATCACCCTAAAAAGAAACCTCACACCCCTCATCACCTTCCTCCCTGCAGCCCTAGGCAAGCACTCACCCATCTTCTGTCTCACTGGATTTGCCTCTTCTGGACATGTCATATAAATGGCATCGTACAATATGTGATCTTTTGTGTCTGGCTTCTTTCACTCAGCGTTATGTTTTCAGGGTTCATCTGTGTGGTAGCAGGTGTCAGTGCTTCTGCCTTTTCGTGGCTGAATCGTAGTCCATTATATGGATATATCACATTTTTCTTATCTGTTCATCAGTTGATGGACATGGGCATGTTTCCACTTTGGGGCCATTGTAAGTAATGCTGCTGTAATCATTCTCATACGAATTTTTGTGTGGACATGTTTTTCATTCTCTTGGGTTTATACCTAGGACTGAAATTGCTGGGTTATACGGTAACCCTATGTTTAACCTTCTGAGGAATCTGCAGTTTTCCATAAAGGCTGCACTATTTTACATTCCCACCAAGCAACATATGAGAGTTCTGATTTCCACTGGAGGATTTTAAACAGGGGAATGACACCATCCAATTTTTTAAATTATTTTTTATGTTTATTTTTTTTTATTTTTTTTTAACGTTTATTCATTTTTCAGACAGAGAGAGACACAGCATGAACAGGGGAGGGGCAGAGAGAGAGGGAAACACAGAATCGGAAGCAGGCTCCAGGCTCTGAGCCATCAGCCCAGAGCCCGACGCGGGGCTCGAACCCGCGGACCGCGAGATCGTGACCTGAGCCGAAGTCGGACGCTTAACCGACTGAGCCACCCAGGCGCCCCTATTTATTTTTGGGAGGGAGAGACACACACAGCATGAGCAGGGGAGGGCCAGAGAGAGAGGGAGACACAGCAAGCTTCAGGCTCCACACTGTCAGCACAGAGCCAGACGCAGGACTGGGAACCCATAAATTGTGAAGATTATGACCTGAGCTGAAGTTGGTTGCCTAGCCGACTGAGCCACCCAGGCGCCCTGACACCATCTGATTTTTGAAAGATCCCTTGGATGTCTGTGGGGAGGATGGATTGCAAGAAGGCAAGAGGGAAACATGGGGACCTGTGTAGAGGTGAGGTGTAGAGGTGACCTGTGTAGAGGTCCAGGACAGCCTTGATGGTGGCTGGCATAGGGACTGAGGCAGGTGGGTGGTAACAGGACAATTTAGAGATCTATTTGGAAGTGTCTGGAACAGCGGGAGAATGGGGTCTTTTCTTGGCTTTCAGGTGCAGGAGCTCTTATGGACTTTATTTTTTTGGTTTTTATTTTTTAAATGTTTATTTACTTTGAGAGAAAGAGAGGGACAGAGAGAGAGGTGGGGAGGAGGAGGGAGACAGGGAGAGAGAGAATCCCAAGCAGGCTCTGTGCTATCAGCTCAGGCCCGGAGGCGGGCTCGATCCTACAAACCATGAGGTCATGCCCTGAGCAGAAATCAAGTCAGACGCTTATCCCACTGAGCCACTCAGGCATCTCCTTAGGGACTTTTTAAAGACCCCACGTGCCACGTTAGACGGGTGAGCCAGCCGCCCCCCTAACCCTGCCCCCTGTCTCCTACCTAGGAGCTGAAAATCCTGGTAGACTACGATGAGAAAGGCTACCTCTTGCAGATCTTCACCAAGCCCGTGCAGGATCGTCCCACGCTCTTCCTGGAAGTCATCCAGCGCCACAACCACCAGGTACCACCTGTCTCCGACAGCCCTCGGGAGCATGCAGGGTAGCATGGCTGGCTTTCTGGGCCCGCAGCTCACCTTCTCTCTCCCGCTCCAGGGTTTTGGAGCCGGCAACTTCAACTCACTGTTCAAGGCTTTCGAAGAGGAGCAGAACCTGCGGGGCAACCTTACCGACTTAGAAAACAACGGGATAGTGCCGGGCATGTAGGCCGCGGGTGGACCTAGCGAGGCCCCGCCCACCTGCGGGCGCCCGGTGGGCCACGCCCCCAGACCTGGAACACGCCCACCCCACCACGTACCCTGAACTGCAAACCCTCCTTACTGGCCACTCCCTTAGGCCCCGCCCACCAAGCCGAAGCACCAGGCTCTGACCACGCCCCCTTCGGTGGGGCAGCTCCTTGCTCCCGCCCTCGGAATAAAGCGGACACGGGTCCCCCGTGCGGGGTCGTGGTGTTTGTGCCTGGCTGGAGCAGTGACGCCCTTTGGCCTGCAGGGGGTGCTCAGGGCGTCAGCACTGCCGGAGGCGTCTGCGTTCTAGCTTCGCAGCCCAGAGCGAGCGAGGAAGGCACGGTGCAAGCGTTTTGCTAAGAGAGACCATGCCGGCCAGGGAGAATTCTGGAACCGAGGAGGGCAGAGGGCTGACACTCTAGAGGGGAAGACAGTATCATTTCATAGAGTGGTAAATACTATGAAGATAAAGCGGGTGATGATGAGATTGAGCAGAGGTAAAGCTGGGAGGGGGTACTAATTTCAACAGAGAGAAAGCCCCTCTGGAGAGGTGACATTTGGGAGCCAGCCATGGGGAAATCTGGGGAAAGAGCATTCCAGGGGGAGGGAAAAACAAGGGTGGAGGCCTTGAGGTGAAACCGCGCTGGACAGCGTCCTATCTGATGGCTTTACGATCTCTATCCCAGGTTTCCTGCCCTGTGCCCAAACTTACGGACCTCAGAGAGAGGAGGATGTTAGCCAAGGGACTCCCGCTCAGCAACCTAGAGACATGGTTCCCAGCCGGAGAAGTAAAGCAGGTGGGAAGGATCGGAGCCCCTCAGCTTCTGCCCTCTGGTTTTAAAAACCAGAGAAAGGAGGAGCACCTGGGTAGCTCAGTTGGTTGAGCACCTGACTTTGGCTCAGGGCATGATCTCCCAGTTCAGGAGTTCGAGCCCCACATCCGGCTCGCTGCTGTCAGCCTGTCAGCGCAGAGCCCAGCTTCAGATCCTCTGTCCCCCTCTCTTTGCCCCTCCCCTGCTTGCGCTTTCCCCACAAATAAATAAATATTTAAAAGAGAGAGAGAGAAAATAAAAACCAGAGAAAGGAAGATGATAGAAGTCAGGGCTTCTGGGATCGTGAACTTCAGAAATGAAAAGAACAACAGTGAGAAGCCAGAGGAATAATGGCAGCCCCAGGCCCATGCTGCTAGTTAAAAACTATCCTCCCTCTATTTTCCTGTGGCTTATGCAAAGCGGAGAAATTCTGTATCTCAGAAGTTTACAAAATGGTGGCTCATGGGCCAAATCTGGCTCACAGATGCATTTTATTTTGTCTGTATAGTTATACATTTTCTCAATTTTTTATTGTAGAGAGAGAGAGTGCACTCGAGTGGGGAGAGGGGCAGAGAGAGAGAGAGAGAGCAAGAAAGAGTGAGAGAGAGAATCTTAAGTAGGGCTCCACACTCAACGTGGAGCCCAATGTGGGGCTAGAGCCCATGACTCTGGGATCATGACTCTGAGCTGAAATTAAGAATCGGATGCTCAACTGATGGAACCACCCAGATGCCCCTGTCTGTATAGTTTTAAACAAATTTGAATCATTTCGGAAAGTAGGATTATTTCACATACAAATTCTAGGATTCTGTTTCTTCTCGGAACAACTAGGCAGTTCTGGGCTTGCCTTCCTATGCAATAATCAACTAGTGCCAAGTGGTGCATGCCTCCTTGGACGGGACATGGGCCGACAGACCCTCATCGGCTGAGCACGGACTAGGAAGTGGGTTTGCCCAGGCTCACACTCCAGATCGGCTACGTGTTAGCTCTGTGACCTTGGGCAAGCTACGTGACCTCTCAGTGCCTCAATTTTTCTCATCTTAAATACCCACCTCCTAGCACTGCTGTATGTTTAGTATCAGGCTTTTAAAAGAGTGCCTGGTGTGGTGCCGGGGCTATATGTTTGCTCTTGTTATTTTGAGAGAGGGGCCTGGGTAAAGGGTCTTGCCCAAGTCTACCTGGCACCTCCCCTCCCCCACTCCACCCTGGTCTGCATGGAGATGGCTCAAGTTGGGACTCCCTTTCTGGTCCCCACAGCGGGACCAGAGAAGAAAGAACTTGTCCTATGGGACTGAGAGGCAGAGAGGTGAATGGATTTGAAGAATTAGGGAGGAGAACTGTCCCACATGGTAGTGGAGGGAAAAGAAAAGTCCAGGGTTTTTCAGATTTGAGTTTAGCAACAATCCGCAGCAGTGGTGGGTGGAGGGGAGGAACAGAAGTGCCATGGACTAAGGTGGAAATTATGGCAAGAGAGGCAGGTGCAAGAGGAGAGATGAAGGAGGCTCAGATTTGGATGGGTTCCCATTCTGTGCCTTGAGCTACATGCCCTGAGTTGTCCTCAGGCTGCCCTGCAAGGCCCTACAGCATTGGTCCCCCCTCTCCCCAGTGGGGTACCAGCCAGACCTCGTCTCCTCTACTCCCCCTTCCTTCATTCAGCTGAAGCTCCACAGATCTGCTGGTCCCCAAATGCCCTAGGAAGCATTAGCCTCAGGACCTTTGCACTCACGGTTCCTTCTGCCTGGAATACCCTCCCTCCAGGTGTCCACTGTATTTAAAATGCCCCCCCCCCCGCCCCAACTGATCTCCCCTTTCTGTAGCTGTTTTTCTCCTTTATCATGGCATTTATTTTAAGTTTACTTGAGAGAGAGGGAGAGAGAGAGAGAAGGAGTGGTGGTGGGGCAGGGAGAGAGAATCCCAAGCAGGCTCTGCACTCTCGGCGTGGAACCCAATGTGGGGCTCGAACTCACAAACTGCGAGATCGTGATCTGAGCCGAAATCAAGAGTTGGACACTTAACTGAGCCACCCAGACACCACCACAGCATTTATTCTTTATGTCTGCTTGGATCACTCACAAGAACACAATCACATAAAGACAGGGAATGTGTTTTCTTCGCTCCTATACCCCCAGCACTTAGAGGACTGTCTGACACATAGTAGGCGCTCAGTGATGCCGGTGAATGAACAGAAGAATGGCCAGCAGGTGCTCTTTTCCTTTCCTGGCTCAGTTCCGCCCTCGGCCTTTTCCATCCCCTCCCCCACCCCCCAGTCCACCTTCAGTGGTGCTCACCTGTCCGGATGTACATTTCCGAAAAACAGCCCGCCGCCGAGGACCCCTCCCCCGCCTTCGTTTCTTCTGCTCACGAGTGAGGCTGCAAAGAACATCCTTGTACATATTGTTGTCTGCTTGTGGCTTTCAGGCGCAATTGCAGACAGTGGAACATTTGTGCAGGTTTATGTGCACTTTGAAGCTGGTTGTATCCGATTTTTCCTCCTAAAGTTTGCGGCAATTTAAGCTTACACTAATGGTGCACGAGTGCCCCCTGCCCCGGCCTCGCCAACATTGACCATTTCGTGGTATAGTTTGCATTTCTCTAGTAAGGAGTGAGGTATGGCATTTTTTCAGTCGTGCTGCTTACTGTTGAGGTTTTGCGTCCGTCCTTCTCCCAGGTGAGTGGATATCGTCTAACAAACTCTCCACGGGCCCCTGGGCTACCCCACCACTGGATCAGGCAGGGTTGAGACCCACGGGGCACAGAAGATCTGGGATACCATAACACTGGCTACACTTCATGCTGCTCAGCTTGTGACTATTTTATTAGTTCCTTTCCCCTCAAATGCAAACTAGAGGGCTATCTCCTTAAAGGGAGTATTCCACATTTTTGAGATACCTACCAGTTTTCCAATTTTTTCCAGTGATGGCAATAGGATATTTGAGCTTGTTTCCTAATTGCAAACCTCTAGCAGCGTCAGATACCTAAGATTTTTAAAGTTCTAGAAACAAAACCTGAAGGCAAAACAAAAACAAAAAGCAAACACACACGCACGCACGCGCGCGCGCACACACACTCACACACACACACACACACAAAACAACTTGGGGCGCCTGGGTGACTCAGTTGGCCAAGCGTCTGACTTGATTTCGACTCAGGTCATGATCCCAAGGTTCGTGAGTTCAAGCCCCGCATTGGGCTCTGCACTGACAGTGCGGAGCCTACTTGGGATTCTCTCTCTCCCTCTTTCTGCTCCTCCCTGGCTCATGCTTTCTCTCTCAAAATAAATAAATAATCTGAAAAACAAACAAACCGACAAAGCATTAAAAGTTCCGGTCTGACTATAACTTGGCCCAGTTCACAGAATCCACCTATCAGACTTGGAGTTTAAGAACCACTGGTCCGACTGGACCACACCACACTTAGCTCCTTGTACCTCAAGAGCCCAGCCAGCCCACCTCTGTGTGAGCAGGGTGTACCTAATCAGAAAGGAAGGAGGAGAGCAGAGGGAGAGAGGAGAGCAAGAGAGACGGCGTATCTGTAAGAAAAGTCAGTATATTTATGGTTTGCTTTATAAAAGTTACTATAATACAATGGTACATAGTATTGAATTCACAAAAATATGAACAAATATTTACAACAAGACACACCCACAACGGAAACACTTCTCTTCAAAACAAGTTACGTACGGATGACAGAGTCTATATGCACAAACATCCCTAAAACTTATGGGTTCTCTTCTTTGCAGGAGGAGAGAGGCAGAGAGGGAGGGACAAGAAAAAAAAAGAAAAAAAAAAGTAGGAACCCCCAACTTTTCAAAAGCAAAGATTTGTTCAATGAAAATGAAGGCATCGAAAGAAAAACGAGCCACGTTTCTGGATATGGCCAACCATTTTTGGGGTGGGGCGGGGGGTTCCCGGGTACCGGTGAGGGTGCAGCCCCTGGCCCATTGGCCAAGGTGAGGCCAGGGTGAGGGACGAGGGTGGCCCCCAAGCCTGGTTTCCTCACATCCCCCTCCACTTCTATGGGAAGAAGGGAGAGAATGAAGGCAGCCCCTTGGGGGCCGCACAAGCAACTTAAATCAACCATCTCTACAAACTACACATTTCCTCATGTGAAAAATAAATATTTCCTCAGTTGCACAATTAGGCAGAAAACCGCAAACGGAAGAGAAGGTCACCGCTGTGCCCAGGTCCCTCCTCTGTGTCTTAATGCCCCCGATTTCATCGACCTCGACCTTGAAACTGGTGGGCACAATCTCAAACAGAGAGGGCATGGGGTAAAGAAATTAAAAAAAAAAAAAAAAAAAAAAGAACACAACAAAACCACCAACGACAAAAAAAAAGAGAGAGAGAGAGAGAGAGAAATAACAATTCTTTGTACAGAATTTACATGATAACAAGCTTGACACAAGCTGAGATACCAGAGGCTCCGGGCCTGCATCCATCCGCAGGGTGGGGGCTTCCCCGCTGGGAGCTCTCCCGTCTTGGTGAGGACTCCTGGTCACAACAGTCACTTTCCAGAAATTATTTACATGCCTGCTCTGCTTTCTGGGGTGCGAGGGACTTGCTTTTGTGTGTGTGTGTGTGTGTGTGTGTGTGTGTGTGAAAGAGAGAGAGAGAGAGAGAGAGAGAGAGAGAGAGAGAGAGAGAGAGAGAGAGAGATTTTTGGAAATACAAAGAAATGAGCAAAAAAGTCTCCCCACATGTTTCTACAAGAAACAATGTTCCCGAGAAAAAGTCCTTTATGGCAGCCTATATACAGAAGTTGGTTCTGAACTTCAAAAACCTATTTCTTCCCTTCGTTTTGATTTTATACACGCACAAGAAAAAAAAAAATCTATGGAAATAAACCCTGAAGAGGATGATGGGGAAGAGGGTAAAAGGAGTTAAAAAATAAAAAACAAAAAACTGTCAGACTTAGATCTGAGCTTTAAAAATCTTCTCCAAGATTTTCCTTTCTCTGGGAGAATAATCTCACTCTGAAAATAAATACGCTCTTGCCTCCTTGGGATGAGGGGGCTGCTGGCAGGGTGAGTTCGGGTATGGGCCAGGGGCAAGCGGGTGAAGCTTATAGACCAAAAAAAAAAAAAAAAAAAATATGCCACACGCATCTGGTCAGAGACCCGAAGTGGCGGGACTAGGGGACCCGCCTGCCCTGGGAGGCCCTCCTCCTGCCCTGGGGGGAGGTGAGAGCAGGAGAGAGTAGACAGGACCCTTCCCAGTGCCCCCACGCCCACACTGGGGCCTCCGGGAGGCTCCCTCATTGCTGGCATTCGAATGAGAAAGTAAACATTGAACCCAAGATTCTGGGGGTGGCAGGGTGTGGGGTGGCAGGGAGAGCCCAGAGGGGAAATTCCTGCCTGGGACCAGCTTGGCTCCACCAGGGTCTGCTAGGGGAAATGGCGCCCCCAGGCTGCTGGGGAAGGAACAGAAGGGGGGGTGTCTTCTCCTCACTGAGTCGCTGCCAGCAGAGAGGGGGCCTTGCGTAGTGTTCTGAGGTCACAGCCTGGGGCTGACCCCCCTCCTCTCTGCAGCACCTGGCCCAGCGCCCTGGCCCGGGGGTTCCGGGACGCGGGCCGACACGCCACCATACCGAGGCCTCTGCAGCCCCCGCCGGGGGTCCCCGCTCTCTGATTCTGCCTTCACATTTCAACGGTTAAAATGTCTTTTCTTACGACGAGGAAGAGAGTAAAGAGAAGACAAAACAACATAGCAGCATTCGTGGACAGAGGCTGACCGGGAAAGAGAAGGACAGAGACAGAGACGGAGAGCGAGAGACACGGACAGAGAGAAGTTTACGCTGGAGTTGAACAAAAATCCTGAAGGGAGCATTTTAAAAAAACCAAAGAGACATGGGCCGAGAGACACAGAAGCCCTTTCCCACTGAGGGGCTGGAGCTGCGCTGGGTTCCGGGGGTAGTGTTGGGGGCGCCAGGCCCTGACATGGCCGCTGGGTAGGGGACAGCACCTGAAATGGGGGTGGGAGGTGGGGCTGGGCCCCGGGGGCCGGGGGCTCCACGCGCGGGAGCCCCAGGGCAGCACGGGCGGCCTTCTGCGGGGCGCCGGTGCGGGGCCTAGTTGAGGGTCCCCCGGCAGTTCTCGGAGCCGCACAGGCAGGGGATCTTGACGTCCTCGATGGGGAACTTGTAGTCGTAGGTGATCTCCTCATTGACGTTGATGTGCTGCTTTGAGTAGATGACGATCTTCTTCTGCGACTCCACCGTGATCACCTTGGCATAGCAGTTGGGCTGTGGGTGAGGCGGGAGGGGAGGGTGAGCCGATGACCCACCAGGCACCCGACCCGGGCCCCCCAAACCCGACCACGCTCCATGCTCAAAGCCTGACTGACTTGCTTCTCGCCCCCCATTTCCACTGGCCACCTGCTCCAGGCCCCCGGCTCCCCTGTCTGGGTGACAGGGACCCTTGCCTCTGATAATAAATAAGAATGATGACAATGGTGATGATACTAAATTATTCTCCAGGGCTGCGATTTCCATTTACACTACAGGCGACTTCCAAGTTTTTGTATTTCTAGCTCAGGCCTCACTTCTGAGCTCCAGAGAAGGGGTCAGCCAACCCCGGCCGGCAGCTGCCTGTTACTGCAAGTCGAGTTTTCCTGGCACACAGCCACACCCATTCATTTACACACTGTCTACAGGCTGCTTTTGTTACAATGGCAGTTAAGGAGTTGCTAAGAGATTGTCTGGGCCACGAAGCCAAAAATATTTACTATCAGGCCTTTTAAAGAAAAGGATTGCTGGACCCTGCTCCAGACCCAGAAATCCAAGTGTCTGCTTGCTATCTGCCTTCGGCAGCTCCTGGAGACGTTTTTGACTCAGTAAGCTCAAACCTCAACTGTAGGGCGCCCAGGCCCCCAAGCAGCTGTCTCCCACACCTCCTTCTTACACCGAGGCCGGCTCTGGCCCACTGCTGTGCCCAGAGGGTTCTCCCTCCAAAGGACCTACTGATTCTGTCTACTGCCCTTCACCTCCACTGCCGCAGCCCCAGCCAGGTCTCTCTCATCACTCGGCTGGACCTCAGCAGCGCCCGCTACCTCGCTGTCCTCTGAGATAATCTACTCCTGACCCAGCAGCCAGGGAAATCTTCCCAAAGGAAGAGCAGACCCAGTGGTCTCATGGCTCGAAACCTGACAGTGGCCCGCTTGCTTGGCTTTTAGAGAAACTTCTCAGCTCGGCCTGCAAGGCTGAGTGATCTGGCCACCCCAAGCCTGCCAACCTCATTCTCTTACCCGCCCTCTCAATCCCTACTCCATCCCTACTGTCCGCTTTGCTGTCCCTTCAGGGCCTCATTGAACGGAACACTTGCCCCACTCACTGCCACCTGGGTGATCCCCTCCTAACCCTCAGGTGCCACAGGGAGGCAAGAGGAAGTCCCTACTGGCCCCAGTGTTGCTCCAGTCACAGTCGTGAGAGCTAGCTGTGTCCGCTGTGTCAAAGGGAACTCATTGGGGCGCCTGGGTGGCTCAGTCAGTTAAGCGTCCGACTTCGGCTCAGGTCATGATCTCACGGTTTGTGAGTTCAAGCCCCGCACTGGGATCTGTGCTGACAGCGCAGAGCCTGGCACCTGTTTCGGTTTCTGTGTCTCCCTCTTCCTCTCTGCCCTCCCTCCCTTGCTCGAGCTCTGTCTCTCTCTCTCTCTCTCTCTCTCTCTCAAAAATAGATGAACATTTAAAAAAAGAGAGAGAGAATTCATTGGTTCTCCCGACAACCTACAAGGAGGGACCATTACCATCCCTGTTTTACAGATCAGGAAACCGAGGCACTGAGACGTTAACTAACTAGCCTACAGTCACTTGCTAAGTAGCAAGGTCATGACTCGAAACAAGAGTTGGGCATATCTGCTCTGGAACTAGCCTGTCCCCTGTTTGAAGCTCCCTGTGCCTATCTTCGGCGTGAGAACCCCCCTTGTTGTCAACACTCACTGCCCCCTGGACCAGTGCCATCCACCACTGTCACCACTAGCCACGTGAGACTAAGTTAAAATTAAACTCAATTAAATTAAAAACTCAGTTCCTCAGGGGGCGCCTGGGTGGCTCAGTCGGTTGAGCGTCTGACTTCAGCTCAGGCCATGATCTCCTAGTCCACGGGTTCGGGCCCTGCGTGGAGCTCAGTGCTGACAGCTCAGAGCCTGGAGCCTGCTTCCGATTCTGTGTCTCCCTCTCTTTCTCTGCCCCTCCCCTGCTCGCACTCTGTCTCTGTCTCTCTCAAAAATAAACAAACATTAAAAAATAAGTTTAAAAAAACCCAAAAACCAAAAGTCAGTTCCTCAGTGGCAGGGGCCACATTTTAAGTGCTCAACCCCATGGGCAGCCGGTACCACAACAGTGGCCACTACGGATGCTGTGCCGCTCACAGAGTTCCGCTGGACAGCACCGCCCCGGGACCGGAGGCCTCGGAGGGCCGAGCCTGACCGCCGGCGGCACAGCAAAAGGCCAGCACGGAGGAGGAACCGGGTAAACGTGAACTGAGCGGACTACTTCCGGAGTGAACTGAGGGGACGACTTCCGGAGTGAACTGAGCGGATTACTTCCGGAGTGAACTGAGAGGACTACTTCCGGAGTGAACGGAGGGGGACTACTTTCAGAGCACCTCGAGTCTCGTCACGCCGTTTTGCGGAAGGGAAAACTGAAGCTCAAGGGAGCAAAACGCGGTGTATGAACGAGGCCTCCCCCCCACCCTGCCTCCATCACCCTCGGGCAACCAGAGCTTGGGACGGAGGCCATGCCGGTTCCGTGCCAGAAGCTTCTGGGTCCTTTGGGCACAGCGGCAGGGGCAGCAGCGGCCCCCGGACAGGCACTCACGTTGCAGCTGTGGTTGATGAAGCGCGCGAAGTTGCCGCACTTGGTGGCGTCGATGATGGTGTCGTGGTCCACCCGGAACATGTAGCTGCTGCCGATGCCCTCGTCCTCATAACGCTTTTCCCGCATGTCCGCGATCACCTGGCCGGGAGCAGGCCTCAGTCGGGGCTGGCCCGGCCCGCTCCCACCCCTGCTCCCAGCCTGCCGGGCGGTGCCTACCTGGCGGATGTTCTGGCCCACGTACTCAATGACCATCTCGTCGGCCGCGATGGGCTCCATGGCGAACAGGCCCCAGTCGTGAATGTGGCTCTTGCAGAATTTGAGCTTCTTCTTCCGGAACTGGGGGAGGGAAGGGGCTGAGAGGTGAAAGGCCTGGCCGCAGCCCCGCTGCCACCCGGCGGCCCTGGGTGGGGCCCGGCCTCACCTTGAGCTGGTTGAACTTGAGCAGGTCACTGTCACAGCTGCCAGTGAAGGAGGACAGGAGGCGGCGCTGTTCAGAACGCCGCTCCGAGCCGGCCCGAGTGGAGGCGTGTGGCTGTGCCGGGATGCTCATGCCCTGTGAGGGGGACGGGGGGACGGATCAGGAGGGGTGGGACCGCCCTGCTCACCGTGGCACCGGGACCGGGGTCCCTATCACACCCTAAGCCCCGGGTTCCTGTCGTCCCACCTTCTCAGCCTCCTTGCTCTGGGCTTGGCCGTGCCTGTCCCATCCCTACTTGTCCCCTCTCCTCTTCCCTGGTCCTTCCTGCCAGAATGTGAACGTCCTCAACGGCCTCCGGTCAGAGAACAACACAACTTTTCCTTCACACTTGCCGTCTTTCCTGTCCCAGCTAGAAGACTTGGAAAGAACTCCACTTCCGGGAGACAAGATGGTGCGTGTCCCTCCACCCTGTCCCCCGTGGCTCTCACCACGGGCCCTCCGACCTCCCCAGGCTTTCGAGATCATGGCTCTTTCCTTGGCACCCTTCCTTCTCTTCCTTCCCTCGGCCACCCTCGTCCTCTGCCCTCCTGCCCTCACGCCCTCTCCCTGGGTGAGCTCTTCCTTGCCGTGACCTCCCATGAACATTTCCATCCCGATGACTGGAAGTCTCTCCCCTGCTCCAAGTTCTCTACTGCACCCGTATATCGAACTGCCTAAAAGACCTCACTCCCTGGATGTTCCACAAACCCCAAAACGCAAGCTTCCCACCTCAGAGCTTGGCATCCAGCTCCCTGGTTCCCCAAGCCAGACCCAGCTGCATCCCAGCCAGGTCCTTGGTCTCCTCCGGCCAATCCAGCCCCCAGTGCTGTCCTTTTGGCTTCCCGATATCCCACTGTTCCTGCTATTCTTTCAAAAACATCCACTTTTTTCTCACAGCAAATCAAGTTGAACCTACCCAAATGTCTGGACTGGGAAATGTAGCAGCTGTGCACGGTCTCCCCTGTGGACCCTTGGGGTCAACTCTCCACACGGCAGCCAGCGTAAGCTTTGAAAATCGTGGGCCGAGCCACGTCACCCTCACCCTCTCTCTGGAAGCCCTCATGTGGCTGTCACACACAGAATACAAATCTAACCTCATCACCACAGCCTCCAGGGCCCTGAGGACTTGTTGTTCTGTCTCTGGTCTCAGCTAGTCTTTCCTTTCCTTTCTCACGCCACTGAGATCCGCACCCCCCACCCCCACCTCAGGGCCTTTGCACATCCTGTTCACTCTGTGCATGACTTCGAGTCATTCTTGAAAAGCATGACTTCCAGACTTAGTGACCCCCTCTCCTGTCTTGTTTTGTTTTGAAGTAGGCTTCATGCCCAGCATGGAGCCCAATGCAGGGCTTGAAGTCATGACCCGGAGATCAAGACCTGAGCTGAGACCAAGAGTCAGATGTTCAACTAAGCCATGCAGGCACCCCATCCCCCCTCCTGTTTTAACTTTAAAAGAACGTGTTTTTTTTTTTTTAATGTTTATTTATTTTTGAGAGAGAGAGACAGACAGAGCATGAGCAGGGGAGGGGCAGAGAAAGAGGGAGACCCAGAATCCGAAGCAGGCTCCAGGCTCCGAGCTATCAACACAGAGCCTGATGCGGGACTCAGACCCACGAGCCAGGAGATCATGACCTGAGCCGAAGTCGGACGCCTAACCGACTGAGTGAGCCATCCAGGCCCCTAACCTTCATTTATTATTATTTTTTTAATAAAGTAGGCTCTACACCTAACATGGGGCTTGAACTCAAAACCCCGAGATCAAGAACTGCACGCTCTACTGACTTGAGCCAGCCAGGCTCCCCTCCTGTTTGAACTTTTTCTTGAAGCCTTTTTCTACTTCTCTGTGGTCTCTCCCAGCTATTCACGTGGCTCATTTCTTCACTTCATTCAGGTCTGGCTCAACTGTCACCTTCTGTGACCCCTCTGACTCCCCAGTCCCTAACCTCCTCTCCTGTTTTCCCCACCTGGAATTCTATGTTTATTTGTTCGCTTGATCATTTCCCACCTCCCCGCTAAAATGGAAGTTCTGTGAGGGAAAGGATTTTGTTTTGTTTACTGCTGTAGACCCAGAACAGTGCCTGGAACACAGCAGGCGCTCAGGAGACGTTTGCTGAATTTAAAGAGGAGAGAAGGAAACTTCTGGAAACACAACTCCACTCTGCTCACATCCCTGATGAAAATCTCAGAGGCTCCCACTTCCCAGCCTCGCCTCACCTTTCCAACCAGGGTACCCGGGTGAATTAACGCCTAACGCCCCACGCCCCCTGTGCCAGCCCCTCTGACCCCACAACCCCTCATGCCGCCTGGTACGCCCCCCTCCAGAAGGTCCCCACCCACGGCAGCCTGAGAGGCTCCAGTGTCCAGGCACCTGAGGGCAGTACCTGGGTGTCTGTCGGGGGCTCATCGGTGCTGGCGCGGCTGCTGTTGAGGTATCTGAGCTTGTCCTTCTTGTCGATGGTGTAGAAACCCTCGCTGCGGGCACAGCCCGTCACGTGCTCACGGATGCCATCGTCCCGTTTCTTTTTCTTAGCTGAAGAGAGGCTGGTGGGTGGGTGTGGGTCAAGGGCCACATGGACATTCTTGAAAAGCCCCTCCCAGTCCTTCCAGAGACAGCCCCACCGGGCCTGGCCTCTCTACCCTCAGGCTAATTTCCAGGAGGTTCCACCCCCCACACCTCCACCACCTCCACTGAGGGTCAGAACTCTTGTCAGGGGTACCTGACTGCACGGTCCTGGGTGTATTTCTTATCTGCTTCCTGCCTCGGTTTCCCACCTGCGCACTGGGGCAATAACAAGGCTTCTCTGAATGATTATACACGTTCAGGTGCTTGGCAGACTTCCCGGAACAGAGGAAGTGCTCAGTAAACTAGTTTGGTATAAGGGGTATAAAGACAGCTCCAACTTGATAGTTCTGTCTGTGCTGGTAACACAACTATCAGGATTAGCATCATGGTTAAGAGCCCAGACTCTGGAACCAGAGTTGCCTGGGTTCAAATCCCAGCTCTGCTACGTCATAGCTGTGTGACTTTGGGCAGGTCGCTTAACCTCTCTGAGCCTTGGTTTCCATATAAGTGAAATGGGAATAATAGCTCCCACCTCACTGACCTGTTGGGAAGATCAAATTAGGTGATGGGGGGGCCAGGAGGAGTTGGCCCTCCGTCAGCCTCTGCTGCTCTGACGTGGTGCGATCCCGCCGCTACGTCTGGCCCCGAGACCCGCTAACTCTGGGGGTGAGACGGGCCTGGCACAGAAAAGGTGTTTTAAAGGTGCCAGTGAGGACTCCACATGGAGCCTGGCACGGTGCCAGCAGACGCCACTCAGTAGGTGGCGGGGAGTCGGGCGACTGCCGTCGTGGGTGTCGTGGGAGACGGGGCCCAGAGAGGCGGGCAAGGACCCCACCGCGTCGTCTAGGATATAGGGATGGTAGACCCAGAGTGTGTCGTTGAGCCAGTCCATGCCATTGTCCTGCTGCAGCAGCCGCTCGTAAGTGACACACAGGAAGCGGATGTCCTCCTCGTCGATGCCACCGTTCCAGATGTCGTACAGGATGGTCATCTCCTCAAACTCCGACCGGGGCCGGAAGAGGGGCTGCGGCGGTGAGAGCTCGGGCGAGGCTGAGGCCACCAGGTCCTCGTGGCGTTTTTTAGGCGGCCGGCGCCAGGGCCCCCGAACCTTGGCCAGGTCCATGAACTCCTCGGTGACCTCATCGCGCCCACGGGGGCCTGGAGGGATGGCCTCGGAGGGCCACTGGTTCTCTAGCTCCTTAAAGGGCAGCTTGGTAGGCTCAACAGGGGGTGGAGGTGGGGGCGGAGGAGGCTGGGGGGGCAGAGGGGGAGGGGGGGCCGGGATCCCCGCGTTCCGGAAGTCCAGGGTCACGGCCCGGGGGTCGTGGGTGCTGGGGAAGACAGGGGTCTGTGGCTGGCCTGGCAGGAGCAGGAGGTCTCTGCCGAGGGTGGCCCCCCCTGGCGGCCGGACCAAGGGCCCGTCCAAGGAGAGCACAGCCGGCGGGGATCGCCGGGGCCTGCCCGGCTTCCTCTTGATAGGGGGTGGGCAGGGGGCCAGGGGCGCAGGCAGCAGGGGCGGCAGCTGGGTGGGGGCCCGCGTCTGGGCCCGCAGGACAGGGACGGGCAATGCCAGGGGCAGGGGCAGGGGCAGGGGCAGGGGGAGAGGCAGACCCGTCTCCAGGAGCACCGGGGAGGTCAGGGGGCCGGACCGCTCATCGCGCCGGCCAGCTGGGAGGGGACAGACAGGCAGGAGCAGAGGTCCGCCGGGCTCAGGGAAGGTGGGCGTGAAGGTGAAGTCCCGACCGGGTGTCCTCGGGAGGCCCCCGCTGCTCAAGCTGGGGGACTGGGATGGGTAGGAGAAGGGGCTGCCGGGCACCTGCGGGGAGCTCAGTGACAGGCCACTGCTACCCCCTGACAGCGGGGGCTCCCCACTTGGCGTGGCCGGCACCGTCTCTGTGCTCTGTGACTTGGCCAGGCTGCCACAGAGACCCGGAGTACGCGGGGGCTGCTCCTCGGGAGGCGGCTCCAGAGGGACGGGTGGGTGTGGGGGCTCTGGGGTCTCGGGCTCTGGCGGTGGGCTAGGCGGCCGGGGTGGTCGAGGGGGTGGCAATGGCGGCTGCAGTGGTAAGGAGAGCAGCGTAGGGGACTCGGGCGCCACTTCCAGGTCATCCTCTGCAGAGAGGTGGGCAGAAACCGGACCGTTATTACTGGAGTCAAACATCTCGTGGTGCCCTATTTATGCTGCCCTACTCTGTGCTTGATACCCGACCTCACACCCCTCTGGGCCCCCTGGCATTCTGTGAGTGTGGGGACCGTCCCCCCACAACTAAACCACTCAAGGCTTCTTAGTGCCCAGCCCAATGTCTGGCACACAGTGGGTGCTTGATAAGCTAAAGACGTAGGAGATACGGTTCTTAGCCTTTGGCATTACGTCCTTAGAATGGTGTTCTTGTGAACAGGGAACGTCCCATGGATCCAGAAAATGGTCTCTGCTATTGAATAAAATTCAACAAGTCCCTTTTCTGCAGGACTTGTCAGTGCCTTTCTCCCAGCATTTATCTCCATCGTCATACGATATATTTTCTAGCTTATCTACTGTCATTTATCACCCTGTCTTCGAATGTAAGCTCCACGAAGGCAGATACTTTTGTCTGTTTGGCCACTGTTGTATTGTCAGTGCCTGAAACAGTACTGGGGACACAACATAGGCTTAATACATACCTATGGCAATATTCAAAGACCTGAGGTTCTGTAGCCAAACAATACAGAATTAAACAAAGTATAATAGGTTTCTTTCCCGAAGGAGGTTTTCGAGGATTGAACTGACCACACGGTGGCTACATAAGTTTAAGTTAATTAAATAACATTACAAATTCAGCTCAGCCGTAGGCACTTGCCACATTTCAAGTGCTCTTAGCAACATTGTATTTAACGGCTATGATATTGGAGAGAGCAGATAAAGAACGTTTCTATCACTGCAGAAAGTTCCACTGGACAGTATGTTACAGCCTTTAATATGCTTTCTGCGGCTCCACCAAGGTGGCAGAGAATGCTGTGTCCATGGCCCTTCTCACCTGGCCCAGCACCCCAAGCCTCCCCCACCTGCCTGTCACCAAAATGACCATATACACCTGCTCCCCACCCCTGCCACACCTTTCTGAGAGCATCTCATAGGACTAATGGTCCAAGGAGCAAACGGTGGGAAAATGTGGCACTGAGGAACGGTGACAGGAGCGGTTCTCTCAGGCAGCTATCTGAAGCCGTGGCTGGGTGCCAGGCTCCGTGCTGGCACATTATGTCATCTCACTCTGCCCTCCCGCACGACCTCATGGGGGACATACCACTGATCCCACATTACAGATGGGGAAACTGAAGCTTGGGAAGGTTACACGAATTACCCAAAGGAGCCTGGGCTCATTCTGCCGGTGAGGACATCCTGCCTCCATCCCCACCACCTCAACCGGGGTGGGGGGGGGGGAGGGGAGAAGGTGGGGAGGTGGGGGAACGGGCTGTGGGCTGCAGGTGTTACCTGGGGCGGGCTCCGGGGAAGGGGGGGGCCGGGCCTCCGTCTCTCCAGCAGGGGGCTCTGGAGACAGCAACCTGGCCCCTTCTTGCTTCAGGCCCGGTTCCTCCGAGGGCTCCTTGCAGCCTGCGAGCTCTTCGACACACACAGGCAAGGGGGGCTCTTCCAGCACGGAAGTCCGCTCCTCGGGAGCTCCGTCCTCAGCCTCGATGTCCACCTCCCCTTCCGTGACCGAGGACTCTGTCACAGGAGCCCCCGTGGCCACATCCTCCTCAAAGTCCTCATCGGGAGCAGCAGGAGCCATACTCTCGTCTGCTGCTGCGGTCTCCTCCTCCTGCTCCTCCTGCTCCTCCTCTTCCTCCTCCTCCTCCTCCTCCCTTGCCACCAGCTCCTCTTCATCCTCTGAGGATGACGATGAGGACTCGGAGCTTGATTCGAACTCAGAAGACTCAGAACTCTCGCTGGAGGACCCAGCTCCTGCCTTGGACGTGGCGATGCTCACCGTCTCCTCTGGGCAGGGGACACAGGGGACACAGGCATGAGCCCTTCAGCGTCTGCTGTGCGCTCCGGCTAGATGCTTCCCCAGACATCTCAGACTGATGGCACCCAGGCTGAACGTGGCCCTGATATCTCGGGGCGGGGGGGGGGGGGGAGGGGGCGCCTGTGTGTTAACTAGTCAGCATTTAAAAAAAACGGAGGTGAGGGGCGCCTGGGTGGCTCAGTCGGTTAAGCATCCGACCTCGGCTCAGGTCATGATCTCACAGTCTGTGAGTTCGAGCCCCGCATCGGGCTCTGTGCTGACGGCTCAGAGCCTGGAGCCTGTTTCAGATTCTGTGTCTCCCTCTCTCTGACCCTCCCCCGTTCATGCTCTGTCTCTCTCTGTCTCAAAAATAAATAAACGTTAAAAAAAAAATAATAAAAAAAAAAAAAACGGAGGTGAAATCCACGTAGCATAAAACGAACCATTTTAAAGTGAGTAAGTCAGTGGTATTTAGTACATTACAACTATCTCTAGTTCCAAAACACTCTCATGAGCTCAAGAAGAGACCCAACACCTATAGCTCTCGCCCCTCCAGCCTCCCATCCCCAGACCCAAGCAACCACTAGCTTACTTTCTGTCTCTGTGGAGGGACCTGTTCTGGACATTGCGTACAAATGGAATCGTAGGGCGAGTCCTGTGCGTGTTTTAATGAGCTCACGTTTCAAAGACAAGAAATCTTGCCCCAAAAGTACTGCTGAAAGTTGCTCGGGCTCTGGTCTCTGCACAGGGGCCCTGGGGCAGACCAGGTGCCTGGGCCCACACCGCTCACCTCCGTCCGAGTCCCCTTCTTCCTTCTCACTCGCCTCTGACAGGGCTATGTCCTCGTCCTCATTCTCAGACTCCTCCTGCTCATCGCTGTCTTCAGCGTCATCATCCTGGGGGAGGGGGAGGGAGAGGGGAGGTCAGGCTGAGCAGAAGGGCCCCCCTCACCTGGCCCAGCACCCCAGGCCTCCCCAACCCGAAGGTACCTTATCTGATGTGGATGAGGTCGAGGAGGAGGAGACCTGGCTCCTGGGGCCTTCCTCCTCCTCCTCCTCCTCCTCCTCCTCCTCTTCATCCTCCTCCTCCTCCTCCTCCTCCCCCTCCTCTTCCTCCTCAGTGCTTTCCCGCTCCTCCTTGTCAGAGGCCGAGGATGAGGGTGAGGTCGTGGAGGAGCCCGAGGATGAGGACGCCGATGACGATGAGGACACCGACAGTGACTCCTTCTCATCCTCCTCCCCGCCACTGTCCAGCTCCAGCGGCCGGGCTGGCCGGCGCCGCACGCCCACGCCCTTGGGGTCCCGCTTGGCAAGCTCACAAGGGGCGTCCGCCATATCCCGGTCCCGTTCTCGCTCTGACTCTGAGGGGAGAGAGGGGTGTCCGAACTGGGCCGGGGAAACACGGGAGAGCCCAGCGCCACGTGAGGGGGCGCACATACCTTCATCTTCCTCGTCCACAGAGGTTGAGGGCCGCAGGCGCTTCTGGTCACCAGAAGAGGCTGTGTCTGGCGGCTCCTTCCTCTTGACCTTGAAGGAGGGCAGGCGGATGGCCCCGCGCAGCCCGATGCCCAGGCCGAGGCCCTCATAGCCCAGGCCCTCGCCCTTGCCCCACGACTCCAGCAGGCACGAGGCGATGCGGTCCTTGGGCTTTGGCCTGTCCTCGTCCTTGTGCTCGCCTGACTTCACCGGGGTCAGAGAGGCCTGGGGTGTGAGAGAGGAGGGGACTGTCACCATGGTTACGGTGCTGCCGGTGGACCCCCACCTCCCCAGTGGGTGGCCCTCCCTAAGCAGCCTGCCTTCCCTCAACAGCGACAGCCACACGGTAACTGGCACTTCCTTCCCACCAAGTCGGCTGGGCTTCGTGCCTGCCAGACATTCCCGGCGCCCAACTCCGTCTCACTGAACTTCAACCTCCTCGCATGCAGAGCAGGCTACATGCGGCAAGGACACGTCCGCGTCATGGACACACAAGCTTTAGAAGGTAACACTCACGCTTTCCTACTTGGGGGTTATGGGGATCAGTGTCCCTCAGGGGAAGAGAGCGTGCCTGCCGGCCGCCCGGGGACACCCCGCACTCGTTGCCTACCTTGGCCATCCGCTCCTTCTTGTCCCACCACTCGTCAAAGGCGCGGAAAGCCACCACCTCCACCATCTTGCGGTTCAGGTCACGCTTCATGATGGCCTTCAGCTCTTTGAGCACCACCAGCAGGACGCCATCCACAGTGGCCTTGTGTGGGTCCTCCTGGCGTGGCACGTAGCCTGGTGGCGGCACTGACGGGTCGAACTTGGGTAGCGGTGGCCAGGGCTGCCCGCGGCCCGGTCCGCTGTTGCTCAGGGAGAACGGGCCCCGGTAGGGCGGCAGGTTGACAAACTGCAGCCCGGCTGAGGCGGCTGCGGCAGCAGCGGCCATGAAGGGCGGGTAGGGGCAGGCGCCCTGGCCAGTCATCAGACGGCTCAGCATCTGCGTTTGCATCTGGAAGGACATGGGCATGCCGCCCCACTGGCCACCCAGCACGTGGCTCATGTCCACCTGCATCACGGGAAACAGCCCCGGAGGGAAGGGCGGCAGCGGTGGTAGGATGGGTGGGGGCGGGACACCAGGGGGGGGCGCTGGCAGGGGTGGGGGGGGCACCGTCACAGCTGGGTGGGCGGGGGGCGGGGGGGGCGGGGGAGGCGGCAGAGGCGGGGGCATGGGGAAGCCTGGCTGTGGTGGGGGCGGCGGCGGGGGTGGGGGCAGCGGCGGGAAGCCGGGGGGTGGGGGCAGCGGCAGCGTCGGAGCCAGCACAGAGGGGGCTGCCACAGCTGCCGCCCCTGGGGTCACCACCATGGGTTTGGGGCAGTCGGCGCTGGTGATGGGGGCTGAGGGCATCTCATCGTCCGAGATTTCCATGTCCTCGCCCGAGGACTGCTGGCCCTGTGGGGAGAGCCGGGGAGAGTGGTGAGGCTGCGCCTGGGAGGCCAAGCTGGCTCCTAGAGCCCCTTCCAAACACCAGAAAGCTCGAGAAGCCCTTTGCAAGACTAATGAGAAACACGGATTCTGCAGTTTGGGTCCTAGTCCCCTCCCTTCTGGACCATGTGGCTTTGGGACCATGTGGCTTTGGGGAGTCACTTAACCTTGCTAAGCCTCAGTTTCCCCATTTGCATTATGGGCATCTTAATACCTGCCAGTTGGTTTACGAGGATTCATTCATTCATTCATTCATTCATCCAGTAAACACTTGCTTAGCACCTGCTGTGTGCCAGGCACTGTCCTAGGTGCTGGGGACACAGCATTGAACAAGACAGACACAATTCTTGCTCTTGTGGAGCTAAGTTTCTAGAGGGAAGAGACACAGGAAAACCAGGATGAAGAGGAGAAATATAGAGCCCACCTTGGAGGAAAAGAAAGCTGGGGAGGGGGACAGGGTGTAAAGAGGGAAACAGATTCCATGTCAGCTTGAGAGATTCTATTTCAATTTGTAATCGGAGAATACTAACAATTAACACTTCTATAGTGCTTCCTACGTGCTCGGTATCTTTCTAGGGCCGTTCTTTTACCAAGGAAATTGGAGCACAGAAAGCTTAAGTAACTTGCCCAAGGCCACAGAGCCAATAAGAGATGGAGTCAGGATTCAAACCAGTTAGGCTCCCAGTCAGCCTGCTGTCCTCACTGCTGCAAGGAGGGCCCGGTGGCAAGGGTGACATTTGAGCAAGGAGAGTTAGCAGTTTTAAGGCTGCATAAATAGGAGGTAGGTCTTTTTATTTTCCTTAGTTAATCTTTCATCTGGTCTTGAAACTGCACAACACCTTGTTTCACATCAGCACTGTAGCCTTGCAAGGTGGGGCTCTACTCCAATCCCTTCTGACAAGTGAGGAAACAGAGCCAAAAGCCACTGGCCCAGGAGGCACAGCCGGTCAGAAATAAGGCTGGGACTCAAGCTCAGGATGCCTGCCGAATGGAATCCAGGAACACTCACTGTACCAGGCAAACAGTGGGGAAGCCAAGGATGACCCCAGCTCCGAAATGGGCAAGGGCCCCTTTACATTGGGACACAGGCCTGGAACTGGAAGGAGGCATTGGGGTGTACCTGGTAGGGTTGGAGTGAGAAGGCAGAGCAGGGGTGGGGAGAGGAGAGTTACGTCACCCCCAGGCTTTTGTGTCCGGACAAGAGGTGAGAAGGTGGCTCAGGCCCTGCCCTAGAAGATCTCGGTAAGGTGACAAGAGCGTTTGTAGGCTGCCACAGACAGGGAATGCATTTGAAGGCTGAGGGGGTGCTGTCTGTACAGGCTGTAAGGTCAGAGGTCAGATCTTCAGGTGAGGGAGTCCTCAAAGGGAAATGGGGGGGAGCGCCCGCGGGGAGAAGGGGAATACTAAACTTTCAGCAGCAGTAGGAAGCTCAGGATTTTGCTAGACCCCCACTACACACACACACACACACACACTCTCTCTCTCTCTCTCTCTCTCTCTCTCTAAAGGTCCGCACGCACATGCAGCAGGAGGGACTGGCAGGCTCAGCCCGATACTCCGGGACAGCGCCCAGGAGATCAGTCCCGGACAGCGCCCAGCGAGGCGAGCGCAGCACATAGAGGGTTAACCCGGCATCGCGGCCAGCCAATCACAAGGAGACCCGGGATCCTGCGCTCCAGCCCTCGGCCCTGCCCCTCCCTCCGCCCCTCCGGCGCCCGGGGGTGGGGGTGAGAACCAGCGGGAACTAGCCGAGCGCACACGGCTCAGCACCAGCCCTCGCGCGGTGCCGGGAGCTTCCCTTGCGGGCCCCTCAGTTAAGCCGAAGACCGTGTGAGGCAGGTACTTTCACCGTCCCATTTCACAGGCGATGAAACTGAGACTCAGAGAAGGAAAGTGCCTTACCCAAGGTCACATAACCAGTAAGCGACAGAGCTGGGTTTCCAGGCTCACGGACTGGAGCCTGAACTTTTAACCACCAGCCTCTGTGAAGAAAGGGAATCTCCCTCAGTGGTGCCCCTGCTCTGTCTCCGGAGTCTTCAGCCTGACCTAGCTGGGACTCCCTCCAGGTTCAGTCTGGAGGAGTCCGGGTGCTGCTCTCCAGGCTGCCGGCAGGGGGCTCCCGAGGGCCAGCCTGGAGGTTCTCTGTACTTTGGTCTTCCTACCGCTAAGATCTAGGGGCATCCCGACCCCATCTCTCTTCGGCTTCAGTCTCCCGCTTCCCTACAGTGACATGGTGGGAGAGCCCAGTCCCTCCGTCTACCCTGGGATTCCCAGTCCCGGACCATTCTGTCAGCATGGTAAACATCCCCCAAGCCCAGGCAGCAGAGAGGAAGGGAAGAGAAGATGGCAGGGCTGCCAGCCCCCCACCTCTGCACACCTGTCAACTCCTCCTGCCCGGACCCCTTGGCACCAGAAACCACTTCCCCAGAACTGCCTGGAGGCCCCCTGGAGCCCCGGCCACCTGCAGTCCCCTCCAGGGCAGGCCAAGTTCCTCTCTGTTCCTCCCCGAGGCAGCCAAACCTGCCTAATCAAAGGGCCTGGGAAGGGGGGACCCTCCCTCCTGCCGCCCACAAGGGCACAGAGCTCTGTCTAAGCCCCTGGCTGCTCATGCCCGCTGGGCGCGCAGGTTCCAACACAGGTCTTCAGGAGGACCAGGACAGGTGCCTGGACCAGGAGTGGGGAGGAGCAGGGCCAAGGAAGATGACCTAATCCATCCCTCCAAGGGACTGTAGCACACAGCAGCCCCCACCCCAACCCAGAGGCTGGAGATTTGGGTAATAAGACCCCAGATAAAGATCTATGGCTGAGGAGAGGCTGGAGAATGGTCAGTTTTGCCTGTTTCTGGCTGTGGCCTTCCCCCTAGGCTAACCCTTAAGTCCCGACTCCTGGAAACAGAGGAAAAGCTAAGGGAAAATTCAATGCCCTCCCTGCCCACCATGGCTTCCTCTCTTCAGAGGGCACCAGGTTCTAGGAGACAGTGCTCCAGAGCTCCCATCCGGCCTAGCCTAGCAGAATGCTCTGGCTAATCCCTCCCCCCAAATATGCCTGAGTGTCAGGATCAGCCCTGATCACCCTCAGGCGACCCAACAGACAAGGGGATCCAGAACCATTACCATAGTCCATACTATCTGGGGTCTCGGCAAACTCCTACCAAAGAAGCTCAAGTCAGAATTGATCCCTAGGAAAAGTCTTAACTTCCCATACCTAACAGGAGAGCAAAAGAACTAGGTCATGTTTCCCTTCTCTCTATGGCTGCTAGGTTGCTCAGAGCCAAAGCAGCTGCTCAGTCACAGCTCCTGGTGCTTTTTGCGTTCGCTTTTTATTCTCTGTATTTGACCGGTTATTTTAGCTGCCCTAACCCTGTTACTTCTGTGTTTTAGCTAATTGTCCTGAGGGGATAACGTTTCAAAGGAGGAAAGGGAGACACAAGATAGACAAAACCAATCCAAGACAGAGGTGGACAGACATGGTGGTACCTCATCCATCTTCTCTGAGGTTGGGGTCCTGTCTCCAGCCAGGTCCAAGGCTACCTCAGTTGTCTGGCCCAGAAGACCAGAAGGGTCCGGGGGGCCTGGCTCCGGAGGGGGGCGGGGCCCCACGCCCAGGTCAAGCTCATCATCCTCGTCTGAGTCGGGTAGCGGCGTGGGGCTGATATCCTCCAGGCCGGTGCTGGAGGGGCGTGAGGAGGGTGGCGTGGGGCCTCGAAAGCCTGGCTGGGAGTTGGTGCCAAAGGGGGCCAGTGGGGAGAGCTGGGAGGAGGAGGAGGAGATGGGGCTGCCCTCCATCTGCAGCTCCGTATCCGAGTCCTGCTCTCGAAGGAAGGGCAGCTTGGTGCGCTGTTCCTTCAGCAGCATCTCTATGCGTGAGTCCAGGCTGTCGTGGGGCTTCTCCAGCCCCGCAGGTGAGGACTCCAGCGTAGGTGTGCCTGGACTGTCACAAGGCTCAGGGCTCCAGCCAAAGGTCGGCCGGCCACCCAGCTCCATGCTGTTGGCATCAGGGGGCGGTGGGCCGGGCGGTGTGCCTGGCTTCTCCTTGGTCGGGGGTTCGGTGGGTGGCAGGGGTGGGGGCACAGGTGCTCTCCGGAATTCCCCACTCTCACGGGCCCCAAAGGTGGTTGCGGTGGTGGGCTCCTCAGGGGGTGGGGGAAAAGGGGGCACAGGGGTCTGATACGGAGAGAAAGCCGACTTGAACGTGACTCCAGGAGCGGGGGTTGCTTGGGCAGGCGGTGGAGTGTGGGCGAACGTGGCCGAATCCTGTGGTTGGGCCTTGAATGGAGGGCCACTGCTGCCCCCACTGCTGCTGACTGCCCCAAACGGGAGGTCCACGGAGCCCCTGAAGGCAGCTGGGGCCCCGGCCACTGCGGTGACCGCACAGGAGTTGTGGACATAATGATGCTCGTGGCGGCGGTTGTAGGCGTCTGTGAACTTGCTTTCGTGGCGCCGGGCTTTGAAGGTCACCGTGGGGTCCTGGCTGAAGAGGTAGGAGGGTGTGGGCTGGCGGCTGGAGTAGCTGGAGTCCTGCGAGAAGGGGGTGCCCAGACGTGGCGTGAGCGGTGTGCCCTGTCCGTAGGAGTTGGGGGTGTCCAGGCGGCTGCTGGAGTACGCCGTGTCCTGGGAGAAGGGTGTCCCACCACTATTGGGGGTGACCGAGGAGGAGCCGGAGCCACAGCCTGCAGACAGACTACCGTCCTTGAGGCGCTTCAGAGCATCTGACAGCTAGAGAGAGAGAGGGAGAGACAAGTGAGGTTGCTGGAGGGGGCTGCACGCAATGGATGGGGGCTGTTTTCCCTCTACACTCCGGGGATCTCAGAGCCAAGCTGGCCACTCTAAAACTGCTGCATGGTGGAAGAAGCGGGGGGGGGGGGGGGGGGGGAGGGGTAGGAGATCGAAGAGGAGCTTCTGGATTGTCCTAACTTTTCTCTAATCATAGGATAGCCAGCTATCCCCAAAGAACCTTGAGGGTTTTTTCTAATCCTTAAAGCAGAGAGAAGAGAAGATCCTGACGTCTTGATTTAAACTGGGATTTCCTTCCCGTCTCAGACTGTCAGAAATCAAGGATCTTCCAGCAGGGAGAACTATAGTTTGGGGAGTGAGGGGGTGGCCAAGGGTCCTGTTCCCTCTGGTCTCCCAATGTTTTAGGAGTTAAGTCGTGTGACATGGTAAAAGTGCCTAACGAATAACCTAGCCGACCAGCAAGTCGGTGAAGGCTGCGTTGTGGAAAAGCTACTCCCGAGGGTAGGTGAGTTGATGCCAGGGAAGGGCTGGATTGAGAATCTCCCTGTGTGAGGGTGGCCTAGGTAGGAGGCAGTGGTTGGGTAAGGAGTCACGTCAGTCTCGCTCTGGGAATGGGGACCACTGAGGTCTGCTTTCTGGGGGCAGGGCTAGAGCAGTGCCCAGGACATCAGACACAGCAATGTTTCAGCATTAACACGAAGCCCTAAGTAGGCTGTGGGTCTGTGGGAATCCCAGGCTGGACAAGGCCAGGCTCCTCTGCCTCCTAGGCTCGGGCGTCCGACGCTAGAGATGGTGAATGGGGGCGAAGGGCCCATCAGAGGCCGGTGATGAGTGTGAGTATGTGGGGGGGAGGGTACTGGATGGTAATAAACCCACCTGCAGGGTCTCATTCACGATTGGAGAGACAGCGTCCAGCTCACCCACTGGGAGGGTCTGGGGTGTGTATCGGCCCGTGACCAACAGTTCGTAGAACCGCATGCGGGTTTCCCCTGTGGGAAGGGCAAGGGAGGGAGGATTGAGGGAGGCTCCAGGATGGGGCAGACCCCACAGGTTGGCTTATGGGGCCCTGGCGCCTGAGACCCCAAGCCTGAGAAGCTTTGTGACCCTGACCGGGGAACCACCTCTCTGTACCTCACTGAGGAGTCCGATCTGTTCAACCAAGCTGCTCACCTGTGTGATTTTTCTGACCCTAAGATTCAGAATTTAATCCTCTGTGGGGCCGGGACTCCCCCAAAACAGCAACACCACCCCCAACACAGAGCCTCTCCCTGTCACTTGAGCCATAGCACCTGAAAAAAGAGTCAGGTTTTCCCACTTAACAGCCAGAGCCTGCAGCAGGTGGAGAGACCCAGTGACACAGAGGTGACAGTTCACTTTATTGTTAACTATCTGAGGCCAGGTGACCAGCAGAGTTTGTAAAACACAGTCTAGTACCACGTTACTGTGACCTCCATGGGCCTCCCCCGCTGACCTGGCTGACCAGGCCTCCCCAGCTCTGCCGGGCTGGTCCCACTGGGCCCTGTCTGGTAACCCTCCCCCATCAGCAGAGAGAGGCCTCTATAGACCCTGGGGCCCCAGATTATTGATATTTATAGAGCCCTCTGAGGCAGCTGCTTACATATGCAAAGGAGGCACATTCCTTGAGCTACACTTTACACTTTGCTGGTCTCTTTCTTGAAATACAAAGTTAGTTGGCAGTCTCTGAGGGCCTCCCACTTTTTTTTTTTTTTCTTCCTTTTTTTCAGAAATGAAATTTTGGGAAGAGCTGGCTGCTCCTTAAAATGGGCATGTGACAGGGAAGAAGGTTCCACATTCAGTTCTCAGGGAGAAATGAGACTGCAGCCACACAAGGGATGTGTAGAGTTTGAAGGGTCTGTACTCCCCTGACAGAGACAGGAACCCAGGCTTGTGCCCTGAGGAAACTCAGAACTAGATATGGGCTTGGCAAGAGTTTGTGGGATAACGGTGCCCACCACCCAGTTCCAGCATCCCTCCACAGCCCCCAGCAAGGTCTTAGAGACCTAGTCAATATGTATTCATCGTTGAAAGCACAAGAAAGGTTTAGATTTTCCTGTTTGGGTTTGGTGTGCCATTTGCCTCTAAACACCATGCTCACAAAACTCCTGGAAGCTGGCCACCTAAGCCTTCCCAGACAGTGTCTCCCAGAAAACCTCAAGAAGCACCGGACCCAACAGTGCCTGCCCAGTCACAGGGCAGGTTGGTCCTGGGGCACCCAGCACCTTCTTTCATATGGGCGGGAACTTCCCTAGAGAGGCCACAGGCAAACTTTGGGGGATGCCCTAGAGTCTTGCAAGCCCCTCCATCCGGTCGAGAAGAAGCCTCCCAGGAATGGAAGGAAGGAAGGGTGACTTCCCCAGCCCCACTCTGCCAGCAGTGAGCTCAGAGTGAGCACATAGCGGGATTCCCGGCGCATGGGAGGTGCTGCTGTCTCTTTAAGAGAGAGGAGGGAAGGCACAGTGTCAACCCTTGAGCACCCACAGCAGCCCGCCCAGCTCTATCAGAACATTATCAATGAAACCACACTCTGAGCCCAGATTGGTTCCCACTCCAGAAGGAAGGGGCAGCATGGGGGAGGGGGGGGGACCCTGGATCCTTGGAGGATTCCCTTTTTAGTTGAAGGACCTACTCTATATGTATTTAAAGGCATTCTAGTGGCTCCCTCTCAGCTCCCACAAATAAACAAACCCTGCCTCTTCCCCTAACACAGATGGCAACACTGGAGACTGCCTAAACCCAGGCCACTAGGGCTCCAGGAAGGGCCCGCAGGGGTGTCAGTGGTGGGAAGCCTCTGGGTGGTCCCTAGGGGTACATGCAGTAGCCAAGGACAGCACATTGGGTAAATTATAGCCTGTCTCCTAGCAACAGACAACACATTTAGCTCCATGTGACTCTATCCTCAGGAGGGGGCAAAAAAAAAAAAAAAAAAAAAAAAAAAAAGGGCTGCTGGGGGGGGGGGTCCCTAACACTGCAAGAGGGGCTCTGGGAGGGAAAGGAGTCGTAGTGACAGGTCTCACTGCCCCTCCATCGCAGTTTGTCCCAAGTGGGTCTCCACTCACCTTTAGTGTCCAGCTCCACGTGGATGATATTGCCCATGACCGAAGTGCTATGCAGGTGCTGAACCGCCTCTTTGGCTCCCCTGACCGTGGCAAAGACCACCTTGGCAATGCCCAAGTGCTTCTTGGTCTTAGGGTTGTACAAAATCTCCACCTCCTCCACCTCCCCATACTTCTTGCACATGTCCCTCAGGAAGTTTTCTCGGATGTTATCATTCAGCTTGGCAAATGTCACCTGCTTCGGAGGCACCGGGCCCACGTAGAACTCATCGATCTGGCAGGGACGAGGGGGAAGGGAGTTTGGAGAACATTGAAACCGAAGGGAAACACAACATTCCCCACTCGCGTGCCCGATGAAAACAATGAAGGTTAAAAAATAATTAAAAAAAAAAAATGCACGCGGGCGGGCCCGGGAAGCGGAGGATTAAATCGTTTGGAACGTGGAAGTCCTCTGGGTTCGAAAGGAAAGGGGAAAAAGAAACAGTTTCTCTTTCCCCACCCCCCCATTCTGGCCTCCTCTCCCTGCAGCCGGGTCAGGGGCGAACCCTTGGTCTATGAAGTTGTCCCCTCTTAAGCCACAAGACTGAGAAGGGGGGTGGGTCCCTAGGCCAAGCCGCGGGGGCTAGCAGGAGCCAGGTGGGGACCCGGAGCCCCCAGCTGGGCCGGCAGGACACTGTATCAGATCCTTGATTACAGTTTCACTGAATGTTATTCTGTTTACAGTAGCTGAGAGAGGACACCCCTCTCGCTGCCATCTCCCCCTCCCCGCCAAAACTTCCCTGGCCATGGACGGCGGGAACTCAGAACCAGCCTAGGCTCCGGCAGAACTGGCGTTATTTTCGAACTCGGGGACTGGGGAGGCGGGGAGACACCGTGGGGTCGGGGGGGGGGGGGGCGGGGAGGGGTCCTACCTTGAATTTGGGCACCGACAACTCCAGCTCCTTGTTTTTGGTCCAGATCCCAACGACCCGGGGATCTTCGACAATTTCCACCGGGCGGTTGCTGGACATCTGTGGGGAGGAATGGGGGGGGGGGGGGCGGGGCGGAATGGGAGGGCTGGTCCCACTCCCCAGGGGCAGAGGCAGACGCCCCCCCCCCCCTTCTCCAGGCACTTGTCAAACTCCAGGACTGGGGACCCGGCTGACAGTTGGCCCGGTGGTCGGAAGGGGGGGTCCCTGGGCAGCTCGGACCCCTTTCCCTCCGCCCCGGGCACGGCTGGTGGTGGGTGGGGGCGGCGGGGAGGCGCGCCGGCTACTCACCGCCAGGCTGAAATGCTGCCCATCGTAGCGGTACAGTTTATGATGCCCCTTTTTCAGAGCTGGGTCAATCATCAACTTGTAACTTCTCCAATGGTGGTTCCTCCTCTCGCCCGAAGGGCCGGGCTGCGGCGGGGGCTGCTGGTGGTGGTGGTGGGGGGGGTGACTGTTCTCCATGCCGTTAACCCAACCTGAAAACGAGCAAGTTGTTGTCGTCTCCGCCGCGGCGGCGGCGGCGGCGGCCGCCGCTTCTACACACACGCGAAAGAATCAAATCGTCCAGCCCCCACCCCCTCCCACCTTACCAGCGCGCCCCAAAAGGAGCTGTCTCGCTGGCTCCCCCCAAAATAAGAATAGAGCGAGAGAATAACCCTTCCGGGAGAATTAGGCGCCCGCCCGCTCGGCCACCGTCTCGGGGCGGCAGCGAGGGGCTCCCGGGGGCCCCCGGTGCGTGCTGGCGGGGCCCGGGGCGTCCGGAGGACGCGGGCTCCGGCCCATGGTGCCCGTCCTGCCTCCCGGCCGCCCGGCGTGGCGCTCGCTCGCTCGCTCGGCCCGGCTCGCGCGCTGGGCTCGCGGCAGGCCTGGCGCCGCCCGCCCGCCCGCCCGCCCGCTCGGCCGGAGCCCGGGCCGGGGCCGGGGCCGGGGGCTCGGGCCGCCCGGCTGCCGACCGCGGCCTCTCCCTCCCCGAGCCGCGCTTACATCCCCGCCGGGCGCCGGCCTCCCTGCGCCGCCAGCCAGTACATGGTGTCCCCCGCGGGAGCCGAGGCCGGGGCGGCCGGACGGGGGGCCGGGAGGGGGGGGCGCCGCCGCCGCGGCTGCCGGGCCCGGAGCTGCTGCCGCCGCCGCCGCTGCTGCTGCTGCTGCTGCTGCTGCCCGGGAGGCGGCTGGCGGCGGAGGCTCGGCTCCCAGTAGCCGCACATCCCACAATACACCGCTAAGGAGCCCGACCCGAGCGCTCACCCTCCTCCTCTTCCTCCTCCTCCTCCTCTTCCTCCTCCCCTCTCCTTCCTCGCCGCTTCCCCAGGCACTCTCCCGGCGGCGGCAGCTGCGCCGCCAAAGCCCCGGGCCCCAGCGGCCCCCCACCCCTCACTCGCGCGCTCCCACACTGCCTCCCCCCTCCCCGGGGGAAGGCCTTTTAATTTATTTATTCTGCTGGGACTTAGGTGGGGGGCTTGGCTGGCGGGGGAGGGGGGGGTCTCCCCGGGCTCTACCTCCCGCGGCTGGGGCTACCCTCCGAGCCGCGGCGGCCGCGGCGTGCGCCTGGGGCCTCCAAAACTGTTTCCAAACTGCCAAGACCGGAGGTGGGCTCGTGGGGGCTGGGGGAAAGGGCTGGGTTTTTTTGAGGGGTGTGTGTGTACGATTGTGTGTTTAGATGCTGGGAACCGTGGGGGGAGGCAAGACGACTCGAGACGAGTTGCAATCGAGGTATCTCCGCTCCGGCTTCCTCCTTCTGCCCCGAGACCCCCTCCCCCGTGGTGCTGAGCTAGGGAGGGGAAACCAGGATTTTAACCAAATTAGCATTCACATTCCTGGGAGGATGTAGCCCTCGCCTGGACCTGGGTGATAGAAGCTTTTTGCTCTGTTTTTATTTTTGGAGAGGAGCGCCCTGTAATTGTCCTAAACACATGCTTCTCTCTCCACCACCCCCCCTTCCTCCTCCAGCCACCGACGGAGGAGAGAGTCCCCCTTTTTTTGCATTTATCTTTTCCTTCCCCTTTCTTTATTAAAGGTCCGGGAGTGGCGGCGCCCAATCAGCGCGCGGCTTCCATTTTGTGAGTTCAACTCCGAGGCTCCCGGGCTTCGCGAGGACGCATTTGCAGCCCCCTCTGCCTGTCCTCTCGGGCGGCCGAGGCGAAGGAGCCGCCTTTCTGGGGCTTCGTGGTGGTGTATTTCATATTGGGGCTCTTTTCGGGGTTTGTAATTTGGCCGTGGGTAGGTAATTGGCTGGAGCAGGGCGGCAGGGCGCGGCAGCCAATCAGCGCGCGGCTTCTATAGGGCTTGAGTTATTAGACGCTGATCTCAAAACATCGTTCATCAGACACCAAGGAGAGGCCAACAGATGAGGGGAGCCATTTTTCTGCAATGGAATTAAATGGCCAAGTGGGTTTTTCCTTTGTTGCAAATGGGGAATGCTTTTCCTTTGACTCCACCATCCAGTTCAGGACGCCTCAGTGTTGTGTTTAACATTTGTCAACAGGCTAAAGGACTCACAATTGGAAGAATGAAGAAGACTTTTTAAAAAGATCTGGATTTTTCCTTATGACTTGGAATCCATCTTTGTCTTGTATAACTAGGTCATAGCACACCATTAATGTCAGCAGTTAACAATTTTGAATTCCAAAAAACCTAAGTAAATGACATATTTAATTTTTTTCCTCTTTTTTTCTTGGGTGGGTGGGGGGAGCTTGGAGCTGTCTTAATCTGTATTCTCTTGACTGAACAATAAATTTTTAAATATATATAGTTTCCTCTATTAAACACTTAAACCTGGCCATCTTATTAACTCCTTCTGCTCTCTTTTTAACAAGGTAATGTTTTAAATGTATAGTTTTAGGACTAGCGAAATGGCAGCAACAAAAAATTGTAAGCAGTTGTTACTTTTAAGCTTTTAAAAAACCTTTTACATTGTAAGTACCCAATCCATTCTGTCCTTACGCAGTGCAGTTTTCATGTTAATGTTGCTGAGATGTCCTTAATTTTCTGAACCTTCATCTGCATGTATGTCTTTGTCGCTCTTGTCTAATATAAGCCAGTGAAAATGCTTTTAGACGATTTTGCTTTTATAAAGCTAAGGTTTTCTAGCTTTAAGCTTTTGAAAATGTTTAAAGCAATAAATGCTAGTCAGCTTTCTTCCCAGTAACATGTACACGTTCTTTGAAAATCGATCTATTTGAAGAAAAACAGCTCTGTTTTTCTCGTCTTGGTAGGGGGGTGGGTGAGGGAAAGGAAGACCTTCTCTTTGTGTACAGAGTCTAAAGCCGTCACAGGAAACTAGATTAAAACTGGAAAACAAGTCCTAGCTGGTTCGAGCCAAACACCAACGTTAACTCGCGGGTATTTTCTATGGTGGTTGGGATGGCCGTGCGTCTTTTGCCTTTTGTTTGATTTGACTGTGTATTTTCGCCTTTTGTCTCTTAATGACGATCACACCATTGCTATATCCAGAGCAGTAAACAGTCCTCAGCGAAGCCGCCTTTTGCCAACCCAACCCTGGAAAGTTTGCAGAAGTGGAAGGAGCAGAAAATGCCATGAGAGTGTAACTTACAAAAAGGTAACAACAAGAAAGACACCACCATTCCCCCAATAATCCTAACTAAACAATCCCCCCTCCCCACCCCCCGCCAAAAGATATTTTTTACATAACACGTCCAAAACCTCCGCCCAGCTTGATCTTCCAGACTCCATGGCACCGGGCAGAGCCGGTAAGTTTAAAAAAAAAAAAAAAAAAAAAGTGCCTTTTGCCCCTTCGAGGAAATCTTTTTTCTAGCAGGCCAAGGGCTACAGATGTTTGGGACCTGAAGGGAGAAGAAGGTTTCTGGAGCTTTATGTTTGGCAGCCAGATGGGGAGGGGTGGGGGGACGAGGACTCCTCAGGCCTTTTTGCCCCTTCTGCCCCGGAGGCGTGGGGAGGGTCTCCCCAGCGAGCTCGGGCATCCATGGAGCCGCCTGCGTTCATCCCCTTCGCTTTTCTAGGTCTGAGCCTTCCTGGGGAGGAGAAAGTTGAAGTGTTTGGAGATTGGGGGGGGCTCGAAAAACGAGGAAAGCTCCCCACTCGGCCTAGGGCCTCTCTCTCTTTTGATTGTCGGGCTCGCACTCTGAAGCCGGCTTTTCGGGGCTCCTGGGCGGGCCTGCGCTTCCTAAGCAAAAAAAAGGACAAAAGGCCGGCGTCCATGTTGGCACCATGACGCAGCATCTCTCCCGCCTGCCACCAAGCGCTGCCTGTTCTCCCGACCGCGCTCGCTCCTCCCTCCCAAACACGAGTTTTATTTTCAGGTTCAGAGCAGAGCCGCCGGCCGGGGCCAGGGCCGGGGTTGGCCGGCGGGCGGGCCGGGCTGCGGGTGGCTAATGGCGGCCGCCCTCCTCCTCCTCCTTCCTCCCTCTTTCCCCGGTTGTCGTTGGGGGCCCGGGGCTGACGGCGGCCCCTCGCCGGGCCGGGCCCCGAGAACCCGCCAGGGCACAGCGCCCCACGCCGGAGGGTGGTCGCGGAGACTGTTGCGGGGGCCGTGGGCCTGGGGGCGTCACGCGCCCCGGCTCCCACTGTCGCCTCCGCCGGGCGAGGCGGCCAGACGGGCGCCATTTCGCGCGCCGCCCGCGGCTCGGGCGGTGGCGGCTGCTGCGCGCCAGGCGGGAGGAGGGAAGGAGGCGGCGGGGCCGGGGGGGAGGGGAGGCCGGCGCGCCGCCGCCCGCGTTTCAGGCCGCCGCCCGCGTGGACGCCCCTGGCCGGGGGAGGCCTCGACGACGAGCGCGGGCTCCGCAGCCGCCCCGGACCCCGCGCCCGACTCCGGGGAGGGGTGAGGGGCACGAGGAGACCTCGTTCCGAGCCCGGGGAGCGGGAGCCAGTAGCAAAGGGCCACGGGGACGGTCGGGGCCTCGAGGCTTCCCCTGACACCGCCCGGCGCCTCCGGAGGCGGCGGAAGCCTCCCTCGCGGCCCGACCCTGATCCTAGGCCGACCCCCGCTGCCTCCCCGGGCCTCGGCGACCTTGTCTGGCTCTCAACGCCCGTAACAGCTGAGCCCGAGGGGTAGCTCCCTCCCCCACTTTGTCCCCACTTTGGGCTCGAGGCCTTCACGGAAGCCACTGATCTAGTCGTGCAGGGCACACCCCCCAACCCTGAGCTCTAGAGGCGGGGGGGGGGGGGGGGGGGGTTGTGAGGGAGGATTGTGGCCTGGGAAAGCCGAGAGGCCTTCCCCGGGATCCCCTGAGGCGGAGGGCTCCAGGGTAAGCCCTCATATCTCCGGCCCATTCTCGGGGAGGGGACGTGGACTGGGCGGGCCTTTGGAAATGCAGATGAGTCGCCTCCTGCTGCTAGTCGCCCTGGCTGAACCTTCGTGACTCAGCCGCCCCCCACCCCCATCCTTTCCAGAGTGAGGGCCCCCTGGGCAGATGGGAAAGGGGGGCTTTTGTAAGGCTCCCTTTCCCTCAAGGAGACCCTACCCGGTTTGTGGCTATCAACACCCTGAGAAACCATCCGACTTTTCCCCGCCAGGCTCTTGGCTGGAGAAAGGGCGACGGCCAGGTATCCCCAGAGTGAACCATCCTCCTTTGGACAGCAGGATCAGGCCTAATTTCACTCTGACAATACTCTAAGGTAGGTGTGAGTCCTTTCCCAGTCTGAGAGGAAGATTTGGGGGGCTTGGGCCTGGAGCCCAGGGAGGGCGGGCACCCCAAACCCGCTAGGCTGGTTCTGCAGCCCCTCCCCCCCACAGATGTGTGGGACTGTTGTGTGTGAAATCGGCTGCCTGCTGGGCCTGCTTGGTCCATCCATCCCCGCCTGTCAGCTTCTGTTGTCAAGAGTTTGGGGCGTGCAATTCTCTGCAGTGTTGAGCAGCATAGGAGAGGCTGAACTTGCAAGTATTTCCCAGTTGTGTGTTTTGGGGTGGGCGGGGTAGGGCCATGGATGCCTCTTCCGAAAGGTAGTCTGTTGCCAGGAAGCTCAGCCCTGCTCTGGCCCTCCCTTCCGGCCCTAGTGGGGGCATGTGGGGTGACCGTGAGCTGGTCTCTTCCCCTCTGATGTCTGGCTGCTACAGAGGTGAACACAAGTACCTGAGATCTGGGCCAGCTTCCTCGGAGAAAGAGGCTTCTGGACTCTTCTCCCCCTTCTTGGGAATTCCCACGATTTTCTGCACCCCCCCAGGCCCCCCCCCCAAGAGTCCTGGTTCTAAAATGAGACAGACTGGCATTTGAAACCTGGCTAGCCATTTATGTGCTGTGACTTTGCATGAGCTGCTGAGTCTCTGAGCCCATTTCCCCATCTGCACAATGGGGCTGGGTCACTGATCCCTAGTCTAGAGTGTGCACCGGAGTCATACAGGTGGCTCATTAGAACATACTGCTGGGGCCCAGTCCTCAAGTTTCTGATTCGGTAGGTGGGGCCCGAGACCTTGCATTTCTACCAAGTTCCCAGATGATGCCGATGCTGCAATCTGAGGATATGTTTTGAGAGCCTTTGGGTGAGAGACTAAGAGAAAAATTACCAGGTGTACCCACAACCGCAAAGAAAAGACCCCCCACCCCCCCCACCCCCGCCATTCCCGGAACCAGCCAGTGCGTGCCCGGTTGTGGTTTCACCTAAAGGCGGGAATCAATCAAGTTTTGCTGAGTGTTCAAATTTCAATATCAACCAATAACAGCTCTGTAATCGTGGAAGATCCCTAACTTCCCCATAACTTGTTTGTGCCTGTCTATAAAAAGGCTGTAAAAACCTTGCTCGGGGCCTCTTAGTGTCACTGACAACGAGTGTGCAGAGGTCCGGGTTCGAACCTGCAATAAACGGCCCTTGCCGCTTGGCTTTGACTCTGGACTCTGGTGGTTTGTTCTTGGGGGTCACCCGAATTTGGGCATATCATTTGGGGGCTCGTCCGGGATACCCCCAAGCCCTCCAGACCCCAAGTCAACAGGTCGTCCCTGAAGCCGATCGGTAAGTGAGCCGGCTCTGTCCGTTTCTGTCTGTATATCGTCTGTTCGTTTCTGGCTCTCTCCCGCGCGGGATCTGTATCGGGGACTGACACAGCCCTGGCGGACGCGCTATAGGGCAGTCAGTCGGGACCAGTAGGAGACGTCCTCTGGCACCCGTCTGGGGCACCATTTTGGCCCATCGGAGCTTTTCTGTTCGGGTTACGGACACCCAAAACGCGCTAGCGACCTATGTTTCATGTTCTGTATTCTATAACCTTTAAGTGTTGAACCCCTTCTCTTTCACAGGTGACCTGGCCTGGTGCAACCAGAAATCCTCATAACTTTACTGTTTCTCCTTTTAATCCTTTTCTCCACCCCCAGGATACAGATGGGCCAATCTCAAAGCACTCCTCTTTCTCTCCTTGTTGTTAACTTCAGGGATGTTAGGACCAGAGGACAGAATTTGAGTCTAGACATCCGGAGGGGAAAATTAATAACCCTCTGCCGCTCCGAATGGCCAACCTTCGGCGTTGGATGGCCAACCGAAGGAACTTTCTGCCTCCCTATAATTGCCAAGGTGAAGTCAAAGATTTTTCTACCGGGTCGCGAGGGACACCCAGATCAGATTCCCTTACGTTCTAGATGTACAAGGCATGTACATCTACATGGCAAGATTTGGTGGAAAATCCACCCCTTTGGTTGGCCCCCTTCCTGTCCTCAGGAACGTGTAAGGTCCTTGCCATGCGGACTGCAGATCCCCCAAAACCAAAGACGCCATCCGCGCCCTTGTATCCCATGTTGCCTGATAGTCAGGACCTACTATCCCTAGACCCTCCACCGTATCATCCCCCTCCCCTCGTACCCCAGGCCCTACCAGCACCAGCCGCCCCGCTAGTTGCCCCCCTAGGGGAACCGGGAAGACGGGAAGCGGCAGCTGCGCCGGAACCAGGAGGACGGGAGGCTATAGCTGCGCCGGGCCCCATTGAAAACGAAACCGACCGCAAGGGGCCAGCCGGCCGAACCCGCGGGCGCACCCAGGGTGAGCCAAACCCTCACCTCCCCGACTCCACTGTGGCCCTACCCCTGCGGGAAATAGGACCCCCAGATGAAACAGGCAACCCCCGACTCCAGTATTGGCCCTTTTCCACCAGTGACCTTTACAACTGGAAAACACAGAACGCTCGATTCTCTGATAACCCTAAAGACCTGATAGCTCTTTAGACAGTGTCATGTTCACCCACCAGCCCACCTGGGATGACTGTCAGCAGCTCCTCCGCATCCTGTTCACTACAGAGGAGTGAGAGAGGATCCAATTAGAAGCAAGAAAGCTGGTTCCCGGAGACGACGGTCAGCCGACATCTAACCCTGACCTCATTAATGCAGCTTTCCCCCTAACCAGACCTCCACAGGACGAATGGGACTACAACACGGCAGAAGGTAGGGGAAGGCTACTCATTTATCGCCAGACTCTGATGGCGGGTCTCCGGGCTGCAGCTCGCAAGCCCACCAATTTGGCTAAAGTATATTCGGTCGTACAGGGAAAGGCAGACAGTCCAGCTGCTTACTTAGAGAGATTAATGGAAGGCTTTAGGCAGTTTACCCCCATGGATCCAGAAGTCCCTGAGAACCAGGCTGCTGTCGTTATGTCCTTTGTAAATCAAGCAGCTCCTGACATTAAGAAAAAACTCCAAAGGCTAGAGGATTTAGAAGGTAAACAGATCCAGGATCTGCTCCGTATAGCACAACGGGTCTACAGCAACAGGGACGCCCCAGAAGAGAGACAGATCAAGGCCACAGAGAAAATGACTAAAGTCCTGGCCGCTATAGTCCAGAAAGAACAGCCACCCCCAGAAGGCACTCAAACAACACGCCCTCCCAGGCGGCACTTAAAGATCAATATGCCTATTGTAAAGAAAAAGGCCATTGGGCACGAGAATGCCCCAAAAAGAAACAACCCCGCCCCAGCCAAGGACAATGGCAGCCTAAAACAGCCCCCATACTGTTTACCCAAGATACAGAATAGGGAGGACGGGGTTCGGGTCCCCTCCCCGAACCTAGGGTAACATTGCAAGTGGAGGGGACCCCGGTCCAGTTCCTAGTTGATACCGGGGCACAGCACTCAGTTCTGGTCAAGCCCCATGGAAATAAAGTATCTGAAAAATCTTCCTGGGTACAAGGAGCCACCGGAATAAAAAAGTACCCCTGGACAACTCAGAGGACTGTGGACTTGGGAACTGGGAAGGTAACCCACTCCTTCCTGGTCATTCCCGACAGCCCCTGCCCCCTGTTGGGGAGGGATTTGCTTACCAAAATGGGGGCCCAAATTCATTTCCAACCAGGAGGACCCACAGTGACTGACTTTCACAACCAACCCATATCTGTACTCACTGTGAGACTAGAAGACGAATACAGGCCCCATCAGAAACCCACTCCTCTGGATCAGGGCACTGAGCCCTGGCTTCAACGCTTCTCAGACGCGTGGGCAGAAACGGGTGGTATGGGGCTAGCAAAACATCGCCCAGCCCTATTTATAGAGGTCAAGCCTGGGACGGACCCCGTCTGCGTGCGCCAATACCCGATGCCCGTGGAAGCCAAAAATGGCATCACACCGCATATCCGCCGCTTCCTTGACCTCGGGGTCCTACGCACCTGCCACTAACCATGGAATACCCCCCTGCTGCCCGTGTGCAAACCCAACAGTGGGGAGTAAAGACCAGTGCAGGACCTGAGAGAAGTCAATAAGCGGGTGATCGACATACATCCAACCGTTCCTAACCCCTATACTCTTTTGAGCGCCCTCAGCCCAGAAAAACAATGGTATACTGTTCTGGATCTAAAAGATGCTTTTTTCAGCCTACCACTAGCACCTAAAAGTCAAGAGCTATTTGCGTTTGAGTGGACAGATCCAGACAGGGGCATAAATGGCCATCTCACTTGGACCAGACTGCCACAAGGATTCAAAAACTCTCCGACCCTGTTCGACGAGGCTCTACACAAAGATTTAAGTGAGTACAGATAACAACACCCTAATATAACTCTCCTGCAGTATGTTGATGATCTCTTAATAGCTGCCGAGACGCCCGAAGCCTGCATCCAGGAAACCGAAGGTCTCCTGCAAACTCTGGGAACCTTAGGTTACCGCGCCTCAGCAAAGAAGGCTCAGATCTGCAAGTCAGAGGTAACTTATCTGGGTTACTTACTGAAAGGGGGGCAACACTGGCTAACGGATGCCCGGAAGGAGACCGTCCTTCGTATTCCCAGACCGCAGACACCATAACAGGTGAGGGAATTCCTGGGGTCGGCTGGGTTCTGCAGACTATGGATACCAGGGTTTGCTGAATTAGCAAAGCCTTTATACCAGGCAACAAAGGACCAACAGCCCTATAGTTGGACGGAAGAAGCCGAACAGGCCTTCCAACAAATTAAAACTGCTCTGCTATCAGCACCTGCCCTGGGACTCCCCGATGTCTCCAAACCCTTCCACCTATATGTAGATGAAAACCGAGGCATAGCTAAGGCGGTGCTAACCCAGCATTTAGGCCCTTGGCGCAGGCCAGTAGCCTATCTGTCTAAAAAGCTAGATCCAGTGGCCGCCGGATGGCCACCCTGTCTCCGGATGATTGCAGCCACTGCCCTAATGGTAAAGAATGCTGATAAGCTGACCATGGGCCAAGAGCTACAAGTCACCACCCCGCATGCCATCGAGGGCATCCTCAAGCAGCCGCCTGACCGATGGTTGAGCAATGCCCGACTCACTCATTACCAGGGACTGCTGCTGAACCCCCTCAGGGTCATCTTCACCCCCTCGACGGCCCTGAACCCAGCATCACTGCTGCCAGACCCAGACATGGGAACCCCACTTCATGACTGCACCGACATACTGGCTCAAGTTTACGGGGTCCGGGAGGACTTGCAGGACCAACCATTATCGGATGCAGACGCCATCTGGTTTACCGACGGAAGCAGCTTCGTTCACCAAGGACAAAGGTATGTGGGGGCGGCCGTAACTTCAGAAACCGAGGTGGTTTGGGCAGAAGCCCTACCCCCCGGAACCTCGGCCCAGAAGGCTGAACTAATAGCCTTAACCCAGGCCCTAAAATTAGGAAGAGACCGCAAGCTAACCGTGTACACTGATAGCCGATATGCCTTCGCCACTGCTCATGTACATTAGGGCGATATACAGAGAACGGGGGCTGCTCACAGCTGAAGGGAAAGACGTCAAAAATAAAGAAGAGATTCTAGCCCTGCTAGCAGCCTTATGGGAACCCAAAAAGCTAGCGATTGTGCATTGCCCAGGACACCAGAAGGCAACCGACCCAGTTTCTCGGGGCAACAATTTGGCCGATTGGACTGCAAAAAACATAGCTCGGCCCCCAGCGCAATTACTGACCCTACAGCTGCCAGACCCCGGACCCCGGGAATTGCCCCCCAGCCCTGAGTATTCAGAAAGCGATATTCAATGGATGAGTAAACTTCCTATGACCCGAGTCAAAGATGGCTGGTGGAGAGACCCCAAAAGCAGCATTATACTCCCAGATAAACTAGGGTGGTAGGTTCTAGAGCGGATCCATCACAGCACCCACTTAGGTTCCCGGCGAATGTTGGACTTACTGAGACAGACTGGACTAAAAATCAGAAATGTCTCCGATAAGGTCAATCAAGTAGTCACTAAATGTACAGTGTGCCAACTCAACAATGCGAATAGCAATCCTCAGGCAACAGGGGTAAGACAAAGAGGGAGCAGACCGGGGACCTACTGGGAAGTAGATTTCACTGAGGTAAAACCAGGAAAATATGGATAGAAGTATTTGCTAGTTTTTGTAGATACATTTTCAGGATGGACTGAAGCCTTTCCAACCAAGAATGAAACGGCGCAGATTGTAGCCAAAAAGATCCTGGAAGAAATCCTGCCCAGGTATGGTTTTCCAGTAAGGATAGGGTCAGACAATGGACCTGCATTCGTCTCTAAGGTAAGTCAGGAACTGGCTGCCATACTTGGGGCTGATTGGAAATTACATTGTGCATACCGACCCCAAAGCTCAGGACAGGCAGAGAGAATGAACAGAGCATTAAAGGAGACCCTAACCAAATTGACCATGGAGACTGGCGCTGATTGGGTGGTCCTTCTCCCCTACGCTCTGTTCAGGGTGCGTAATTCCCCATACAAACTGGGACTCACACCCTATGAAATAATGCATGGTAGACCACCCCCTATCATCCCTAATCTAAAAGATAACCTTGTCAAAGCTGAGAACGATAATAGTCTTGAATTCTTGGTCTCCCTACAAGCCTTGCAGAGGGTCCATGAAGATGTATGGCCCAAATTAAGGGAACTCTATGAGACTGGATCCCCGCCTATTCCACATCAATTCCAGCCAGGGGATTGGGTCCTCGTCAAATGTCATCGGCAGGAAAATCTGGAACCCAGGTGGAAAGGACCCTTCCAGGTCATCCTGACAACACCTATGGCCATCAAAGTAGACGGAATCGCCACCTGGATTCATTGCACCCACGCCAAGCCTGTAGACCCATTCTCAGACCTCATCGGACCTCCAGCGAAAGGAACAACCTGGACAATCGACCGGAGTAAGGACGATCCCCTAAAAATCACCCTGTGCCGCAAACCACCCAAGCCATAGCCATGATAATCATTCTGTTCTTTGTAACCTCTTTTATTTTACAAACCCCCTTTGTGAGCAGAGGCCTCGAACCTCCAGCTAAGGAGGCAATACTACATAACTTATATGGAAAACCATGTGAATGTAGAGGGGGAAAGTCTGAATCCCCAGTAGTACCCGAGCGGTACACCTACACACAGGATTGTGGAGAAACAACCGCCTATTTAGTTCAGAATTATGGAGCAATGGGGGCTCTCAATCATGGAAATGTGTTCCTAAACCTAAAACTCTCCCCCCTAGCTCTAGATGCCCCTGTAGCACTTACCAAGACTCCATGCACAGTACTTGCTATACTGCTGTCCAGCAGTGTATAGGACAGGATAACGAAACCTACTTCACCGCAGTATTGCAGCGTGCCAGGACTGCCGCGGTAACGGGAGAAAATAAATATATGCAGGCAGGGTGCCGGGGCACAGTAGGAACTCATGTGTGCTGGAATACCAAAGCCCCGGTACACGTTTCAGACGGGGGTGGGCCCCAAGATACGGTCCGACAAATTGAAACCCGGAAGAAACTTGAAAAAAATATTTCAGGGGATGTATCCCCAACTTAATTACCACCCACTAATTCTGCCTGAAAATAGCCATTCCGACCTGGACCCTCAGACTATGAATATAACTAAGGCTACCTTTGCGCTCCTAAATGCCTCCAACCCCGCTCTAGCCCAGGACTGCTGGCTATGTCTCCCTCAGGGGCAGTCCAGACCTGTAGCAATCCCTACCACCCTAAGCCTCGATAGCACTGATGACTGTCATCCCTTTAACCCCGTCGACCCCTTCCCCGTGCAATCTCCCATTGTATTCAATATCTCATGTCTTGTTAAAAATCACACAGACGCTAACGACAGTATTGATTTAGGGGAGGTCTCTTTCGCTAACTGTACCAACTATACAGTAATCAACTCCTCACTACGTAGCTCCAACACCACTGTATTTATATGTGGGGGCAATCTCGCTCACACTTACTTACCCCCAAATTGGACAGGAATCTGCGTCCCAGCAACCCTCCTTCCGGATGTAGACCTGGTTCCAGGGGATTCCCCGATGCCTATACCTAGCTTAGACTATCTACCATGGAGAGCCAAGAGAGCAGTGGCAGTCATCCCCCTATTAGTAGGGTTAGGAATAACGGGAGCTGTAACAGCTGGATCGGCGGGCTTAGGTGTATCTGTCCACACATACCATCAACTTCCGCGACAGCTAATAGAAGATGTACAGGCCCTGTCCGGAACCGTCCGAGACTGACAGGATCAGCTTGATTCCCTAGCCAAGGTAGTATTACAGAATAGAAGGGGACTAGACCTGTTAACTGCAGAGCAAGGTGGGATATGTTTAGCCCTCCAAGAAAAATGTTGCTTTTATGCTAACAAGTCAAGAATAGTAAGAACAAAAATCAAACAACTCCAAGAAGATTTAGCCCGCCGTCGGAAAGAATTAGCTGACAACCCTTTATGGTTCGGACTCAACGGCTTCCTCCCATACCTCCTCCCCCTCTTAAGGCCATTGCTAAGCTTGCTACTTCTCCTCACAATAGGGCCATGTATCATAAACAAAATGTTAGCTTTTATCAAAGAAAGAGTCAATACTATTCAACTGATGGTCCTCAGAACCCAATACCAACCTATCATTAATGAAACATTTGAGTCAAACACATAAGATCCAACATTGGCTCTTAAGGCACCAAAGAAAGGGGGGAATGAGAGACTAAGAAAAATTACCAGGTGTACCCACAACCGCAAAGAAAAGACGACCCCCCACCCCGCCATTCCCGGAACCAGCCAGTGCGTGCCCGGTCGTGGTTTCACCTAAAGGCGGGAATCAATCAAGTTTTGCTGAGTGTTCAAATTTCAATATCAACCAATAACAGCTCTGTAACCGTGGAAGATCCCTAACTTCCCCATAACTTGTTTGTGCCTGTCTATAAAAAGGCTGTAAAAACCTCGCTCGGGGCCTCTTAGCATCACTGACAACGAGTGCGCGGAGGTCCGGGTTCGAACCTGCAATAAACGGCCCTTGCCGCTTGGCTTTGACTCTGGACTCTGGTGATTTGTTCTTGGGGGTCACCCGAATTTGGGCATATCGTGGGCTGGGTAACACCTGGGGGTGTTGTGAGGAGGACGTGAGCTAGTGCTTTTGAAACCGAGGCGTTTGCTTCATAATAATGGCAACTCTCCTTACTCTCCTAACACAAGCTGACTGGCTCCTGGTGTCCCACTGTCTCCAGAAAGCTCCACAGCTGGAGATGGTGTGGCCCTTGATCTCTGACCCCTCCCCCATGCGGTCTCTAGTTAGGGATTACTTTGATGAGCCATTTGGGTCCCAGGTGCCACTGATCTGCACCACTCCCCCATCTGGGCTGAAGTTTGGCTTCCTCGGGGTCGGCCCTGCCCACTCACTGTAAGGCTAAACTGAGGTTTTAGGGGAGCCGGTAGGGCTTGACCTGGAGATTTTGAGAGCATCTTGGCGCTCGGTCAAGAGAGGCTTTAAGTCAGGCGGCTGTGCTGGTGACCTTGGGCGAGTCTCCTGTGTGAAATGATAATAAAGCCTGCTGGAAACGGGAATGGGGGGAATTCAGTGTGACTAAGGGGGCTTGGCCTCACGTTCTGACTTCACACTAGCTGGCCTCCATTCCCTTTTGGCTGCAAGGAGTGGGAGCTGGGCCGGCTGTGAGCTCCTCCCCCACCGACCCACCCCTGAAGCACGTGGCACTGCCTCAGGGCCAAGGGGAAGACTGGCTTTCCGTAGGCAGGGAGCCAGCTCCGTTTTTTCCTCCGTGTGGTTGGAGTCCGAGCGGTGGCCTGCCCCCAGCTTCACAGGCTGTTCAATGGTCGGTCATGATTTAGGGTCACTCCCCCCAAACCCAGAGATAAGTGACTCACCCAAGGTCACGAGGCCACCACTGGCAGCCAGTATGGGCTTCCAGGTGTCCTGACTTCAGCCTCTCGCCTGTGTCCATGGCACCCCCACCCCAGCTGTCTGGGTTATTTCGGGCTCCCTCCCGTGCCAGCTGTCTGCTTGAAAGTAACCAGCATGGTGCTCTTGGCTCTTTCTGGGCCCCTTCCCTTGGCCCCATGAGGGTCTCCAGTGCCAGATAAGTTGGGTTTGGTCCATCTCGTCCTTTGGTGGGGAAAGGAGGTTCACTCCACTGTCCCTAGCACCAGAGCCCCGTCCCCCTATCCAGGGTGCGGGGAGAGGGGGAAGCACTTGGTAGAAGTTGAGGAGGCTCACGTTTTTATCCCATGGGCCTGTTCCGCTCTGGCCCCAAACACGAGGTTTAAACTCGGTTGTCATTGAATTGCTCATTGAACCCCTTTGAGAACCCCTTTGATCCTCGCGAGACTGGCTCGCTGCCTAAGGGTGTCCTGCATCCCTTTGGATAGAGTCCTTAGGGCTCCCGGATACAGGGGTCTTTATATCCCAAGGGCGTCGGATGATTAAATAATTGACTTAAACTTCGCCCCCCAGCCACAGCCTGAAGGGCTGAAGCCAGCTCCTCCAGTCCCGCCCTCGGAACAATTAGGGAGCAATTAGGTGCTAAACTGTGGTCTGGGTGTGATTCTCAGAAGGGTGAGGTGTCCCTGTGACCTGTAAGAGTCATACCCCCTCCCCACTACCATTTCTTCTTTACTTCTTTCTACTTTCTTTGTCCCCTCCCCCCACCCCTGCCACCTCCTGGGGGCAGGGAGAGACGGAGCAGCCCGTCTGTCCTCTGGCTGTAGTTCCTCCGGGCTTAGAGATTGGCCCCGCCCCCGGTCACCAAGCGAGCTCGGGGCGGGGCTGCTCCTGGGGCCAATCCGGTGGGGCCAGCCTGGAGAGGGCCACGCCAGCGGAAAGGCGGCCCAAGGCTGGGAGGTGGCTGGACCTGCCTCGCTACTGGACGCTAGGGTCCCTCCTCTTCCGGCCCGTCCGCCGGGGCCCCAGCCTGGAATACGACCTTTTGGACCCTCTGGGTGGAGACTGCCTCTGCCTGGACTGTGGAAAGAGGCACCCCGCCATCTTGGAGGCTGCCTGGATCCAGCGCGATCTCCAACTGGCCAGGGACCTCAGCAAGTCCCCGCCCCACTGGGAGCTGAGGGCTCCCCGTGTGAACCTGGAGGAGGAAGGTGGATGATGACTTTTTGAGATGTTTTTAATTCTGGCTTTGTGAGGGGAGCTTTTTGTGTTCCAGTGTGACCTCCCCACCAGCGCCACCAAGTGCTGCGACCTGGACAGAGTCCTGGGCTCCCAGGCCATTCCTGGCCACCTCCCATCTCTGGGACGTCAAAGAATAGCTCAGTCTTTTCTGCCTCATCTGGGGTGGATGACCCTTCGGGTGTGAGGTGAACTCTCAGGATGTGCAGAAGTGCCAGGGAAGTGGAGGCTGTAAGAATTGTCATTAACTTCCCCATCCTGACCTGTGCTGGCCCGACTTTGCCCTGACAAGACGAGTGGATCTGGCCCTTATTCTCTCCTGAGCTCAGCCGGCCTGCTCCCCTAGCTTCTGTTCTGTGCCCATCAGCTCTATGGCAAGAACCAACTTAAAGAATCTTTCTTGCTCTCCTAAACCTCTCCAGGAATTCCCGGTGAATAGAAGGTGAATGGCTTGGGCCCCTCAGAACATGTCACAGGTAAGGGAGCAGGGTTCCCCCATGCGAGTGCGCCTGCCCAGCTCCTCAGCTGGCCGGGTCTGGCCCAGCTGCCTCTGAGGAAGCTCTCGGCAGCTGGCCTGGCTCCTGGGTATTTTTAGGTACAGATCCAGCCCCTGCACCACCACTGGAGCTGGGTCCAGCTGAAACACGCTCCAGGCTGGGTGGGGCTGGGGTGCTGCCAGCCCCTTGGCCAGGCAGGGGGTGGGCAGGCGGTCTGGGGCCAGCGTCAGCTGTTGTGCCTTGCCGCAGGCTGGCCGGGGAAGTCTCGCTCTTCCTCTCCTCCTCCCCCTGCCCCTCGGTATTGTGGAAGCCATTTGATCTGCCTCAGTTGGGACTGTAGCCCTGTTTCCCAGGTGGAGAAAATAGAAACCGAGGTCTGAGGATTTTGAGGAAAGTCAGGAGGTGTGATTAACTCCCAGGTGACAGTCTGCTCAGAGTGGGATGACCCTCCTAAGCGCATTCTGCCCCTAGCCCCTCCTCTCCTTCCCTTCCTGTCTCTCCCCAGGCTTCAGGGGCCCTGATTCAGGGTCAGGTCCAGGGCTGGCTGCAAAGGTAAGTGGTCTTCCCCTCACTCAAAGGCTTCTTCCAGCCTCCGTCTCCCCGAGTGATAGTAACCTGGTCCTTTCCTGCCAGCCTCAAGCTGCCACTGTGGAAAGATGACCCCCAGTCCTGCCTCACCAGCCAATCCCAGCTCCTCCCTGGTCACGAGAGAGCTTGAGGGCCTGGCTTTGGCTGGGCTCCTGTTCTGTTCGGGAGTCTCCTGTCTGACACCACCCCCTGCCCCCCGCCCCGCCCCTTGAGCCTGGCAGCAAGGCCCTCCATGATCTAACCCCGGTTACCTCGACAACCGTGTCTGGCCTCCCTCCTCACTCCCCAGGCACTGCAGAATCTGATGGGGTTTTCCAGCCACCGTTCATTTGTCCAGGGTACCCATCTTGCTCCCGTTGGTCTGCCCTCCCAACACTGCCAAGCTTAGGCTCAGCCTTCGCTGAGCCCTACAGGGGTCTGGTCTCTAAAGCGTTGACATCTCCCAGGCCCCTTAAAGAGACTGCTTCCCCTAAGACAGCTCCCTCCAGGCAGGAACACAATTGCCTCTCAATAAACTTGCGTGGTAAAAAAGGAATGAATGAGTTGCTGTAAATTTGTGTGTGGGGGGGGGGGGGGGGGGGGGGGGGGCGGTGCTTGACCTAGCAGGTGGCTCTCTGACCGGCTGCCTAAAGCTTGGGACTTTCACATAATAGCGTGGAACTAGGGGGGGCCTTACCTCCTTTTCCCAGCTGTAGGCTTTTTTGTAAGCTCTCACGAGCGGTCGCTGCTGCCCTCTGGTGGTCAGATCTGCCTTGCATCCGCTGAGAACGGACGGGGCACTTAACAAAATTGCCAGGTTGGCAATTTCCTCCCTGAAGTAAAATTTACTTGGTCTTTACTGAGAACTTGGAAATTCAGAATCTTCCCGGGGATGGGGTGGGGGTGGGGCAAGAAGATCCTGAGTCCTGCCTAGCCCTCTCTGAGGAACCTACCAGAGATCCTACCCCAGCTGGTTGGACCCCTCTCCCTCACTTAGCCATGCTTCAATGCCTGCTTGCCGCACACGGGCTCCAGGGGTCTCCTGCCTCTCCTGACCACTAGCCTGGCTTTTGCGAAGGACTGTTGCAGGGAGGGAAGGGTTGGGTGGTCTCAGCCAGCAGCCCCCGTGTTATCCTGCACATAGTGCTTAATAAATAGTTGTTTTAATCAAGGGGCGTGGGAGGATTGATGAGACTGCCTGGCTTGTGGCCTGAAGATATGTGGCTAATGGCTGGAGAGCGCTTAATCAAATCAAATTTAAGGGTGGGGTGGAAGTTATCAATGGGCCCAGCTTCTCACAACTAGATCTGTCCTAGCTTTCCCCATCCCTTCCTCGACGGTGTCTTCCTCGGTTCACGCCTCTGGCCCCTGCTAGAAAGAGGCTTCCGCCCGCGTGGTTTGAGGCCAACCCCCAAAGGAAATTGTTCCCGGAGTTCACCTGCCTTCCAAGCCGTCCGCCCCAAGATGACTGCCCGCCAGAGGGCGCCAGACGCCCACCTTGCGCTCTTAGGGAAGTGGGAGGGGTAGGTGAGGGGAACCGCTCTTCCCCACCCCCAACCTGCACCCACACTGGCGCCCGTAGGGCTGGGCTAGGTGGGCAGGCACGCCCCCTGTGCTAGCATCTTTCCTGGCTCGACCAACCTACCTAGTGGGGAAACTGAGGTCGGAAGCCGACTTGCCCCAGGCCACACAGCTGGGGCGGGGCAAAGCGAGGGGGCTTTTCCCAGAGCTGGAGACCCAGTCTCCTGAACTCTGGTGCTGGGGCAACGGTCCGCCAATCAAAGAGTCTCTGTCAGATGGGGGAGGCCGAGTCGACCAATCAGAGGGGCCCTGCCAGAAGGCGGAGCCTGCCAATCAGGGGTGCCCAGCGAGGTACCGCGGAAACCATCGAATCTTGCCGGTGGGGGGCGCGCCGTGACGTGCAGGGGAGCGAGTGGGAGCCGCGCTTCAGGCTGAGCTCCTGTTTCTCGGCTGCCTCAGTTTCTCTGGGAATGACAGGTGAACGCACCGGGCTAGGACCCTAACGAGAAGGAAGACAGGTTGGGAGGTGGGCCCGGGTGGCTGCCTGGCGGAGGCGATGCCTGCACAAAGTGGGAGGGGCTTCTCTAGCTCCGCCCCTGGATCCCGCCCCCGCCCCCGATCTCTCAGCCCCAGCGGTCTGTCCCGCGCGCTGTTGCCAGTGCCGCCGGCTCCCGGCTATGGACGCCCCCGGGGCCCCGGGCCCGGACCCGGGCAGGAAGGAGCTGAAGATTGTGATCGTGGGTGACGGCGGCTGCGGCAAGACATCATTGCTCATGGTGTACAGCCAGGGCTCCTTCCCTGAGGTGAGGCCCGCCGGGGGGGTGGGGGGTGGGTGAGGGTTAGGCTACGGGGGAAATGGGCTTGGGACCATCGGGGGCGACGGACGGCCTTCAGCCTGGACCCCGGCTCCCCGGCGTCCAGCGCGCGGAGAGGCAGCCGCCACCCCGGGGCTCTTCCTCGGGAATTCCAGAGCCCATCAGAGTGAGGGGAGGTGAGCTGGATGGGGAGAAGGCGGGCGGTGCAGCCGTACCCGGGCCTCCGTCGCACCCCTTAAGAACCAGCCCGACCCCTTCTCCGACAGCACTACGCCCCATCCGTGTTCGAGAAGTACACGGCCAGAGTGAATGTGGGCAGCAAGGAGGTGACCCTGAACCTATACGATACCGCTGGTGAGTGCGCCTGCGCGCCGAGGGTCCCGGGTGTCCAAAGGGTTTCCCCCGCCCGGGTATCCCCCTCCGGGCATTCTCCCCACCCCCACCAGCCTCTTTGGGCCCTGACATCCTGTCACTCCTGAAGGCTGCGGAGGGGCGCTGGCAGGGTGGCCCTGGAAGCTCAGAGGGCCTCAGTCGCCCCTTTGAAAGGAGGGTCTTTGAATGACATGAGCTCCTCCGCCACCTTCCTAGCGCTGATATGCTGGGAACCCACGGCTTCGTTCCTCTCCTGTGGTTCTAGAAAACCGTGGGCATCACTTCTGCACCCCATGGTTCCAGGATTTCATGTGTTGCATGCTGTGGTCTCTTTAAGACTCTGTGGGCTGCAGGTTTGAGTCCACTGATGCTGGGATTCTGTGGGCTGAATTTCTGGGTCGGGTCTATAATATTCCATGCTACAGATCAGAGCCTGTGACTCCGGGATTCTGTGGTTGACAGTCCTGAGGCTCCAGGGTCCTGTGGATATTGATTCTGAGTTCCACACTTCTGGGATTCCATAGGCTACAATACACGGCTCTGGAATTCTGTGGTCTACAGTTCTGAGCCTGTGGTTCTAGGATTTTGTGGCTACAGTTTTCTGTGTCTTCCTGGTTCCCTACGAATAAACCAAGCACTGAGGAAGGAACAGAGCTATAGGGAACGTAAGTCCAAAATAAGGTTCTCTCTGCCACCTGCAGCTCCTAAAGCAAGTGGATTTATGCGAATCGAGTCAGATATTAGAGTCCCTGTTGTTGGGAGCTGCAGGGAGGGGGTGGGGGGTCTGCCCCCAAGGAGCTTGCATCCTGCCCTCAGTCCCCCTCTGGGCTCAGCCAACACTGGGGGACAAAGGTCAGGATCCCCGGATAGAACCTCACCCAACCTCTGTGACTCAGTGTTTAGTGATCTGCGTGGAACCATGTCATCAGGTGCCCTTTTCCCTGCCAGCCAAGCCTTGTATGTGTAAGGGGAAGTCTCCCCTGGCCCGGGACAGGACGGAGCCCAAACCCAGACATGCCCCACCCCAAGCCTGTCAGTGGATCTCTCATGCCACCCTGGAGAGAATCAGAAAAGGGACTGTCTGGCCCCCAGACCCCTCCTCCGTTCCTGACTTCATCAGCCTTTACTGTATGGTGGCTCCCGCCCGTAGCGGCTTCTAAGGAGCCCCATCTTGTTGGATGAGGACCCCGAAGGGCTACCCCCAGGGCAGGGCTGTGCTTCCAGCCCTGTGAACTGAGAAAGCCAAAAGTTGTTGAGGAATTCCCAGGGACATAGCTCTAGGAGCAGTAAAAATCATGGTGTGGCTGGAACACTTTTAGTTTCACATGCTTCCTGTTGGGGACCCAGGGAGGGGCAGGTCCATTAGCCCCACTTTGTGGGTGGGGTGCTGGTGCAGCAGGGAGAGTCAGAGGGGAGTGGTCACTCCTCCTTCCTCTGCCCTCAGGGCCCCTGGGGTTCACTGTTCGTGGAAGCCTCCCCCATCAGACCCAACACAGGGACCACTTCTGGTCATCGTGGCCTTGCCCAGAGAAGGATGTTCAAAGAACATGTCAGGACAGATTGTGGTGTGGAGGTTCTGGAAGTTTCTGCTTGGTGTAAGGAAGGATTTGCGCTAACAGGTGCTGCGGGAGGGATGGCGGAACTTCGGGCCCAGCCATCAGAGGCACCAGGGCGGCCACCAGGGCAACAACGATCTTCCTGCCACATGCTTTGGAATCAGACCTGGGCTTTGTTGACACTGGCTCCTCGGCTGTGTGTCATCGGGGACACCTGGACCTCAGGTTCCTCCTCTGTAATCAGGGCTAAAACAGTCTTGAGGAGTAAATTAGATCCATGTGATGTATAACACAGGGGCTGGCTCTTAGGAAGGGCTCACTAAGTGTTGTGAGTTTTTAAGCACCACCCCCTCACACCACCATCGTTCAGGCTCAGACCCAAACCCAACCTGTTCTGAATCCGTGGCCTGCAGAGATCTGTGCTGGCCCCCGCCCTGCCCTCCCAGCAAGGTTCTCCCAAGCAGCAGAAAAACAGAGCTGGGGTTTGAACCTCTCAGTGGAGTCCCGGGGGAGTAGAATGGCTTCAGAGTCAGCAGGACGGCCCAAGGAGGAACACTCAGGGAGAAAGAAACATGGGTGTTTCTTCAAGGGTGCCCTACCGTGACCCAGGAAGCCCTGTTGTGAGGAACATGAAGGAGAGACTGGGTCATTCCTCTTCTACACACCAAGTGCCCAGCACGGCGCTTATGGAATGAATGAAGAATAAATCTGAGGAGCGCCTGGGTGGATCAGTTGGTTAAGCGAGCCCCGAATCTGGCTCTTGTGCTGACAGCTTAGAGCTTGGAGCCTGCTTCAGATTCTGTGTCTCCCTCCCTCTCTGCCCCTCCACTGCTCATGCTCTTTCTCTCTCTCTCAAAAATTTATAAGCATTGGAAAAAAAAAAAAGAATAGAAAGAATAAATCTGGATTCAGAGACACCCTTGGAGAAGGTCCTGTGTAATAAAGGCAGTGAGATCCTCTCTACCTGTGGGGTAGATGGATATCAAAAATAAACAGCAGAAAAGGGTGGCCAGGTGACCTACTAGAGAAAGATAGAGACTAAGGGGGTGAAGGGAATGACTATACTGGAGATGAGTCTAGTAAAAGTTATTGTAGAAGGTTCTGGAACCTGATGAGCTAAACCCTATGGTGGGGCGGTGGAGGGGAGTGCAGGGTAGCATCTTTCTGACCAACCACTGGTTGATCAGCCAGAGCTGTGGGCTCAGGGTGGCCCCCGAGAGGCTGAATTTCTCCACACCCAGGACCTTGGCCACAGGGGAGGCCAGTCTGTGGGAGTCACGTGGGAGGCCAGTCTGGCTGTGCATCTCCATCCTGCGGAAGCAGATACAGACACAGTGGCTTGAGGGTGGTTGAGGGGAGGTGGAGCTCTTAGTGCTGACAGGTGAGGGGGAGGCGGGCTCCCCTGCCCCCACCCCCCACCCCACCCTGACACTGTCAGAGGCAGGAAGCTGTGGTGTGGTCTGAAGTTTCCTGGACAGAAGGGAGGTGGGGACAAGGTGGGCTGTTAAGACACCAACTAGAGATGGAGCTGTGCGGGCCTTGGGGTGGGCCCCAGGGTGAGGGTGTCACAGAATGGAATGGGGGTTGCCCGGGGAGGTGGGGGGCTGTGGTCCCCTTCCCAGCCTGAGATGGCAACAATAGGAAAAGTTGGGGGCAAAGGAGTTGTGAGACAGGGAATCGGGGACAAGAGGGGTGTCTAGGGGCGAGGAGCCCTGGAGGCTTGAAGAGCTGAAGCCAAGGGCCAGTCAGAATGTGGCCTCAGCTCCAGGCTGGGGCTGCCCCGGCCCAGCTCCTCCTGCCTGGGGAGGAAGCACAGGTGGGCGGGCCCCAGTAGCAATACACGGGTTCCTCTTCTGGCAGCTTCCCCTTCTCGTGCTGCCTGCGCCCCTCCCCTGACCGACGTCCTGGCTGGAGCTGGGAACCACCTGCTCTGGTAGGTCCAGAATATTTGGGGACCACTGTGGCCCAGTGACACCCTCTCTCCTCAACCGGGTTCCAGGCCTTAGCGATCCCTGCCCCTGCAGAGATGACTGACACAGCAAAGCTCCTTCCCACAAAGGAAATACCCTCGTGCTAGGCGAGAGCCTCACTTCCTCCCCACCCCACTGCACTGCCAGCTTCAGGAAGATGGGCCACTTCAAGGGGAGCTGGGGCCCAGAAGACCTTTCCTCTTCAGAAACAAATGCGCCCTTTTGCACGTGACTCCGTGCAAGCTCATCTGCAGAGGCCAGAGTGGAAGCCCGGTGTGCCTCTGGACAGGTGACTTGGCCCCTTTAAGCCCTGGCATCAGTGTGGGTAGATGGGGAGGGTATTAGTATCGCCTTGTGGCTGGAGGGCCCCCTAAAACTTGTGGGTCCAAAGATCCAGGGTTAGAACCCCTCGCCCAGCCCCCCCCACCCAGAAGTTTCTGGTTCAATAGTAACCATAGTAACAGTCCTTCCCCTTTGTCCGACATTGCTCAGCCTCCCAGTCCTTTATTTCCAGTATCAGGGGCAGGGTTATCACCCCCTTTGCCAGATAAGGAAACTGAGGTCCAGGGAGGGAAGGCACCCGAGTCACGGAATGAGAGTCTGAGTGTAGCCTGGCTCTCCTGACTCATAGAGGAGAGGTGTCAGGACACTCCACACCTCCCGAGGGGACATGAGGCCAACAGCATGCGGGAGTCCATCGTTTGTTGGCCTGGTCCCCACGTGGAGGTCCACACTGAATCTTGGGAAAGTTGAGCCAGGCACAGTCAAGCCAGGAAGGCAACCTGGAGGAGGGAGCTGGAAGCTGAGCTGGCTGCCCATCCCCTCCCAGAACCCCTCTCTCTTGAGATACCTGTGTTGGCAGTCTTTGCCTTATTTGGTCGGGCCTGGGGCTTGTAGGGTGAGGACAGCTCCCTACCCTCTCGAGTGGACTGAGAGAGGCACCCCCAGTAGTCTCACCTACGGTCCTCTGTCTTTTACAGAGTGTCCCCTTAGCTGTGTGACCTTAAGGCAACTCGCTTCACCTCTCTGTGCTACACTTTCTTGCATCTCTAAAATGGGGATAACTACAGCCCTACCTTGTTGGCATCGTGATGAGGTAGTGTAGGCCACGGGCTTCAAATGAAGCCATGAGAGAGCACAACGAGCCTTCGTCATGAGTGAGCACTGCCGAGGTGTGTTGTTTCACAGGTCAGGAGACCATCTGTGAGGAAACAAGGTCCAGAGGTCAGTTCCCAGTCGGGATCTTGGGGAAGGCTCCCTGAGAGAATTTTTGGCCATTTTCGAGCGGCGCGGCCGGCAGCTGACCTTGGAGTTAGGGACTGAGCTGGCTCTCCAGCTCACAGGGAACCTGTCTATGACCTTGCAAAAGGTCCCCCCCCTCAGCCACATGGGCTCCTAACAGGAAGAACTTTCTCCGCCCAGCTTACCTCCCAGGTGGCTGCTTAAATTAACACAGGTGATCGAGGTGAAACGCCCTTGCTGACAGCCGGGGAGATTATTGTTACACCTACTCACCCACTCATTCGTTCGTTCACTCACCACACGTTTATTGCGTGCACCTGCATCCCAGGGGATGACAGAGATGGTCCCTGTCCTCAGGGGCAACCGTGCTCGTGGTGGGGAGACAAAGCCAAACCCAAACCAAACGTCAGGTAGTGATACGTACTCAGAAGAATAATAAAGCCATGGTCGGGCGTGGGACAGACTGGGTCGGAGGCTTTGTCTCCGAGCAGTCAGGAAAGCTGCCCCGAGGAGGTGACATTTCTGCAGAGACCTGAAGGAAAGGAGGGAGCAAGCCTTGCCGCTACCTGGGGAAGAACCTTCTAGAAACAGCAAGGGCAGAGGCCCCCAAAGGGGAGCAGGCTAGGTCTGGCTTCCTCCTTCAACCCACGGCTGCCCGACTTCTGCCCTCATCAGCTCTGCTGAAATCCTCACAGGCCGTAATTGCTAAACCCCCTGGCACGTCGCGGCCCTGGTCTCTGCTGCATCTGACAAGAGCTGAACAGCGTCAGCCAACAACCAGCCAGTCTTGACTGGACGCCTGCCGGGCGCCAGGGGTTATTTGCGAGGACAGACATGGTCCCTGCCCCCAGGGTGCTTACAGTCCATGGGGAGACAGGCAGTAAACCAGTGTCTGAGCACGGATTGTGGACACCCAGGGTGGGGGAGACTCTGTGTGGTGAGAGACGAGGGACGGCCTCTCTTGAGGGGCCAGCCAGTCAGGATGAGGGAAGCCGTTGGAGCTCAAGAGGCCTGTTTTACAACTACTTGTCCACTCCGGCCTTATTTTTTTTTTTTAATGTTTATTTATTTTTGAGAGACAGAATGTAAGTGGGGGAGGGGCAGAAGAGAGGGAGACAAGGATCCGAAGCAGGCTTCAGGCTCTGAGCTGTCAGCACAGAACCCGACGTGGGGCTCGAACTCAGGACCCGCGAGATCATGACCTGAGCCAAAGTCGGACGCTTAACCGACTGAGCCATCCAGGTGCCCCTACTCCTGCCATATTTCTAACAGGGAATGGATATGTATGTTATGCCAGAATTAGGAAACATCATTAAATCATGGAGGACCAGAACCTATTTTTGCACAATGCAAAGCAGAATAGAGCCTTGCTGGTATCAGCAGAAGGAATCCTTGACCCAGAACTTGATAAACTGGGGTTGAGTCCTGCCTGGCTCACTGATGACCTCGGGCAGGTCACTTCTTTGAGCTCAGTGTACATGGGAGCATTCTTAACTTCTTGACTAGCATATCGGGTGGTGGCTGTAAGGATTTCTTAACTGTCCCTAGGCAAAAGCACTCTAAGAAGTGTCTAAAGCAGGGCGTCTGGGTGCCTCAGCGTGTTAAGCGTCTGACTCTCGATTTTGGCTCAGGTCATGATTTCACGGTTCATGAAGTTGAGCAGTGACAGTGAGGAGCCTGCTTGGGATTCTCTTTCTCCCTCTCTCTGCCCCTCCCCTGCAGTCTCTCAAAATAAATAAAAAACATTAAAAAAAGAAAAAAAAAGAAGAAGTGGGGCACCTGGGTGGCTCGGTCAGTTGAGTATCCAACTTTGGCTCAGGTCATGATCTTGTGGTTCATGAGTTTGAGCCCCACATTGGGCTCGCTACTGTCAGCACAGAGCCTGCTTAGGATCCTCTATGCCCCTCTCTCTGCCCCTCCCCCGCTTGCACTCTCTCAAAAATAAACATTAAAAAAATAATAATAAAAAGCATATAAAGCATAAGGGGGGTATCAATTTGAAGTAGAAGTAGAGAGGAGACAATTATCCTAGAAAAGGAAATAATGTGGACTGTCAGCCTGAATATTTTTAAATAATGCTAAAAAGAAAATGTGAAAAAAAAATTTGAAAAGCATTCCAGGTGTGGGAAGACAGCAAGTACAAAGGCTCTGAGGCACCAGAGCTTGGTGGGTTTGGAAACAGTGGGGGGGAGGGAGATAAGGTCAGGGTCCGTGGGTGCAGGTCATGTGGACCCCTGGGAGATGTTTGGATTTAGTACAAAAGGCAATAGAGAGCTATTGAAGGTATATATTTTTTAAGTTTATTCATTTTGAGAGAGAGAGACAGAGTGAGCAGGGGAAGGGCAGGGAGAGAGAGAATCCCAAGCAGGCTCCGTACAGACTCGGGACTGGGACTCTCGAACTGTGAGAACGTGGCCTCAGCCAAGACCGAAAAGTTAGACACTTAACTGAGCCATGCAGGTGCCCCTATCGAAGATGTTTTTCCTTTGAGGGGAGAGAGGCAGGATTTCAGTCGCGTTTTAGATTCATCCAGCTGCTGGGTGGAGGGAGAGTGGATTGTTAAGAGGCAGCAGGAGATCATGGGCGACCAGCTGTGGCTCGGATGGTGCCATGCTATCCAATAGAACTTCTCTTCAGTGATACAGGTCCTGCACCTGAGCTGCCCATTTACGGCAGCCACTAGCCCTGTGTGGCGATGAATCACTTGAAATGTAGCTAGTGCAAGGGAGAACCTGAATTTTTAATGTTAATTAACTTAAATAGCCACATGGGGCTAGTGACTACCCTATGGGACAGCACAGGTCTAGAAGGACATGGACAAAGATTAGGAGAGGGGACAGTTTGGAGATGAGCTGAAGCAGCATCCTGGCCTGTTTCCCACCATTGTACGAGGATTTCTCCAGCTTTGTGGTGATAAGGAAAGAAGAATCTGAGTCCGCTGGGCCCTGACAGTGTTGGGGGGACTCGGGCTGAATGGCTGCATGGAGTCCTCCTGGCCCAGCCACTGCCATAGCTGTGGCTGCCGTTCACTGCACACCCTCAGGGGTCCTGGATTGAGGGAGAACCAGTGGGAAGGGAGAAGGTGGCAGTATCCTGGCAGCAGCTGGGGGGCGGGAGCAGGATGTGGTCTGTCCACCTTCAGTGGAAAGGCCAACTTTGGCAGGGAGGGAGCCAGAGGGTAGGCTGGCGCCTCGCCGGGGTAGGGGCAGGGGATTCCTGGGCCTCTGCGTCCCAAGTAATGGAAGGAGGTCACCTTTGTGCCTTTAAGAACGCTAGGGCATAGGGTGACCAAGTGCAGGGCGTAACCCTGGGCCTGCTTCTGGACCACAGCAACCCCCCTACGGGACATCACCGGTGACACCTGAGTACAGCCTGTGGGTTTGGCTAGAGAACAGCGTCAGTGGTGGTTGCTCACGTTTGATACCTGTACTATGGGAGGTGATCTAGAATGTGCTCGTTCTTAGAAAATCCGCGGGGCACTGTCCTGGGGTGAAGAAGCAGGACGCCGGCTATTACTCTGGCGTGGCTCACGTGTTTACATATAGAAAGGGCAACTGGAGCAAAGTGTAAACACTCGGAGATCTGAGGGCGTTCTTGGCACCCTTTTTGCAACTTTTAAGTTTGAACTTGTCAATAGAAAAAATTACTAAAAACATTCAAAAGCCACACTCAGCCTTGGCCTCTGATTCAGTCTGCTGGGGGAGGGGTGTTCAGTCTCCCCACGTGAGTCTGAGTGTGGTGAGCTTGACAGCAGCTGTGCTGGTTGCCTGCCCGGCCCCACAGTGGCCTGGGCCCCACCAGCCCCTGAGCCTTCAGGGAGGGGAGGGATTCGGCCTCTCTCTCTCTAACCTGGGTGCCAGGGCAAGGGGGCAGCGGTAATGGTCACGGGCAAAATCGCTAGCAAGTTTCTCCAGTTTCTCCTGAGCGCCCTGTAATCAGGCCATTCTGGGCACTGCATGGGTTTCGTCTCGTGTAACCTTTGCTACCGGGGGTTGCCACCTCTGTCTTGCAGACGAGGAAACTGAGGCCTTAGAGACAGAGTCACCAACCCCTTGCCCATCGGAGCCCAGACAGGGGAGTCAGGTGGACAAGGAAGTGGTGCCTCCCTGACCCCTACCTACCCTCCGGTTTCAGGGCAGGAAGATTATGACCGGCTGCGACCCCTGTCCTACCAGAACACCCACCTCGTGCTCATCTGCTATGACGTCATGAACCCCACCAGCTATGAAAACGTCCTCATCAAGGTGAGGCCCGCGACCAAGCCAGCCTACCTCAGGGGTGGGGACCACGGATCTGGCCTCAGCCCTGACGCCTGCCTTCTCCCTCCACAGTGGTTCCCTGAGGTCACACATTTCTGCCGTGGGACCCCCACGGTGCTCATTGGCTGCAAGACAGACCTGAGGAAGGACAAGGAGCAGCTGCGGAAGCTCAGGGCGGCCCAGCTGGAGCCCATCACCTACATGCAGGTCGGTAGGGGGTCTCCCCTCTCTCCCCCTCCATTTCCCTCCTCTCCGCCCTCTTCTTCCCTGCCTCCTTTAATCCTTATAATGCTGAGGCGTGTTCTGTTGGCATCCCCTATTTTGTGGGAGAGAAGTGGAGACCCAGAGAGGTTAAGTGGAGGTTAAGAGCCACACAGCTAACCTGCAGCGTATCGCCAGGATCCTGCCCCACTCTGGCTCCGGAGTCTGGGTGCTTAACCACCATCCTGTCCTGTCTGCCAGAGGGGACTGGAGAGGCAGGCCTTGTTCAAAAGCAGGGTTCCCCTACCCACGAGAGTCACGGGCAAAACCAAACCCTGCGGCTTTCTGGGTGAGGCACGGGACGATAAAAGGAACACAAAGAACACTGGTAAGAAAGTTTAATAAAAAGAAGCATTAATAAAAGCAAATGTTAGAAGAGAGAGTTTTTACTCTCCTAGCAAGCCGTTTCCTTAGTTGTGCTCTGGAGAAGAGGAGAGAGGCAAGTAGGAAGCCCTTTGTGTCTGGAGGCCCCTAGCTCGGCAGAGGCCTGGCAGACACAGTTGTCGGGATCCGGCCCCCTCTCTGCCTGAAGGTGGACAGGACGCTTCTCTCAGCAGCTGCAGCCCTGAGGCCACACCAGACGGGCCTTTATGTTCCATCCACCCACACTGGTGGGGGCTGGGCCCGGGATAGGGAGAAGGGGGCTCCACACCAAGACCTCTGCCCCGCCCCGGGGGGCCCCCCAGAGCCAGATCCAAGTCCCCAGATCCATGAGGGGGTGTCAGGAGGTGCCCCGTGCTCCAGGCCCCTCATCTAATGCCAGCCCTTCCCGCCCACCCAGGGTCAGAGCGCCTGCGAACAGATCCGAGCCGCCCTCTACCTAGAATGTTCTGCCAAGTTTCGGGAGAATGTGGAGGACGTTTTCCGAGAGGCCGCCAAGGTTGCCCTCAGTGCTCTGAAGAAAGCACAGCGGCAGAAACAACACCGGTTGTGCCTGCTGCTCTGACCCCTCTGGGTAGGGCACAAAGCCCTCAGGGCAAGACTGACAGGGGCCAGGCCACCAGCCCCGGATTATACCCCGAGATCCTGCCCCATCCCCAGCTTTCCAAGGGCACCTGGAGGTGGGTGTCTCCTTGTGTCTGGAGCCTCTGGTTAGACTCTTAGAACATTCTGAAGATCTCTTATTTCCCAGCTGCGGCTCTGACCATGAACTCACCTTTGGGTTCACACTGGAGCTGTGGCCCGCATGGAGGTGGGTGAGGGTGCTGGACTCAGTCCCTCTGTACCTGGAACCGGCATATGTCCCCAGGACTCAGGAGTACGCGGCCTCCCCCCAGCCACGTGTATCCCCCTTTGCACACCCAATAGGTCCTCAAAACCTATGCTTAAAACAAAGAACTACATCTGGTACGTGGATAAGTGTGGATTCGTCAGCGTTCCACACCCCCCCCCCCCCCCAAGACCGCTGCTCCCATGTCACCCGCCTCGCCTCCCTGGGCTCTGGAGATAGGCACGGCTGCACTCTCCAGCTCCTCACTTCCTTCCTCCAGGAGCTCGGGGACCACGATGGGATAGGGGCCTATCGGGACAACACAGGCACCAGCCCCGGACACGGGGGCCAACAGTGGCCCCGGCCCCCCCACAGAGGACTCCAGTCTCAGCCTTTGGCTGGGCCACCAGGGGACAAGAAACTCTCTCAAAAAGCAAAAAGTACCCTGGACCACACATCCAACCTCTGCTCAGGGTCTCCTCACCTGCAACCCCCCAGTGCCAGGAACTTGAGATGAAAGTGACATTGGCTCCGAGTGACCTTGGGGAAGTCACTCCTCTCTGTGGACTATCTCCCTATCTGCAAAAGGACGGCACTGGCTCATTTTAATAGTCATCAAGTTTCCTCTGTCCCTCACAGCCTCCACTTCTGCCAGGATGTGGAGTTCTGGAGCTGAGACCCCCTTGACCTCCTGTGAAAACACACTTAACCCCCAGCTGCAGATCCACCGAACCTCCTCCTGGAAGGTCTGCAGTCACTTCCGGGAGCTTTTAAACAAGTGCCCCAGGTGATTCTAATGCCCCACAGATTGAGAGCTGCTTGCTTCCCGAGTGAGCCAGGAGTCAGCCTTACTGAACGCAGCATAACGGCTTCAGGTGCCTCCTGCCCTCCCCGGGATCTCCTGCCTCAGCCCCACTAAGCCTGAGCCTCTCTGAAGTCAATTGCTAGGGAAAGAGACTTCTGTATTCCACCCACCTCACACAGGTTCCCCAAGGCCCTGCCATGACCTGGGGAGTCAAGAGCGTCGTCAATCCAAGGCCTCATGGACAAATGATATAGGACGGAGGTCCACAAACCGTATAGTCTGTGGACCAAATCTGGCAGCTGCCTGTTTTTGTAAATAAAGTTTTGTTGGGACACAGCCAAATGGGACACAGCATTTATGTATGCATTAGCTGCTTTTGCCCTACAACTGCAGGCTAAGGTAGTTGTAACAGATTATCTGGCCCTCAAATATTTACTTACCATCTGGCCCTTTACAGAAAAAGTTTACCGACTCCTAGTCTAGGGAAAACTCAAGTGCCTTAGGGCCAGATGGGAGGTGCAAACGAGTGAAACAGGACAGGTACAAAAGGGAGTGGTGGGTCTGTGGCATACTAGAAAGCAAGCACCCCATCCTAGGCAGGCAGCTCAGCCCAGCCAAGAACTGCCCTGTAGGAATGTTGACAGATCTTTCCATTTTTCTAGGGAAAGTAGAAATCTGGGTTTTTATGTGGACCCTTACTGGGGTGGAGGGGAAATTTCATATTTTAAAAATGTAACAATTAAAAAAGAAGCTTAAACTCCCCTGAGAGCCAAAGCATGACTGTGGATGCCAGCCCTGAACTCTGGTCAGAGGGGGTTTGTAGGGAAATAGTTAAAGGCAGCTGAGGCTCGCGTGTGGGAGAAGGCGCCGAACGTTCAACCAAACCTGCTAGCTTCTTCATCGTCCCCACAAGCATTCAAGTACAGAATCCGACACAAGGTGACCAGCGGACTTGTCCTGGCTTCCAAGTGCCACCTCCCAGAAGTGAGCCTGCTCAGACTCTCCCCACCAACATTCTAGAACCTGAGGGGGAGGGTGGGTGAGCTCTGTGATGGCTTAAGTCCCAGCCAGCGCTGAAAGTAAGGGTCCCACTCACTGCAAGAATTCAGGAAGGTGGGCTGAGGGGTGGGGGTCAGGAAGCCAAACTTTCAAATTCAAAAAAACCCAACACCAAACGATCTCAAACCACCCAAGTGATGCCAAGGCTGGGGCGCCCTCTGGTGGTAGCAGCACCCCCCTCGCCGCAGGCCCACCCCAGGGACCAGGCCCTCGGGGAGGCAGGGCACCTCTCCCCAGGTGGCCAGCAGGAGGGAGAGGAAGCACAAAGAGCACCAGGCACAGACAGACAGTGATTCTCTGAGAACTTAAATACCCCACCATGGAGCAGCGGAGGCCAGGAGAGCTTACAGCGGAAGCGGTTTGCCGGTTTGCCCCGGGGAGGGAGGCTCCAGAGGACGCCGAGGGGTTTCCTTCCACCTGCTGGGGACTCAGTAAGTAGCAGGTCGGCACTCCAGCGAGGCACATCCAAACCCCAACCTGAGGGGCTCCCTGAGGCTTTAGGCCCCTGCCCAGGAAGACTGACCCAGTCTCAGCCATGAGAGGGCAGCGAGGGAAGACTGCGGATTCTAGGGCAGTCGGGAGGACCCCGTGTTAAATATGTCATAAATAGGGAGGCTGAGCAGGCTAACATTGTGCAGACGGGCAGGGGCCACATTCCTCTTGTCCACCGGGGACCAGGGCCTTGGCCCTTCTACCAGTGATGCGCTGGCCCCTGAGGTGGCTGCTGCAGTGGCCAAGGACACTGTGGGGAGGAAATCAGGTGCAGCCAGGTGCCAGCTGGAACCCCCTGCAGTCTTGAACCCCAGGGGCTGGGGGTGCACAGGTCCCTTGGCTCACAGCTTCTTCCCTTTGTTTCTGTTCTTCTGAAGTTTCGCGTGCACGACTTTGAGTGTGGTCAGGAAATTGCCAAGGAAGAGGACAAGGAAAGTGAGCGCCAACACGAACACCTGGGCAGGGGCAGGGGCGTGCGGGAAGACAGGGGAAGGCCCAGCACGGGGGAGGGGAAAGGAGGAAAAGGTTGAGCCAGCTCAGATCGGCTCCCGGCTGAGATGCCCACTCTGCCTCCGTGACCTCGCGACCCCCTTAGCGTAAGCTGCCAGAAAACTGCGGGGTTCCACCAGCAGAAAGCAGAGATCTGGGCCAACTGTGTGAAGGCTGTGAATCCTCAGGGTCACGGAGGGTTGGAGATGGCTTCTCTCTTGCCCCCTCCCCTCCCCACCCATAGCATTCAATAGGGCTCTCAGACCACTTAGGGGTTCCGCGGCTTCCCGAGTTCCCTCCCAGTCTCCCAGGCCCCAGTAGCAGGGAGCTCTGAGCACAGGGCCCCATGGTGGGGAATCAAGAGGTAGCTGAGGAAAGAATTCTCTCCAAGCTGGCCCAGCCTTCTGCAGGACACCCTCTGCCACCCGCCAGCGCACACGCACACGCACACACGCGCGCACACACACACACACACACACACACACACCCCATACCTGCCATTCTCTGCATTCCTCGTGGCTGGAGAGCTCAAACAACGTGACGGCATTGTAGAGCTGCCAGAACTGGAGAGAGGGAGGCAGGCGCCGCTTGTCCCAACAGACTCCCCTGGAGTCCCACATGGGGAACCCCAGGGAGTGGGCCAGCCTCCCCCAAGGTTCTGGTATCACCTATCCCAAGACACTGAGAACCCCCCAAAATGAAACTGGGGCCACCCTATGCCAGAACACCCTGAAGATGTGGGAATCAGCATGCTGGTGCTGAGGGCCACTTCTGTCTCTTGCCTTTGGCATCCCAGGACCCTATAGGGCCCAGCCCGGGGATGGCTGGTGAATGTGGGAGAGGCCTGAAGACCTCCCGTTCCCAGGGTCAGCCCAGAGCAGGGGACACCCACAAACTCCAGGGGGACTCACATGGCCACAGAACAGGAAAGGCAGGAGGAAGGTGAGGCCCCGCCACATCCAGGACTGGAACCCTTCTGTGGAGAGGAAGGAGGAAGCCAAGGGCCCATGTGAGGGGGTTCAGTTGCCCCCACAGCCCCACCAGGCGCCTGCGGCCTAGCCACACCAGTCACCCCGAGACTAGCCACACGGGGCAGGGAGGACAACCCTCTCCTCTCGTGGATGGGTGAGCACTCAGCTATGAAAATCACCCAGAGCACATGCAGAACACCTGGCACCAGGCCTGACTGCTCTCAGGCCTCAAGTCACCAAGAACTCCTAGAGCTGGATGACACTTGCAGAAAGCTGACATGACAGGCACTGTGTTTTAATAAGTTCTTTAATTTGCACAGAATTTTGCATTTTATAATGGACTTTTGCATGCATCACTTCAACTGAGTCCTGACAAAGTAGGGCCTACGTTGCAGAGTAATTCAACGAAAATGACCATCTCAAAAGATGGCAGAATTTTATGAGTTTTCTGTGAAAGTCGAAACGAGTTCTTAAGCTCTTCTGACTGGGCAATCGCCCCATGAGTTAAAAAAAAAAAAAGGAGCGCCTGGGTAGTCCAGTCGGTTAAGCGTCCGACTTCGGCTCAGGTCATGATCTCATGGTTCATGAGTTCAAGCCCCGTGTCAGGTTCTGTTGTGACAGCTCAAAGCCTGGAGCCTGCTTCAGATTCTTGTCCCCCCTCTCTCTCTGCCTCTCCCCCACTCTCTCTCTCTCTCAAAAATAAACATTAAAAGAGAATTTAAAAAAAATTTTTAAAAATTAAGCACACCTTCCCAATGTATATACATATGTGTCTATATATATTTATATGTAGGTATATTATACACAAATTATACATGCACAACACTAGGCTAGCATTATAATATAAAACACAGATTAAAAAAAATAGACACTTGGTAAGACAGAAGCATGCATCAAGGCCTGGCACACAGCTGGCCTCAAGCTTGTCAGCTGAAACAGAATCCATGATGAATTATGAAAAGCAACTTAGGCAAGAGGCCAGCAGCCCTGGTTTTGTGTGTGGTAGGTCTTATTATGTTTTTATTGGTCTGTGCTCCCAGTGTAGGAAGTTAGGGGTGAGGTCTGGGGGAGCAAGGAGGGGCCAGTACTCGTCTACCTACCCCCAGGTTGGGCTACTTACCCACCGTGAGGTCCAGATGATTCCTCTCTCCCAGAGCCCGCAGCCTGTAGAGGCAGCCCCTCTGGTAATAATATTGCAGGAACTGGACACAGCCTGCAGGGGGAGCACAGCACCAGGCTCAGAGCCTGCAGGACCCGGCACCAGCTCTGTTCAGACCCAGGGGTCTTCACTGCCCAGAGGGCAGCCCCCTCCCATTCCCAACACACACACACACACACACACACACACACACACACACACACACACACACACACTCAGCCTGAACCCACTTTATGCCTTATCCAGAATACAATAGGAGCAGGTTATCTGAAGACCCAGCTAAGCACCAATTAGGCTAGAAACTTCTAGAGCTTTCCTAAGCATGCAGTGGGCACTCAATAGATACTTGTTGGAATGGTGGCATCATGCTGGGAGCTGTGTGTAATGCTAAGACAGCAAGAGACATTTTCATACAATGAGATACTTAGTAGTTACTAAAAATGAAGAGATAGCCTTCTCTGTATTGACACAGAAAAATACCCATCATGGGGGCACCTGGGTGGCTCAGTCCGTTAAGTATCTGACTCCTGCTTTGGGCTCAGGTCATGATCTCACAGTTCGTGAGTTCGAGCCCCATATCTGAGCCCCGTATCTGTATCTGGCTGTCTGCTGTCAGCACAGAGTCTGCTTCGGATCCTCTGTCCCCCTCTCTGCCTCCCCCCTGCTCACGTGCTTTCTCTCTCTCAAAAATAAACAAACATTAAAAATAAATGTAAAAAGGGGTGCCTGGGTGGCGCAGTCAGTTAAGCGTCCGACTTCAGCCAGGTCACGATCTCGCGGTCCGTGAGTTCGAGCCCCGCGTCGGGCTCTGGGCTGATGGCTCAGAACCTGGAGCCTGTTTCCGATTCTGTGTCTCCCTCTCTCTCTGACCCTCCCCCGTTCATGCTCTGTCTCTCTCTGTCCCAAAAATAAATAAAAAATTTTAAAAAAATGTAAAAAAAAAAAACTGTATTGTTTTAATTGGCAATACACACACACTATAAAATTCAAAGGGAACAAACAGGTACTGGATGAAAAATAGAACTCTCTGTTGCTATTCCCAACTATCCAAGCTTCCAATTCCCAGAGGTGACCTCTGGGACCAGTTCACTGTACATAAATCCAGAATTATTCTTAAATGAGAAAAAGAACATATACTCTATTTCCATTTTGAGTTGTGCCTTCAACACCACTCAGTTCACAAAAGTCACAACTAGTCCAGTTGTGACATGTGGAAGAAAAGGCAGTGGTGGGGGATTCTAGGGGTGAGGGTGGTCAGGCTGCCCCTACCCCAGGATGGGGCAGTGATCTGGGGGGAGATGCCTCTTTCCTGGATTCCTGGGATCCTCCCCTGCCTGGAGCTCCCTTCCACACCAGACATACCCCTCACAAGGGAGGAGGGATGACAGGGGCCTCCATCAGTGAAAGCCACAGGAAACCATGCCCCCTCCCCCCAATCTAGGCAAGAGACACTCACTCTGAAAAATGGAAAACGCTAAAAACTGATTACGAAACTTCTGATAAATTAATCCGTTAGGCCTGCAGAGAAGTGGGGGAAAAGCAAAGGTGAGGCATGCTGTGAAATCAGACATTCATCCTTGTCCCTCTCTATTCCAACTAAGAGAGAAAAGCTTTTAAAATTAAACGGAGGTCCCTGATTTCTGCCCTTCTTCAGCACCAGTGTCTCTCAGGCTGGACCAGATTACTTCCGTCATTGCTTTAAGCCCGTTCTACAACCTGGGGACACATATCATCATTCTGAAGCCTAAGTTCTTATTGATTCCCACTCCCTCCATCTGTCTCCTTTGGAGCCTCATCCGTGTGCTCTATCTGTCGCTCCCTGTTACCTCTGCCTCAGCCAGCAGGCCATTGGGACCTCCCCAGAAACCTCCCAGCGGGCCTGGGGGATCCCTGCAGCCTGGCTATAAGCTCACGCTTTCCTTCTTGGCCCAAAAGTCAGCCCAGGCCAGGAGCCCCGAAGGTGCCCCCTTGCCTACCGCCAGCTTCCCCCATTCATGGACCCCCATGAGACTCACCAGGTCAGCATCACTCCAGAGAGGAACGTGGACACGTAGTGGTGAGACACCCACCAGCCTTTAATTCTTAGAGAGAGGACAAGGAAAAGGAGCTCAGGTGGGGAAGGAAACACAGGTGGCTCTTGTTCTCAGACTTGGGGGGGGGGGGTGGTTCCTGCTCTGCGGCCCAGAAACAGCCATGAAATAGACCTAAGCCATGACTCTGCGCTTTTCTCTGTCCTACAGAAATGCACAATCACACATAAACCACTCACAGATTGGCCATGAGACCCACAGAAGGACTCGGGCCCCCAGGGGCTTCCCACTACCCTAAGAACACATCCCTAATCACACCCCAGCTTCAAGCCCTGTCTCCCTGTCCTCTCCTTGAACCTGACAAGCCCATTGGTACCTCAGGTCCTGTTATAGGTTGAATTGTGTCTCTCAAATTCCTATGTCGCAGCCCTAACCCCCAGTACCTTAGAATGTGACTGGTTTTGGAGATAGGAACTTTATTTATTTTAAGTAATCTCCATACCCAACATGGGGCTCAAATTCACGACCCAGGTATCAAGAGTCACACGCTCCACTGACTGAGCCAGCCAAGGACCCCTGGAAGTAGGAACTTTAAAGAGTTAATTAAGGTTTAAAAAAAGGTGATAGGGGAGTGCCTGGGTGGCACAGTCGGTTAAACACCCGATTCTTGGGGCATCTGGGTGGCTCAGTCGGTTAAGCGTCCAACTTCAGCTCGGGTCATGATCTCACAGTCTGTGAGTTCGAGCCTCGCGTCGGGCTCTGTGCTGACAGCTCGGAGCCTGGAGCCTACTTCAGATTCTGTGTTTCCCTCTCTCTCTGCCCCTCCTCTGCTCATGCTCTGTCTCTCTGTCTCAAAAATAAAAATATTTTTAAAAATTAAAAATCAAACAACACCCGATTCTTGATCTCAGGTCAGGTCGTGATCTCAGTTTGTGGGTTTGAGCCCCACATCAGGTTCTGTGCTGATGACACAAAGCCTGCTTGGGATTCTGTCCCTCCTTTTCTCTGCCCCTCTCCCACTTGTGCATTCGGTCTTTCTCTCAAAATAAATAAACTTAAAATAAAATTTTAAAAAAGGGCACCTGGGTGGCTCAGGTGGTTAAGTGTCAGACTCTTGACCTCAGAGCTCAGAGTTCAAGCCCCCAAAGGCCACATGAAGCCATGGTGACCATCTGTAAGCCAGGGACAGGCCTTAGGGGAAACCAATCCTGCTGGCACCTCACCTTGTTTTGGACTTCGAGCCTCCAGAACTACAAGAAAATAGATTTCTGTTGTTTAAATCACCCAGCCTGTGGTATTTTGTCTAACAGGGACTTTGTACTTGCTGTTCTCTCTGCTTCAAGAACTTGGCCTGCCTGGCTCCTGATCCAAATTCAAGTTTTGGACCAACTGTCACCTCCCCCAAAAGGCCTCCGGCTACCTTATCTAAAACAGACAGGCAGCCCCACTTTACACGACACCACCCTGTTTCATTTTCTTCACGGTGCTTACCACTATCTGAAATTACTCATTTTTTTCCCCTTGTTTGTTCTCTGAACCCTCTTCCCCAAATGTAAACATCAGAAAAGCAGCAATTTTGTCTGTCTTCTTCATGGATGTATCTGTGACACCTGGCTCAGAGCAGGTGCTCAGTGTGTTGAATAAACACAGCGCACACGCGCGCACACACACACACACACACACACACACACACACACACACTTACAGAGAGCTGGAGCTACCTACGTTATCCCACGCAGACACAGAGAAATGACAGACTGTCCACACAGCATCTCACATCGTCCCAGACAGTTTCTCCCTGGGAGCCCATGCCCTGGGCTCATCTGCTCCTCCATATACAGCAGGGCCCTGACCAGCCCTGGACTTCCTGTGTCCAGTCCAGAAGCTGTGGGAACCCTGTTTTCAGAACCCAGTGCTCCCCCAACTGAGGGCTCTCACTCCACAGGACGGGAGGGAGCCTCACTGTCAATCCCTCCTCAGTGTCAATGTTCCAGCCTAGGATGAAAGCTGGACCCGCAAACCTTTTAACCTTCGAAGTCCTTGAGTCTTGTCTCTGGCCTCTGATCTCCAGCCTTTAAGAGCTCAGTTACCTGAACACAATGTGGCAATGATTTGCTTTGCCAAATGCAGCCTGGGAGTAGCTGGGCTCCTTCCTCCCAAGGACTGGCCAGTAGAAATTTGGTTCCCCAAACCCTCACCAATGCTGGATTCCAAGTTTTAAAATTTCTTATTAGGTGAAAATTACTGTGTCATTGAGGTTTTAACTTGCATTGTCTTAGTAAGTGGGTTTGAGTTGTCTTAAAACCTTCTAATCAGATGCAGACATCCTACAAGCAGGGACTGGATCTTACTCATCTCTCCTCTTTGCAATCCCACAATAGACCTGGACATAAATTAGGGGCTCAGGCATGGCCTGTGGATGCCTCAAGGGTTATGGTTAGGAACAAGGTCTTAGGTGACTCTTTATGCCTAGCACTAACAGCACCTGGTAAACATTAGGCACTCAATAGATGCTGAAACGAATGAAGTGATGTCCAGGAGGTATGGCCGATGAAGCAGCAGCTGGTCTAGACGCCACCAGCATGCAGGTGCAGGACGAGACATCCACCCACTTCTTTGTGCCCAGACTCCCCCTCCCAATGTCCCTGTATTGCCTGTCAGAGTCTACAAGGACCCCTGGCTCTAATTTTCTGATAGAAAAGGCAGTTAGCCCCATCTGCAGACTTTCAGCTTGCAGAGCACCCAAGAAGCCTCTCCGGAACCACTTCTCCCCAAGTTCTCTGCAGAGCCACACACACAAGCCCTTGAGGCTTGGCAAACCCAGTGCCCCTTTGTCTTCTTCCCCAACCCCCCCCCCCCGAGAATGCCCCCTCCCGGTGTGGGAGCAGCCAGAGACGCAGCATGTATGCAGCAAGCCTGGCTGGGCAGCAGCTCTCAGTCCACAGCTCACAGTGCCCAAAGCCCAGCTCTGACAGGTGCCCCCAATAAGTAAGCACTGCTCAGATGCACTAGGAAAGGCTAGAAACTGCTTCTTCCCTGGCATGGCGTTCACGAGCCCCCTCATCTATCTGCACTCTCCAGGGTGCTGGGCTGGTTTTGTGCCCTGTGTGTGTGTGTGTGTGTGTGTGTGTGTGCGTGCAACTGCTTTATTGTGATTCAATTCAGATTATCATACATGTCATCCACTTAGTGGATCCACAAGTCAGTGGTTTTCAGGACATTCACACAGCTGCACAACCGTGACTACAATCATTTTTAGGACATTTTTATCACCCCAAAAGAAACCTGCACCCATTACTCACTCTTTGGGCCTGTTTTGCCACAGAAATAAAGTTTGTAGGGGTTAATGGGCTTTTTAATGTACAGACAGTAGATACCCAATGAAGAGTGGTATACACATAGCCACAATGTAGGAGGCGTGGCCCAGTGTCTGGGGATGGTGCCCGAGGAGACCACAGTCCTCTCTTTAGGACCACCTCAGCCACATTTACACGTGTGCACAATCTACAGGCACCAGCAATTATTCAATCACAGGCTGTTTCTGGCTTTGAGCTTGGGTCATGTGGGCAGTCAGGGGAAAGAGCTAGCTTCCACTTTGAGGATCCCTCCCTCCTGGCCACCCCTAGTCTTTATCCTAGGAAAGGCCCCTACAACAGCCAGTTGGAACCAAGCACCCATGGGCCGGCTGGCCAAGAAAGCTAACACGATCCCTGATTCATTACTTATTCTGGCCCAGAACTAACTATAAAGGACATCTGCTGTTTTGCCTCTCTGTCAATCACCACCCCCAACCCCCTGCACACCCCCATCCTCCCTGCATGCTGGCTTCACGCCAGGCCCTTCCTTTGGTGAACCACCTCATCCCCACACTCCATCTGGGTGGTTGAAAGGGAGCTGAGGGATATAACTGGGCACATGACTCACAGCCAGGCAATCGGGGCTCTACATCCCTTCAGCCACAGTGATTGGCTCAGGGATGAGCATATGACCTCAGCCCAGACAATCAGAAATCAGTCTCAAAATTACAACTGGATCTTCCGAGGAAAGGATCTTCCGAGGAAAGAGCTCTTTCCTGTGAGATTGTTGATTTGTTGTGATGCTGGCCAGTGCAGCAGCAGAACAGAATGGGGAGAAGGACTGTTAACACTGAGCCAGTTTTAACGCCTTGAACTATTAATACACAGGCATACTTCAGAGAGATTGTGGGTACACTTTCAGGCCACTGCAACAAAGCAAATGTCACAATAAAGCAAGTCAAGTGAAGTTTTTGGTTTCCCAGTACCTATAGAAGTTATGTTTACACTGTACTGTAGTCTAGTTAAGTGTGCAAAAGCAGGTCTAAAAAAACAATGCACAGGGGCTCCCGGGTGGCTCAGACAGTTGGTCAAGCACCCAACTCTTGATTTCGCTCAGGTCACAATCTCAGGGTTGTTGAGATCGAGCCCTGTGTCAGGCTCTGTGCTGACCGTGAAGCTGCTTAAGATTCTCTGTCTCCCTCTGCCCCTCTCCCCTGCTCATACTCTAAAATTAAAAAAAAATTTAAATAAAAACAAAACAAAACAAAACAAAACAATGTATATACCCTCATTTAAAAATATATTGTGGGGCTCCTGGGTGGCTTAGTCGGTTAAACGTCCGGCTTCAGCTCAGGTCATGATCTCACAGCTTGAGTTTGAGCCCCACATTGGGCTCTGTGCTCACAGCTTGGAGCCTGGAGCTTGCTTCAGATTCTGTGTCTCCCTCTCTCTCTGCCCCTACCCTGCTTGTGCTCTCTCTCTCATAAATGAATAAATGTTTAAAAAAAAAAATTAGGGGGGCCTGGGTGGCTCAGTCAGTTAAGCATCTGGCTTCGGCTCAGGTCATGATCTCACAGTTCGTGGGTTCAAGCCCCATGTTGGGCTCTGTGCTGATAGCCCAGAGCCTGGAGCCTGCTTTGGATTCTGTGTCTCCCTCTCTCTCTGCCCCTCCCCTGCTCTCACTCTGTCCCTGTGTCTCTCAAAAATAAATAAACATTAAAAAAAATTTTTTTAATAAAAAATTAATTTAAAAAATATATATTGCTAAAAAAATACTAACCATCATCTGAGCTTTCAGCAAATTTTAATTACTGATCACAGATCACTATAACAAATATAATAATAATGAAAAAAGTTTTAAATACTGAAAGAATTAGCAAAATGTGACAGAGACACCAAATGAGCGAATGCTGTTGGAAAAATGATGCCGATAGACCTGCTCGGCACAAGGCTGTCACAAATCTTCAATTTATAAAAAACACTATGTTTGCGAAGTGCAATTAGACAAGGTATGCTTATATATGTTTCCCCCTCAGGTTTACTCCTATCTGGTGGTTTTCCCTCATTTGCAGGATTTGCAAAGGAACTTGATTTGCTTATTGCACTAACTGAGCTAATGAACCACAGCTCCAAAGTCATTCCAGAAGATAAAGCACCAAACCCACCCCACCCATTCCAGATCCCAGCCCTCACCACATCCAAACCCCTGCCCCAGGTCACAGCAGAAGACAGGCCCAGAAGAACAGTCCCATTACAACTTGAGATACCCGCTGAAGTGTTAGGCGAATGAGACTTGGCTTTGGAACCCCACTTCTACCCCCCTGTGTCCCCCTCCCCACTTTCCTGGTGTGACCCACACTTGCAGGGACCTCCACTCAGTCCTGTTCCTTTCTCTCTGGTAACGCCTCTCCCCCCGCCCCATCCACAGCTTGTCACACTAGATAAAGAGGTGACCAGAGTAACTCTTACTAAAGTGTTAGTGACTGTTAGAGATGTAGCATGCCTCTGAAGACTCTTAGAGTCCATCAGAAGGATAAAACTGTAAGACTGACAGCAAGCCCATGACAACAGAAAGAGAACTCATGACCAAGAAGACTTTGCCACTTGCCCCGGCCCCCTTTCCCCACTATCTACCACCCTGGCTCCCCTCCAATGACACCCAAAAGCAGAAAGATACTATTCACTACAATTAAGGAAGACTATGAGTGTTATTTATTTGATGAGATTTTTCACTTCAGTGTTTCCCAAAGCTTGGGGTGTGTATATCAAGTTTTAGATGACACCTGGGGGTCGCACTAGATGCTACTGAACTGTGTGGGGAAAGGGCATCTCTTTAGTTCTCTTTATTCTCCTGAGTAAGTCCGGGAGAGTCTCTTTAATGCCTCTCAGGTCCAAAAATCTCCCTTTTCACACTCATGTACACACACGAAGAGAGAGATGGCAGGCCTCAGGCTCAGAGCCTTCCGGAAGCAAAAATAATTGACTTCAATAACTTATACAAGGAAAACAAAAGGATATTTTTACACTACTTCCTCCTTCCTGCGACTGATGCTGGTTTTCCATGTATGGTGATGAAATAAAATTTCCTTCTAAAATAAACTAATATTTATTGAAGTTTAAAAAAAAAGGAGAGGTTGATTTAAAATGTGAACATTATCAACCAGATGATACATGGAAAAGGCAAAAATGGAGAGGGTGGGTAAAAAACAAGTGTAGTTTGAGAAACACTGATCTTTTTTTCTAAAGGGCTACATGCTGCAGGGCTGTATACCTAAAATTCGCTGTTCCCCTGCTCCTTACCTCTGGGCTCTACATGCAGGCTAAGGCCCGGCAGGGCAGGGATCTGCCATAAGAGACCACTGGGCAGAAAGTGAAAAGGTGGCAAATTATTTAGGAGTTTGCAGACACCCCCCCAATCTGACACACACAGTTCATGACAGTTCCTTAGTGGTGTCCAGAGGGGAAGAAGCAGGGAGGGGTTGGGCGGTTGTTACTTCCTGTTTCAGGGGAAAATAGGGGCAAGCATGGCACACAGAGATGAAAACGGCCATCCCAAAAAGGAATCAGACCTGTGGAAAATGGGTCCTGCAGGTGGCAAGTCGTGGTCTCAGCTCAGAGACAGGTGGGGGTAGGAAGGAGAATGAGAAAATAGCAGGGCTCCTGGCATAGGAGGCCCTCAGTGATGGGGAGCCCCAAGTGTCTTGATTCACTCAGCAACCCTGAGACACACTCCCCCAGGGGGCTGTGAAATAGCCCAGAGAGTGGACATCAGTTGCCCAGGGTCACAGAGCTGCTCAGGAATAGCACTGGGACTAGAACTCTGGAACCCTCACTCCCAGCCTGGCTGTCTTCCTCCTCAGCACCAGCTGGGTAACAAAGCAGGTTTGAACCAAGGCCGTTACCACATGTTCTCCATCCTCCCTATCTCCCGGGGCGGGGGGGTGGGGGGGTGGGGTGGGGACCAGTCACTCCTGTCACCAGAATCCATTCATCCTCATGGTGACAGTATCCCAATTTTCCTCTGGGGAACCACTCCCCTCCTGACACTCAGCTCCTAAGCTGTAGGGGCAGGCATGAGGCTCAAGCCTGGCCAATCACAGCCATGCATTCTCTGGCCACAGTGATTGGTGCACAGACAGGCACATGATTCAGCAAGTGCCAATGGGACCCAGTGAGGCTCTTGGAAGAAAGTGATGTGCCCTATTTTGCTGAGAATGCTAGAAACAAAGACTTGAGCCTGGAGCTCCCAGGTGCTTCTACATGGAGCCTGAGAATGAAGACATCATACTAGAAGGCAGAGGTGAAGGGTGGAGAGAAAGCGGGTCCTGATAACATTGTCTAAGTACCTGGATTAAGCTTGGCCTGAAGTCAGTCCCAACAGACCTGTTCCTTGATACGAGAAAATAAACTTCTTGTTGTGTTAAACCCATTTGAGTTAGTTTTTTGTAAGCAAGAGACTGACCATGGCGAGTGACACTGCACCAGCAGACATGTTTTCCCTCCTCCCTGGATCTGAACAGTCACGGACAACCCCCCGCCCCCTCTGAGGAGGAAGGGAATACAGGCTGGGGGTGACAGCCCTCCCCTGCATCCATTCCAGATCTCCCTTTGGTTCCCCCTATCCCCCCCCACAAAGCCAGGTCCCCCGTTACCTCGAGCCATTGCTGATGAGAATGCTCTCCCGGATTGTCAGGGTGCAGTAATACCACACCAGCAGGAAGTTAAAAACTTCGTCAGTCACCCTGGTGGAAAGAAACAACCCCGGGGAGGAGAGCAGGCATGAGAACCGGGCACAGATCTCCCACCCGCGCTGCAACAGAACAAGCACACCAGGATGAGTGCTGCCTACCAGGCGTGCCTCTGGAAACTCGTGCTGATCCTGGGCAAGGCAGAGGAAGCCTGGCCTCCACCTGGAGGGCCTGTCTCCCTCACCTTTCTACCGAAATCCAACCCACCTTTAGGGCTCTAGCTGGTTTCCTCTCCCTCCCTGAGCACTCAGCCTAGGGCACCCTCTCTCCCTTCTAAATTCTCACTGTCTGATGTGAAATTTTTGGTGGAATGGCAACAGGACTCTAAGTAGAAAACCTAATAGTTTATTAAAAAATTTTTTTTTACATTTATTTATTTATTTTTAAGAGACAGAGCACAAGCGGGGGATGGGCAGAGAGAGGAGGAGACACAGAATCCGAAGCAGGCTCCAGGCTCTGAGCTGTCAGCACAGAGCCTGACGCGGGGCTCGAACTCACAAACCGTGAGATCATAACCTGAGTCGAAGTCGGACGCTCAACCAACTGAGCCACCCAGGCGCCCCTCTAATACTTTATTTTTAGACTGTCTACAGCCTCAAAATGTAAATTCCCTCTGTCCCCTTAAACCATCTTTAAACTTCGTTGCACTTACAAAACAGTTCTTACGGCCTAAATCTCGTCTGTAAGATGAACTTAAGAACTCCCGGCCTCCTCTGTGGTACCAGAGCTGGGCGGAGCAAGTCTTCAAGGTGGACAGAACAGAGCTGTGGCCTGGTCAGGGTGGAGAGCTTGCAGACATGCTGTGTGTGACCCTGTCAGAGACCTGTCCGGCCTCAGCTCTGCTGTCTGTAAAATGCAAAGGCCGACCCCCTACCTGAACATTCCTGGGTGAAGGGTCCTGGGACAGAGCCGGCAACAGACAGCCCCTTGGAGGGCTCCCCTGCCCCTGATGCTAATGAAGGCTTTATCTTCCACCCCAAAGGGAAGCGCCTCGGTAGCTGCCAGTGCCCTCCACATCCACTCAGCGTGGGAACAGAAGTGACTGTACGGGGCGCCATCCATCTGCACATGGGAGGGAGAACACTTCCAATCTCCTCCATTCCTGTCTCTGACAACTATGGGGACAACTATGATAACCCCAGGAGGGAAATGAAAGAGTGTGACTCCAACAATAAGTAGAAGTTGGAAGGTGTCTTTCAAGCTATGTGACCCTGTTTTGTGGTCACAGATGACAGACTTTCCACCCCAAGCCCTCCTGAACCATCGTCTGCAGAGGCGGTCTCAGGAGGGCCAGGAGCACACTCTGGAAACTCGGGGCCTGAGTTCAAATCCCAGCTCTGCCTCTTTCCCGCTGTGGGACCGGGGGCACATTGGTAATCCCCCCCACCGTGCCATCACTGCCCCCCCTGGAGCAGAGAGAGTACCAGCAGCTCCCGTGTAGGCCGCTATGAGCATCGGCTGAGTTTCACACATGCAGGGTGTAGAACAGTGCCTGAGGCATAGGAAGGGCTACATACGTTCCCGGTTATAATTTTGGAAGTATCACAGAGTACCCAAAGGCTGATAAATGAGTCTCAGATGCTTAACTCCGAGGAAATCAAAGGCTTACTTGAACAGGGTGTTGGGGTGGGGTCGGCCTCCCCAGTGCAGAGTCACTTAGATACTGACTTCTGAGCTCGCCTCCAAACAAGAGGCAGGCCCAGGAGTGAGTCCGGGTTACCAGGATATTTTTCATTGGTCCTTTCCTATATCTTGTCAGTAAAGAGAAGAATGGAGTAAAGTTTTATGGCCCCAGCGCGTTAGGGACATGCTTGAGGTGCTGGCCTCGGCCTGCTCTGACAAAATGTATGAGCTTCCTGTTGCTGCTGTAACAAATGACCACAAACCTAGTGGCTTAAAGCAACATACATTTATTTCCTTATAGTTCTGGAGGTCAGAAGTCTGCAATGGGTCAGCAGGGCTGGGCTCCTTCTGGAGGCCGTAGGGGAGGATCCATTTCCTTACCTTTTCCAGCTTCTTGAGGCGCCTGCATTCCTTGTTTTGTGGCACTGCATCACTGACCTCCGCTTCTGACTCGGACCCTCCTATCTCCCTCTTCTAAGGACTCTTGTACTTACACTGGGGCCACTGAATAATCCAGGATAATCTCTTCTCAAGATCCTTAGCTTAACCTATCTGCAAAGATGTTTTGCCATGTAAGGTAGTATATTTGCAGATTCTGAGGATTAGAACGTGCACGCCTTCAGGCTGCCACACCAGGCCAGTGCTAATTACTGGGAACTTGCAATGGGGCAGGCACTTGACATGGATGACCTGTCTGTGTCTTCGAACAGCCCTACAGGACTGCTTCTTGTGCAGGTGCATTTACTGCGTCTGTGCCCGTCTATAGAACTCCCAACAGCCAGAACCTGCAACTCCTGGCATGCCTGGGCTCAGAGCTCACTCTGCTGATGCGAGAGGCAGATCAGGAGGGAAGGGGAATTATCACCCTCTGGAAGCAGTCCTCAACTCCCCTGACCAACAGCAGCAGGAAGAAAAATACCCTTGCCCCTTCGCCCCTCAAGTGGGATAACTGAGGCATGTTCCATGCTGTCCCCAGTTCTCCAGCAGCACTGGAGTCCAGATGCCCACACGTAGCCCCTCCTGTCTCACTTCCCATTCCCCTACCAATGTTTCCTGGGATCACCTCCCAAATAAACTGCTGGCACTCAAATGCTCGAGTGCTTGGGTTACTTCTGGGGGAACACAAACTAAGATGGTACAACTTCCCATTTTATAGATGAGGAAACTGAGATTGAGAGAGAGGAAATGAACTGCCCAGGAGTGAAATCCAAACCCAAGCCCAACCAACCCAAGCTTAATCCCAACCACCTCTTTCCTACCAGCTTCAAAACCCAATCCTGATAGAGGACAATTCTAACTAGACACAGCCTCTTGGCCTGAAGGCGGAAGAAGGAGACATCACACTCTCCAGCAGCCTCAGCAAAGCCTCCCAAGGGCCCGGCAACATGGGCAGATGTCCTCTGGTCATGGGGAAGACGAGGAACCACACACAGAGAGATCAAGGGCTCTACTCAAGGTCACACGATCTGTGAGTGGCAGAGCTGGACCTACAACCCATGGTTCTGAAGGACGTTAGCCATGCCCAGCTCCAGACTTAGAGGCACCACGGAAGGGCCTTTGGGTGGGGCACCCAGCAAGGAAACCACCTCAAGGGGGCAAGAGTAAGGAAAGAAAATCCTGCTCTTTGGGCACTGGATATTAAGCTGTGATCTCCTCCAGCACAAAAGATGGCAGCAATCACAACTGCTCACACTTAGGCAGCACTTATGTGCCAGGCACTAAACACTGCAGATATAACCTATCCAGTCCTCTCAACCATTCTACCGTGTAGCTCTCACTATCTTCATTTTCTGTGTGAAGAAACTGAGGTGGCGAGAGGTTAGGTCGTTTGCCCAAGGTTAAACAGCAGGGCAAGCTTCCCTGAGGGCAAAAGAAGAGAGATAAGCTGCCTGCCTAGCCCCCCTCCCTGGTCCTATTTGTAACCCAAAGAAGGTATACTAGGTTGAATAGAGTTCCCTCAAAGTTCACATCCACCCAGGACCTCAGAATATGACCTTATTTGGAAGGTCATATTATTTGGAAATAGGGGTCTTTGCAAATGTAATTAATTAAGATAAGGTCGGTCATACTGGGTTAGGGTGGACCCTGACTCCAGAGACGGGCGTCCTCACAAGAAGGCCATAAGAGAAACGCAGGGACATACAGGGAAGGAGGACAGGACAAGGTTGAGGCACATGAAGCTGAGAATGGAAGGGAACAGCTTTCTTTAAGTCAGGAACGCCAAGGAAGCTGGAAGAGTCAAGGCAGGATTCTCCCCTAGACCCTTCAGAGTGAGCACGGTTCTGCCCACACCTTGATTTCAGACTTCTGGCCTCTAGAACTGTGAGAAAATAGATTTCTGTTGTTCCAAGCTATCCTGTTCGAGGCACTGTTACTACAGCCCCAGGAAATGCACACAGAAAGGGATGGGGAGAAGACTGAATTTTAGAACTTGACAACATACGACTGGTGTGCCCTTTTGAGGGACCTAGATGTCCCAGTGCAAGGGAATCTGGTTGCACATCAAGTACTTGTATCCTTTCCAGAATGGCATGTGAGCAGGCAGTACTGATGTGTGCAGCCTCTACCCTCCGGGGAACCTGGCCAGCCCCAAGGCGGCAGGCAGGCACGGGCCCAGGACCTCAAAGGGCCTTTGTTTGGACATTCAAGTGGCCAGACCAGCAACCGGACTCCCAGCCAAGCGCTTGCCAGGAAATAAACCCCTGACACGGGGCCAAATGCCCAAGTTGTGCTTGGCTACCTCCCCTCGGGGCAGAAAAGCCAGGGCAGGGGAGGGGGGAATGAAACCCCATGAGGCAGTGCAGCCTGAGCCGCCAGGCCGCAGCCTCTCAGAGCAGCATGGCTTCCACCTGCTCCAAAAGCAGCGGCTGACACTCTCACCGGCATCGCTGGTGCCAGGCACTGGGCAGAGCCCTCCACACGCAGCTCGCACAGCCTGGTGTCCCCCCCCCCCCATTTTACAGATGGGGAGACTGAGGCTCCCAGAGGGAACGTGCTCACGGTAACGGCCAGTTAGTCCCAAAGCCAAGATTCAAACCCAGGCAGTCTGTGATATTTTCCTTTTTCTTTCCTTTCTTCCCTTCTTTCCTGTTTTCTCTTTCTGTTCATAATTGATATATAATTCACATACCATAAAATTCACCCTTCCGAAGTATACAGTTCATTAGGTTTTAGTATAGTCAGAGGGTTGCACATGACTTCCATCTAATTCTGGAACCTTCTCATCACTCCAAAAGAAACCCTATACCCATCAACAGTACCCTCCCCCATTTCCCCTCCGCCCTGCTCCTGACCACTGATCTGCTTTCTGCCTCTCTAGATGTGCCTGTTCTAGACATTTCATATAAATGGAATCATACAATATGTGGCCTTTTCTAACTTCACTGAGCATAACGTTTTCAAGGGTCATCCATGTCGAAGCACGTGTCAGTACTTCATTCCTATTTATGGCCAAATAACATTCCACAATGTCAGCGTGCCACTGGGCTCTTTCCTATCTACTAGTTATAAGGCCTCTTCCAATAGCTGTTCAGTAGATATTTGTTGAATGGATGTAGGGTGGACATGGCTGCCATTTCCCATGAGAAACAGCTCTTCTCTACCTACAATCTACCAAACGTTGCAGATGCAGGAGAGACGCCCCACCAACTCCATGCCTACACACACCACCACCTTCCCGTTACCTGTAGTGAAGGACAAATCGACACGCCACAGCACCTAGGAGCAGGATGATGGTCAGGTAGAGCTTGAACTTCTCGTACTCATCCTTGTAAGCAAATCTGCATTGATAGACACCCCCAGAAAAGGTCACACAACTATTACTATAGTTATAGTAATATAACTGTATCCCATCTGGGGGCAGAATCCTCAGCCCCATCAGATCCTTCACCTACCACTACCCACAGCCCACAAGGACCTTCTGATCCCACCAAAGGAAAGCTCTGGTCTTGAATTAATAGTGACGATCAATTACAGAACGGGGGCCAATGCGCAAAGCTCCCATGTCGCTAGACTCTCAGGTAGGTCTCTGGGCCTGTGATAGGGATGGGCAGGGGGTGGACACAGGTTCCTTCCCAACCAGCTACCGCAAGAGAAACACCATGGCTGCACTGCCCCTGGGACTGACTGATTTCAGATGACAGTACTGCCTACTTCCCAGGAGAACTGTGTGTGATAAGGAGTGGAATGGGGCAGGAGCCATTTCTCATGGGGAAGTGGCACTTCTGTTCACCCAGTGTACTGACTGCGTGAAAAGAGGGAAAGAACCTTCCCAGGATGGTCCCCCAACGAGGAGGAGAGTGTCAGAAAGACCAAGAGCCAGAGCCCCAACTATTAGTATTTCTTTATTTACGCAAAAATTCTCGCTTCGTTCATTTCTCCGGAGTTGAAAGAACAAAATGCCTGGCTTCCCTAATGCCAGCTGGGGATCTGAGATACTTACTTGGCCTGGTTGCTGAGAAGGGTCACATTCACATTGCCAAGGACCAGGTTTAAGTAAAGCCTGGAAGGAAAATACCTGTGAGGGCCACCGTGTTCCTTAACAGCCCTGGGAGGGGGCCCCCCAAAACCATTCAAACTCAGTAAGCACACATGGAGCACTGGTGGTAGAAAACAGGGTGCTAAGCTCATTGGTAAAATTCTCACATGGAATGGGAATGATGATCACCTAAAGAATGTGAAAACTGTGACATACAACAGTCATGACGAACTCATTGTCCCCCCATTTTAGCTGGCTGACAGACCACATTTCCCAGGCTCCCTTGCAGCCAATGTGAGCATATGACTAAGTTCCAGCCAATATGGTGAAGGCATGTATACAATCTCTAGGTCAATTTAAAAAGGGCTCTTTTTGGGGCGCCTGGGTGGCGCAGTCGGTTGAGCGTCCGACTTCAGCCAGGTCACGATCTCGCGGTCCGTGAGTTCGAGCCCCGTGTCAGGCTCTGGGCTGATGGCTCAGAGCCTGGAGCCTGTTTCCGATTCTGTGTCTCCCTCTCTCTCTGACCCTCCCCCGTTCATGCTCTGTCTCTCTCTGTCCCAAAAAAAAAAAAAAAAAAAAAAAAAAAGGGCTCTTTTTAAAACTGAGGTATAACCTTCAGTATATTTATGCCTGGCTTCTTTCCCTCCATATTATGTCTGTGAGATTCATCCAAGTTGTCTATACATAGTATTCCAGTGACTGGAGATACCACAACTTATTTATTCATTCTGCTACTGACGAACACTCAGGTTGTTTTCAGTTTTTGGCTAATAGAAATACAGCTGCTCTGAACATTCTTTTTTTTTTTTTTTTTTTTTTTAATTGAGATGTAATTCACATACCATAACATCACCCTTTTTTTGTTAAGGTTTTATGTATTTAAGTGATCTCTACCCCCTCCACGTGGGGCTCAAACTCACAACCCTGAGATCATAAGTCACAAGGTCTTCTGACTTAGCCAGGCAGGCACCCCCATTACATCACCCTTTTACAGTTTTTTTTTTTTAAGTAATCTTTACACTTCACGTGGGACTCGAACTCACAACCCCAGGATCAAGAGTCATATGCTCCTCTGACTGAGCCAGTCAGGCACCCCAATAACATCCCCCTTTTAAAGTACACAATTTAATGATTTACAGTATATTCCCAACATTGTACGACCATCACCATTACCTAATTCTAGAACATCTTCATCATCCCCAAAGAAAGCCCGGACCCATCAGCAGTCACTCCCTTTCCTCCCTCCCCTGCCAGCACGTGGCAACCACTAACCTACTTTACATCTATGGATTTGCCTGTTCTGGACATTTCATATAAAAAGACTCATGTGGGGGCGCCTGGGTGGCTCAGTTGGTTAAGCGTTCAACTTCAGCTCAGGTCATGATCTCACCGTTCATGAGTCCGAGCCCCACGTCGGGCTCTGTGCTCACAGCTCAGAGCCTGGAGCCTGCTTCAGATTCTGTCTCTCTCTCTCTCTCTCTCTCTCTCTCTGCCCCTCCCCTGATCGTGCTCTGTATCTCTGTGTCTCTCAAAAATAAATAAACACTAAAAAAAAAAATTTCTAAAAAGACTTGTGTAATATGTAGCCTTTGTGTCTGGCGTCTTTGTTGTCAACACTCTTATACGTGTCTTTTGGAGGACAGAAGTGCTCACTTCCATTGGCTATGCAGACAGGAGCGGAATTTCTGGGTTACTGAATATCTATGTTTTTGGCTCCACTGGGAAATGGCAAATATTGTTTGTTTTGTTTTGTTTTGTTTTTCGTATAAAGTTATCTGCTTGCCCTCTACTCCCTGACTCTTCCCCACTTCCTGAGGATGTGATGGTGCGCGCCAGCTCTGCTCATGCAGATGAGGACAACTCTCTGAAGGGTGGTGAAGCAGTGAGTTGGTGCTGGAAAGACCCTGAGTCCCTAGATGACCCCACGAGCCCACCACTCTTGGCCCACTCACCTCTGGACTGTTATGTTTGAGACAGAAACCTCCAGCTTGTTTGAGCTCTTGTATCATTGGGCTTTTGTTACAAAATAGCCTGTACTCTCATGCACAAATAAAAGTGTAAATAAAAGGTTATGTATGAAATCTCATAAGGGTTAATTCCGCAGAGGGAGAGGGGGTTTTAGAAAGGCTTCACTGAGGTGATTAACATCTGAACTGGGCTTTGAAGGATGAGTAGAAGGCTGAGAGGAGAAAAGAGAAAAGAGAAAAGAGGAGTCTTCTTTCTAGCTATGAGTAAGTGCTAGGGGGCATTTCCAGTCTGGTGTAACTGAAGCAGAGATGTGAAAAGAACATCTGTTGTTTTTTGCCTAGCAATATAGTCCCTACTTCCTGAAAGAGAGTCTCTTTTCCTCCCAGACCCTAAGGTAAGGCACATGAGCCAGGCTTAGCCGATCAAAGCAGTGCATCCCCGATTGGGTCAATAATGGTCATGGGACACACTGGTCACAGGCCAATAAGACTCGGTCCTGGGATTTTTCCCAGAACTACTAAGAAACAAAGATGCTTTCTTTACTGGGATTGCTAAGCAGGCAGAATGCAAACCCAGAGCAACCCCGGCCAGCTAAACACACTGGCAGAGAGAGTAAAATGAAAGCTCACTGAGAGAGAGAGAGAGAGAGCCTAACAGTATCATTTGAGCAGCAGGATCTGGCCAGACCCACAGCAACATCTGGACCTTTTAGTTACATGAGCCAATAAATCCCCTATTTTTTCTTAAGCACTTTGAGTTGGGTTTTCGGACATTTGTAATCCAAAGATTGCCAACTGGTGTAAAATGCACGGAGGACTGAGGAGACTGGAGCTTGGAAAGAGGATCTGAGCCACATTGTAAAAGAGGGTCATGCTGTTTCATTCTATGGAAAATTATCACCATCCAACTTAGGGAGATTTTCACCAAATTTGGCACCAAAAAAAGAAAAAAAAAAAAAAAAAAAAGCCAAGAAGAATGACTTCAAATGTGAAAGGGCTAGTAGTCTCCTGACAGGGGCTCTGACTTTGAGTTAGGCCAAACCAGGAAAAAGGGCAGAGGGAAGTGATGGGAGCACACTTGGGAGCCCGCATCAGGTTTTGATACAATGCTGTTCGATCTTGCTCGCTCTGGAACAGGTGGGAGTGATGTCACTTGAGGGAGGAGATGGGACTTCTCCGAAGGAGGAAGACGGAAAGAACACAAGCTCTGGAGTCAGGGTATTCACATCCAAACCTGGGCTGCGCCACCTGAGCAAAACACCCGCTATGTCTCTGAACCTTGTAGAATTCAGATATCTGGGTCCGACTCACCAAGCTGTAGACAATTCAAGAGCCCCCAGCACAATGCCAGGCATACAGCAGGCACTCAATAAATGTTTGTTCTCAAAGGAAAAGAGAGAGAGAGAGAGAGAAACCAAGAAACAGACTCTTAACTACAGAGAAAAAAAACTAATGGTTACCAGAGGGGGGGTGGGGAATAGGTAAGGGGATGAAGGGTGCACTTGAGGTGATGAGCACTGGGTGATGTATGGAATTAAATCACTATACTGTATACCTGAAACTAATATAATGCTGTCTGTTAACTATACTGAAATTTAAAATAAAAATAAATAAATAAATGTTTGTTTTTTGGGAGAAAACTTTCCTCTGGACCTTGGGTGGCCCCAGGCATGCGGCCAGTGCTAGAAACGAGATCTTACATCTAGTTCCTTGCCAAAGCCCTCCCAGGAAGTTCACTCTGAGATCCCCGCCTGTTCCATGGAGGAACACATAAGGAAACTTCCTTTTCTTTGTTGCCCTTGCTTCCCTTCTTTCTCCTCAACCTCAAGCCCCCACAGGGAGGTGGGAGTCACACAGACCAGGTATTCTAGGCCTGCGCATCTGCCTGCAGCAGGGGTGGGATATGTTTCCAGTTCCTACCCATTCTTCTTGGGCAGGTAGGCCTCCATGTCGAAGAAGACATTCTGCCGCTCCTTGATGTTGGCACTCATCTGCTGGATGAGCTCTGCCTCCTCCCGACTCGCATGGTGCTTGTAGCTGTTTGGTCAGAAGTGTGGGCATAGGAGAAGCAGCCGTGTTACTCAGACTGGAGGAAGAATCCGGGAGCTCTGGGCACTGCCCTCCCATCTTTCTATCTCAATGCTTCTTGTAACCTCAATTCTCCCTCTGCACCCTGTGGGTTTGACACTGGGTCCCTGCTAGTCTTGTGACCTTGGGAAAGTTCTTTAACCTCCCTGCCTTATTTTCCATACCTGAAAATCAGGAGTAGCATCAGGCCTACCTCATGGACAATACTGTTGTGAGGATTAAGTGAGCACAAGCAAAGCAACACATTTAGAATGGTCCTTGATACTCAAGTATGAGCTCGATGGACTCTACAGGCAATACCATACTTCTTACTATTCTAGAAGAATAGCCTGATTATGAGAAGGGCAGACAGGAAAGTGCTTTAAATGTAAAAGCAGCTAAATGATCATTGTCTGTTATTCTTTGGTGATATTTAACTCATAAAACTAGAAAAACAAGTCAGTGGACACACTCTCAGAATAGTAGGCACCCTCATGGGTCAACCTTCTAACCCAATGGTTCTCAACTGGAAACACTTGGCAATGTCTAGGAATATTTTGTTTGTCAAACAGGGATAGAGGCGAGGGATGCTGCTAAACATCCCATAATGCACAGGACAGACCCTGCAGCAGAACTGTCAACAGTGCCAAGGTTGAAAAATCCTAGCCTGATGAAGACTATTGAATCTTACCATCAGTAAGATGTGTTTTTCCAAGAGTGGTGATATCATTACATGGAACCATCCATACTCTACTCCATGACTAATGGGCCTCCATTTCCAAAATGGTCAGCCAAGGCTAGAGATATAACCAGCAACCTTTGCAAAAACTGTCCACAAGGGAAGGGAAAAATGGACCAGGAGTTACACACTATGATATGGAATCCCAGCTAAGTATACTGGGATAAGCCACTCAGAGCCTCAGTCTCCCTGCCTGCCTGGGGATCACAGCATTCACTGGGCTCCTTCACCTATGAGGGATGAGAGCAATTTCCAAACCATGAGGACGTGAGGATCAATCGGAAAGTGGACATATGATCGTGGCCTCAAGAACTGAACTAAATCATGAGCTTAAGTATGTCCCCCCCCGGGGATACCAGACTTCCCACCACCTACACCAGAGACCTATAACAACTTTCCTCTAGGGAACTCTCTCTCATCCTCTTTCCCCTTCCATATAGTTCAAGTAAGGCTGTCCCATTCCCCAGGTCCATAAACTAAGCCTATGACCTAGTCTTGCCTAACCAGAGTCTCAGTGATTAGTTCACAAATGGGCACGTGACCAATTCCAGCTAATGAGGATCACATCCAGAACTCTTGCTGGAAAAACAAGTTATTCTGCTGGGGTAACCAAACCAATAGGAAGTATGGCTGGAAGACACAAGTCTGGCACTGCTGGTGGCCATCTCGGTGACCATAACGGGACAGTCGGCCTGAGAGTGAAGCCAATCTAGAGGAAGGCAGAATTCAGAGGGGGGAAAAAAATCCTAAAAACATCTTTTGACCCATGGATCCAGTGATGTCTGAAATTACTCCTGGGATTTTTCCACTAAAATTTCCATTCTCTGCTCAAGACAGCTGAGTTGGGTTTCTAGCCCTTAAAACCAGGGGCGCTGCAGCCTCACCTACCTCTGGAGTGTGTGCTTCAAGTCCTCTAGTCGCGTCTTCTGCTTGTTGATAGAGCCACTACACAAAGTCTGGAGTGAAGTCAGCTCCTCCAGCTTCTGCCTGTAGATCCTGTGGGTTTCCTGAGGGATAGAGACCCCAAGCAGGGTGTATGGGAGAACACGAATGGGACGTTTTTCATAGTTTGTTTCATAGGACATGACTACGGAAGTCAGTTTGGCAGCTGAGATGATACAACTACCACTATCAGAGATGTGGCTTACAAAACTGGGGCTGGAATTAGGAAAGGCAGCATGGCACAGCACTTGTGTAAGGAACCAATGTTTTGTTGTTGTTTTTTTCCCCCTAGACAGGTTCTATCCTTCCTAATGGTAAAGGCAACCAAAAAATGCCTTTGAGAGGCCACCTCTTGTCAATTCTTGGCCCAGTTGGTTTGACTAGAGCTAAGAGTCTCCATGCCGGGAGCAGTCATGTGACCTAGGTCTGGCCAATCAGTATCCTCCAATCCCCTGGCCACTGACTGGCTCAGAGGCAGACACGTGGCTTATTTGGGCCAATGAGGTCAGTCTGGGGACTTTGGCTGAAGTATTGGTTTAGAAATGCCCTCCTTGTGGGTTTGCTAATCTGGTAAAAAGTACACCTGGGGCTGCAGAGCAAATGAAGCCAAACACAAATATAATTGCAACAGGGTACAAGACAGCATTCTCACAGCATCATTTCAGCCCTTAGATTTAACCAGGTCTGAATGTAATGCTCTTCATTATATGATTTAATAAATTCCTTTTCACTTAGGCCAATCTGAGTTGGGTTTCTGATCCTAGCAATGAAGAGAGTTCTTGCTAAGTCAACTAAAAGGACATACCTCTTCCCGTAAAGCTAGCCCTCCCTACCCCAGGCACAGTCACTCCAATAAAGCCAGCATCTGGAAATAAACATTCAGGGCCATAAGGCCAGGGGAAATACAAGAGACTTCCCAGTGCAGGGAGAATGAACACAGGAACTTCTCCATCACACTGCCACAGGGCACCTCCCCCAACATTACACCCCAACATATGCAGAGAAACAACCCTTTCCCTCTAGAGTTCTGATAATCTAAGACAAACACCAACAATTTGGAGGAAACTATTAGGGACAGGGACCATGACACTAAAAAAACAATAACCCAACGAACATATTTAAAGCATCTGTTTTCTTGGGTGGTGGTGAAATGTATTTAGCAGAGGGAGAGAAAAAGAGGACAGTTAAAGGATGAGGCCAGAGCCCAAACTCTCACATCTGCCAAGTGGGGTCTCTAGACATGACAGTTAAGCCAGAAAATAAGGAAGAAGTGAAGGCAGTGAAGTGAACAAATAACAGTGAGGAACATCATCAAAGAACACTATGAGCAAGTCTCCCTTGGCCCTGAGATGAGAGGGTTTGTTCCCCCGAATTTACACAGTATCCTCAACCTCTCCTTCCTGGGCCCCCCAGGGAGGAAAATCATGCTGTTTATTTAACTTTTTATTTTATTTTAAACATTTTCTTGTTTTTAATTTATTTTTTTGAGAGAGAGAGAGCACTCGAGCAGGAGAAGGGCAAAGAAAGAGGGAGAGAGAGGATTCCAAGCAGGCTCCACACTGACAGTACAGAACCCGACATGGGGCCCGCATCCACAAACTATGAGATCATGACCTGAGCTGAAACCAAGAGTCGGGCACTCAACGACTGAGTCACCCAGGTGCCCCTAACTTTTTACTTTAAAATAATTCCAAACTTGCTAAAGAACTGTAAGAAGAATAAAAAGAACTCCCCTGTACCCTTCACCCAGATTTACGGTTAGCATTATGCCATACGTATTTGCTTTATCGTGTGTGTGTGCGTTCTTCTTCTATTTCAGGCATCAGTGAACTATAACCCACAGGCCGAATCCAGCCACCAGATTTTGTATGGACAGTAAGCTAGAATGATTTTTGCCTGGTTGAAAAAACTCAAAAGAAGAATGCTTCATGACACGTGAAAAGTATATGAAATTGAAATTTCACTATCCATAAATAAACTTTATTGGAGCACAGCCACACCCGTTCATTTACATATTGTCGTGGCTACTCTGGCGCTACATCAGCAGAGCGAGTTGTTGTGACACAGACCATATGGCCCGCCACAGCCTAGAATCCTCATTACCTAGCCTTTCTGCCAAAAAAGTTTGCCTACTCCTTACTAAACCATTTGGGAGTTGACTGTAGACAACATGCTTCTTTACTCTTAAATACTTCAGTGCATATTTCCTAAGAACACGACATTCTCTTACACACTCACAGTACAATGATCAAATCATTGTATCTCGTTAGACTCCTTCAGTCTACAACAGCTCCTCAACTTTCCTTTGTCTTTCATGACATGGACATTTTAAAAGGGTTCAGTCCAGTTGTTTTGAAGAATGTCCCCCCATCTGAGTTTGTCAGGTATTTCCTCATGAATGGACTTTGGTTATGCATTTGGGACAGAAATGCCATTAGAGTGACTCTGTGTCCTCCGTGTCTCCTATCAGGAGGGACACGGTGTCTGTGATGTTAACTTTGATTGCCTGGGAAAGTCTCTGTCCACTGCTTTCTCCACTTACAGTGACCAGCTTCCTATCTGTAATGAACAAGTAATCTGTACAGAAGGAGGCTGTAATTTATTCACTTTTGAATTCCTCAGTGCCCAAACAGCCCTCTATGTTCAACTAATCTGCTAGTAACAAAGGAAACCCTCTAGAACTGGACAGGAAGGATGGGGGCAGAAATACCCCAAATAGAGTACACAGACTTTGAGAATGTGGGGCCTCTGGACCAAAAGTCCCCTGAAACACCAGCTGAGTCTCCTGGGAGATTAAGGGCCATGCTACCTCCTGGCTCTCTTTGGTGCTGGGTCCCACTACGGAAAGATAAGACCAAGACTGCAACATCAGCAGCCAGATGCTCACCAGGCCCTCCTGGGCTTAAATTAACATTTAATTTCAAGGTAAAACATGAAGACATTATCCTCGTTAAAAATTAAAACACTACAGCTACAGCTACAGTCAGCTATGAATATCCCCCATCCTGTCTTCTCCCCCTTCTCCAGAGGTAACTACTGTTACTAGTTTCTTCTAGACCTTTTTCTATGTATTCTTTCAGACTGCAGTCTATTTATCTATGTATTTCTGTATTCTACATAGGCCTATTTCTATACATATGCACACAAATATATATACATATTTATGAAAAATACACGCTGTTGCAAAAATTAATTGTTCCTAATACTCATTCTCCTTTACTTCCTTTAGTAACAGGACCACACTGAGTTGTAGCTGGGCACGTAGCTGCTCAGTAACAGACATTTCCCAGCCTCCCTTGTGGCTGTGTGTAGCAGCAGGACTAAGAGTTAGCCAAAGGGATGCAGGTAGAAGTGACGTATACAAGTTCTGAACCACCTTTTTATAAGGAGATGCTTGCCCTCCACTGTCCCTTTCCCTAGCTGGATATGACGACAACAGGTGCAGTTACCTTGAAACCAGAAATGGAAGCCACATGTCAATGGCAAAGTCCAATGTCCTTTCCCCAGCCAAACCAACCTTGGGTGACCTCATGTGACAGAGCTTCTCACCTGTGATGGTTTTAAAACAGAATGCCCACCCTTTGGCACTCCTCACATAAAGAGGTGGGATCTCTGTTCCCTCCTCTTAAATACAAACAGGCTTGTGGCTGGTTTGACCAATAAAATATGGCAGGGGCAACATGACAATTTCTGAGAATACGTATGGAAGGCCATGTGGCTTCTGCCTTTTTTGCTGGAACATCTGCTTTTAGAGCAAACAGTTCAACTACTCTGAGGCCACCATGTTGTATGGAAATCCTAACCACATAGAGAAGTCACATGTAGGCACTCTGAGCAATAGTCCCAACTAAGACAAAGGTTCTTGTCATTCCAGCTCAGGCATTTAGATGCATGGGTAAAGAAACCTCCAGATGATTCTAGCCACAGCCATGTAAGTTACTCCCAGCCATTCAAGTCTTCCCAGCTAAAGCCTCTGACATCATAGAGCACAGTCAAGCCACTCCATGGCCCTGTCTAAACTCCTGAGCCACAGAATCCATAAGCAAAATGTAATCACTGCTGTTTCATATAGCAACACAAAACTGAACACCACTTACCCTGGACCACACTCCCTTTGGACTGTTAGGTGAGAAAGAAGCTACCTCATTTAAGCCTTTTTTTTTCTTCTTCTAAATTTGGGGATCTCTTTGTTACAGCAGCATAGCTTAGACCCTAACACACATACTTTTGATTTTTAAAAATTTCACAAAAGTATCAGAATATAGATACAATTCCACAACTTTCTTTTCTCACTCCACAATATGTCTTGAAGCTCTACCAACATAAGAATATATGGATACACATACTTCATTCTTTTTAGTGCTATGCTATGGATATGCTACAGTTTATTGAGCCACTCTCCTATCGCTGGATATGTAGGTCATTTCTAGTCTCTGTCTATACCCAACAATGCAACACTGAATAACATCTTTGCGCTGCCTCCCTGGGCACACACACAAGCATCTCTCTAGGGCAGAGAAGAAGGATTGACACTCTGGGTCAGAGTGTACAGCCTTGGTTTTAGTTTTAATAGATCTTGGCAAACTGCCCACAGAGTGGCTCTACCAATTTACACTCCCATCCACAGTGTATGACAGTTGTCCACACCTCAACAACACTCAATGACATCTACTTTTCTACAGGCACTTGTCTAAAGCTCTGCTGGTGATATTTTCTGCTCAATGCTATGGCATCAGACTGGGTAGGGATAGGAAGTCGGCGAGACTTCCCACAATTTTGTCCCCAGGCATATGGAGTCACTCCTGCTCCCCTCTGGTGTTCTCTCTCTCTCTCTCTCTCTCTCTCTCTCTCTCTGCCATCAGCTAGAACCACTTCCCAGGGGAGATCCTATATTGGAGACCATACATCTGGTCTACTCTTGTCTCCAGCTCCAGGCTCAGGATTTGCCAGCTACGAGGAGGACAACATGGGGTGGGGGGAAGGGGAGGAGGGAGTCAGAAACAAGGCCCTTAGTGTGACATATGCTCCACTCCCAGGGCATTCCTCGCCCATGCTCAGACTCTGCTGATTCTACCCTCATGCCAGTCCCACAAGCAGTAGGAACATTTACCAATTCATCTCTTGGATCCTAATTTTCCTCCAGAAACCTGCCTCTTTCTCTCTTTAACTGCGGTAGAATATATATAATATTTACCACTTTAACCATTAAAATTTTTAAAATTTTTTTTGATTTATATAAGACACATCTTAAAAATTACCCTCTTAATTATTTTAAGTGTAGGGGTGCCTGGGTGGTTCAGTCGGTTAAGCTTCGGACTTCAGCTCAGGTCCGAAGTCGGGCTCACATCTCACAGTTTGTGGGTTTAAGCCCCATGTCAGGTTTTGTGCTGACAGCTCAGAGCCTGGAGCCTGCTTTGGATTCTGCGTCTCCCTCTCTCTCCCCTTTCCCCGCTCATGCTCTCTCCCAAAAATAAATTAAAATATTAAAAAAAATTTTTAATTAAAAAAAAACTATTAATTATTTTAAGTGTACAATTTGGTGGCATTAGATATGTTCACATCATTGGGCAGCTATCCCCACCATCCATCTCCAGAACTTTTTCATCATCCCCACTGAAACTCCAAACCCATCAAACAATAACTCCCATTTTCTATTTCCCCAGACCCTGGCAACCACCATCCTACTTTCTCTATAAATTTGACTCTCCCTGGGGCGCCTGGGTGGCTCAGTCGGTTGAGCGGCCGACTTCGGCTCAGGTCACGATCTCGCAGTCCGTGAGTTCGAGCCCCGCGTCTGGCTCTGTGCTGACAGCTCAGAGCCTGGAGCCTGTTTCAGATTCTGTGTCTCCCTCTCTCTCTGACCCTCCCCTGTTCGTGCTCTGTCTCTCTCTGTCTCAAAAATAAATAAACGTTAAAAAAAAAAATAAAAATAAAAAAAATAAAATAAAAATTTTTTAATTAAAAAATAATAAATTTTACTCTCCCAGATACCTTAGATAAGTAGAACCATATATTGTCCTTAAAAAACAAACAAACAAACAAACAAACAAACAAACGGGTGCCTGGGTGGCTCAGTCAGTTGAGCGTCTGACTTCAGCTCAGGTCATGATCTCGCAGTCCGTGGGTTCAAGCCCCGCGTCAGGCTCTGTGCTGACAGCTCAGAGCCTGGAGCCTGCTTTGGATTCTGCGTCTACCTCTCTCTCTGCCCCTAACCCACTCACATTTTGTCTCTGTCTCTCTCAAAAATAAATAAACATTAAAAAAAAATTAAAAAAAAAAAAAAGAACCAGATAAGTTTAACTGAATCATACATGTGGACCCTTCTAGTTCTTCATAATTTAGGTCTGACATCTCAGAAACACTTTGGGGGAAAAAATGCAGGGTTTTTTGGGGGATGGGGGAATACATGATTACATTTTTAAAAATTCCAGTTACTTAATATACAGTATTCTATTAGTTTCAGGTGTACAATATAGTGATCCAACAATTCCATACATCACCCAGTGCCATCACAGGCGCACTACGTAATCCCCATCACCTATTTAACCCATCCCCCCACTCCCTTCCCCTCTGGCAACCATCAGTTTGTTCTCTAATAATTAAGAGTTTGTTTCTTGATTTCTCTTTTTTTCCCTTTGCTCATTTGTTTTGTTTCTTAAATTCTACATGAGTGAAAGCATATGGTATATTCTTTGACAGACCTATTTCACTTAGCATTATACTCTCTAGCTCCATCCACATTGGTGCAAATGGCAACATTTCATTCTTTTATGGCTGAGTAATATTCCATTGTGTGTGTGTGCGCGCACGTGAGAGAGAGAGAGAGAGAGAGAGAGAGAGAGAGAGAGAGAGAGAGAGAAGGTATGCGCACGTGAGAGAGAGAGAGAGAAGATATATATATATATATATAAAATAATGTTACTATGAACATGGGTATATAAGCATCTGTTTTGAGTCCCTGTTTTCAATTCTTTTGGGTATATACCCAGAAGTGGGTTTGCTAGACCAAATAGTAATTCATTTAATATATTTTTTAGGAACTACCATACCATTTTCCACAGCAGCTACACCATTTCCTAACAGCTGTCTCTTGATGCATTGTCCACAGAGTGGTTCTGGGAGGTCAGATGGTGGGATGTAACTCTTGTCCTCCCTTGGAATCCCTGGCTGTCCTCTGCACCTGTCTCCAGAAGACCCTCAATTAAACCTGTGCTTTCAGATGCTTTTTCCAGGAGCAAGATGAACCACAATGCAGCAATCCAATCTCCAAACCTGCCTTTCATCCAGTCAACCCTGAACCTGTGGCCTCAAATAGAACTGGTCACCATATGGAAGCTTTCTGTTGTTTTTGCCAACTACGCAGCTATTCCCCTTCTGGTTAATGTCTCCACAGTTTCTTTGGAGATCTATCCCTCCCCCACACTCAGTTATTGAAATGTGACTAGGAATGAGGTTGAACCTGTCCCAGGTTTCAGGGCATATGACCCAGGCTGGCCAATCAGAACATTAGCCTCCTGACCCAAGCAGGCTGATTCAGAGACAGGCATTCAAAACCAGCAAAACTCAGTTGGGGGGGTGGGGGGGGAGATTTCATCAAAACTGCTGAACAAGAGTTCTTCCTCCACTAGTTTGAAGGAAGAAGAGCTAATTTGAGCCCAGAGCGAATGGGGCCGTCTTGCTTCATCACGGATCCAACTGATGGGAAAACAGGGCAGAGAGGTAGAAGAAGGCTAAGCCCCAAGGGTTCATTTATTTGAGCCCCTAGATGGTCAGTTTACCTTTGACCTCCCAATTACATATGCAAACAAATGGTGTTTTAGTCTGTTTAGCTTTGCCAGTTTGAATTGAATGTCTTCATTTCAGAAGCAAATGTCAGAATCTAGATTAAAATGCCTAAGAACAGGGGCATCTGGGTGGTTCAGTCCGTTAAGTATATAAGACTCTTGATTTCAGCTCAGGTTGTGATCTCACAAGGTTTGGGAGTTCGAGCCGTGCACTGGGCTCTGTGCTGATGGCACAGAGCCTGCTTGGGATTCTCTCCTTTTCCCTCTCTCTCTGCCCCTCCCCTGCTCGTCTGCTCATGTTCTCTCTCTCTCTCTCTCTCTCTCTCTCTCTCTCTCTCTCTCTCTCTCTCTCACACACACACACACACACACACACACACACACACACACAAACACACTAAATAAACAAACAAAAATGCATAAGAACAGAGTTTTCCTTCTGGGCAAAGTTAACCATACAAGGTAAGAAGAGAAGCCACAAATCTCGGACTCATGATTACCAGCCTCTTGCCCTGGGCACTATCATCATCCTAAAGATGCTAAAAACAAGACCTGGAACCTCATTGAATGAATCCTTCATCAAGCCAGTAACTAAACGGGCACCTAAAAATGCAGATCTCTGGACAGTCAAATTGCGTGTTTTTCTACCAAACCAAGAATTTGGTAGAAACAGATAAACCATCCTTTTTTAACAACTTTACTGAAGTATGATTCACATATCATAAAACTCACTCATTTTACATGTACAATTCAGTGATTTTTATACATTTACCAAGTTATGCAACTATCATCACATCCAGCTTGAGGACATTTCCACCACCCAGTAAGATCCCTCATGTCTATGACAGCAGTCACTCCCCAATGGCAACCACTAACCCACCTTCTGTCCCTACAGATTTGTCTCTTCTGGATATTTCATATAAATGGAATCATACAATATGTGGTCTTGTGTCTGGCTTCTTTTACTCAGCATCACGTTTTTGAGGTTTATTTACATTGTAGCACACACAAGTATCTCTGTCTCATTACGTTACTGCTTCTATGAAAGACCTCTGTTAGTAAAGTAATGGCTTTCTTTTTTCCATAAAAGTGAAATTCCTCCTCGGATTTCTTTTGGTTAGCGAAAACAGGTACTAATGGAAGTCTGTCGTAAAAGCAAAGTGGTGTAACTCAAACTTTCAGAAAACAAGGGAGACTCTCTGCTTTATGCCAGTTTGGCTTATGAAAGGTTTCGCAGGATGGTTGTACTTATGGACAGTAGGCAGAAGCACGTATTACTTTGTTTCTATTGCTACTTAACAATAAAAATTTGGTACAGATGCACCACATTTTGTTTATCCATTCACCTGTCATTGGACATTTCGGTTATTTCCACTCTTTTGCCATTATAAATAATACTTCCATGAATATGTACAAATCTTTCTGCAAAGATAGATTTTCATTTTTCTTGGGTAGATACCCAGGAATGGAATTGCTGGTCATATGGTAAATATATGTTTAACTTCTAAAGAAAATGACAAACTGCCAAATCACTATTTTTGTTTCTAAACTTGGCTGCAGTGGATTGGAACAGGGGAAACACCAAACACTGTGAGTCCGCTCTCAGCATAGGGTGCAGGGAGTACCAGCTTATTAAATGTGATTGACTCCCACATCAAGTTGCGACCTCTAAAAATAACCCAGAATGCTGGGGGCACCAAAGCAGACAAGCAGCTGCAGAAGAAAGTACTCCATTTGGGAGTACAAAGCAAACCCCCACCCCCTAACTGTCTAGTTCAAGGCCAAAGAAAAGAAACACATTTGACAGACTATCCAAGGATGGAGCTTTAAAGGAGAAAAAAGAGAATAATTATAAGCAAACATTGCCAGTAAAGAATCAAATGCTAACTATATAATTTAATCAAAATATCTAAAAGAGAAAATACAAGCATAGTACAATAATCGATTCAGCAGGAAATAATATTTGCATGGTCATGATCATGTAAGTGACTGACAGTGAACCTATAGAGCTGTTTTTCCCTTTTTTTTTTTTAAGTTTTATTTATTTAATCTCTACACCCAACGTGGGGCTTGAACTCACAGCCCTGATATCAAAAATTGTATGCTCTTCTGAATGAGTCAGTCAGGCACCCCAGAGCTGCTTTTCTTTATAAGCCTTTTGGTACTGTTGGGTTACTTTTTGGTCTCCTGCTTATTTACTATGAAATATTTCAGGCATACAAAAAAAGAAAGAAAATCATATAATTAGTAGAAAATAAACATGAACACCCATATTCTCACCCTCAGTTTAAGAAATAATAGTTGGGGGAGGGGCACCTGGGTGGCTCAGTTGGTTAAGCAGCCGACTTCACCTCAGGTCATGATTTCATGGTTTTTGGGTTCAAGCCCCACATTGGGCTCTGTGCTGACAGCTCTAAGCCTGCTTCAGATCCCATGTCTCTCACTCTCTCTCTTCCCTCCCCCCACTCACACACTCTTTCTGTCAAAAATAAATGAATAGGGGTGCCTGGGTGGCATAGTTAAGCATCCGACTTCGGCTCAGGTCATGATCTCACAGCCTGTGTGTGAGTCCAAGCCCCGCATCAGGTTCTGTGCTGACAGCTCGGAGCCTGGAACCTACTTCAGATTCTGTCTCCCTCTTAATCTGCCCCTCCCCTGCTCATGTTCGCGCTCTCTCTCTCTCAAAAATAAATAAACATAAAAAAATTTTTTTAAATAAATGAATAAACATTAAAAAGAAAAAAAAGACAGAAATAATAGTTGGGGCACCCGGGTGACTCAGTTGGTTAAGCATCTGATTTTGGCTCAGATCATGATCTCACCATGGCTTGTGAGTTTGATTGCCTTGTCGGGCTCTCTGCTGTCAGATCCCCTGTCCCCCTCTCTCTGCCCCTCCCTCCCTCAAAAATAAACATTAGCAAAAGGAAATAATAGTGCAAGAGAGTTAAAAGCACCTATGTATACTTTCTATATGGTATCCCTATCCTCTGCCCCCAAAGAGGGGGACCCCTCTGCTGGTTATTCCTGCCCCCATGCCCACCCCAGATCAATCCTGTCTTTCTCTGTGCCCTACGAGGCTGACCCCTATGGACTGCATCTCCCAGACTCCCTTGCCCTGCCTCCTACTTGGGTTTAGCCAATGGATGCACAGTGGGAGGAGAGAGAAACTGGGGTATTTATTCCTTCTGCCTCCTTTCTGCTTTGCTGCAGCCTTCAACCATCACAGCTCCTATCCTGCAGCATCTCTTCCCCAGCAACAGACTTTGGCCAAGCCTCTGATGATGGTCCCCCCTTCCCTCTGCCCCTTTAGAACAGGACTGGCCCCAGCTCTAGGGGCCTCACTCTTAAACCATCACACCTCTGTAAACAGCCCCTTCCTTAAACTTCTTTCAGTGACATCCTTCAGGGAGAGTCATTTGCTTCTCACCAGCCCCCCTCCCCCAATCTCCACCCTACTGAATCTGGCCCATATCACTCCCTTGTACTATATATATGTATCAGCAAGCAATACATGGTATTGTTCTGAATGCTTTTTAACTTTATCATACACGTCATACTATATGTACGTCTCTGCAACTTTCCATTCAATGTTGCTCTTCTTTTAAAAACATTTATCCCTGTTGACACATGTAGTTCCAGTTTATTCATTCTGCTCATTGCACCTTACTCTATGGATGTCCAGTGGAATAATCCATTCTGAAGAACATTTAGGTTTCCAGCGTTTAGCTGTTATAAACAAGTTTTCTGAGAATTCTTGTACATCTCTATTTGAATTTTTAACTTGGTGGATATGTATTGCTTCTAAACATGTAGAATGGATTAAAAGAGAGAGAGAGAAGCACTAACATTGGCTCTATGAGCTGGAATGCCTATACCTTCTTTCCTACACAGTAATTACCATCCTTTTATACCACGTACAGGAGACAAACAAGCGAGTTTCCATTGGAGGCGTAGGCAATCTGCTGCCTTTCCTGTTCTCTGAGGCCCCAAGCTCTGCCCCAGTGGGAAGATGAGGTTAATGACTCCAAGTCCCAGCATGGTTGTGAAACATCTGGAAATGCCTGATTAACACAGCGTGGCTGAATCGTAAGATCCAGAACTGGGAAGTCACAACCCAAGCCAGCATTTATTGCAAGAATTGCCAGCAATGGAACCTCATGGCATTTTCAGATAGAGCTCCGGCCCAGGAGCATTGCGAGTTGGTGGGCAACCCAGTACATTGCAACAGAGCCACGGCCACCACCAAAATGTGGTGCCTGATAGCTGTGCTTCTCTCTAGTGGTAAGCTTTTGAGAGATTACTTTCATATGGTTTTCTTTCCAAGGAATCCAGTTCAAATAAAGATTTCTGGATGCTGAGTATACCTACCTAAGACTCATCACCATGAAAACAGTAAGGATGGCAAGATGACTTCACCTACACTGTGTCAATTCTATACTGGAAAATATTCCAAGTCACATGCCAGGATGTCACATGGCAGGATTGATTAGTGATGTCTGATACAGGAGCAGTAAGTGAGGGTCCTAGACATGTGTGTCAGACGTTTGGGAGTCCGGAGAGCCTAACTCTTCATATCCAGAGTCTGCCACTTCTTAGCTAAGTTATGTAATCTCTTTGTACCTCAGTTTCCTCAGCTGTGAAAGGGTTAGGAGATGAGATATATGTGGGGTGCCCAGGTGGCTTGGTCAGTTAAGTGTCCAACTTTGGCTCAGGTCATGATCTCATGGTTTGTGAGTTTGAGCCCCACATTGGGCTCTACAATAACAGTGCGGAGCCTACTTGGGATTCTCACTCTCTCCCTCTCTCTTTGCCCCTCCCCCATTTGTGCTCTCTAAATAAATAAATAAACTTTTTTTTAAAAAAAGCAGGTATATGTAACAGGCCATGTACTGTTTTTTAAAAATCAGTTTTATTGAGGTATAATTTACATATCAATTCATCAATTTTCAGTTATACAACTCAATGAATTCTGGCAAATATATACAATTGTGTAAACACCACCACAATCAGGACATAAATCAAAGGTTCACAAACTTTGCTGGTTCACCACGCTCTTGATGTCTCAGTAAACTTTTCACAGTCCTCAGGCCAAATAATTGAAAAGTATTTATGCCCTAACAACTTAGTAGCCTTTTGGGGAAAAAAGAATACTCAGAAACTGACAAATCTTTTTTATTTCATTCTGAAATAACCAAAATTATTTACTAATGGAATGTGTGTGCCTATTGTGCTCTGCACAAATTCTTAACCCTTGGAATTGGATTGGACACTCTCACCCTCATTTCGTGTTCCACATTGATTTTCACATAATACTTGATTTTAATCACAGACCGCTAAAAACCTAACTACACAAAGATATGACATCATCAATAAGAATGTAGCATGGGGCACCTGGGTGGCTCAGTCGGTTGAGCATCTGACTTCGGCTCATGACTTCATGATCTCACAGTTTGTGAGTTCAAGCCCCGTGTCGGGCTCTGGGCTGACAGCTCGGAGCCTAGAGCCTGCTTCAGACTCTGTGTCTCCCTCTCTCTCTGCCCCTCCCCAGCTTGCACTCTGTCTCTCTCTCTCTCTCTCTCTCTCAAAAATAAATAAACATTTAAAAAAATTAAAAAATAAATAAGAATATAGTGTGATTTAACGTGCAGGTAGGAACTATCCCAAGTTAGTTTAAGCGGTATATGACAGATGTCACTGTGTTTCCCTTAAAGATTTAAATTATCTTGGGGGGACTGGGTGGCTCAGTCGATTAAACCTCTGACTTTGGCTCAGGGCATGATCGCACAGTTTGTGAGTTCAAGCCCCGCATTGGGCTCTATGCTGACAGCTCAGAGCCTGGAGCCTACTTTGGATTCTCTGTCTCTCTCTTTCTCTGCCCCTTCCCTGCTCATGCTCTCTCTCTCTCAAAAATAACAACAACAACAACAACAGTTAAAAAAAAAAAAAAAAAAGAGTATAGACTCTGATATTCAGCAGCCTGGGTTTGAATCCTGACTCCAGTACTTATAAGACATGTGACTTTGGGTATATGATTTTCCCTCTGTAAAATAGGATAAAAGGATCTACTTCATAGGGCTTTGATAAAATAATACTGGCCTTTTTGCATCTATCCCGTCTCTCTCATGTCTATTCTATACACAGCAGCCAGAGGGATGCCCATTTCATTGGTAGGAAAAAAACAAAAATCTTTACAGTGGCCTACCAGGCCCCTGTATTTCTGTGAGGTCAGGTTTAGGGAGAGGCCTCTTCAGGCTACCTCCTTCCTGGATGGGGAAGGATGGGGTCAGGTTTCCAGTGATGCAAGGCAGGAAATGCTTATTAAATCACCTGCCATCGTGTCTGTAAGTGACCTTCTGTGGTCACACCACAGGCCACAGGGCCAAACGAGTTGGTCTCAGACCAATGCTCAATTCACCAGCATAGCTGAAACCCTAACGAGCCAAACCAAAAACAAAGTCCCCATAACCACTTGACCTTGCCCCTGAGTCTAGTGAGGCCCTGGCAGAGGCAAATCACAGTCAAAAGAAAACAGATCCTTTCCTCTAGAAAGTCCCAGAGATGATAACTTTTTTTTTTAGTGGGGGAGGGGGAATTCCAAAGACCTTTCAAATCCTCTGGGGTCTGACAATTAGGTTTCCTCTTTCTTCCCTTCATTTGAAAAAGGTAAGGAGAGGTGAAACACAGAAACTTTAGCTATGACCCCAAGAAAGACAGAATCAAAGAGACACAAACATGAAACCCCAAAATCCCAGATTCTAGGGCAAATATAGGAAAATTAAGACAGAAAGGAATTTTCTAGTAAAAAAAAAAAATCTATATATCCATATATCTCCTTCCTTTCTAGTTCCAAACTGTCCACCTGACTACCTGTTGTGACCTCCTTTTTCCCCAATAAATGTCTCATATCTGAGGGTCTGTCCAGCATATACACAATGACAATATATACCCTACTTACTTTTTTAAAAATGCGTTCTCCTTTATTATTATTTTTTTAATGTTTATTTATTTTTGAGAGAGAGAGAGAGAGAGAGCGCAAGCAGGGGCAGAGAGAGAGGGAGACACTGAATCCGAAGCAGGCTTCAGGTTCCAAGCTGTCAGCACAGAGCCCAACGCAGGGCTCGAAACCACGAACTGAGATAAAGTGACCTGAACCGAAGCTGGATGCCCAACCGACCGAGCCACCCAGGCGCCCCTATACCCTACTTACTATCCTCAAATCCCATTGACTTCCAGCTCAGGAGTTCAAAGCTCTCGCATTCATTATGGGGGATGTGGAGGTGAAGAGAGAGAGAGGGACTCCCAGCACACTGATAGACATCGGAACTAAGCATTTAAAGTACTAAGTTCTAGTGTCAGCTTTACCACTAAAAGAGCTGTGTGACCCCAGTTGAGTCCATTAGCATTCCCAAGCTTCAGCTTCCTCATCTATGAACTGAAGTTATAGACAGTGCTTTTGCTCTATGACCTTGACCCATGCTGCTGGGGACTTGGTGGCTTTCCATCCATCACTGACCTCTGACCCAGCAGTGGTCCACCAAAGCCTGAAGCCAGCAAGGTCCCTCTTCCCCAAAGGCTCCGTCAATTCCAATTCCCCCACTGCTGAAGAACTGAGTAGGTGACATCACAGTTTCCCCTTATACAACCCTTGCTGTGCACCACGGGACAAAATCCAGAATCCCCAACTGCTCTCTGTCTCTCACACAACTGAACCCCAACGATACCAAGTAAGAACACAACAACAAATCAAACGTCTCCTTTGCAAGCTCTGCCTGCCAAGACTAGTTATCTAATTGCTGTTGATTGCATTAATTGCATGGCTCTGAAGTGTTGAGACAACTCCATGTAGTGTAAGGCAGGGCAAGGGAAAGGAATTCATGAACAAAACGGTACAGTAAAACTCTTCTACTCCAGACCCTAACGCCTCTTCCATGGCTCCAAGGCTGAATGTGACTTGAGAGCCCAGTAGGACAAAGTATTAAGAAGCAGCTGAATCTTCTCGATGGGACAGGAGCTAGAAGGATCCACTGGGAACTGGGTGGGCCCCAAGCCCTGGACTTAAGGGGAGGGCACCACCCCACACATGATGCACAGGCCAAGAACAGCATACTGGTTCTGGATACCCTATCCTCTGCTCATGCCTGAAACGGAGGCCCCCCACCCCCACCCCTCACCTTCCTGCTCAGTCTCTTCAGGACCCTCCTCTTTAAACATTGGGGCCTACTGCCACATGTCTAGAAGACCCATCACAAACAATCTCCTCTTCCCTCCTCTAGACACTATAAGAGGCCAACCAACTGCAGACAAGAGCTACATGGACAGGGAAAATGTCATTGCTCCAGAATAGGAAGAAGTGGGGTGGGGCTGTGCAATGATTTCAGGCAAACAGAGCCCAACTCCAGAGAAGTACCTGGAGAGGAAAAAGCCCCATCTCCAAAAATGATCCAGGAGTCCCTCTCGGCCAACCCCAAGGTTTCAAAGGAGGTGTCTCTAGTCACCTCAGTAGGTAGCTGAGACCTCTCTGAACCTCCTTTGGATTAACTCCTCCGGCCAGGCTCCCACAGGGGCAATACCATTCTCTCAAGAGGCCTTGCTTACATCTGCCCTCACCCCACCCTGGGTAAGGTTCTGGGCCAGATGGGGGAGGGCAGGGAGCAGCTTCTATCACCGAGGGAGGCAACCCAGCTGTCAGAACTGACAGATGTCATCCAGAACGCCAAACTCAGCCTGCAGCAGCGGCAGAGAGGAGGGCACAGACACCAGAGCCCCAAAGATGCAGAACAAGGGTCCCCAATCCCTGAGCAAAGCCTAGGGGTTCAAGGTGAACGGCTCCCAAGCACATCTCTTAAAATGTAGTTGCAGAAGAGAGAGCTGCCCCACCAGAATAGGAGTTGAGCTGCCTGCCGAGAGTGGGGTTAGGAGAGACCCCTGCGGAGGTGGGGGCTGGGCCGTTCTCTGAATCCCAGCACATATCTGTGCCCACAGGCTTCCCTTACATGACACACCTGGAACTTCCCCTCAGAGACCACAGACCAACTTTCTGCAGAGGAGGAGGTGCGCGGGAGCAAAGAGCCGGTGCGAAGGCGGGATAATGGGGGGCTACGACAGGGCGCCCCAAGTGGGTGAAGAATTGAAGTGCTGGAAGATAGGAGGATGCTGGCCCACGCGGACGACCAACTCCCAGGGCCTAGCCAGGGGCACCCCCCCACCCCCGACCCTGACGGGCCCCACCGCCCCGGCTGGGGAAGCAGGAAGGGAAAGGCACTGCACCGCAGGTAGCAGAGCTGCCCAACCAGGTGGCCCGGCCCTACCTGCAGTTCCTGAAATTCTCCCTCCAGCTCATGCCACTCGCGCTCGCAACGTTCCAGCTGGCCGGACATGGTGCGGCGGTGCGAGGCGGCGGCGGCGGCTCCCGCAGCGTGGCGCCACTGGCCGCCAGCACCACAGCCCGTCCGCTCGCCGGCCGCCTTCGGAGACACCAGCTGTTCCTGCGCAGCCGGAGCCACGCGCGCACCTGACGTCACAGCCCCCGCCCCGGGGGCCGCCCCACCCCCTCGCCGGGGAGGCAGGCCCCGCGCATGCGCACGCACCTCCCCCCGGCTCCGCCCCCGCGCGCCGGCTGGGGGACCGCTGTAGTTCTGCAGGTCTTGGCGGGTCTGTTGCTGCCCTCTTGAGAGTGCTTATGCTTTTCCAGAATCTCTCCTAGTTGGGCTAGGGGCTAGGGAACTTGTCCTCAAACTGCATTTGCCGAACTTATTTTACTTAGATTGTGTTTATTTGGGGTGTCTGAGTCGGGAGGGAGGAAGATTTTGGGGAGGTGAAAGCTCACCACCTCTTGGCATTGCCTGACCGGAGCCAAAGCCAACGGCCCAGAATGCTAGAACTGACATTGACCATCCAGCAAGGTCGCCAGGCAAGGCCGAGGAGGGCCCCGTCGTCTCACGGTGTCGTTATTTACTGCAACTAATTCATCCTAGATTCCTGCCCTTTAAGACTCTAGGTGACTCTTTTGACAGCTGTTTCTGTCGCTCAAATGACACAATTGCATCCCCTCCCCTTCATGGTCCTACAAGATCTATCCCTGCCTAACTTCCCAGTCACATCTCCTATCTCACCTCCCTGGATCAGTACTTCCCAGCCAGTTTTTTCTCTTCCTGCCCTTGCATGGAACATTCCCTCTAAACCTTCACATGGTTGCCTTTTTCTCATCATTCAAGCCTTAATTCAATGACACCTGTATTAATTTCCTAGGGCTGCGGCAGCACGTGGCTGACTCAATCCATACAGCATGCAACTCTTGATCTCAGGGTTATGAGTTCAAGCCCCACATTGATCACCCAGCCTACTTAAATTACAAAAGAAAAAAGAAAAAAAATTCAGGGCACCTGGGTAGCTTAGCCTGCTAAGCGTTGGACTCTTAATTTCAGCTCAGGTCATGATCTCACGGTTCATGGTGTCTAGCACATAGACAGGCTCCCCACTGCCAGTGCAGAGCCTTCTTGGGATTCTCTCTCCCTCTCTGCCCCTCCCCACTCACTCTCGCTCTCAAAATAAATAAACATTTTTAAAAAAATTCCTAGGGCTGCCTTTTACCACAAATTGCACTGTTTAGATACCACAAACTGAGTGGCTTAAACAATAGAAATCTATTCTCTCACAGTTCTGGAGGCTAGAAGTATGAAATCAAGGTGTCAGCAAAGACATGCTCCAACCCTGTGTAAAATCTTTCCTTACTTCTTCCTGGCTTGTGGTGGCACTCAGTCCTTAACATTCCTTGCCTTGTAGTTCATCCCTCCATTCTCTGCCTCTGTCGTTACGTGACCTTCCCTGCGTGTCCTCTCCTAAGGACACCATTTTTTAAAAATACGTATTTTTAAATACGTCGAGAATCCCAAACTCTGCTGATAGCTCAGAGCCGGACACGGGGCTCAACCTCACAAATCGTGAGATCATGACCTGAACCCAAATCACGAGTCAGATGCTCAATGAACTGAGCCACCCAGGTGCCCCTCTAAAGGACACCAATCTTATTAGGTTCAAGGGTCCATCCCACTCCAGAATGACTTCATCTAAGCTTAACTAATTACATCTGCAAAGACCATTTCCAAATAAGATCACATTCTGAGGTAGTGGGTATTAGAACTTCAGCATATCTTTCTGGAGGATACAATTTAAACTGTAACAACACCTCTGAAAAAAAGGCCTTTCCTGAATATCCAGAGCTTCATGCCTCCTCCCAGTGATTCATATGTCACCTGTCTTATTTCCTTCATAGAAGTGTTTGTCTCCATGTTGGTTGTATGTATCCCTCCGTGGGTATATAATCTGCACGAGATCTCAGGGATCGCGTCTTTGTCTTGGTCATCATCGTATTCCCAGAGCTTGGCACATAGTAGGCCCTTACTAAATATCCGCTGAAGGAATAAACATGAAAGATGCAAAGCCTCTCAACTTTTGGGGTTCAGAGACCACTCTAAGAACTCTGAATGGGAAATATACACATAAACACATAGAGAAATATTTGGAATTCTTTTTTTTAATGTGTATTTATTTTTTTAGAGAGACAGAATGCAAGCAGAAGAGGAGCAGAGAGAGGAGACACAGAATCCAAAGCAGGCTCCAGGCTCTGAGCTGTCGGCACAGAGCCCCACACGGGGCTCAAACTTACAAACCAGGAAATCGTGACCTGAGCCAAAGTCAGACGCTTAACCCACTGAGCTACCCAGGTGCCTCCAAATGTTTGGAATTCTTAACTAAGGCCTGAAGAAGAGTGTGACTTAAGATTCCCAGATAATTAGTGATGGACTTTGAATTATATTCTCATCCTTGAGGGTTGGAACTTCAATATATCTTTGGGAGCCACAATTCAATTCATAACAACGCCTCTCAATAAGGGTGAAACAAGTCTTGTTCGTGTGCCTGGTTATTATTGATTGGGCTGATTATGAATAAAACCACTATAAACATTTATGTAATTTTTTTAATTAAGAAAAAGATGATTTTACATTAAAATAAAAACTTTTAAATTTAATTTAATCTTTTAGAGTAATCTCTACGCCCAACATGGGGCTCAAATTTACAACCCCAAGATCAAGAGTCGCAGACTCTACTGACTGAACCAGTCAAGCACCCCTAAAATCCTAACTTTTATTTTGAAAAATGGGAAAATCTGGCCATTCCAGATGGGCTCACATTCCTGCATGGTAATGGGCTGGAACAGAATAAAGATATCCCCTTCACAATGGGCTGGCCAGTGGCCACAGTCCTCACCATGCTCAACTATATTGCCCTGACTACTTCACGTATTTTTGTAAACTGTAGTCCTCAGACATTTGAATTTGAGACTCCCGATATAATATGTCATGAGGATTGCAAAACCATATAAATCACTTAAATGGTGAAAAAAAAAAAAAACGGAAAAAGGTTTATTTAATTGGGATTAGTGGAATCAAAAAGGAAACATAGGGCCTTGAAGGATGAGTAAAGTGTCACCAAGCAGAGAATTGGGGAAGATGCCCTTTCACTTCTGCTTGCAGCGACCCAATCCAAGCAGGTCCACCTGCCCCAGGCTGCCTGTGGGCAGGAGAGGCTGGCTCTGCCCGCCAGGGAATCTGGGCAGGTGCACCTTATCTGCAGGCTGGCCAGCGGTCAGGCTGCAAATCTAAGTGACTGTTTTCTCTGTGGGGTCAGGACTCAGAATGCATTATTCATGAGCCCTTTTGTAGATGGCAGGGGGCTGGCCACCCCAATCGGTGTAGCCAGTGGGTGCCAGAAGTATCAGATCTTACCCGACTGCCACTCTGTCCTGGTTCCTACCCAAAGTGCTTTCAGATTCACTTGTCAGCTCCTTGGAATTGGATCTGGCTCTACTTATGGACTTTGATCATGAGGGGTGAGAAAGTGTGTTATCCTCCTCATCCCTGCCCACGCCACCAAGGGGAAATCTCTCCTATTTGTTCTCTTTAAGACACTCTACTTAGGAACCTGTCAGTCTGAGACGTTGTACAACCAGCTGGGAAGAGTCATAAAAGTAGCAAACACAGGGGTACCTGGGTGGCTCAGTCGGTTAAGCGTCCGACTTTGGCTCGGGTCATGATCTCGCAGTTTGTGAGTTCAAGCCCCGCATCGGGCTCTGTGCTGACGGCTCGGAGCCTGGAGCCTGCTTTGGATTCTGTGCCTCCTCCTCTCTCTGCCCCTCCCCTGCTCATGCTCTGTCTCTCTCTGTCTCTCAATGATAAATAAATGTTAAAAAAAAAAGAAGAGGAAGTGTTTATTTTTTTTAATTTTTTTTAAATGTTTTATTTATTTTTGAGACAGAGAGAGACAGAGCATGAACAGGGGAGGGGCAGAGAGAAAGGGAGACACAGAATCCAAAGCAGGCTCCAGGCTCTGAGCCGTCAGCACAGAGCCCGATGAGGGGCTCGAACTCACGAACCGTGAGATCATGACCTGAGCCGAAGTCGGACGCTTAACCGACTGAGCCACCCAGGCGCCCCGAAGAGGAAGTGTTTAAAAAAAAAAAAAAGGAGCAAACGCATAGAAAGCACTATGTGTCTAGTGCTCTTGTATACACTTTATGTATATGCCTTAATGCATTAAGTCTTCACAACAGCTTGAGGAAGGACCTCTATTCTCCCTGTTTGACAGGTGAATATTCTAAGGCATAGTTTCTCCAACTTAAAAAAAAAAGGTTATTTATTTTGAGAGAGAGAGAGAATTCATGAGTGGGGGAAGGACAGAGAGAGAGAGAGAGAGAGAGAGAGAGAGAGAGAATCCCAAGCAGTCTCCATGCTGTCAGCATACAGCCAATTCAGGGCTTCATCTCAGGAACCATGAGATCATGACCTGAGCCGAAACCAAGAGTCAGATGTTTGACTGAGACACACAGGCACCCCAGTTTCTTCAACTTTTGATATGACCAAGAACTACCTTTTGAAGATCTTGTTAAATGCAGATTCTGATTCAGTAGGCTCTAGGAAGGGCCAGAGGTCCTGTAATTCTACGAGCTCCCAGCCAATATCACTGGTCCAAGGACATTTTAAATAGCAAGTGTCCAAGTTGCAGAGAGGTGAAGGAACTTACCCAAGATCATCCAGCTACTGGTAGCTGTGTTATGTACACATTACAAGATGCCAAGAGCAAATTCTAAAAAAAGTCCAAGGAGAACTGAAAATTCCAGGGACTTTTCCTTCATCTGCTTCCCACAAATGCCCTTGCTCAAAATAGTCCCAAAGATTTTAACAAGCAACTTGTGCAAAGATGTTTATAGCAGCACTTTTTAGATCAGCCACGCACTAGAGACATCCCAAATGCCCCACAACAGAGAAACGGTGAAGTAAGCTATAGTCTAGTTCATGCAATAATATATAGCTATTGAGATGATCGCTATGGGACTAAATGAATGCTTATAAACAAGTATATTAAATCGTGATAAGTAAAAAAATATATCCCAGGGGCGCCTGGGTGGCTCAGTCAGTTAAGTGTCCAACTTCGGCTCAGATCTCATGGTTTGTGAGTTTGAGACCCTCATCGGGCTCTGTGCTGACAGGTCAGAGCCTGGAGCCCGCTTTGGATTCTGTGTCTCCCTCTCTCTCTCTGCCCCTCCCCAGCTTGTGCTCTCTCTCTCTCTCTCTCTCTCAAAAATAAACCTTAAAAAAAAAAAAAAAAGTAGAGCCCAAAATAATGTGTATATACTGATTAAAGGCACATGGTCATTTGTGCACCCTAAAAAAGACTGGGTGAATTTAGTGTAAGAGAAACAGTTGATCACATAAATTGATGGGATTTTTTTTTCTGAAATGTTTCTCAGCTGTTTGATAAATTTTAAGCCCTTATCTTTCTGTTCACAGGTTTATAATGAAACCGCAAACATGAGTATTAAATTACATTTATTTAATATTTACTCTTCAGGTATCAAAATACCCTTTCTGTCCTTATTCAGTTATTTGCATTACTGGACCTACCTAGGGCTAAAAGTCCTGGGGCTTGATGGGGGTGTGATTTATTTAGCCCAGCCAGACAAACATGAGTTCAAATCCCAGCTCTCGCATTTGCCAGATGCATGACCCTGAGTCCATAATTCATTTTCTCTATGAACTGGGGGTTGCTCTCTTAGGACTGTTGTGAGGATTAATGCATTGACATAAATAAAGTGCCCAACACTATGTAAGTACCAGAAATTACTGACTATAGATTTGGGTTTTTTAAAAAATTAAACATTAAAAAATAAATAAAAAATAAATTTAAAAATAAGCATTTTATTTTAGTATAATCTTAGATTTGCAAAGCTGCAAAGATAGTACAGAGAGTTCCTATGTACTCTTCACTCAGTTTTCCCTCTTGCTGACAATTTACATAACCATGGCAGCTTTATCAAAACCAAGAAATTAACACAGGCAATTATTATAAACTAAATCCCAGACTTTGTTCAGATTTTTCCAGTTTTTCTATTGATGTCCTTTTCCTGTTCCAGAATTCAACCTGACGTTGAATTTAGGCATCGTGTCTCCAGAGTCTCCTCTCCTCTGTGATAGTAACTCAGTGCTTCCTTGGTTTTCATGACCTTGACAGTTTTGAATAGTATATGTTGTTGTTCTTGTTGTTTTTAAGTAATCTCTACACCCAGCATGGGACTCAAATTCACAACCCCAAGATCAAGAGTCCCATGCTCCACCAACTGAGCCAGCCAGGTGCCCCTATATATTGTTTTAACAATAGCTTTATTGAGATATGGTAATGGTTAATTTCATATGTCAACTTGACTAGGCCACACTTTAAAGTTTTTTTGAGAGAGAGGGAGACAGAGAGGGAGCGAGTGCATGCAGGGGAGGGGCAGAGAGAGAGAGAGGGAGAGAGAGACTCCCAAGCACTGACAGCGTGGAGCCCGACTCAGGGCTGGAACTCATGAACCATGAGATCATGACCTGATCCGAAGTCAGACGCTTAACCGACAGAGCCACCCAGGTGCCCCATGTCTTGTCTTTTCTCTTGGTATCACCAAGGAGTGGAATTGCTGAGTCAGATGGTAACTGTTTTTAGCATTTTGAAGCACTGCCAAACCTTTTTCCAAAGGTGCCTCACCATTTCACACCCTCACTGGCAATGCACAAAGACTCCAATTTCTCTACGTCCTTGTCAACACTTGTTATTGACTGTCATTTTAGTCATCCTTGCAGTTTTGTGTGAAGTGTATCTCACTGTGGCTTTGATTTTGTGTTTTCCTAATCACTAAAAATGTTGAGTGTCTTTTCATGTGTTTGTGGACCACGAGTATATCTTCTTTTGGAGAAATGTCTGTTCTAATCTTTTGCTCATTTTAAAATGGGATTATTTCCCTTTTTATTGTTGACTTGTAAGGGTTCTTTATATATTCTGGATACAAGTCCCTTATATACACAATTGCAAATATTTTCTCCCTTTCTGTGAGTTGATTATACTTCTATATAAAAATGTTTTAACTTATTCAACAATCTCAAACTTAAAGAAAAGCTGCAAGTACAGTACAAAGAACTTTTTTTCCGGGCCCATTTGAGTGTAGATTGCTGATCTGCTTTGCTGCTTTGCTTTGCCCCATCACTCCTGAATACTTTAGTGAGCATTTCCCATAATCGAGAACATTCTCCTCAGGGCACCTGGGTGGCTCAGTCAGTTAAGTGTCCAACTTCAGCTCAGGTCATGATCTCGCAGTTTGTGAGTTCAAGCCCCACGTTGGGCTGTGCTGACAGCTCAGAGCCTGGAGCCTGCCCGGGATTCTGTGTCTCCCTCTCTCTGCCCCTCCCCTGCTCATGCTCTGTCTCTCTCTGTCTCAAAAATAAATAAGCGTTAAAAATTTTTTTTTAATTTTAATGTTTACTTATTTTTGAGAGAGACAGAGTGTGAGCAGGGGGAGGGGCAGAGAGAGAGGAAGACACAGAATCTGAGGCAGGCTCCAGGCTCTGAGCTGTCAGCACAGAGCCCGATGCGGGGCTTGAACTCACAAACTGCAAGATCATGACCTGAGCCGAAGTCAGCCACTTAACCCACTGAGCCACCCAGGCGCCCTAAAAAATGTATCCTGATGAAAGGTATGATGACCAAGGTGATCCCTTTTTTGGCTTAGTCTCCAGATTAAAATGTGTTTTTTCTCTTTATACTTTCTATTACTAATTTTCTTTTTCTTATTTTAAAAAAAAATTTTTTTTTAACGTTTTTATTTATTTTTGAGACAGAGAGAGACAGAGCATGAAGGGGGGAGGGGCAGAGAGAGAAGGAGACACAGAATCGGAAGCAGGCTCCAGGCCCTGAGCCATCAGCCCAGAGCCCGACGCGGGGCTCGAACTCATGGACCGCGAGATCATGACCTGAGCTGAAGTCGGACGCTTAACCGACTGCGCCACCCAGGCGCCCCTCTATTACTAATTTTCTAGTGAAATTTTCCCCAACCTCCAATGGCTGTTATCAACCAGAGATGAGTGGAAAGAAGTGCTTGATAAAGGTTTAGAAACTGAACACTTCCTAATTCACCTCGAAAGCCGAAAGCCACCTAAGAATATTTGAGGAATGTATTTATTACTATTATTTTTTGCAGACACAAAAGCCCTATATGAGTCCCAGCCGATCCTATTATTTTGAAGACCCTCAGTAGAAACAAAAGATAGAAACCACTCAGTGTCTATGTTTTTCTCTTTGTTCAAAGCATTTGAAGAATCAGGTCTGACAGTTCCCCAGTGAAACCGTAAGTATCAGATTCTTTTGTATGATAGCAGATACTGGAGGAAGATTGTAGATAGTAGGAAATTCACACAAAAAAATGTTTTCCAGTGACCAAGTGGAGTGTTGGCTGCTTTTCATGTTTTTGTTTTGGTTTGCTTTTTAGGCTGTAACTCTTGTTTCATTGCACCACCTGCTGGTGACTTCTCAGAATTTCTGTTTCTTCCAACAAAAGGCAAAAAGTTTGTTTAACCAAGATTTAACAGATATTCCTTTTCCTCCCACCTAAAAAACTACCATTCCCAAAGCTTACGTGGTAGAAATACTTCAGTGCTCTTCATCTTTAATAAAACAAAACACTTGATTCCAAATTTTCAACACTGAGAACATTTTTTTATTGTGACATATATTCAGAAAAGTACATATATATTTTTGTATACAGTTTAAATAATAATTATAAATATAATCTGTGCAACTAAGACCGACATCAAGAATAAGATTGCCATTACCTGGATAACCCCATGTTCCTCTTCCCTGATCATAAATTTCTCCCTCCCTCCCCACAAAGGTAACCACTATTTCGATAGTCATTTCAGCATGTACTACTTTTGTAACAAGAAAACAATTCAAGTACTAATTTTAAAAACCAGTGTAAAAATTTGATGCAGCTACTTAAACTGGAAATTTCCATGATTATCCCTGCATTTAACAAATATCTACTGAGTTCAACATTATTATAGTCATGAATAAAAGTCAAATGATGAGATACCATTTAACACCCACTAGGATGGCTAAAGTCAAAAAGACACACAATACCAGGAGCTGGCTCAGTCAAGGGAGTGTGTGACTCAATCTCAGGTTTGTGAGTTTGAGCCCCACTTTGCATGTGGAGTTACCTGAAAAAATTTTTTTTAATTTTTAAAATTTATTTTAAACAAACAAACAAATAAACAAGGGCACCTGGCTGGCTCAGTCAGCAAAGCATGCGACTCTCGATCTCAGGGACGAGAGTTCCAGCCCCATGTTGGGCGTGGAGCCTACTAAAAAAAAAACAATTAGTCACCATCTGTCCCTAGACAACATTATTACAATATTATTGACTATTCATAATTCTTTGTTAAGCTATACATGTTTTTTGCATTTTCCTATATGCAGATTTCACAAGCAAAAACTTTCCCTCCTTCCTTCATTCTCTCTTTTGAAATTTCCCAAAATAAAATAAAAAGCAGAAAAAAATCAAACATCTTTGTAACGTGATGCTTTCATCTTTTCCATTCTATACTCAAGGGCTCTCTTCCCTTGTTAGTTACCCTCACGGTACGGTGTAGGGGGCAGGCATCACCTTTACTTCCTTTCATTGAGAAAGGAGATTTGAAGCCTTGTTTCGTCATAACAACAATGCTACAAGGCAGAAAAACTGAGAAGTGTTGTGTTACGAATCAGGATTGCCCTCCCTTTGAAGATCTTCCAAGATCTTTTGTGTGATGCAGTATTTAACATGACATACACTACATGTAAGTAGGAGATCTGTCTAGCTTTGCTCATTTTTGCAATCCCAGCGCCAGGCACAGTGCTTGGCACACAGCAGGCAAAAACATATATTATTTATAACAAGTTTTAAGATGTGAGTCGCTTACCATAAAATTCACTCTTTAAAGTGCACAATTCAGGGGGCGCCTGGGTGGTTCAGTCAGTTGACTTTGGCTCAGGTCATGATCTCAAGGTTCTGGGTTCAAGCCCCGCATCAGGCTTGCTGCGGTCACAGCACAGAAATTGCTTTGGACCCACTGTCTCCCCCTCTCTCTCTGACCCTCCCCCACTCATGCTCGCTCTCTCTCAAAAATAAATAAACATTTTTTAAAAAACAATGCACAAGTCAGTGGTTTTTAGTATACTCAAAGATTCGTGCAGCCATCAGTACTAATTCCAGAACATTTTCATCACCCCAAAAAGAAACCTCACATCTTTAGCAACCAGTCTCTTCCCCCTCATCCCCATTCTCTGACCATCACTAATGTACTTTTTGTTTCTATGGATTTGCCTATTTGGGACATTTTTAAAAATTTATTTATTACCTATTTTATTTTTTTGAGAGAGGAGGAGAGAGCGTGAGCCAGGGAAGAGGGGGAGAGGCGCCCCAATGGTAACTACATTTATCACGGTGAGCATTGAGTAATGAATAGAAGCACTGACTTGATATGTTGTACACCTGTAATATAACACGGTATGTCAATTGTACTTCAATACATTTTTTAACTAAAAAAAAAAGAAAGAATATATTCGCCTAAGGCAAGGTTACTCATACTTTCAGTTTCACCAGATCATACTAAAGTGTCTTCCAAAGTGGTTCATACTCCCTAAGAGTTCAAACCTTCTGCCTTTTTGAAGTACCTTTGAAAAGTGTGTTGATGGTTTACAAAAAATCTAAGTGGGTTTTCATGAAAGCTGCTTTTCGGCTATTTGAAATGGGGAGATAGTGCCACCTGCCAGAAAAAGCACTCTAAAAAATTTACCAACTGCTCAGCACCTCCCAGCTCTCTACCTGGGTTGACGACAGGGCAAACATCACCATGTATACATTTTCCAGCAGCGCCTGGCTGGCTCAGTCAGAAGACCATGCAATTCTTTTTTTTTTTTTTTCAACGTTTTTTATTTATTTTTGGGACAGAGAGAGACAGAGCATGAACGGGGGAGGGGCAGAGAGAGAGGGAGACACAGAATCGGAAACAGGCTCTGAGCCATCAGCCCAGAGCCTGACGTGGGGCTCGAACTCAGGGACCGCGAGATCGTGACCTGGCTGAAGTCGGACGCTTAACCGACTGCGCCACCCAGGCGCCCCCATGCAATTCTTGATCTCAGGGTCATCGGTTCGAGTCCCACTTTGGGTTGTAAGATTACTTAAAAAAATAAAACTTGGAGCGCCTGGGTGGCTCAGTCGGTTGAGCGTCCGACTTCGGCTCAGGTCATGATCTCACAGTTCTTGAGTTTGAGCCCCATGTCGTCTACACGGACAGCTTGGAGCCTGGGGCCTGCTTCAGGTTCTGTATCTCCCTCTCTCTCTCTGCCCCTTCCTCGCTTGCTTGCATGCTCTCAATCTCTCTCTCTCTCTCTCTCAAAAATAAATAAAACAATGAGAAAAAAAAAAAGGAAAGAAAGCTGTCCAGATTATCCAGTAAATTACAGTGCAGGGGCTTGTCCCAGGTTTTTGTTTTTGATCACACCATTGCTACGAATCCGACAAAGTAGCTTGTATAGAAAATTTTGTTGTAAAGGACTCATTGTAACCAGACCAACAGAGCACTCACTCCACACTCCCTAGGCAGAGTGTACTTCCTATACTCCATTTGAGATTTGGTCACGTAGCTTGTTTTGTCCGTTACCAAAGATTTAAAAAGCATTTGAATGAATAGGCTTGCTCTCTCACACTCCTGCCATTGCAGTTAAAGTATTTCCGAGCTGCCCGTTGATCCCAGAGGGACAATGAGAGACACTTGGTGCAGAACTGCCTTAACCAAGGCCAGCCTGGACCAGCAAAACTGAATAAGCTACAGAAATGTTCTTTGCTGGATGCCACTGAGAAACAGGTTGCTGTTTGTTTTACCACAAAAACTAACAGATAACTATCTGGGATACAGGAATAGATTTGTAATACCGAACTCTTCCTTGGAAAGGTACCTAAGGTCAGGAGATTTTCTTTTTGTATTTTAAATTTTTTTAAGTCTATTTATTTATTTTTGAGAGAGACAGAGACAGCATGAACAGGGGAGGGGCAGAGAGAGAGAGGGAGAGAGAAAGAGAATCCCAAGCAGGTTCCACACCGTCAGCGCAGGCCTGAAGCAGGGCTCGAACCCGCGAAACCATGAGATCATGACCTGAGCTGAAACTGAGTCGGATGCATAATCAACTGAGCCACCCAGGCACCCCATGAGATTTTCTTATTAATAATTTATATTTAGGGCCTGCGATGGCCTAAATGCTTGTGTCCCCCCAAATTCACATGTTGGAACTCCAATGCCCAATGTGCTGGTATTAGGAAGTGGGGCCTTTGGGAGGTGATTAGGCCATGAGAGTGGAGCCTCACTAATGGGATTAGTGTCCTTATAAAAGAGATCCCACAGAGCTCCCATGTGAGGAAACAAGTCTGTAATCTGGAAGAGGGCATTTACCTGACCAGGCTGGACTTCCAGCCTCTAGACTGTGAGATATAAAATTCTGTTGTTTATAAGCCACTCAGCCTGTAGTATTTTGTCACAGAAGCCTGAATGAACTAAAGCAGAGCCTAACGTTTTGAGTTTTGAATGAGGTCCATATCATTTATAACACAATCTCAATTTCATTCAACATTTTAGAAATATAGTTATATATTGTTGCCTTTAAACATTTGACCTTTAAAGCCAAAAAATATTTACAATATTTACAGAAAAGACTTGCTCAATGATAATTTACCCCCTGGCTCTGGGAGGTGGGGGTCACCCTCCCTGAACAAGAAGGAAGCTCATACATTTGGAGATCTGCCATCAAGAAGGAAAGGGGATCAAACTTCAGTAGCAACCAATAGGGTCTACTGCAGGGAACCACAGCCACCCACTCTACCCGCCCATATTATCACGTGCAGGACATGTGTGAGACACAGGACAAAGTCAGTATCAAATGCAGTGATTATAAAATGGGAGAAAATGAAGTAGGTTGTGGAAAGGACCAGTTTTTCAACCATTCACTGGAGTTAAAAGGATAGTGAGGTGCCTGGCTGGCTCAGTTAGTAGAGCACGAGACTCTTGATCTCAGGATCATGAATTTAAGCCCCACATTGGCCATGGAGACTGCTTTAAAAAAAAAAAAAGAAAAAGAAAAAAAAGGGGAGTTATTATCTTGATAGGTTTTTTGTCATCTTTTAAAGAGCCAGAGACAATACAATTATATTTTATTCATCAATCCATTTATTCATAAAGTAGTTTTTTTAAGGACCTATGGGAAACTATTCACTTCCAAGGGCTGTTGTAACACAGTTCCACAAACTAGGGGCCTTTAACAACAGAAATGTCTGGTCTCTGGGGCACCCAGATGGCTCAGTTGGTTGAGTGTCCAACTTCAGCTCAGGTCATGATCTCACAGTTCGTGGGTTCATGTCCCATGTCGGGCTTTGCGCTGACAGCAAGAAGCCTGCTTCGGATTCTCTCTCTCCCTCTCTCTCTCTCTCTCTCTCTCTCTCTCTCTGCTCCTCCCAGGCTCACTCATGCTCTCTCTCAAAATAAATAAAATAAATATTTAAAAATTTTTAAAAGAAATTAAGAATTTCAAAATGGTGACAGCAAAGCATTAAGCCAAACACAAAGCCCTTCTTAGCATGAGGCCTGTGTGAATCCTCTAAGGGGAAAATGGTACTAATGGGTATATTTTGAGTCAATTTAAGGTTTGTTTGCTTTTTCACTATTTTTCTGTGTTCCTTGCAAGGCATTTATGAAGCAGTTCATTCTTTCTACAACAGGTGCATTCTTGGGTTAGGACCCTTCTTTTTTTTTTTTTTTTAATGTTTTATTTATTTTTGAGAGAGAGAGAGAGTGCGCGTGCGCGCGCGCGAGCGGGGGAGGGGCAGGGAGATTCGGAGACAGTCTGAGGCAGGCTCCAGGCTCTGAGCTGTCAGCACAGAGCCCAACAAAGGGTTTGAACCCATGAGCCGAAGCCAGATGCTTAACCAACTGAGCCACCCAGGAGCCCTGACTTAGGATCCTTCTAAGATCCAATCTCTCAAGGAGGAGATAGTTTAAGGAGATGGGAGCTATCCAAAAGGGAAAAATCTTCTCCCCAGCTCCATAGAATGTCTGAGTAACTTCATCAGAATACCCAAGAATCACTTTTCCTTTCCCTTCAGTTTTTGGATCCTTGATTAGGATTTATAACTCTTGGCATGGAGGTTTCTCTGCTCACCAGCTTGAGACGTTCTTAGAGTTTTCCAGCTTCTCCCTGTTTAACCGGGTCTCTGTGGTCCAAAAGTCACCTTCTGCCTCATCCCCTGTATCAAAGGAAGTTCAAGAAAACACACGAGTTCCTGACCACTGGCGTCTAATCTCCTCTCCCCCCAGGCTACCCCACTTTGTTCATAGGACACCACCTGCCATCTTGAGGTCAAGACAGTCTTCAGAGTCACTTTGCACCATCATACCCACTTTCAAGACCTTGCCCAGGGTGAGTCCTATCCCTGAGCCCCACAGTGTGAACTCTTCAAGGATAGGGGTTGAATTGTTACATTCATCTTTGAATCTCTAGTATCCAGTAAGGTGCACACGTATGAAACATAATATGCTTTCCACAAATGGTTATGGAATAAAGTTGATGAACTGACACAAGGGACCTTCAAAACATTTACAATTTTAACGACACAAAATCACTTACCTTGATGCAGATTTCTTTCTTTTCCGGCTCTTATTTAATATATCTTCCTAACGGCTTCCTGACTAGGGACGAACGTTTCTGTGGTTGAGAACATACGCTGTTTTGTTTTTTTTTTGTTTTTGGCCAGAATACTTGTTCTCCAACTGGGCATATAGGCATTCAAATATCTCTTTGACTCCTGAAGTCTTCTAGAAATGTAAGAATTCGGGGGAGGGGGGCGGTGGGGAAGGAAATTTAGGGGAAATCCTCCCTTTCCTTAAAATCTTCATTAAACACACATGTAAACAGAATAATCTTGTAAAACCTTTTTAAAATCGAAAAGTAAGTTCTCTCTGACCATATTCTGGTCTTTACATTTCTAGGCTCAGTAGTTCTGCAGCAGGGCACCTGGGACAGTGTCCGGATTCAGCGTTCCATTCAGCAACACAGATCTTTGCCGCGCTTTCTCCCTCCGCCCTTTAGGCTTTGGAACACGATCCGCCCACTTCCGGCAGGGAGGTCTATAGCGCAGGCGCAACTCCACAGCCTCTCAACAACCCTTGGATCTAGTACTGATGTACGCGCATGTGCAAAAGGGGGCGGGCTGGTTAATAGCGCGGGAGAATCTGGCTCCCCGAACTCACGCGACTGTCTCCGCCCACCTAAGTAGGCGGGCGGAGCCGACACCTCCCGCCCCACACACCCAGGTTCAGGCAGCGCACGCGCACTTGAGTGAAGGAACGTGGCGAGGGAAGGAGTTTTAACGCATGCTCATTTAAATGTGGCATGAAGCTTTTTACGTCAGCTTCGTACACCTCCTCCTTTGCTGTCTTAACCCGCCTCTGACTTTTTAAAGGGCCAGAGCACTTTAAAAAAAAAATTTTTTTTTTCTTAATGTTTTTATTTTTGAGACAGAGAGAGACAGAGCATGAGTAGGGAAGGAGCAGAGAGAGAGGGAGACACAGAATTGGAAGCAGGCTCCAGGCTCTGAGCCATCAGCACAGAGCCCGACGCGGAACTCGAACTCACAGACTGTGAGATCATGACGTGAGCTGAAGTCGGACGCTCAACCGACTGAGCCACCCAGGCACCCCAGGGCCAGAGCACTTTTTCACCCAATCGCTTTTTTAAAAAATTAAGCATTTATGGAGAGCCTAGTATGTGCTGGGCCCAACTTACATTGTCTCCTGTATGCATTTTCCAGTTTTTCCTTTTGCAATAATTACATTAGTTAGTATTTACATGTTTGAGGAAATTTCTTCCCTTGTCCCAGTTGTGCTATTCCCTTGGAGGCAATTCTTCGAAATGAGAGGCAATGTGGTGTTCTGGACAGGCCTTCCTATGTCAAGAGGTCTGAGATTGAATCCTGGCTCAGCCACTTCCTTGGTCTTTTAACTCTGGATAGGTATCTAACTTGTGAACCTAAAGTTGATTTTTTTAAGTGAAGATAAGAATTCCTACCTGTCTTAGAGGATTGTTGTGAAAAGTACTTTCTTTTTTTAAAGAATGTAACAAGTTCTATGCCTCACACCAGCTACCTGTTACATAAATAATGGTCATTAAGTGGAATCAGAAAATAGTTTTATAGTTTCTGTAAGATAATTCCAGATGGTTTTTCAAGAGCATTTACCTAATTGCCTGGATGGCTAGCAGTATGTAATGGTGCCTCTTTCCCCACAGTGCTGCCAATATCACAGTCTATCATTTTTACACATTTTTCCTAGTCTAGACAGTATGTAATGGTATGGCAGGATTATTTTAACTTTCATTTCTTTAATTGCTGGTGAGGCTGTGCATTTTTCTTTGAGATGATTTATTAGCTGTGTTTGTTTGCCGAACAACTATTTTCAAACCCTGTAATTTCCACTGGCTTACCCCTGCAGACATTATGTTAGGTTCTGACAGAGAATTTTGCTGATCGATTAAAAAGAAAAAAAAAAAAAAAAAAGGATTTGGCAGAGAAAGAGAAATGAAACTTTCCAAGGAAGGGTTAGAGGCAAGAGATGAGCTCATCCCGAAAGCAGCACTTTCCAGTAGAACTTTCTATGATAAAGGAAATGTTCTGTATCTGCAATGTCCCATATAGTAGCCAGTTGCCACACATGCCTACTAAATACTTGGAATATGACTAGTGGGACTGAGGAATTGTTATTTTTATTTAACTTAAATTTCCATATAAATAGCCACCTCGTTGATAGAGTAACCCTAGAGATTAGGAAAAAAGGAGAGAAAGGAGGGAGAAAGAGGGGCCCTACACAGTCACTCCTCGGAAGTGGCCTCATGTTTATGGAGGGACTCAAATTTGGACTTTAGGCACTGTTCCCCAGAAGACAGTTCCAGAGACTGCCAGTCTGACAAGAAGGCTATGTTCAGTTTAAAAAATCTATCAAGCTATACATTGATGATATTTCCACTTTTCTATATATATTTTACACTTCAACAAAAAGTTAAACAACATGTGCTGCACTTTGTATTACCCTCTGTAGGCATTTCTCTGATTTTTAATTTAACAGAATTTAAACTGAAAAGTGGCCTGTGACTCACTCTGGTCATCTGAAAACCCCTAGAGGGCGCTCATCCTGCATCAAAGACTTTGTGAAAAAACTATTCAGAGAATTCAGGAATCCTACAACTCACCCATTTAAAGAGTACCATTCAATGGTTTTCAGTATGTTCACAGAGTTGTGCAGCCATCATCCCAGTCAGTTTTAGAATATTTTCATTACCCCTGAAAGAAAGCTCAAGCCCTTAACTATCACCTTCCTAACTTCTCATCTTCCCTTCTAAGTAACCACTAATTTACTTTCTGTCTCTGCAGATTTGCTTATTCTGACATTTCCATTCACATGACCTTTTGTGTCTGGCTTCTTTCACTTAGCAAAATGTTTTCAAGGTTCATCCATGCTTCAGCATGTATCAGTGTTTCATTCCTTTTTATGGCCGAATAATATTCCATTAGATGGACAGATGACATTTTGTTTATCCATTCATATTTAAAAAAAAATTTTTTTTAAGTTTATCTATTTTGAGAGCGAGAACACAGCGGGGGAGGAACAGAGAGAAGGAGAGAGAATCCCAAACAGGCCCTGTATTAATGCAGCTCTCAAACTCATAAACCATGAGATCATGACGTGAGCCAAAATCAAGAATTGGACGCTCAACCGACCGAGCCACCCAGGCACCCCTATCCATTCATCTTTTAATAGACATTTGAGTTCTCTCCATATTTTGTCTATTATGTACACCAGAGAGTTTTGCTGGTCCTCACAGGTGGGTCCTTCCTGCCACTTCTGGGAAGCCTGAGACCCAGGTTAATCAGCATCAGAAGGCCCCTTCTCATTTTATGCAGATGGTCCTCTCAGGAGTGGATTTCAGTGTGAATGGACCCCCTAGGATTGACAACTCAGCAACTATTGGATGAAATCTGCAAGGATTTCTGGAGAGGACAGAGCCTCCAGGCTTTCAGCCAAAGCTTTGTGCTCAGGAAAGCATAAGTAGGAGCATGTCTCCTCAAGGGGATGTTTATCTGTGGGTGTATAGAGGAGCCCCTCTGACCCCAGACCACACAGGAGAGCTCTCTTCACCCCAGGCTTTACAAAAGATCCTTGGGAGGAGCCCAGCTAAATTCTAGCCACTCAAGTCTGGCAAGTAATTATCAGAAGGGTCTTTGGAACTGAGCCCTCTTGGCACTTCAGTATTGGGAAGTGGCCAGTCCGTAGAGCCTACTTAGGAGTTTGAGAATAATGCTACCAGATTCTGACCCCATAGGAAGAATGATGTCATAGATTTGTAACCTGCCCGTCCAGCTGGCCTGTGGATGCAGGTAAACCTTAACCTGCTCCACATTCTTCTCCAGGGGACAGTTCTAGCTTCCCTGAGCCAGGACCTTTATTAGAGGCCATCAAAGGTCTCCTTGCAGTGGTGGGACTGTGACTCGGGCCTTGGGAGAGGGAGAGAGGAGATTCTAGACCATGAGGCCCTACTCAGTGGGTGGCAGGGTGGTTCTGGATAAAGTCACAGGCCAAGGACAGTTTGTACTAGGGTAAAGCCTGCTGGACCTGTGGGCCAGGCATCTGAGGAGGAGAGGAGAATGTCGTGAGAAGAACCACAGCATTAGTAGTATGACTGGCCAGGGGCAGACTCCAGACCCTACCTGGGCCACTCATGAATTTGGGATCAGAATTCAAAAAGAGCCAATTCATTGTGAGTGGTTATATAACCAAGGTATATAAAAGGCAGCTCTTTTCCACCACAAGCATGAGAAAGCTGAGTGAAGGAGACACACAGAGAGATGGAGAGACCAAGTGAGACAAAGTGGATGGCTTTGCTGTGAACAGCTTTCCAACACTCTTGTATCATTAATAAATTTCCTTTATGAGGTAGTACGAGATGGTGTCTCTACTTGCAACCAAAGGGAACCTTGGATGAGGCAAGAATTTACACAGAGCAGTTACCCTCTGCTGAGAGGAAGACACACACCCAACAAATTAACTATAAGTGATGCAATGAGTGTGGAAATCAGAGCAAAAGTCCCATTCCAAAATAAACCAAAAAACCAAAACCAAAGCAAACAAGCAAACAAAAAAGTTCCATTCCAATTGGAATGAAGAACAAAGCAATGAAGGAGAGTCTACTGATGATCAGAGAAAAGGCCATCAAAACAAGATTTTGGGGGGCACCTGGGTGGCCCAGTTGGTTAAGCATCTGACTTTGGCTCAGGTCATGATCTCACAGTTGGTGGGTTTGAGCTCCCCACCAGGCTTTCTGTTGTCAGCACAGAGCTCTCTTCAGATCCTCAGTTCCTCTCTTTCTCTGCCCCTTCCTTGCTTATGCACGTGCCCCCCCCCCCACCTGTCAAAAACAAAAACACCTGAAGGAGAGGAAGGAATGATGAATGATCTAGGCTGATATCTGTAGGAACAGATATCCTGGCAGAAGGCACAGAAGAGGCAAAGCCCCTGAGGCAGGAACATGCCCAGCATTTTCCAGGAACAGCAAGGGAGCACGTGTGTGGCTGGAGCAGAGTGAGACTGGGTGCCAGAAGTAGGCAACAGGTTCAGAGAGGAAAGGGGAGGTGGGTGCGCAGATGACAGGGAACTTTGGAGGGACTGTGGCTTTTACTGAGTGACCAGGGAGCCACTTCAAGGATGTGAACTGAGGAGGGAGAAGTGACTGGGGCTGACTTGTGTCCATGTAAAATACACGCATATTCAAGGGGTGGAGGGTCTGTACAGCTTCCATCAGATTCTTTTTTTTTTTTTTTTTTTAACGTTTATTTTTGAGAGACAGAGCACCAGCAGGGAAGGGGCAGAGAGAGAGAGAGGGGGAGACACCGAATCCGAAGCAGGCCCCAGGCTCTGAGCTGTCAGCACAGAGCCCACGCCGGGCTCCAACCCAGGAATCCTGAGATCATGACCTGAGCGGAATTCAGAAGTCGGATGCTTAACCGACTGAGCCACCCAGGCGCCCCAGCTTCCCTCAGATTCTTCAAGGTGTCTAGTAGACCCCTGATGAGACTCAGAACCGGTGTGATGTTGGTTTTCCCTTCAAATTTTGCCTCTTTGTCTTCGAAACGTGGCACAAAAGGCTTTAACCTTTTTCTGTCTGCTTAGGGTTTTGTATTTGCCCAGAAGACCCCAGATGGGAGAGGGGCGCCGCATGGCAAGGGCAGTAGCCTGCCGGGACACACTGGGGCCCACGCTCCGCGGTTATCGGCTGTGGGGGTCTTCGGGCTCGCCCACCAGCCTTTGGCCACCAGGCCTACGTACCAGCGGCCCTCGACCTCCACAGGTCCTAAAACATCCTTCCCCACGCCTGCGGATCTGCACCCTTCCGGCTGCTCAGCGAGCGCAGTCTCCGCAGGAAGGGGCGGGCACTGCCGGTGGCTTTGCTAGGGCCCCGCGTTGCCATAGCGACCCCAGCCGGGCCAGGGACGCCTAGGCGCGAGCTGCACTCGGCGACTGAAGCTGGAGGCTGAGACCCCACCGCTCTCGCCCCCCGGGGCTGAGGATCCAGGTTCCGCCTCGCAGGTGAGCTGGCGCAGGTGAGTGGGGTGGGGGCTCGGGACGGACCCTCAGCCATCTGGGCCCCGCCCCTCCACCTTCCGTTGTGGTTTATTGCGATTTAGTATACAAACTATGGGGCAGAGTCCGCGCACCGCCTCATAAGGCTTCCTTTCCCTGTCAGTGGCTCACATATTAAGACCGCAACCTCCTCTTGAGTTGAACCTGTGTTCCCGGGAAAGTGTGGGACAGAGGATGATTTTATACTACACTGATGAGGCCTTAAGTAACACCCAGTGACATCGTAAAAAAGTTATTAGGTTCTAGGTTCTCTTACACTTCTGAGTAAGCCAAGGAGAAAGTGTCAGTTTGGGGGTAATATGACACTACCAACTTTCTGAACATTTGCTAAACTCAACTTCAGTAAGCCACAATATCTAGCTAAGACTTAAGTTGGTTTCTTTATAGTATTTCAATTTTTACAGTACCTTCCCCTTAGGGTATCTGACGCTCCTTTTCCATTTATAGTAATGACATGTGAAGTCTCTTTCTTCACATGATAAATATATTGATTTTTAAAAGTGAATTAATTTACATATAAAAATCCATCATCATACAGGTGGTACTAGGAAATGGGAGGGGAAAAAAACACATTAAATTTAAGGCCTGAGACTCTTTACTCCCTCCCAGCTTTTCCCCTTGCTGTTTTCTTTACCAGGAGGGACTTACCCTGTTCCTAGGCACGATTGTCAAAATAAATGCCAGCCTGTGTGCTTGGTCAGCCTGGTCAGACTCCTGGAGACCCTGCTGTAGCCCAACAGAAGGAACTTCTTGATGTGTGGGCCCAGTGCAAAATGGAAAAGGGGGCCCTCACCCACAAAATATTAAGAATTAAAAAACAGTGGGGCACCTGGGTGGCTCAGTCGGTTGGGCGACCGACTTCGGCTCAGGTCATGATCTCACAGTTTGTGAGTTCGAGCCCCGCGTCAGGCTCTGTGCTGACAGCTCGGAGCCTGGAGCCTGCTTCGGATTCTGTGTCTCCCCCTCTTTCTACCTCTCCCCTGCTCACACTCTGTGTCTCTCTGTATCTCAATAATAAACATTTAAAAAAATTTTTTAAAAAATAGAATTAAAAAACAGTGACATCAAAGGAATAAACCAAGCACAGCCCCTTCTAAGGGTGGGCCCTGTTCGACTGCACAGGTTGCATACCCACAGGTTGCTGGCTGTGGGTGGTTGGATGCTTGAGATACCATGACCTCCTGAAACCTGCTCAGCCCAGAGGTCATTCTAATTGGTCAGTACCTATCAGGATATTGGTTAAATATTTCACTCTAGCCCCTTCTGCCAGCTCCACTGGCACGTGTGAGTATTGCCCAAACCCATGGAGCAGGATAGATGGTATTTGCTGAGGGGAAACAGATCCCCTGATTGGGAGGAGACCATTTTTATCACCTTGTACGAGCTGCGCTGAGATGCACAGATAGACATGAATGTCCTCACTGGAGATCTTGAGGACATGAAGAGCACAGGTGGTGGGGTCCCAGACGACAGAGGGACCTTAGACCACCCAAAGATTCCCTGCAACCCCATCAGGCGTGGCAGGAAGGAGAGCCCTGGTCTGATGGGAAAACCTAAGCAGGTAATAAGGCAGACAAGTAGAATATCTGGGCAGAGGGCAGAGGTCATAGATAAAAGGATGACCGTCCATCCTGGTGTGCCTGGGATCAGCCCAGTTTTGGCACTGAAATCCAAATTCCTAGGAAACCCCTCAATCCTAGGCAAACCCGGACAGTTGGTCACCCGAGATGTAGTATCCTTAGTTGGTGGGCTTTCCTGACCACTTCAAAAGCCAGGCCCTGAGCCTTTCCAGTACCCGCTAACGGATAAGGCAGGACCAAAAGAACTACAGTATTGGGTGCTGGGTGCAGAGAAGGTGTCCCTGTGGGCTCTGCTACAGCAGCTGTCTGCCAGCCCAGAGTGGCCTGGCTAGCTCTTCTCCCAACTCTCCCTGAGTGAATCCCACTGCTCACCACTGGGGGCTCCAGGCCAGGCTCTAGACTTAGGACCAGCATCCACTCTGACTGGTCATATTGGTTATTAAATATGTGACTTTCAACCATCGGTGGGGGACAGCTTTGTCATCACAAACCCCCCTGCTCTACTGGTTTCCCTGGGTTCCCAAGCAATTGTGCCATCAGACCCACCTCAGGGAGGCCCTAGAGATGCAAAGGAGATGACAGACACGGGCCAGTCTAGTGCAGAAGGATCCCCCCCCAAATGGCTGCTCATCTGCCCGGGGACTCCAAACACACATGACTCACACCATTTGGGCTCAGACAAGTGCCTCCCCAGGAAGCCCCGGGATCCTGGCATTACTAGGGACACACTGAGCCCCTGATGTCCCTAACCCTTTGCCAGCACCTCTGGTCCCGCAGAAGCAGCCAACATGCCTTACTCCAAGTGCCTGCAAAAGTCGGAGCCTCTGTGGAAGGAGTGGGACCAGAAGGCCCAAAAGAATGGACTGAGGCACCAGGTGAACGCTGTCAATGGTGACTGCTATGTGGGCCAATGGAAGGACAACATGAAACATGGTGAGTGGGGGATCTTCAGGGGCTTGGGAGTATGGAGTCTGGGCCATGGTGGGTGATGGGGGCCAAGGAAGTAGCTGGCAGAGCTTGTCAGGGACGTAAGATATCATAAGATATGTCACCAAGGCTCCCCCAGGGGGTAAATGCTGCTGACCTGGACCAGCTGGGGGCCTCCACAGCCTGGGGCTCTGGAACCAAACTCAACCCTGACTTTAGATGACCAGGGACCAGCGCGGGACAAAGTGGTCTTGAGATACCAACCATAACCACGGCCTGGGTTCTAGGGACTCCAACATAGTCCTTACCCTCTGAGACCTGGGCTAAGTTGGGCCTGGTTAGCAGGAGGGAAAGGAGCCCCCCAAACCACTTGCAGTGGTGATTCAAAGAGCTCTGATGTGGGGGTCTGACCAGTAATGAGTGAGAGAGGACACACACACACAAGCACATACACACATAACTAGCTGGGGCTTCAAATTTAACTGTAGCTTTAACAAGCAAACAGCATGGGGGTCCTTGTGGTACAAAATCAGCCCTGAAGAAAATCAAGTGTTCTTAAGTTTTATTTATTTAGGGGCACCTAGATGGTTCAGTTAGTAGAGCATGTGACTCTTTTTTTTTTTAAGTTTATTTATTTATTTTGAGAGAGAGATAGAGAGAGCGAGCAGGAGAGGGGCAGAGAGAGAGGGAGAGAATCCCAAGCAGGCTCCATACTGTCAGTGTGAAGCCTGATGCGGGGCTCAAACTCACGAACCATGAGATCATGACCTGAGCTGAAACCAAGAGTTGGACACTTGACCGACTGAGCCACCCAGGTGCCCCAAGCATGTGACTCTTGATCTTGGGGTCATGAGTTCAAACTCTTGTAATCTCTACACCCAACATGGAGTTCAAACTCATGGCCTCAAGGTCAAGAGTCACATGCTCTTCTGACAGAGCCAGCCAGGCATCCCCCCAAAAACAAATTTTTATTCCAAACAGATGGTATGGCTTCTCACTCAGGACTTGAAATCCAGATGCTATGTTCTTAACCACTTTTCTGTCCTGCCTTCCTGAGTTAAGCACTTTGGAGTCCATAAAGCTGGGTCAGAATCTCAGCTTCACCAACTCTGGCCTTGAGGAACTAATTACCCCACTCTGAGCCTCAGTGTTCCAATCTGTAAAGTGGGAAAATACTTATCAGTAAAGATAAGAGATGACGTCTATCAAGTGTGTAGCCCAGGGTCTGTACAGAAGGGGAACTTCTTGAGTGTTCTTTGAGGGCTGAGCGTGGCAGGGTGATATCACCACTCCTGAGAACTTTCCTTGTCCGGAAGCACTCCAAAGCTCACCCCACCCAATGTGCGACACAACACCACCACTCAGCACTGACTTAAAGGCCAGACTTTATGCAGCTACTCCGGGCTTTGTGTGCAGTTAAAGATGCCTGTTTATGTGCTTTAGTCCCTGTGGGCAGCAGGTGAGGTAGACAAGGCCCTAAACTAGGAATCAGGATTCCGAAGTTCCGACCCTGGCTCTACCACTGAACAGCTGTGTGATTTCGGGTAAGCCATCTCCCATTCTCTGGATCTCAGCTACCCCACCTGTGATATGAACTCATGGGTTGACAAGGCCCTCTGAGCCCTTCTTCTGTGTGAGTCCTGCCTCCCCTAGGACCCTGGAGGCATAGAGCTGATTGGGCTGGGGCTCCAGAAAATGGACCTGTCAGAGAATCCAGACCCAGCCTCCCCTCTCTTCAAGACGTGCCTTTGACCACGCTGACAGGGGATTGCTGTGGTGTAAGCAGCCTGGAAGCAGTCAAAAGTCATCATCATTCAGGGCAAGGATTGGAGTGGCTAGTGCTTCCCCAGCCTGTTCATTCATTCACTCTGCTAACGCCCATTGCACTCCTAGTCCATGCCAGGCCCTGTACTGGGCATCTGCTTAATGCCAGCCCCCAGGGAGCTCCAGTCTCACAGAGAAGCCACACAGTAAGTAATACCCCATTTTAGAGAAGAGGAAATTGGGACTCGGAGAGAAGAAATTATTTACTGAGGGTCACATACCTATGTGGTAAATGACATGGAGGCAGAAGCCAGCCTCCCAGAAAAAAAAAGGAAACATGCTGTCTCGAAAACTCAGTGACTATGTATGCGACATGACATGTCAGTGACATCTCAGTGACATGGTGGAGAACCATGGGGACGACTATAAAGCTATGGCCTAAGATGAGGAGAGTTACTGTCAAGATATCCCAAAACAGATTCAGAATAAGACCAATGTCTATAAGCATTTTTACCCAGCAGAGTGGCAATCCTTCCTCGATTCTTTGCAGAAGAATAAGATAGAAGTTGAGTGATTGAGGGGCGCCTGGGTGGCTCAGTTGGTTAACCATCTGATTCTTGATTTCAGCTCAGGTCATGATCTCATGGTTTGTGAGTTCAAGCTCCTCATTGGACTCTGTGCTGACAGCACAGAGCCTGCTTGGGATTCTCCCTCTCCTTCTCTCTTTGCCCCTGCCCTGCTCATGCTCTCTCTCTCTCTCAAAATAAATAAACTTAAAAAAAAAAAGAAGTTGAGTGATTGGCTTATGCCTGCCCCAGGCTGAGACCTCCTCCTGGACCAGAGAAGCTGGAGCCAAAGTGTAAGATTTTAGGCAAGGAGAAGCATGTGGCTAGATCTCTCTCTCTCTCTCTCTCTCTCTCTCTCTCTCTCTCTCTCTCACACACACACACACACACACACACACACACACACACACACACACTCCTCTCTGGGGAAGGAACTGTCTCCCAGACGCTTCTGAGGGCCCTGGGAAAAGCCATAACCTACTGTTTTCAGAGTGGATGGTTTGTTTATATATAGTCTGTACATAATAAAACAAGGCTATTTTGCATCAAAAAAATAAAAATAAAAGTGTGGCATCAGGATGTGAAGAGGGCCAGAGAGGAGACACAAAGGCAGCCATGAGAACACAGAGAGGTGATATTTGAGCTGAGTGCAAAAGGATAGGGATTCACTTGGTAGAAGAGCATATCTTCTAGATGGTGGAATCAGAATGGAAGGCTTTGGGCTGTATCGTCTTGTTCAGTCTTGTTTTTGGAACTGACTGGAAGCCCATGTGCCCAGAGCAGAGAGAGCCAGGGGAAAGGGCAGGCAGGGCAAGGGTTCCAACCACGAAGGACCTTACTGGGGCGCATGGGGGGCTCAGTTCATTGAGCATCTGCTCTTGGTTTCCGCTAGGGTCATGATCTCTCATGGTTTGTGGGTTTGAGCCCCGCCTAGGGCTCCACACTGCCAGTACGGAGCCTGCTTGGAATTCTCTCTCTCTCCCTCTATCTCTGCCACTCCTGCACTCTCTCTCGCTCAAAATAAGTAAATAAACTAAAAAAAAAAAAAAAAAAAAAAAAAAGGACCTTTTAGGAGGTGGTAAATTTGCGTCATCCCAGAGGCAAACAGTCTCATTAGACCAACTTGAATCACATGCCCTTCATTGAACCAATCACAGTGGCCCGGGCTGATTGGCTACCCTTGCCAGGGGGAGGAGTCTGATCCATACAAACCTTAGGGATTGAGAGTTTGGGAGGTGCTGGTTCCCCAAAAGGAATAAAATTAGGAGGAGGACAGGTATAGACAACCCAGTGAGGGCTCTACCTCAAGGGCAAAAATAATTGGTAACATCTTTCCTATTTGCAGGCACTGTTCTAAGTGCTTTCCATACATTAATGAATTTAGTGGTAGAACAACCCCATGAGATTCTCTCATCTCCCTTTTACCGATGAGGAGCTTAATAACATTGAGGAACTTAAGAACATTAAGTTATTTGTGCAAGATCAGAAAGCTCACAGGGACAATGTTGGATTTGTTCCTGAGCTACCAAGGACCAAGACATGAATTGGCCCATATAGGTACTCCACAAATATTTTACTCATCCTTTTGTTCAACAAATGTCTTTGTTCCGCATGTATTTGTCTCCTGCAACTTGCCAGGCACTGTTCCTCGGTGCTGGGAATAGAGCGGTGAGCAGACCGGACCAAAGTCTGTGTCCTCAGAGAGTGCACATTCTCCTCATGGAGAGCTAGACAATAGACGATAAATGATAAGTGAGTGAATTGTCTGTTAGGTTAGGAGTTGATAAGGGATATGGAAAGAAACAGAGCAGGGTAAGAGAGGAAGATAGGCTTGTGATTTTACAGGGGTTGGTCAGGGTAAGCCTCACTGAGAAAGATTTGAACAGAGACTTGCAGGAGGTAGGGAGTGAGTGAATATTTGGAGAAGAGCGTTCTAGGCCAAAGGATAAGCAGGTATAAAGGCCCTGAGGCAGAAGCATATCTGGCGGGATCCAGGAACAGCATGGAGGCCATAGTGGCTGGAAGGTGGGAGTGGAAAACACAGACGAAGCAGGAGTGGTAGGAGAGGGTCCCCATGTGTGTTCTGGAGAACTGAAGAAATATGCAGAATATTTTCTAGAAATTCTGGCCATCTGGCATAATCATTCAGTATTATTAAGAGATAAAACTAGGGGCACCTGGGTGGCTCAGTCGGTTAAGTGTCCGACTTCGGCTCAGGTCATGATTTCATGGTTCATGAGTTCGAGCCCCGAGTCGGGCTCTGTGCTGACAGCTCCGAAGCCTGGAGCCGGCTTCGGATTCTGTGTCTCCCTCTCTCTCTCTGCCCCTCCCCCGCTCACACTCTGTCTCTGTCTCTCTCAAAAATAAATCAACATTAAAAATATTAAAATAGAAAAAAAGAGACAAAGCTTATTATTATTAAGAGAAAAAGAAGTGGCAGATTTCTACTTGGGATTTGTTAGAGCAATCTGGTTTCAGAGCAAAGGACTGGAGAACTGCTATTTGTAGAAATGGAACTTTCTTGGTGTTTTCCCTACTGGTGGGTGTCTAGAGGCACAGACCCTGGCCCAGCCCTTGAGAACACCAAGGCAGCCCCTGAGACCAAGGCAGACACAGCATCTGCCCCTCCAGCCCCATGGCTGCTGTGTCTGCAATCTTGGCCCGTCTCTGTGTCATCAGGAAAAGGAACACAGATCTGGAAGAAAAAAGGAGCCATCTATGAGGGAGACTGGAAGTTTGGGAAGCGAGATGGCTATGGCACCCTCAGCAATCCTGACCAAGAGAAGGGAAAGTATAGGAAAGTATACTCTGGCTGGTGGAAAGATGATAAAAAATCGGTGAGTGGTTCCCATCATGCTCTGGGGTGTGGGCCGGGCTGAAACCAGGCTGTGTGTGTGTGTGTGTGTGTGTGTGTGTGTGTAGGGGGAGCAGTCAGAGAGGCCTGGGAGAAAAGGGGGGAAGGGTTGAGGGAAGGAGGACAAGGGCACTGTGTGCGTGGGAGAAGGAAGGGGTGGGGAATCATCAAGGGTTCTCAGAACAAAACCCAGGAAACAGGAAGCAAGAGGAGAGGGCCCAGGGAGGAGCCCATGAAACCCTGTGGCTACAAAAAGCCAGCCAGGCTGTGTGGGGGCCAAGTCTCCTCCCCCATCTCCCCCACTCATTTCCTGGCTTTCTTTTCCCTGGGCATTCCTTTCTAAGAATCCCCCTTCTGTTGGGCCTGAACAAGAAGGGGGTAGGAAAAGTGGGAGCAAGAAAGCAGAGGCCACACCCTTGGCCACAGAACAAGAAAGGAAGGTCCTGGAGGTAGAAGCCAGCCAGAGGCATATCCTCAACCCATAAGTGCCTGACCCCTCACCATAGGCCATAGAGACAGATAATAACACAGTGCTGCTATTGAACAACTGCTATTGCAATGCCAGAATCACAGCATATGATGCTTCAACTAACTCACAATGTCGTCATCATCATCATCACTCATTTTATTCATAAGGAAACAAGCTCAGAGAGGTGAAGTGCCTTGCCTGGGGTCACACACTGCCGGCAAGTGGTAGAGCTCAGGATTTCATGATCTCTGCTCTGAAACTGTTTACTGGCCAGTAGGGAGAGAGGTCCCAAAATAAACAATTCACATTTAATATGGTGTTAGGATAGAGGTTTTCACAGGGAGCCCACAGGAATTGAGAATTCAGGGCAGGCTTCCTGCAGGAGGTGATGCCAAAAGGTACAAAGACTTAAACAGGGAGGGAAAAAAGGAGAAGAGGAAGTAGCAAAGTGGAAGGAGCAAAGAATGTGTCAAACAGCAAGGTGTGTGTGCCCACAGGTAGGAGTGAGGGGGGAGGGGTAGGTGGGGGGCCTTGAAGGCTATGTGGAGAATCAGGATTTTGAGGGGTAGATGGGCTGCTTAACCCAACTTCCTTAGGTGTGATCTGCGGGGAGTCCATGATTCTCTGTAGTTGTGGTGTTCATTTTTCTGGGGAGAAAGTCCATAACTGATGGGATTCTCTCAGAAGCATCTGTGACTTTTAATAGGGTCAAATCAAAGCTGAGGAGAGGGGGCAAACATGATCAGATGTGCGATGTAAAGATCTGTCTAGCTGCTTACTGGGGGATGCATGAGGAGGGGAGAATGGGAGAGTTGGAGGAACGGGACCCGTGAGGAGCAGAGACGAGATACTGGGCTGCATGAAGGTGACAGCATAGGGGTGGAGGGCAATGGGACAACCCGGGGAGCTTTTTCAATTCACGACCATGAGCTTGGGATGTAGGGCTGAGGGAGGAAACAGGGAAGTAGCCAGGGTGTGGCTTGGGTGCCAGGGAAGATGGGGGTGACTTTCCTGGTGTTGGGGACGCCATGAACAGGGACACCTTCGTGCTTTCAGGGCTATGGGATTCAGTTTTTCGGACCCAAGGAGTATTACGAGGGTGAGTGGTGTGGCGACCAGCGCAGCGGGTGGGGCCGCATGTACTACAGTAACGGCGACATCTACGAGGGCCAGTGGTTGAAGGACAAGCCGAATGGGGAGGGCATGTTGCGCCTGAGTAAGTGCCCCGCCCCAATAGCCTGCTGGCCACGCCCCACCCACAACCCTTTCTCCAGCTCCAGCTAAGATGAACGACCGGACCAGATCCCTGCCCTCAAAGAATTTATATTCCTTTTTTCTTTTTTTAAGTTTATTTATTTATTTTGAGACAGAGTGGGGGAGGGGCAGAGAGAGAGGGAGAGAGAGAATCACAAATGGTCTCCAAGCTGACAGCACAGAGCCTGACCCAGCCTCAATCTCACCAATGGTGAGATCATGACCTAAGCTAAAATCAAGAATCTGACTCTCAACCGACTGAGCCACCCAGGTGCCCTCCTGGGAGCTTATATTCGAAAGGGGGAGCCTAACAATAAACATCAACAATTAAGACATTTTCTTATGGTCCTAATAATCATAGTCTATGCTTACACAGCACTGAGCTCACTTAATCCTCGCTATGGTCCTATAAGATAGATACTCTTAGCCCGATTTTACAGATGAACTGAGGTACAGAGAGGTTAAGTGACTTGCTCAAGGTCAATGCAGTCTGTTAGTCGTTAGATCCAAAGTGCTAAGGAATATCCCTTGAAAATAGAAAGGTGTGTTGGATGACAAAGGAGTTGTGGACAGGAGCGATTTAGATTGACTTATGGTCAGGGAATGTCTCCCTCAAGAGGTGACATTTGAACAGAAGACTTGAAGGAAGAGAAGGAACCTGATAGGCATTGAGCTGGGAAAGAACAGAGGAAAGAGTAATCAGTCAAGTAAACTGCCTTAGCGTCAGGACTTAACCCATTCCCTACATAGCAACCAGCATGAATTTTTTACAGATTGGACCTGGTGGCTGCCCTGCTTTCAACCGTCCGTAGGCAGCACCATCTGGCCCTCCTCACCTAATTGTGCTTCCCACGTCTTCCTCTGGGAATCCCTTCATTTCAGCCACACTCGTGTTCTTCCAGTTCCTCCCACGCTTTCTGCCTCAGGGCCCTTGCACTGCAGTTCTCTCTTCCCCGCAATAGAAAGAAGATCCTCCAGGTCTTTGCACTGTCTCCTCCTCAGAGAGGCCTTCCCTGTTCACTCCACTAAAGCACGTTCTCCTCAGCACCTGCTTGCTTCCTTTCCTTGTTAGCGCTAGGTGTATAACCTCGGGCAAGTTTCTTTCTGTCGGTGCCTCAGTTACCTCACCTGTAAAATGGGAATGAGAGTAGTACCCACTTTGTAGGTGCTACGAACACGTCTGGCGCATAGTAGGCTATCTATAAAGCTAGGGCCATTGTCTCTCCAGACTGTGAGCTGCATAAGGACCTGGACTGTGTATTTATTTTGTTCCCCACTGTTTCCCCAATGCCTGGCACATAGTAAGTGCTCTTAGTGAGGACACAGACCAGAGCTCAGTCTCCTGACAACTCAAGATTCCAACTTCCAGTGAGATTTGGCCAAACTGAGGCATTGGGGCCACTGAGGAGGGTTTAATCCAGTCACTTCGGTCTGTCGTCCTCAATCCCCCGGGCACCCAGTGCCGTGCCTGCTTTCAGTGAGCATCTGATAGCCTGCATTTAGCGAGCACCTGCTGCGGCCACACATAGTGTAAGGGTTCTAAGTGCATCATTTCTAGTGGCCCAGACTCTGGAGACAGCTTGCCTGGGTTCAAATCCCACCGCAAGCTCTTACTACCTACGTGACCTTGGGCAATTTGCTTAAACTCTCGCGCTTTGGTTTTCTCATCTGCAAAGTAAGGATAAAAATAAAACTTAAGTAGGGTATTGTGAAGGTTCACTGAGGTTTGTGGAGGGCTTAGCATGGTGCCTGACACGTAATAGTAAGTGTTCGACAATATTCTAGCTCATACTTGGAGGTAGCAGGTGTCAGCAAATTACGATCCTTGAACCAAATCCAAATCGAGCTCCACGTACGTTTTGGTAAGTAAAGTTTTATTGGCACACTGACTTGCTCATACATTTACACATTGTCCACGCTGCTTTCATGATTCGATGGCAGAGTTGAGTGGCTGTGACAGAGAACATGGGACACACAAGGCAGAAAATACCGTCTGCCCCTTCACAGAAAAAGTCTGCTGACCTCTGACCTAGAGTTTATCCAGTATCCTTCTAAGCCCTTTCTGTGTTTTGACTTATTTAACCTCCACCGCAATTCTGTGAGGTAGGTGTCACTGTTATTCCCATTTTACAAATGAGGAAATGAGAAAGAATGGTCGAGTGATTTGCCCGAGACCACACGGCTGCGAGTGTCTCAGCGGAGAAGTGCTAGCTTTATTATTACTCCTTTTGCAGCACCACCACCACCCGTTGAGCAGGAGAGTTAATTCATGATTAAGAGCGTGGTCTCCTGGGATGAACAGCCCTTGGCTTCAAATCTTGTCTCTGACACTTCCTAGCTCTGTGACCTTGAGCACGTCAGTCAAACTCCCTGAGCTTTCAAGCTCCATCTGTAAAAATGGAGTCCGTTATCCTTCATAGAACTGTTTTTGTGAGGAGTGCGTGAGGTCAGAAACATAGCAAAGAACCATGCGCAGAATGAGTGCTGGAAAAACACTGCCTCTTCATGTCGGTAGCTACATTTTGTATAAATAGGAAACGATGTTGCTCATCCAAATTCAGGCAAGTAGTGGAGGCAAGACTTGGACCGGCTCTGATTCCAGAAGCCATTGACACCCCTAGGCTCTGATGTTTATAGTTCGGGCCTCCCAGACTCCAGGCAGCCCAGCCCAGGGCACTCTCAACATCTTGGTCTCCTTCTGGCTTCCCTGTGGGCACAGTGGCATGCGGAGAGGCCAACCTGCTAGTGGGGCCTGGTTAGGTGTGCCCAGCACCCAAGTGACCCTGTCCTTTCCCCCAGAGAACGGGAACCGCTACGAGGGCTACTGGCAGAGAGGCATGAAGAATGGGTCGGGCCGTTTCTTCCACCTGGACCACGGTCAGCTGTTCGAAGGCTTCTGGGTGGACGACGTGGCCAAGTGTGGCACAATGATTGACTTTGGCCGTGATGAGGCCCCTGAGCCCACCCAGTTCCCCATTCCTAAGGTGGGCAGCACCCACCAGGGCCCTGTGGCCACACCCAGAGAGACAGAAAACAGTACCTCCCCCCCCCCCAACCACCCACACACACCCAGGCACATCCAGCCTGGCCAGGCCTAGCCCAGCCCAGCCCAGCCAGGGAACAAACCAGATTTTGTTTTCAGTCGGGGCATCCCCACAGAGACTGGCAGCGCCCAAGGCAGATAGCACTTCCAAAGTCGGCAGCACCCCACAAGGTGGGCAGCACCCCACAGGATGGCGGCCTGGGCCTTCCATGCTCCCCAATCCAACCCCTTACTGCTTCCCTCCAGATCGAAATTCTAGACCCTAATGGTGTGCTGGAGGAAGCCTTGGCCATGTTCAAGAAGACAGAGGAAGATGAAGATTGATGCCAGGTGAGGGATGGGCATACTTTCCCCCCTCGGATGTGGTTGAGAAAGCTCCTGGGGTCTCCTTTGGCCAAGGGGCTCAGGGGCAGGACCAGAGGGTGGGTTTCTTTCCTCCTGCAATCCAGCTGGTTCTTTTTGGTTCCTCCCCTTCAAAACTCATTTCCTCAAAGACCAGGTCCCTCCTGAAAGCCCTTGAGTAAGGTAGTTTGCCCCAGGCCTGCACTTGCGCATCTGTCCTAGCCCCTCCTGGTGTGGGTGTTAAGTGGGGTTCCAGGAGAGGGTGATGATACAGCGTCTTTGGGTCGCCAGCTGCCACCAGCCCCTTGCCCCTGCAGAGAACACACCAGAGCTTCTGGAGAAATTCAAGCCCGTCGCCCAACTGCTCAAACCGGTGCGGCTTCTGCAGAAGTGAGTGGTGACTCGGGCACACCCTTGGCACCCTCAGAGGGCACCTCACTCCTCCCAGCACTGGATCATCCTCTCCCCAGCTGGCTTTGGGGATCCTCTTGTTACAGCTTTCATTCTGGGCCCCCATTCCTGAGCACGGGAGTATAAAGAACCTGGTGGCTTCAGCCCAGGGCTTGCGGTGTGTGATTGTGGGTGGGGTGGAGAGGGTGGAGTTCTGGGAAGGACTTTAGGTGAGGAAGACAGACATCCCCACGGGCTGCATGGATTTACCCAGGGGGAGAAAGAAGAAGTGTCTCTAGGTCTCTGACCTTTGAGATACTCCAGGGAGAAGAGCCGGTGTCTAGTCACATTGGCCACTAAGATTTGGGGTTGAGACAGAACCTGGCTTCTCAACCTAACACAGGAACACTCAACCTTAGGATCCTGCAGGAGCTTTAAAAGCTACAGACACCCAGGTCTCACATTCAGACTCTGGTCTGTCTGGGGTGAGGCCTGGCCTTCAGAAAGTTCCCCAGATGATTCTAACGTGCAGCCGGGGCCATGAACCCCTGACTTACTGGTTTTGTGACCCTAAGTGACCTCAGTTGCCCCATTTGTAAAATGGCACTTAGGAGATCTCACAGGGGTTTTTGAGGATTTGCTAACAGATGTAATAATAACAAATAAGTTGTATTGAGGTTAATTGTGAAGCTGAGATCCAGGAAGAGCTTTGCAGAATTCTAGACAACATTCTGCAAGGTACAAGGGACCCTTACATAATGGGTAGGAACATGAGCTCAGCAGTCAGACTGCCTGGGTGTGAATCCCAACAGTGATTTATGAGCGGTGTGTTCTTGGACATGGCACCCAACCTCTCTGTTCTCTAGGTTCCCTCCCCTCAGACCCGGACAATAACAGTCCTTACCACCCAGGTTACCGTGGTTAACATGAGGATGAAATAAGGTGTGGTTCTAATCTGAGGGTGCTGTTGTCTCCCTTCCCTGCTGGGGGACACTTGGCAATGTCTGGAGGCATTTTTGGTTGTCACAACTGGCAGGGAAAGATATTACTGGCAACTAGTGGCTAGAGGTTGAGGATCCTGCTAAACACACTATAATATACTCTAGGGGCTCCCGACTTCAGCTCAGGTCATGATCTCAGGGTTTGTGGGTTTGAGCCCCATATCGAGCTCTGTGCTGACAGCTCAGAGCCTGGAGCCTGCTTCAGATTCTGTGTCTCCCTCGCTCTCCCCCCCCCCCCCCCCCCCCCCCCGCTTACACTCTTTCAAAAATAAACATTAAAAAAATAAACAAACATTCTACAATAGTTTTCCAGCCCAATGTCCGAAGTATAACCCTGTAACCCCATATTCATAAAGCCCTCAGCAAGTGCCAGATATAAAGATTCAATAAACAGGGACACTATCGATGTTCTTTCTGCCCTCTAAATCATTAAGCAGGGTGGCCTGACCCTCGGTATGGTTCTCACACCAGGAAGCTGAGCCTGGCCCACTTGGGACACAGAACATTCACTCGGTGCCAGGCCCTGTGCTGATATGTGTCTCCTCCCATGACCCCTCAACAACCTATGAGGTGTCCTGCTATTATTAGTACCTTCTCAGAGGAGGAAACAGGTTCAGGGATGTTCACCAGTCACAAAGCTAGAAAGGAATTGTACTTAAACTTAGATCTGTCTGCTCTGAAGGCACAGAACAGTGGCAGAGCATATATAAGGCCAGCTTTTTTTTTTTTTCCCCACCAGAAAAAGTAGGGTGTGTTCTAGTTTATGTATAAAAATCTCTCTAGATAGGAACACAATAAATACACTGGCAACAATGGATGTCTCTGGAGAGAACTGGGAACCAGGGAGGAAGGGCAACTTTTCACTGTTGTATTTGGAACCTGTGAATGTATTATGTATCCAAAATATAAATAAAACTGAAATTAAAGACTGTTCTTTAACTACCAGTGTTTTCCTGAGTTGCCTGGTTTTGAGCACCTGGGGTGCTTGTTAAAAATACAGATTCTAGATCTACACAGACCAACTTGAATTGGAACCTCTGGGGGGAAAGCTTGGAAAGCTACATTTTACAAGCCAATCTGGTGATTTTTTGACTTAGGAAAGAAAATAAACCTAAGGGGCGCCTGGCTGGCTCAGTCGCTGGAGCGTGTGAGTCTTGATCTCGGGGTTGTGGGTTTCAGCCCCACATTGGGTGTGGAGATTACTTAAACATAAAACGGAAATAAAGAAAGAAAGAAAGAAAACAAAGAGGGGAGGGGAAAGGTGAGGAGGAAAGGGAAGACCTAAGACTGGAGTCATGGCCCAGAAGTTAGTGCAGCCAGCTCCCAAGTCTTTGCAGAAGCAAAGAGGTGGGCAGGTGACGGGGCTGCATGGAAGATGGCCAGGTCTTCTCTGGGGAGCAACGGAGAGCTTCACACAAGGGCCCCTGCTCCCCACTACTCAGTCCCAGTCAGAAGGCCGTCCAAGGACAGGGGAGAGTAGGTCCTGGTGCGTGAGATGCAGGAGAGAGGCAAGAAGCTGCAATAGGAAAAAGGAGCGCCCCTGCCCCACTCAGCCCACAAAACTGCTCTTATCACATCTATTTGCACAGAAGGACAAGAACCTGAAGCCACGCTTTGCCCCAATGAACTTTGACTTCACTCAGAGGACTTTGTTTTTATAAAATCCCATATTATATTGTGTTTCTGGGACCCACAGAGGTCTCAAACTCAAAGGCCCATGGTGGGGAGCCAGGCAAGTAACATAAACAAGGCTGGCCTGGTGTGAGACAAGAGGGAGAGGTGGGGTCTGTGGCAAACACATCTCCTGGGGAAGAAGGCGGCTGCAACTCAGTTCCTTCTCACTGCTGCTCTGCAAGAAGGTGGGACCAGTCCTCCTGCTGCTGCTGGATCTTCCAAGTTCTTAAGCAAAGCCAGAATCCACATATATGATTTTTGTGAGAGGCTAGGCTCTGAGCCAGACTTTCTTGGTTCGAATTCTAGCCAATTACACTTAACTTCTTTGGGCATCAACTTTTGTCATCTGCAAAATGGAGATAAACATTCCTGCCAAAACATCCTGATTGTAATAACGGGACAACATTGGGGAAGCCAGGCTGAGGTGGCATTCTACAAAACCACAGGCCCAGACTCCAAAAATGTCGATGTCCTAAAGGACAAGAAAAGTCTGTTCCAAATTTAAAAGCAACTAAAGAGACGTGACAGCTCAATGCAACACCTGGGCAAAATCCCTGCTAGAAAGGACATGATGAGGACACGTGGAGAAGTCAACATACATGTCGTTATTAAACAGTACTGCGTCAATATCAAATTTCCTGAATTTGATCACTGAATTGAGGTTATGTAGGAGAAATGTCCTTGGTTTTAGAAGGAAGTATCTAAGCATGAAGGGTGGTATCTGTAACTAATGCACATGGCTCAGGGGAGAAACACACAGTTCACCCCCATCATTCAGTTTCAGCATCTGGGCACCTGCCTCCTTGCTGAGGTCAAACGGCACTGTTCTGTCTTCTTGTTTCAGCTTTCCTAAGCGAGTGTTCTTTTCATGTCGTCTATTTAGTGCCACGTTGTTCACACTCGGTGCTTTTAGCTGGCGATTTTGCTACTAATAAACTGTTAGGAATTTTTTAATGTTTATTTTAAGTAGGCTTTGTGCCAATGTGGGGCTTGAACTCACAACCCCAAGATCAAGAGCTGCACGCTCCACCAATGGAGGCAGCCAGGTGCCCCGGTGATTTTGCTATTTAAAAAGAAGGCAGTAGGGTGCCTGGCTGGCTCCATCAGTGAAGCACGCAATTCTTGATCTCGGGGTTGTGAATTCGAGCCCCATGTTGGGTGTAGAGATTGTTTAAAAATAAAAATCTTTAAACAAACAAACAACCCAGAAACACATAAAACAAGGTTAACCTATTGAACGGCTGACAAAATATTGTGACCAGAGCCTCATAGGAACCACAGGAGCAATGGTTCAATACTAATTCAGTGTTCATGATGACTTTGTAGAACACAACTGCTATGAATGACAAGAATTGACTGTATATGTATTTCAGTTGCTATTCTTGCAACTTTTTTGTAGGTTTTTAAATTTTCAAAATAAAACGTTAACAAAATTTCTCACTTAGAGGCTCACCTGATTGGGGTGCCAGAATTCATACCAGGCAGTCCAGACCCAACAAAGACACAAGAGGTGTCCCTTATGAGTATATTTATGTGTATACAGACACACACACACACACACACACACACACACACGCACACACTCACACGACACTGAATGGGGAGGGGGATCAAGACAGGAAAAACAAGAAGCATCCAAGTGGCACTGGCACAGGGGAGGAGGAGGGACAAAGGGAGCATTTGTCCCCACTGTGGCTCCCACCGGCGGCCTCCTAACAGGAGGTAAACCCAAAGCTGGAAGAACAGGAAGTGCTTATTCTCTTAAAGGAAAGTTTCAAAGTGCAGTCATTTCTCTTAAAAAAAAAAAAATAAAGAAGAAGAAGCCTCTTCCCTCCACTCTCTGCCCCCGTGACAAAAGCCCAATCCCTGGAGCTGGCTGTCCTTAAGGCTGGGGCAGGACGAGGTCGTGGGGAGCGGCGTAAGGCCAAAGATCTGAAGTGCCCAGGCCCAGAAGGGCTTATGCATAGTGGCTGCCGGGCGTCAGGGGGTGATCCCCTCTGTGGTCCAGCTGGTCCTGCAAGCGGGCGAACTCGGCCAGCTCGTTGAGCTCCTGGAACTGTCGGTCCGTCTTATGGCTGACCAATGAGCGGTAGAAGTGGACGGCAAAGACGATGAAGACCAGGCCAAAAGGGACCATGATGGTGGTGGAGGCGATGGCGGCGGCTTGGCCCGGAGTGATGCCACCAGTGCTGCTGACGTTGGCGACTGCATCGCTGGCCGGGGGCTTGCTGGTGGGCCGCAGCTGCCCGGGCTGCTTCTTGAGAGGCAAGAACTTGACCCAGCAGAGCAGCACCACTTCAGCCAGGAAGAGCAGCGTGCCGATGACCGTGGAAAAGGCCCAGGCCAGCTCGATGTGGCGGTGCATGCGCTCATGGGGTGACTCCTTGACCGAGTTGAGGTTATGCACGTTGCTCACCGCCTCGATGTTGGGCAGGATGCAGGTGCTGATCATAAGTGCAAACAGGTGCACGGCCACCAGCACCGTGGTGCATGCACTAAAGGCGATGAGCAGCCCGGGAGGGTAGTCATGGTCGGCATCTAGCTGCACCTCCACCATCGCCACCTAGGGGCAGGGGAGAGGCAGGCTGAGTGCCAGGATTGTCATGGCCCACAGAACCACACTCAAATCCTGGCTCCCCTCCCATCAAGCTCTCGGACCCTGGGCAAATCAACCTGGCCTCTCCAAGCCTTGGTTTCCTGATCTATATAACGGGGGTAAGAGCACCCCCTCACTTAGGGTTGAGAAAGTACTAGTGAAGATAGCAGGTTTGGAGCCCAGGCTGCCTGGATGTGAATCTCAGTTCTGCTATTCGCGGGCCACATGTCCTTGGGAAAGCCACTGAGCCTCAACTTCTTTATTTGTGAAACAGAGATATCACAGTAGTTCACAGGATTATTTTAACAGTGAAGTCAGAGGGGTGCCTGGGTGGCTCAGTAGGTTGAGCATCCGGCTTTGGCTCAGGTCATGATCTCACGGTTTGTGAGTTCGAGCCCCGCGTCGGGCTCTGCGCTGACAGCTCAAAGCCTGGAGCCTGTTTCAGATTTTGTGTCTCCCTCTCTCTCTGCTCCTCCCCTGCTCATGCTCTCTCTCTCAAAAATAAATAAACATTTTTAAAAAAATTAAAAAAAAAATGAAATCAGAGTCCCTGGTACATGGTAAACATCTCCCAAATAGTATCCACTGCTCCTACCAACCAGCCAGGTATTTAAAGCCAAACCACAAACGGTTAAGATGGTAAGTTTGAGGGGCGCCTGCCTGGGTGGCTCAGTTAAGCGTCTGACTTTGGCTCAGGTCATGATCTCGTGGTTTGTGAGTTCGAGCCCTGCATCTGGCTCTCTGCTATCAGCGCAGAGCGCTTTGGATTCTGTGATTCCAGAGCTCTCTGCCCCTCCCCCGCTCATGCTCTGCTTCTCAAAAAATAAACAAACTTAAAAAAAAAGATGGTATGTTTGATGTATATTTTACTATGATACAGTTTGCATTAAAAAAAAAAAAAAAGCACAACCACCAAACCACCAGCGGCCCTCTCTGTTGGCCTAACATATGTTCCCAAGCACAGGCTTCTCCTTTACTCCCTGCTCCAGGGAGAAGGAGAGGGGTGGGGTAGAGAGATGAAGGCCCTCCCAGGCCAGGCCCAACCCTTTCTAAGGACACAGTGCACCAACCAACGAGGAACGTGAAGCTTCCTCAAAGAGACTGAGCCAGGCGCTGTTGCAGTGTGATTGGCAAGCCCTGGGGCCATCTCCTGCACTCGCCCCAGCTCTGGGCCCCACGGCTGACGCACTAGCTGCTCCCCAGTTCCTGGAGACCTGTGGACCCAGGGTCACCAGGGGCACGTTCTGGGCCTGCCACCTGCTGCTTCTCACTTGGGCCTTGCAAATCACCCCCATGTGAAGATGCCAGCTCATCAGATCTGGACCAGGAACAGCGAGCAGTGGGCACACTGCCAGGGTCTGCCTGCCAGGCTGGAGGGACTGGGGCAGCAAACGCCAATGGCAATACCATTAAGGATAGTGAGTGGCCTTTCATAAAATGTTTGCTATGTGGGTACCAGGCTCAGAGAGGGGAGGTCCAATGCTGAAATGTATCCACTAGCCCCATACCAGGTGACCCTGACCCCTCCTTACCCTGGAGGCGGGGGATGGGGCTCTTTCTTTCCCCACTAGCTCTCCTGCCTGTTTGCCTGGCCCTGCTTGCTTTCATTTCTCATCTCTCTCTCTACCCTTCCTTTGACCAGGAAAGGCAGTGTGGGGCATTGGTCAGGATCACGGGCTCTAGAGCCAGGCTGCCTGGCTTTGAACCCTGACTCCTCTGCCCTTTATTCAGCTGTGATTCTAGCAAGCTCCTTCAACTTTCTGGGCCTCAGTTTCCTTATCTGTAAAATGGGAATAATAGTACATGACTCAGAGCATTGTTGTGAGGACCGAGTTAATCCCATGTAAAATACTTAGTGCCTGGCAGAAAGTAAATACTCAATAAAAGTGAGCTTTATTATCATTTTTTCAGTTTAGAAACCTTCATCCCCAAACCCACTATCTCTATATGGAATTGTGTGGGGTTTCTACTCTCCACTGGAAGGGTATACCTGGGCTGAAAGAACACCAAGGCCAAAGTGGGGGGCCTGAGTCTGGCTCCAGAACCACTTTCCTTATTTGACCTTGGTCAAAACCTTCCCCTCTTGTCTGTAAAAGGAGGGAACATGGCGAGATTAAGGTCACAGGCTAAAGCTTATTTGGGGTCTGACACCTTGAGAATCTGATGAAAATAATGGATATCCTCCTTCGAACATCCAGGCATATATATTCACAGGGCTTTTCAGACAATTTCAACGAGATTCACAGACTTGCCCCAGACTTGCCCCAGTTGATGACTGTATGAACTGTTCAGCCCAGGAGTTTACAAAATGTTTCAAACTCATATAAATCTGGGGCAGTGCCATCAGGATTTCAACTGTTTTTTAAGATCACTGGTGGCCTAATGCCAATCCTGAGAATTCTTAGTACACACGGGTGAGGGCAGGCCATCAGGGCACAGTGAGTTAAGGGACACATCCCAGGGACCCCTGTTCTCAGCCACCAAGCCTGCCCACGCTGGAAAGGGAGGGGGACACCCTCCAGCAATGCATGCCTTCTGCCACCACCTCCCCACCCCCAGCACTTCCTCTTCCTGTTTTTGGCCTGTTGCCCCGGAACCTGAAACTGGAGAAGGGACAAGCAGGAGAGCCCGCTGGCTGCTTGGCTGCCTCAGGTCCACTGGCTATTTATTCACTCACTGGAAATATCCAGACCCATGAGGTACATCAGGCTGAACTGAATGCTGGGGTATATTCCAGGGGGACATATACAGGTAACTAATCTGTTCCCTTACCTGGTGTCTCCCCTTCTATGTAGCCATTAAGGATGAACTGGCTTCTCCACTTACAAAGCTGGTGACCTTGGACAAGTATTTCAACCTCTCTGTGTCACATCAATAAAACAGGGGCCCACTTCTTATGGTTGTTATGACCATTTAATGAGCTAATGAATATAAAGCCCTTGGAACAGGAGCTGGCATACAGTAAGCTTAACAAAGTATCAACGATTATGAGCAACATCATTATTCTTTTACAAATGAGGAAAAATGGGCTCAGAGAGGCGAGGTCAGCTTTTCCAGGGGTCAGACTGCTTCTAAGTGGGAGCTCTGAACTCAGATCCATGTGGCTTTAAAGCCCATGTGCAAAGTGGATAATAGAAGCTCTTTCTCACCTGGGTGCCCCTACAGACTGAATGCTTCTGTTCCCTCTAAATTCTCACCTTGAAACCCTAATCCCCAGTGTAATAGTAATAGGAGGTGGGGCCTTTGGGAGATGATTCGGTCAAGAGGGTGGAGCCCTCGCAACAGGTTAGTGTCCCTACAAAAGAGAGCCCGGGGGCACCTGGGTGGCTCAGTGGGTTAAGCATCCACTCTTGATTTCGGGTCAGGTCATGATCTCACTGTTGCTGAGATGGAGCCCTGCGGAGCCTGCCTGGGATTCTCTCTCCCTCTCTCTCTGCCCCTCCCCTGCTTGTGCTCTCTCTCTCAAAATAAATATATAAATTAAAAAAAAAAGGGGGGGGGGTGTATGTGTTTATGCATGGAACCTGCTTAGGATTCCCTCTCTCTCTCTCTCTCTCTCTCTCTCTCTCTCTCTCTCTGTCGTTCTCCCCCGATCACACTCTCTAAAAGAAAAAGAACAAAAAGAGTGAGAGAGCCCAGAGAGCCCCTTGCCACTCCAGCCATGGGAGGGCAGAGTGAGTAGACAGCAGCTTTGAATCAGGAAGCCAGCCCCTCCACAGATTCCGAATCTGCTGACACCTTGATCTTGGATGTCCAGTCTCCAGAACTGTGAGGAAATAAATGTCTGTTGTTTATAAGCCACCCAGTTTGTTATTCTGGTACAGCGGCCCAGATGGACTAAGACAGTTGCTGAGGAGACTAAATAAGGTCTTGACATGTAAGCATTTACCACAGGGCCAGGCTACAGGAGGTGCACAATAAATTTTAGTTAAAAAGAAAAACATGGGGCTTGAAGCAGAAGAGAAATAGCCCAGGGGTGCCTGGTTGGCTCCGTGGGTAGAGTATGCGGCTCTTGATCTTGGGGTCATGAGTTCGAGCCCCATGTTGGGTGTTGAGATTGCTTAAATAAACTTTAACAAAGAGAGAGAGAGAGAGAGAGAGAGAGAGAGAGAGAGAGAAAGAAAGAAAGAAAGAAAGAAAGAAAGAAAGAAAGAAAGAAAGAAAGAAAGAAAGAAAGAAAGAAATAGTCCCTGGACACCCTCAGCTGATCCCATGAGAGAACTGATCCCATGAGCCAAGGTTCTGCCCCCTGGGGTGGGTGAGAGGGTCAGATCCCCACTCTGGGCCTCATCTGCCCAAGTTCCAAACCTGGGGCGTAAGGGGAAAGTGTGCCCCAAACCACACGGTGCCAGATGGCTACCTCAGCAGGACAGAGACCACGCTTTCCACACCATTTGTCATACTCACAGGATCCAGGACCAGAAATCACAGCTGTTGGAACGGACCTGACCTGGGGACACCAGAACTGGCCAGCTCTCCCAGAGGTCTTGAGCTGGGGAGAGGCTGGCGGCAAAGCCTGAAACGCTGGGCACTTTGAGGAAGAGGAAAAGCCCTGCTCCCAAGCTCTGGAAGAAACCCCATTACCCTCACCAGCCCCTATAATTCCTGGGGCTTTGACCATGCAGGCTGGCTGTATGTACTGTTCCCACACTAGGGGCAGAGTTCAGTGCCATGGGGCTGCGGAAAGAATAATGTGGACTGAGAAGGAATGGATGGCACACGTCTTGGATCCTGATGAAAACCATTCACAGGAATACAAGCCACTGTTTTTTCCAGAACGCTTCCCGCTTGGGAAATCTCCCCACAGATAGCAAGAGTAAAGTCAAGGGGGCCTCGCGGAATCTGGCAGGCGACTCCCAGGGCCCCAGCTCAGTCCCAGAGAGATCAGATCAGATCAGATTGCAAGCAACTTCACAAGGTAAATATAGCCAGAGTGCTGGGCCTGTTAACCCAAAATAAACAGCTCCCAGCCAGCCAAGGGCCTGCTTGAACCTGGCCACATGGGGCCTAAAGGGATAGGAAGGACGAGAGACTGCCAGCCCCACCTCACACTGGTCCGTGGATCCCGCACGGTGAACACTGGGATGCCAATTTTCAAGTATGAGACAAGAAGATGACCATAGGACTCTACAAAGGGTGGGGCCTGGCTGGCTTTGCCAGGCATGTGCCCGCTACGCCCGAATGCCAACCATCATTCCTCGCCCCTGCTGGGCTCCATGGAGACCCCTGCCACCTGGTGACTCGAAGTCCAGGCCCTTCTGAGACAGTCCTCCCATGCCTGGCCCGACCCCAGCACCCACAGTTGGGAGAGCCAACTGTCCTTTTCTAAGCCGAAGCTTCACTGTTCACTCCTTAAGGAGGGTGGGTGGCTGGGCCTGGAACAGGAGGGCCACCAAGCACAGCCACCCAGGTCATCCAGAGTTGTCTGAGCTTGCCGCACTACCTCAAATGCAAACCATTTATTAAGAAAGAATTGAGGCCTTGTCTAGTGGTTTATAAACTCTTTTGACCACTTCAGTCCAGTACTCCAAATGTTTCCATAAAGAGAAACACATTTGTTAACAGAAACAAAAGTTTCCCCAAACAATACTTCTTCTTCTTCTTTTTTTAAAAATTTTTTTTTAACGTTTATTCATCTTTGAGAGACAGAGCATGAGCGGGGAAGGGGCAGAGAGAGAGGGAGACACAGAATCCGAAGCAGGCTCTGGGCTGTCAGCACAGAGCCCGGCGTGGAGCTCGAACTCATGAACTGTGAGATCATGACCTGAGTGGAAGTCGGATGCTCAACCGACTGAGCCACCCAGGTGCCCCACAATACTTCTTCTTAAAGGAAGGTAATATAGCCTAGCCTTACAACACCCAGTGCATGCTATTTCATTCCATTCTTATTTCATTTGAAAACAACAATAACAACAAAAAACAAAAACAAAAACCTGGTGGTGATTCACTAAATATAGGTCATAAGCTAAATTTGTTGAACTTGCTGGTTGGGGGAAGTACAGGCCTAGGCTCTTTCTTTCTTTCTTTTTTAAATTTTTAAAAAAAATATTTATTTGGGGGGAGGGGCAGAGGGACAGAGAGACACAGAATCCAAAGCAGGCTCCAGGCTCTGACCTGTCAGCCCAGAGCCCGATGGAGGGCTTGAACTCATGAACCCTGAGATCATAACCCGAGCCAAAGTCAGAAGCTCAACCAACTGAGCCACCTAGGTACCCCTGGGCTTTCTCTTGATCTAGCTAATTCCAATTCCTTGGTTTTACCTTCCAAGTCACCCCTGTTCTGTGGCCTCTCAGGTGAGGATGAGACCATTCACCTACTTATGGGAAGTATGTATTGAGAGCTTACTATGTGCCTGGAGGACCTTGTGGCTCCGAGAAAGTTCAGGAACTAGGACAGCAAAATCTCTGCCGCAGCGAGCATGGCAGGCACTGAATATTTAGGCAAAATAAGTATTTTCAGATTGTGGTAAATGTCCTTCAATCCACACTCTCCTGCTACTACACTTATCGAACATGTCCTAAAGACGTAACTATATGACTTGCTTCCTCCACTATACTCTTATTTCCTGTTTCCCCAGGATCCAGCACTGTTCCTCTTCCCTCTAGGGGCCACGGTAAAACACTGTTGAAGAAATAAATCAGGGACACCTGGGTGGCTCAGTTGGTTAAGCGTCCAACTTCGGCTCAGTTCGTGATCTCGCAGTTCATGAGTTCAAACCCCATGTCAGGCTCTGTGCTGACAGCTCAGAGCCTGGAGCCTGCTTCGGATTCTGTGTCTCCCTCTCTCTCTGCCCCTCCCTCACTTGCACTCTGTCTCTCTCTGTCTCTCAAAAATAAATAAACATTAAAAAAAAAAAAAAAAAAGCTACCCAGAAGTCCCATTAGAGAGAAACCTGCTGGCTTTTACTTAAACTTTCTCAGCTTTACTTCTCCAAGGGACCCCACCCCAGCCCCAAACATTGATTACTATCATGCCATCTTAAGAAACCCTAGAGTTCTCTCCTTTGCCAGACCTGCACCCAACAACTGGCAGAACTCAATACAAATCCCAGCTGAAAATTCCAGAAATGCAGGACAGACACTTGTGAAGTTTTACAAAAGGCTTCTCTGAGAGGCAGGGAGCACCCTCCCCTTGGGGCATTAGACAAATTTCCATTTATAAACAGCCTGGAGTGCAGAACCCCACATCTGGAAGGATTCAAAGGCCCAGCTATCAACCAGCTACAGCAGCCAGAGGGCAGTTAAGTAGAAATGGCTCCAAGTCAGACCTACCAGTCCATGAATTTTACTAGCTGGGTATCTTAACTTCTATGTTTCTAAGAGCCTTAGTTTTTCTATCTATAGTAAATATCTTTTAGAGTTGGTCTGAGGAGGGGGCCTGGGTGGCTCAGTTGGGTTAAATGTCTGACTCTTGATTTTGGTTCTGGTCATGATCTCATGGTTCATGGCTAGGGAGTTTGAGCCCAGCACTGATAGCTAGAGAGTCTCTCTCTGCCCCTCCCCCACTCGAGCTCGCTCTCTCTCTCTCTCTCTCTAAAATAAATAAACTTAAAAAAAAAAAAAAGAGTTGATCTGAGGATAAAATAAGAATGAAAGAAAAGGGTCCAGGGTCATTCATATCTAGTGGTTAGTAAATAGTAGTAACATCATCAAGATTATTCTAGAATTCATCACACAACTCCTCTCCTCCAAAACCCTAATGCCTCCCACTGCCTACACAAGAATGCAGATTTCAGAAACAGCCAGTCAAAGCCAAGCAACACCTTACCTGACTAGATTCACCTTTCTCAACTACTCCCTACACACCCTCAACTCCAGCCACACCTGCCCCGCCACTTTTCCCTGAGACCCTAAATTTCCCATTTTGTAACTTTGCTCCCAACACTTCCTCTGATAGGAGGGTTCTTCCCGAGCTCTGACTCTATCACCTCTGGAATCACACTGTTTGGAATCAGTTCACCCCTGGGGCGCCTGGCTGGCTGGCTCAGTGGGTAGAGCGTTCAACTCTTGATGGTGGGGTTGTAAGTTCAAGCCCCACGTTGGGTATAGAGATAACTTAAAAAAAAAAAAAAAGAAAAAGAAATCAGTTAACCCTTACCAAAGTAGTCCCATGGGAACAAGGGTGAGCGAGATTCCTGAAAACCTGGGCCAGGTATGTTCTAAGTGCTTTGCAAGTACTAACGCAATGAACCCTCACACCAACTCTGTGAGGCAGGTACTGCCATTATCCTCATTTTACAGGTAAGGAAGCGAAGGCCCCGAGACATTAAGTGACTTCCCCAGGACCTCACAGTTGTAAGCGGTAAAGCTGGGATTTAAACCCAAGTTGTCTGGCTCCAGAGTCCTTGTTCTTTCTTTGCTCTGCCGTATTCGGGCCTCGAGCTCTGTCCTCCTACCACTCCCGGTGTTTCCCCCTAGCGATGGGGCCACCCCAGGGTCACAGGGCTCTGCAGCTCACCGGCCAAGCAACCCCAGCCAAATTATCCACCTGGGACAAAGCACCTGCCCTCGCCTGCCCTCCACAGATCGTGTGAAGATCACAAGAGATGGTGCAAATAAAACACTTAGCACAACGCCTGGCCTACTGCAAGAGCCCAATCAACAAAAGCAATGATCACTATTTAGTAATTAGCACTATGAGTAGTAACGGTTATTTCTTACTCGTCTCCATGCCCCCCTGAACTCTGAACAACGTATCCCAGAGGCTCAATGTCTTATGATTTCAGCCCTTCCTTCCAACTCATTTTCACAGACATTCCAAGCAACTTCTGAACCCGTTCTGGGACCCGGGAACAAAAGGGTGCTGGCGGGCAGAGAACTTGAGGAGGCAGATAATCCAAAAATAATTGATCCCAGGTTGTGGAAAGCATTTTGTTTACGGCAGCAAGCTGACCTTCCCAATTATCTTCTGCTTAGGCTAACGTTACAGCCTGCCCTCCGCAGCAAACCAAGATTGCCAGTGTGCTTGCCATGGTCCCGCAAGGCACAGGGTCAGGCCGAGGGGGCTGCCTCTCACTTAGATAAACTGAGGCACAGGTGACTTGAGTCATACCCTCATCTCCAGGAGCTCCTGCAGGATGCTGACCATGTGCTATGTATCCAGGGCCCCTGGTTTAGGGAGTCCGGATGCTGAGCCTAGCAAAGGCATGTTGTTTCCAGAAATGCTGTCAGGAGTAGGATTCTTGTTTGCAGACGAGAGAGGGTCCAGCTACGGTGTGTACAATCAGATTCTGACAATTCCTCAACCTCTGGTGGGCTCAGTCAGGACTCATAACGAATCCTCATGTAAGACGAGAGCAGGATAGGTACCCGTTTTGTCCACATGAGGAAACTGGCTTCAAAGAATATAAGCCGCTTATCTGAGATCCTGCAGCCTATCTCCCCAGCACATCAGGGCACCTGGCCAGGTCCTTCCGCCCACAAGGGGGGAGTCTCTCAATCCCCTCCGGGCTCTTCAGAGACCCTCCCTCAATCTCACCTGCTGAGCAGGCGAGCCTGGTAGCCTTGCCAACTCTCCTACCTTTGGAGATCGGAGGTCACATCAGTGCCTCTGGTTTTCCATGTCTCTAGGAAGGAAGCCCTCTGGGGGCAGGAAGTTGGTTGTGCTGACTCACGGGCCAAGGGAGAGTAGTCCAGGAAACTTGCCACTGTTTCCATGGTGCCGGGCTGTGTGGCACCCCTTCCTCTCAGAGGCTCACTCACAAGGCTGGGTGTCTGTAGTGGGGAGTGGAGCAAGGTAGACCTGCCTGCCTCTTCGATCTGTCTGTCCAGGCCAACTCCATTTCTCCCATAGATTTACAGACTCACAACAGTTGCCCCCTTGTAACCACTTTCCCAGAACACAGGCTGTGATGGGGCTCGCCCTTCCCTGTCAGAAGAACTTTGGGGAGTTCATCTGTGGAGCCAGGAAGGCTTCTCCACCCTGACCAGGGAAAATATAAAGATTTTTCTTTTGTAGTTTTTTTTTTTTTTAAAGTAATCTTTACACTTAACATGGGGCTCGAACTCACAACCCCGAGATCAAGAGTGGCATGCTCTTCCAACTGAGCCAGCCAGGCACCCCCTGACCAGGGAAATAGAGGTCCCCAAGATATAGTCTGGATGAGCCAAGGCCCACCCAATGCCACTGGCTGCCCTGCTTCCTGACTTCCTGCACCATATTCTTAGCAGGAGGAAGAGGAAGGTGCCATCTGATTGAGAGGCTAGCTTCTCCAGGCCTAACAGGACTCCAGAGGGCAGGAAAGTGCTACCCATTAGATCCTCAGTTCTCCCGAAGTGGGAAGGGGGCTCGGCAGTTATGAATTTATGACCCCAAGAAAAAGGGGAACAGGTATGCCACCATCTTAAATTCAGTGCACAGCTGTGAGAAGCTAATGGTGTCACTCCCTGCCCCCAAACTGTAACGTTTTTATTTTGCTTAGAAGAAACTTTCCTGCTCTATTTCCCATCTCCCAGGAGTCCTGGTCGAACATGTCCCTGGCTGGACGTTGGTCAGAACTCCACACACCCACAAAAGGCACAAGTGCCCAAGACAGTTCTGAGCCTGCAGACTCAGGTTCAAATCCTGCTCTAGTAGAGTACCGTATCGCCTTGGGAAAGTTCCGTGGCAAAACCACCTGAAAGGGTAGTTGAGGAATTAGCGTGGAAGTTTAGGGAACCTACAGGATGCCTAGTACAGGGTGAGTGATTGGTAAATGTCAGCTAGTCTTAAAGATTCTTCAGGCAAAAGGCTCAGACTTGTCTCCAAGGATCTGGGAATGACAGAACAGAATTCCATCATATGACCTAAACTAAACACTAGGGTGCCACTCCCTCACACAAACACACACATTCTCTCATCTCCTCTCAAGGGCTCCCTCGATTTAATTCTTTTTTTTTTCTTTTTAATTTTTAAAAATGTTTATTCATTATAAACACGAACAGAGCACAAGTGGGGGAGGGGCAGAGAGAGAGGGAGACACAGAATCTGAAGCAGGTTCCAGGCTCTGAGCTGTCAGCACAGAGGGCGACAAGGGGCTGCGACTCGTGAGCGGAGCCGTGAGATATGACCTGAGCTGAAGTCGGACGCCCAACCGACTGAGCCACCCAGGCACCCCTAATTCTTAGAGATACTTCTAAATAGCAGCCTTCATTTACTGATTCAGAAATCAAGATCCAGAGAGAAATGTGTCTCAGGTCACCCAGGCAGTGGCAGACCTAGGGAGAGCTCTTCCCCACCGGACCACCTGGCTTTTCCACTGAGGCCCCGTGTGCTCTGGGCCTGCTCAGGGCTTCTAAAAAGTTCAGGCTCCATTGCGTCCGGCCCACTTGTTTGTAGAACACAGGGAGAGTACCAGACACACTCCCAAGAAAACACGAGGGTGCAGCCACTCCCTCCCTCAAGGCCAAGGGCTTAGCTCACTCACTGGGGAGGCGGGAGTGCTCTGGGCTAGGGACCTTGGGGGGGGGGGGAGACCCCACTCACACAGGTTGATGTCACACAGTGATAATCACGAATTGTTCTGTAGGCCCCGCCCTGGGAGACTCCAGGCCTGAAGGCATCCTCAGGGCCACTTCTTGGTCCAACCTGCAGCCTCACCTACACCACCTCTCAGAGGCTTCTCGCAGCAGCCCAGCCTGGCATGGGAAGAGGAAACTATGCCTGACCCCCCAGATCAGCCGAAAGCCCATTCATGGGGAATATGTCCCACCGGCCTCCCCCACACCCAGTGACTCAGTGGCAAGTTTCTGAAGAGTAGACTGAGAGTGGAGAGCGGTTGTCAAAACCCCAGGCTGAGGCTCTCGGAAAATGCAGTGGGAGAAAGGTTGTCAGGAAATCCCCTCCACTAGGTGATAAAAGGACATGGCCAATACCTTTTGGCCTCAAGTATGAGGTCATGTGAGAGACAGCTCGAGGGTCCCTCTCCACCTCTTGACACCTGCTCCCAAGGAGATCACACCCTTTCCGTCCTTCCTTTCCCCCTGAACATATATGTGGGACTGTCTTCTTACAGATCCACTTCTAAGATACTGCTCTTTCCTCCCTATTTGCTTCATCAAACTTGCCCATTTGAAGGCACCTGAGCCCCCCAACTCTGGACAATTTCTATGACACCCAGTCTCCCACACCAGGTGTCACTTGTCGCCCACTTTTCCTCACGTCCAGCACTCTGGACTTCCCACCCCCCAGCGTCCACAACACCTTTCTCCCAGATCTTTCCCGCATCCCCTGCCCTCCCGGCCCGCCCAGCTTGCTTCCTGTGGGCACCGTCGGGGCTGCGGGCGGGAGCGGCCAGGACAGGAGAGGGGGCAGGGCAGGGCGGCCCGAGCTCACCATGGCGAAGCCGGAGAGCAGAGCAGAGGTCCGGCTAGAGGCTTTGAGCTTGGCACGGCTCAAGTAAAGCTTGCGCCAGGACAGCGCCTGCATCGAGTGCTCGTTGAGGCTCATCACCTCGGAGTAACTCTGGCCGATCCAGTCCGGGTAGGTGACGGCGGCTGGCGGCGGCGGCGACGACCCCGGGGTCTCCCCGTCCCCGCTGCGGCGGCGGCTCCGGCGGCTGCCGCTGGTGGTGCTGCCGCCGCTGAGGGGAAGCTCGGGGCTGTTGTTGTTCGGGGGCGGGGCGGGCTCCGGATGCATGGAGCACCGTGCAAAGGCGCGGGCCGGCCCGGGCGCCTGCGAAGGCAGCGGCCCCCACCCTCCGCCGCACCTCCGCCTCCGCCTGAGGCAGCCGCCGCCTGCCCCCCGCGCGGGCCGGGCCTGACCCAGACGGCCGCCAAGCACGAGAGGCAGGTCGAGGAGGCTGCTGCAGCCCCAACTCGCAGGCCCGCCGCGCCGCTTGCAAAAGCCCGGGGCGGCCCCGACGCGAGCCTGCGCGCTAGCCGGCGTCCAAGATCCTTGGTCCGGACCCTCGGCGCGCGCCGCGATTGGCCGCCCCCTTGGGCTCATTAGCATGGCCCCCGCCCATTCCTGACACCCCGCCCACGGGGAGGTGGGAGGTACCGGCGCAAGTCATGTGACTCGTGCCCTCCGACGGCACCGCCCACCGTCTCCGGCGCGGGCTACGAGCGTTTGCTCCTCTTTCTGGCAGCTCTCCAGGCCCTCAGGGCCGTGTCGGGCTCTCGCTGCCCGCGCCTCCCGTCTCAGCTGCTCCGATGGCCCCTCGCCCAGAGCTCGGACTCCTGGGTCGGGCCACCTGAGGTCACCTCTCGGCACCTCCTGAGGCCCGTTCCCCCTTGGAACTAAGTGGCTCAAGGTCTGTAGGAAAAAGCTGGCTGAGGTCTAGAGTTCATTCGGTCTTTACTTACTGAGCACCTACCAGGTGCCAACTTGTTTAGTCGCTCAGGGGTGAACAACATGGACAAAATCCCCTGCCTTCGTGGCGCTTATATTCTAGAGGGAAGACACACAAACACCAAGGAGTAAAATTATGATAGTTTAGAGGGTGATAAATGTATCCGGGAAAAAAAAAAAAAAAAGGCAGGGTAAAGGGGATGAGTAGTGCCCGGGTTGCAATTTTTATTTAAGAATGCTGTGGTCGGGGAGTTTTGGTCTGTTTTGTTCAATCCGTTCACTTGACGGGTCACCAGCGTCTGATGTGTAGTAGGTTGGCTGGCACCCGATAAATATTTTTTGAATGAATGAATGCTCAAACCCATTCAGAAACTGTTTACTGAGCGCCTAGTAAGTGCGAGACTGAGGGATTCCAGGAAAATGGTAACCTTACTGGAATCATATTTTAGTGGGGACAACAGGCAATAAATTAATAAGTTTACACTTTTCTGACTTGGTCACATTTGAAATGAGACCTGAGCCAGCGATGCAAAAAGCCAGGAGCCTGTATTCAGGGGACAATAGCAAGTGCAAAGACCCTGAAGTGGAGGCAGAGGTGAGGTGGGGTTAGAGGTCTAGGCTCTGGGAGGACAGGGACATTTACTGTCGGGTTCACAAGTGTACCCCCGTATCTAGAATAGCACTAGGCACGTAGGTGGCGCTCAGTAAGTATCTGTTGAATGAATAGATGTGGGAGAGACAGTGATGAGTGAAGCTCATAATTAGCCCAGTCAAATCACAGGCATGTGGCATTCCAGGTCAGCGATGATGAAATTTAACTATTGTCACCACTAGAGGGCGCTCCTCCACACCCCCCACATTATGGGATAAACCTTAAGGCTCCTTCCTCCCCAAAGTCTCTGGGGTTCCTCAGAGGCCTTTCTGGGCGTTTTCTTGAAGACTAGGCAAGTTGGAATTTGAAATCTCACCTCACTGGGCTTGTTTCTTTGACGGCTTTTGTACTTGTTACTCCTTCTGCTTACCATCTGTGTTCGAATGCCACCTCCCAAGACAGACCTTTCCTTTCTGTCTAAAGTAGCCCCTATCTCATATTCCATCATCTCACCCTACTTTATTTCTTTTGGAATTCTGATTACTACAGTATCTGAAATCACCTAGTTTATTTATGTATTGACCTGTTTGTCCTTGTCCCCACCCCAGCCAATGAGCACCCTGAGAGCAAAGTTGGTGTCTGTTTAAGTCACTTTGTCAACACCCCAGGGACTCTCACGGGATTAGGTGCACAGGAAACTCCTATTTGAAGCATGTTTAATGAATAAGATGTGCTTGGGTCTGAAGAATCCTTGCTCAGACAGAATTGGGTACACACAACATTTGGAAGCTGGTGGGGCCTGAGGGAGGCCACGTCTGAAAGGGGAAGAGGCTGGAAGCTGGAAGGCGAGATTTGCTGATTTAGAAGGAACAATGGGATCTGGGAGTGGCAGTTTAGCAGGGGGCTTTGGAGTTGGGACGAGGCCACGTTTCCTTCCTCCAACTCCTCCATCATGCCCCTCCCCCCCTCCTAATTCTCTGCAGTTTGAATCCTACCACATGCACAGAGCAGAAAAAATAAAAATATTATCCAGACTTGGAGGGGAGGCATCTGGGCAATCCCTGCTTCCGGCCCTAGGTCCTATAGCCCTGAAGGGCCTGTGGTTAGTAACTTTTCCCCACCAGCCGGGACCTGAGATGCACCAACTCCATCCCAGACTAACCATTGGAGAATCCTGTTTGAAACCCAAGCTGCCCAGCCCGGCGGTGCTTCCAAACTCCACACGTAGCTCCCCCTAGTGGCCAGGGACGTGTGCTCTCAGCCTTTGGGAGTTTATATCCCAAAAAAATCCAAATAGAATTTTTTCAGTCAACTCTGTGCGTGAGCCTATAGAGATCCAACTGAAAATGTTGCTGCACCCTGCCGCTGTGGCTGTGGGCACAGCCCAGGGCTGACCAAAGATGGCCCGAGCTGCCCTTGGAGATCGGGTAGCAAGCTCCTGGTAAGATGGAGTGAAAAAAAGCTAATGCTTAAGTAGTGCTTACTAATGACAGGTGCTATTTTAAATCCTTTATTATTAAGTAATTTATATATTGTAAATAAGTACATAATATACAAATATAACACGTATGATTTAATATATAATATTACATATAATTGATATATTTTATTAAAGTTGTCATATACTCATTATATATTTAAGTTTTTTATTTTATTTTTTAAGATTCCTTAAAAATTTATTTACTTTTTAAATTTAATTTTTTTTGGTAATGTTTATTTATTTTTGAGAGAGAGAGAGATAGAACATGAGCTGCGGAGGGGCAGAGAGAGAGGGAATCACAGAATCTGAAGCAGGCTATAGGCTGTCAGCACAGAGCCTGACACGGGGATCAAATACACAGACTGTGAAATACTGACCTGAGCCAAAATCCAGTGCTTAACTGGTGGAGTCACCTAGGCACCCCTATTTTATTTTTTTTTAATATTTTTTATTTTTAATTTGAGAGAAAGAGATTGAGAGCAGGGGAGAGGGACAGAGGGAGAGATAGAGAATCTCAAGCAGGCTCCATGCTCAGCGTGGAACCCAATGTGGGGCTACATCCCATGACCCTGGGATCATGACCTGAGCCGAAATCAAGAGTCCAACGCTTAACCAACTGAGCCACCCAAGGTGCTCCTAAATATTGTTTTAAGTAGCTCCATGGCCATCATGGGGATTGAACTCATGACCCTGAGATTAAGAGTCATATGCTCTACTGACTGAGCCAGCCAGGCGCCCCTTAAAATTTTATTTTTAAGTAATCTCTATACTCAACATGGGCCTAAACCCACAACCCAAGATCAAGAGTTGCATGCTCCACAGACTGAATCAGCCAGGGCCCCCCATATTATAGGTTATATTAAATACGTGAAATGATTTCATTGTTTATTATTTTATTATATTGAATATATTGTATTCAACTCAAGAGTTTTTTACAACTCATGCTATTAATATCACCATTTTCCAGATGGAAAATCAGAAAACTAATGAGTATAGTAAGTACTACAGGACATTAAACCTGAGAGTGGGACTCTAGGATCTGGGGCTTCACCACCATCAAACTCATACCTGCCTGCATCTCCAGAGGTATTTTGTTAACGTGTAAGTTACTAAAAACCACCCAAGCAGTTTAGTTTTAGCTTGTTCTTAAGGCAAAGTTTGAGAACCACTGAACTAGATGGGCTTTAGTTTTTAAGTACTTTCAGTCTTTTACAATGGTTGGGGTTGGCTGTTCCCTTGTCTACTCAGTTGCAATGTGACCTTGGGCAAATTACTTAACTTCTCTGAGCCTCCAGTCCTCTTAGCAAAAATGGAGGTATTAGAAATATCTATTCATGGACCCTGAGTGTGGACACCTAGTCACCTCTCTCAGGCAGATTAATAGGAGAGGTATATTTGATGCCCAGCTGAAGAGGAACCTTCTTGCCACTTCCTGTTCAATAAAAGCTCAAAGAATTTTCCACTTTTAAAAAGAGAGTACTTTGGGGCGCCTGGGGTGGCTCATTCAGTTGAGCTTCCGACTTTGGCTCAGGTCATGATCTCACTGTTTGTGGGTTCAAGGCCTGCATCGGGCTCACTGCTGTCAGGGAGGAGCCCGTTTTGGATCCTCTGTCCCCTCTCTCTCTGCCCCTCCCCTGCTCTTGCTCTCTTTCTCAGAAATAAATAAAACATTTAAATAAATAAATAAAGAGAGAGAGAGAGAGAGAGAGAGAGAGTACTTTGTTGGAGCCCATCGTAATCTGATCCCTTGCTTCTGTTTGCTTCCTTCTCCCATCTATCTCTGCCTCCCCCTCTGCTCTGAGGTTTAAAACCCCTAAATTAGGAGTGCCTAACTGGCTCAGTCTGAAGAACCTATGACTCAAGAGTCATCTAGGTGTCATGAGTTTGAGCCTTGTGTTGGGTATACAGATTACTAAAAATAAATAAATGTTTAAAAAACACCCTAAATTAATAATCATAAAAACAACCACCATTTCTTGAACTCATGCCTCTACAGAACAGGGCTTGTATACCTCTGGTAATAGGAAGCTCACTCCTTCCAGAAGCCATGCATCCGTAATGGTTATTTTTAACAGTTCGCAAGTTTTCCTTGTATGGAATTGGTATAGGCCTCCCTGTGACTCCCACTGTGTGCCACACAGAATGTGTGAAATCCCTCTGCTGCCCAGCCCCGATGCCAACTCCACAAGACATCTGGAAGGCAGCTTTAGTGAATGATCCAGAAGTCTTTCAGAATGGAAGAAGTGGGTAAAGAAAGCTGGAAACAAAGTTAGGTAACTGTCAGGGGAGAGGTTGTAAAATTCAGAATTAGGATTTGTGGACTTCACTGTTGATCTCCAAATCATTCTCTGGGCCTGGAGCTCAGAGAGCATGTTGGGGAGTCCCTGCTCTTCCTCCCTGTTCTCCACTTCCTGGGCTTGTGGGGCTCACTCTTCCCCCCTGGTCAGGAGCCATTGCTGGGTCCATGTGTTTGTGCCTATGCCTTTTATGGGTAGTGTTTTTTCTGCCCTGGCTAAGAAATCATTGCCAACCCCAAGGTCATGAAGATATTCACCTGTTTTAAAACTTTAAAACATGGATTAAAAAAAAAAGATCTAGAGGTATTGTTGTATGTTTAGGCATATGATCCATCTCAAACTGATTTTTTTTTTTTAAACTTTTAATTATAAGTAATCTCTATACCCACGTGGGGCTTGAATTCACAACCCTGAGATCGAGTCATATGCTCCACTGACTGAGCCAGCCAGGTCACCTTCAAACTGATTTTTGAGTGAAGTAAGGTTTCTCTGTTAAAATGTGAGGACAGTTTTGTCAAAAACCAAGTCCCTGCATATGTGAGGGTCTGTTTCTGGCCCCCCCCCCCCCTCTATTTCATTGCTCACTTTGTCTATCCTTTTGCCAGTATATCCTGTCTTGATTAGTCTAGCTTTATTTATTTATTTTTTAAAGACATTTGAGTCGTTTCCAGTTTTGTTTTTTTTTTTTTTTTTTTTGCAATTATAGGCAATGTTGGTATGAATGTTTTTTTTTTTTTTTAACGTTTATTTATTTTTGAGACAGAGAGAGACAGAGCATGAACGGGGGAGGGTCAGAGAGAGAGGGAGACACAGAATCTGAAACAGGCTCCAGGCTCTGAGTTGTCAGCACAGAGCCCGATGCGGGGCTCAAAGTCACGGACTGCGAGATTATGACCTGAGCCAAAGTCGGACGCTTAACTGACTGAGCCACCCAGGTGCCCCGATTAGTCTAGCTTTAAAGTAAGTCTTGGGGTACCTGAGTGGCTCAGTCGGTTAAGTGTCTGACTCTTGATTTCAGCTCAGGTCATGATCTCATAGTTTGTGGGATTGAGCCCTGTGCCAGGCTCTGTGCTGACAGCCTGGAGCCTGCTTAGGATTCTCTCTCTGCCCCTCTCCAGCTTGTTCTCTCTCTCTTTCAATAAATAAATAAACATTAAAAAAAATAAGTCTTGAAGTCGGGGCACCTGGGTGGCTTAGCTGGTTAAGCATCTGACCATTGATCACAGCTCAGGTGATGACCTCACGGTTTGTGAGTCTGAGCCCCATGTCAGGCTCTGCGCTGATGGTGTGGAACCTGCTTGGGATTCTCTGTCTCCCTCTCTCTGTCTCCCTCCTCCTCCCCCCCCCCCCCCGTCTCTCCCCCTCTCTAAATAAATAAGTAAATGTTAAAAAAAATAAGTCTTGAAGTCAACTAAATTAAGTCTTCCAACTTTGTTCTCCTTTTTCAAAATTGGTGTGTCCACACAAGGTGCTTTACGTCTCTCTCTATATTTTGGAGTAAAATGGGATAAATGTTGTCAATGCATACATGATTTGGGACTCAATGCATCTCTTCAAGGGGCAGGGTGTCAGAGAATTAAACATCTTCCTGGATGATCTAACATCTTCACTGGCAAAACAGGACCAACTAGGCCACACTCTAGAGACTCAGCACCAGAGATCAGGGAGGACTGTATGGGCTGAATTGTGTCCTTGCAAAAGGATACCTTGTAATCCTAACTCCTAGTGCCACAGAACATGATCTTATTTGGAGATAGAATCTTTATAGAGGTAATCAAGTGAAATGAAGTCATTAGGGTAGGTCCTAATCCGATATGAGTAGTGTCCTTATAAAATGGGGAAATTAGAACACACAGAGACGTACCCAGAGGGAAGATGATTTGAAGAGACTCAGGGAGAAGATGGCCATCCACAAGTCAAGGAATGCCTGATGCTACCAGAAGCTAGCAGAGAGGCCTGGACCAGATCTTTCTATAGAGGCTTCAGAAATACACCTCGATTTACAATTTCTGGCCATCAGAGCTGTGAGACAATACATTTCTGTTGTTCTCACTCATCTTGGCTGTGGTACTTTGCTGCAGCTGTCTAGGAACCGAATATAAGTACCCCAGAGTGAGCTGAGGTGGGGTCTTCCAGTCAGCCAGGGGAGTTGAGCTCATCAGAGGGCTGCAAGTGTATTCAAGATGTCAACAGAGATTAGAAAAAGATACAGACTTCCGAGCTAGGTACACCTAGATTTGAATCCCAGCTTTGTCAGTTTGTAACTGTGTCACTTTGGGCAAGCAACCCAACCTCCCTGAGTTCCATCTGTCAAATGGGAATAGCAGTGGGTCTTGGCAGAAAGGTTTGTTGTGAGTGTTCCACGAAAGAACATTTGTCTGGCAATTAGCACAATGCTCAGTAAACTGTGGTTACTATTTTCCCTCTTGTGGGATGTGCTGTTCTCGATGAAAGGGGATTGTCTCATTCCAAATCTAATGAATTGGGTAATCTGTGAGTATCTACTAAAGGCAGAATATCAGTGAGAATCCAATGGGAAAAACCAGACACCAGAGGAGGGGAATGGCTTTGTAGGCAGTGGGAGAGCTAGGGAAGAAGACAGACAGGGGAGGGGGAAGCAAGCGCAGATTAGCAACAGTAGGAGGGCCTTGATCACCTCTGGGGTTGAAGCCACTGGGGGAGGAGCTGGGGTTTCTGGGATGCAGGAGGGACTGGAGTCATCAGGTAGTAGCTGGACCCACAGAAGGCCTGCCTGGTGGGAGGTGGAGACACAGGAAATGTGGCTGCTGCTGGAGATACTGCCTGAGGCAGATAGAAAGGGAGAACCATCCTGGCTTCTCCCTTCCTCCCACCCACCTGGTTCCTATCACTGCCTCCCACTGGCCAATCTGGCGGAAGCCAGTCGATCTGGCAGCTTGCTGGTGTTGGCCTGCCTGTGCTACAGAGCAAAGCAGAGTGAGGGCAAAGCATGGAGTTGAAGGCAGATAGGCCCAGGCTCAGCATAAGGGAGCGGGGGTCACGTTTCAACTCCATGAGCCGGATTCCCTTTCTAGAAAATGGGGATAACGGTAGTATGGTAGTCTCTCTGCATAGAATAGTTGAGTGCGTACAGTAAGATAACACGAGTTAACAGTTTAACCCAGTTCCTGGCACACAGTAGGAAGTACTCTATAAATGTGAAGAACGATCTAGTTAGCCATTTTCTGCTCAGAGGATGGAAGGAGGGAGGAGGACAGAGGCCTGGGTATAAATTCACGGCACAGGAACGGTCTTGGTGCTGGTGATATTTTTATCTCAGACACGTGCCCATCTGTCCCCTCTCCATTCTAAGCTGGTGACTCTGTCAGTCTCCTTTTAGAAACCCTGAGTCAGGGCTGACCGCACTGAGTTCAGGGGAATTGGGAGTTTGGTCTCCATGCTCCTTCAAAAGGATTTCAAATCCTCTTGACTTTTAGCTGGTGTCTCTGCCTCCCACTGGTGCCAAAGCCTCCTGGCTTCCCCCAGCCTGGGGCTGAGCCACCTCCAGTCTCTCTCTTTGTATAATTAAGAAGAAAAATAGAACAGCCGATGTTGCCAAACATGTATTTAACGTGACACCCTGGGTTCAGGGAGTGAAAAATGAAAATGTTAAGGTTTAGAGTAAAAGTCTCCATGCTCAGCTGTCTTCTGACCCTGGGATTTCTCCTCAGCCTGACTGCCTTTAATCCTCTGCCCTGGCTTGTAAAAACCTTTCAGGCTGAAGGCATGTATTTCCCAGAGAAGTGTTCCAGCCTAATCATGCAAAAATGCCCAGCATCCCAGGAATAGCCTGTCAAGTGTGATGTGGTTCCGTGAGGCCCCGGGGAGGATGGGGACGTTGGGGGTGGTGGTGGTGATGAGTTCTTGCTTTCCTTCACGGAGCCCTTTCCCTACAACATCCAATCCATCAGAAAACCCAGTTGACTATATCTGAGCTCTCCCATCCAGCATCATCTCTCCCATTTTATCCAGACCACCACCATTGCTCGCTCAGAAGTCTGCAGTAACCTCCCTGGTGTCTCTGCTTCTACTTTTAATCCTCCTAAAGCCATTCTGTAACAGCAAACAGAAAAATCTTTCTAAAACAAGTCTGATCCTGTTCCTTGTCCAGTTGATTAGCTTTATTATTATTATTTTAATGTTTATTTATTTATTTTTTGAGAGAGAGGGATAGAAACCGAGCAGGGGAGGGGCAGAGAGAGAGAGAGAGAGAGAGAGAGAGAGAGAGGGAGATAGAATCCCAAGCAGGCTCTGCACTGTCAGCATAGAGCCCAATGTGGGGCTGGAACTCACGAACTGTGAGATCACGACCTGAGCCGAAACCAGGAGTCGGGTGCTCAACCGACTGAGCCACCCAGGCGCCCTTCATTATTATTATTTACTTATTTTGAGAGCAATAGAAAGCATGAATGGGGGAAGGGCAGAGAGAGAGGGAGAAAGAGAGAGAGAGAATCCCAAGCAAGCTCCACACTGTCAGCGCAGAGCTGATGCAGGGCTTGAACCCATGAAACACGAGATCGTGACCTGAGCCAAAGTTGGATTCTTAACTGACTGAGCCACCCAGGTGCACTCTTTTTTATTATTTTTTATTTTGAGTAATCTCTACACCCAACGTGGGACTCAAATTCACGACCTCAGGGTCAAGAGTCGCATGCTCCACCTTCGAAGCCAGCCAGGCGCCCTTGGTTGATTAGTTTCCTGTTGCTGCTGCAATAAGTTACCACAAATTTAGTGGCTTAAAATCATACCAATTTATTCTCTTACAGTTCTGGAGGCCAGAAGTCCAAAATGAATTACGAGAGGCTAAGATTAAGATGCTGGCAGGTCTGGTTCCTTCTGGAAGCTCTGAGGAGAAATGCATTTCTCTGCTTTTTCCAGCGTCTAGTGGAGGCCCATATTCCTTGGCTTGTGGCTCCTTCCTCCTTCTTCAAAGCACATTTATCCAATCTCTTCTGTTGCCACATCTACTGTTCTTTTTGACCCTCCTTTCTATCTCTGATAAGGACCCTTGTGTTTACATTCAGTCAATCTGGATAATCTGGGATAATCTCCCCATCTCCAGACCCTGGACTTGGTCAGATCTGCAAAGCCTCTTCTGCCATATGCAGTAATATACTCACAGGTTCAAGGAATAAGAATGTGGACATCTTTGGAGGTTCATTGTTCAGGCTACCCCACAGTGCTTAAAGCCCTCCAATGGCTTTGCATCTGAGTTAGAATAAAACCCAAGCTCCTTACCTTTAATGGGAATGCCTTCTGTGATCTAACCCATTCCTATCTGTCCCGCCCTCCCCTTGGCTCAGTTGCATAGGAACCTACTTGCTTCTCACCGTTCTTTCCACAGGCCGACTCCGTTCTTGCCTCAAAGCCTCTGCATATGCTGTTCTGTCTGCCTAAACGCTCTTTCCCCAGATCTTCATATGGCTGGCTGGCTGTTTCTTCCTTTTCAGACTTCTCCAACGTCCACTTCTCACAGAGGTCTTTCCCTGATTAATCTCTCTCACCCACTCCTCTCACCTCCCTGCAGTCCTTCACATCACTTGGGTTTACTTAATGTCACCGGGGTTTACTTACTGTTACTTTTTTTTTTTTAAATTATTAACTTATTTGCTGTCTTTCTCCTCCATCAGAATGTGAGCAAATGAGAGAAAAACACTTGTTTGTTCACTGCTATATCCCCAGGGACTGGCAAACAGTAGATCCTTGATAAATGCTTGTTAAATGGATGAATGGATGGATGATGATCAGCACATCCAATCTGGTCTTTGGGCTTCCATGTCCAGGATTCAGGCTCAGGATGGAGGTAGGTCAGACAGGCAGGAGGGTGCGACATTTAACGAGTACCTCCAGTGTGCTATTCCTTCCTTCGTGCAATTCAACATTTATTGAATACCTGCTGTATGCCGGACCTTGTGCAAATTATTTATTCATGCATTGTTTATTCAATTCAAAGAGCATTTATTGAATGCCTACTGAATGCTAGGCAATGTACATTTATCAAACATTTATTGTATACCAGCTGTCTCAAATCAGTGCCTAGGTACACAGTACTATTCGGTAAATACCTGAATCAATGAATGTCCTCAAGGAGCCCCCAGTCTTCCTGCTAAAATGGCCTGTAAATAAATAACTCTAACATACAAAGATAAGGCAGTAATGTGGGTGTGTTCAGACTGCAGAGGGGCCCCTTATCAACTTGTACTGGCAGGTACCTTTCTGAGTCTTATCTTCTTACCTGGGAACCAGCTCTTTGAAGGTCAGACAGACTCTCCTCTCATTCACTTGCATATCCATCCCCTGGGCACCCAGGAAGGACCTGGCCTGTAGCACACGCTCAGTCAGTGCCTGTTATCTGGTTACTGCTGCTTCCCCTGTGGACAGTTGTTCATTCATACACCAGGCAAGAGGGCAATAGCTGGGTCCTCGCCCTGGTGCTGCTGGCCAGGAGCCGGGAGCCTCTGACAGGCTGCCCAACCTCCGTTTGGCTTGATTTTTCCAGCAATAAATGAGGGATTAAGTCCTCCTCCTTTGGTGCAACCCCTTAACTGGACTTCTATGTAATCTATTCTTGTAAAAATTGAGGCAATGCACAGAAATTGTTAAAGACTTGGGGCACCTGGGTGGCTCAGTTGGTGAAGCTTCCTACTCTTGATTTTGGCTCGGGTCATGATCTCATGGTTCAGGAATTTAAGCCTCAAGTAGGCATCTGTGCTGACAGCGTGGAGCCTGCTTGATATTCTCTCTCTCTCTCTCTCTCTCTCTCTCTCTCTCTCTCCCTCCCTCTTCCCCTCTGGGTGTGTGCTGTCTCTCAAAATAAATCAATAAACATTAAAAAAATAAAAAGAAATTGTTGAGACTCAAATATTCACTGCAGTCATCAGGTTTTGCCTGATCTGACACTTTCCTTCCTTCCTTCTTTCCCTTCTTTTTTAATTGTGGTAAAATACATACAACATAAAATTACCATTTTAACTATTTCATTTTATTTATTTATTTTTAAACGTTTATTTATTTATTTATTTTGAGAGAGAGAGAGAGTGTGTGCACGCAGGGGGAGGGACAGAGAGAGAGGGGGACAGAGGATCTGAAGTGGGCTCCACGCTGAGAGCGGCGAGCCCGAAATGGGGCTTGAACTCATGAACCGTGAGGTCATGACCTGAGCTGGAGTCCGATGCTCAACTGACTGAACCACCCCCTTTCCTTTAAGTTATCTCTACCCCCAACATGGGGCTCAATCTCATGACCCCGAGATCAAGAGTTGCGTGCTCCACTGACTGAGCCAGCCAGGTGCTCCCTTTTATTTTTAATTAATAAAAAAATTAGCTCACTTATTTGTTATCTTTTACTGGGGTCTTCTATTTAATGATCAAGTTGTTTAGAACATTTACAAAGATGACTTTAATGATATACCAATTATTTTGATAAGAAATGGCAAATACTGAGTTTGTCATAGTAAAACCGAGTCATTAAATTACTTTTTGGAGGTACTTACTGTCATGCAAAATAATGAAGACAGTGCCACTGTGGACCAGTTTAGTAATAAAGAATCATATTATGCAGTTCTAAACTTTAAAAATAGGAAATAAACATACATGTGGCTTAAAAATAATTATATATTTGGGGCGCCTGGGTGGCTCAGTTGGTTAGGCATCCGACTTCAGCTCAGGTCATGATCTCACAGTCTGTTTGAGCCCCGCGTCAGGCTCTGTGCTGACAGCTCAGAGCCTGGAGCCTGTTTCAGATTCTGTGTCTCCCTCTCTCTCTGCCCCTCCCCCGCTCATGCTCTGTTTCTCTCTGTCTCAAAAATAAATAAAAACATTTTAAAAAATAATTATATATTATTATCATGATCAACTTAAGAAACAAAAATTCACCACTTTTATAGCAGCATTATTCACAATAGCCAAAAAGTAGAAACAACTCAAATGTCAATCAGCAGATGAATGGGAAAACAAAATGTGCTATATACATACTATGGATTATTATGTAGCCTTAAAAAGGAAGGAAATTCTTTTTTCTTTTTTTTTAATGTTTATTTATTTATTTAGAGAGAACGAGCAGGGGAGGGGCAGAGAGAGAGAATCCCAAGCAGGCTCCATGCTGTCAGCGCAGAGTCTGACTTGGGGCTCAATCCCACGAACCATGAGATCATGACTTGAGCTGCTGTCAAGAGTTGGATGCTTAATGACTGAGCCAGCCAGGTGCCCCCAAAAAGGAGGAAATTCTAACACACGCTACAATATGAATGAACACTGAAGACATTACGCGAAATGAAATAGACCAGATACTAAAGGACAAATATGGTATTATTCCCCTTATAGGAAGTCCCTAGAGTAGACAAATTCATGGAGGCAGAAAATAGAATAGTGGATGCCAGGCGCTGCCTGGAGAGGGAATTTTGGGGAGTTAGTTATTCAGTAGGTGTAGAGTTTCTGTTTGGGATTGTTATAGGCTGAAATTCCTAAAACTCATATGTTGAAACCCTGACCCCCAGCGTAATGGTGTTTGGAGGTGGAACCTTTGGGAGATGATTACGTTTACATTTTAGAGGTCAGGAGAGAGGGGCCCTCTTGATGGGATTAGTGCCCTTATAAGAGGAAGAGAGAGAAATCTCTCTCCACACACTCTCCAAGGAAAGGCATGTGAGCACACAGGGAAAAGGCAGCTGGCTACAAACCAAGAAGTGGGCTTTCACCCTTATGATTGGGATTAATGCCCTTATAAAAGAAACCGTAGAGTGCCCCCTTCCGTCATGTGAGGTTACAGTGAGGAGACCATCTGTGAGGAAGATGGCCCCCATTGGACACCAAATCTGCCGGCAACTTGACCTTGAACTTCCCAGCCTCCAGAGCTGTGATAAAGAAATGACTGTTGTTTAAGCCACCCTGTGGATGCATTTTGTTAGAGTAGCCCAAGCTATCCAAGAGTGGGATGAAGGAAAGATTCTAGAGTTGGATGGTAGTGATGGCTGCACAACGTGAATGTGAATATACTTAATGCCACTGAACTGTACCCTTAAAAATTAGTTAAATGAAGGGGTGCCTGGCTGGCTCGGTGGGTGGAGCAGGCAACTCTTGATTTCGGGGTTGTGGGTTTGAGCCCCACGTTGGGTGTAGAGATTACTTAAAAATATAATCTTTTGGGTGCCTTGGTGGCTCAGTCGATTGAGCAGCCGACTGAGGCTCAGGTCATGATTTCATGGTTTGTGAGTTCGAGCCCCATGTGGGGCTTTGCACTGACAGTGTTGAGCTTGCTTCGGGTTCTGTGACTCCCTCTCTCTGCCACCCCCGTGCTCATGTGCACATGCGCGCGCACTCTCTCTCTCAAAAATAAGTGTTTTAAAAAAATTATGAGACTGACATGCTGCCCGTTGTGCTAAGAGGGCTGTAAACATTTTAAAAATTAAAAATAAATAAAAATAAAAATATAATCTTTAAAAAAATGACTTAGAGATGCAGAGGTGGCTCAGTTGGTTAAGCATCCGACCCTTGATCTCAGCTCAAGTCTTAATTTCAGGGTCTTGAGTTCAAGCCCTGCATTGAGCTCCAACCTGGGTGTGAAGCCTACTTAAAAAAAAATTTTTTTTTTAATTAAAGATTTAAATGATAAACCCTGTGGGGTATTTGCTGCCATTAAAAAACCCTCCTCACTTCATCAGGGTATATATTAAAATTGGGACAATTCAGAGAAGATTAGCATGGTTCATGCATAAGGATGACACATGTAAATGTGTGAAGTGTTCCATATTGAAAATAACAACAACAGAGAGGTGGCTCAGTCGGTTAAGTGTCTGACTTCGGCTCAGGTGATGATCTCACAGTTCATGGGTTAAAACCCCCATGTTGGGCTCTGTGCTGACAGCTCAGAGCCTGGAGCCCACTTCAGATTCTGTGTCCCCCTCTCTCTCTGCCTCTCCCTGGCTCGTGCTCTGCCTCTCCCTCTCTCTCTCTCTCTCTCAAAAATAAATAAACATTAAAAAAAAAATGACAACAACAAAAACACAGTAGCCACAACAAAACCCCCAACATCACCAGCATTTTCTCTGGAATTCTCCATGGCCTCATAACAATTTCCTCCTAACTCCCCAGAAGCAACTAGTAGCCTCAATTTTGGATTTATCTGTTATTATTCCACTGCTTTTTTATACATGTTGTCTACACTGGCTTCTTTTTTTTTTTTTATTTTTTTTTTAAATTTTTTTTTTTCAATTTTTTTTAACGTTTATTTTTGAGACAGAGAGAGACAGAGCATGAACGGGGGAGGGGCAGAGAAAGAGGGAGACACAGAATCAGAAGCAGGCTCCAGGCTCTGAGCCACCAGCCCAGAGCCCGACGCGGGGCTCGAACTCACAGACCGCGAGATTGTGACCTGAGCTGAAGTCGGACACTTAACCGACTGCGCCACCCAGGCGCCCCTGGCTTCTTTTTGAACCTTATGTAAATAAACTTTACCTTGTACCTTCTTCTGCAACTTGCCTTTCAACTCAACATTGTTTGGCTAGTCTTCACGTGCACGTACGCAGCTATACGTCTCTTTCACTGCTGTATACTATTTGGTATTACATCACATATGTCACAGGCCTCCTCAGCTCTTCTCAGCCTGCCTTCTCAGACAATCTCCCTTGGTGACCTGTTCCATCCTGACCCTTACACGGTGACCGATTCTGTGTGGGCTCTGGCCAACTAGATTCCATCTCGGGCTTCTCCTTGTGGCAGACATGTGCAGCACTAAGGGGCGTCCGAGGTGCTTACACATGGGTAATCTCCAAGTAGGGGGGGGTTTACGCCCCATGGGGCAAACGTTGGACCAGGAGCCAGCAGATAATTCTCTTCCCTTCTTCCGACCCCCAGAACTGTCCAAGATGCTGTGGTAAATATGGCCACTCCTTGGTACCCTCATACTGACTCACCCTCTTTCCCTGTCTCACTGCCCCTTTTCCTCTCTCTTGCTTCCTCAGGACTGCATTCTCCGATAAAGGAGTACTACACTAACTTTTGGTGCAGACTGCTTTCTGAGGAACCCAAGGAAAACATTCTGCAATTTGTCCATTCTCCTGTTGATGAGCATTTGGGTTGTTTCACTGTTTTTTTGAGACTGCATACAATGCGGCTAGGGCTAACTTCCTTGTTCATGCTTCCCAGTGCACTCGTGGCTGTTTCTCTAGAATGTTCCTAGAGTTGGAATTGCTGGATCATAGGTTGTACACTCTTTCAGCTTTACCACACATTGCCCAATTAATTTCCAAAGTGCCGACTTCTATTTCCAGTTTATTTCACCCCTGTCCCTTGCCATCGGCTCACTACATTGGGATCATCCAGGCTTTCTTTCAGTTCCTTTAGTACATGGACTCCCCCATCATAAGGCCTCTACATCTGCTATTTTTTCTGCTGAGAACACTTCCCCTACCCTCAGCCTAGCCAAGACCTCTTCTTTCCACGGGGCTCAGCTCGATGTTGAGAGAAGCTCCTTGGCTTCCTCCTCAACCCAAGACCAGGTCAACCCCATCCTCTCCATGCCCACAGTCTATATGTCAGAGCCTCCTATACCTCCTTGTCATGATACACTTAGTTGCAATGTTCCATCTGTCTGTGCAATTATTGGAACAAAGTCTGTCAACTCTGCTAAGTTTCACTAGCCTGAAAGTCATAGCCACAATGTTTGTTTGAGCTCATTGCCTTATCTCCAGCAACCAACATTGTGCCTGGCGCACAGTAGGACGTTGGTATTCTTATTATTCTAGTAGCTCTTCAATGTTCTCACTGATATTTGAGTCCAGAATGTAATTTTTCTAGCATGTCTTCATATATCTAGTGTAGGCCAATATCATGACAATGTAAACACAATCTCTTTCCTTGAGGAGCTCACAGATCGAAGTCAATAAACATTAATTGAGCCTGCTAGACCCTGACATATTTGAGTGCTTAGCAATGGTTTAATTGACTTAGACATCACCTCTCATCTGAGTATTACTATAATGAATAATGATGATTACTGTTTATTGAGCACTTACTATATACCAGACACTCTACTAAATGCTTTACATTACCATCTTATCCTATCTTCACAATCTACCAGGGAGGTGCTATTATTACCTCCATTTTACAGATGAGAAAACTGAGCCTTACTTAGGAAAGCAAAGTCACTTGTACCAGATTACACAGCTAGTAAATGATGCACACAGGATTTCTCAGCTTGAGTGCCAACATCCTATCGTGATGCTAAATTTCTCCTGCCTCAATTATTCCGCTTTCAGTTAGATTCCAGAGACTGAGTGCTTAATCACAATGGTAAACTAGCGATCATTATGGGGCACTTACCAAGTGCTAATCACTTTGCATCCATCCATTCATTTATTCAACAAATATTTATTGAGAATCTCATGGGTTCAGTTCTATTTGACAGGTGTGGGGGTACAGAGGTGGACAGAAAAGATTAAAATTGCCGCTTTGTGGAGTTGACATCCTAGTGGGAGGAGAAAAACAACAAATAAATAAAAGATCTGATAGATGGTGATCAGTGCTAGAGAAAATGAAAGCAGAAAAGGGAACGAGGTCGTGTGATGACTGGGGTTTCTGTGGTTTCATTTCATTCTCCCAAACATCTATTATTTTCCCATTGTAGAAATGATAATGAGATTAAGAGGGGTGAAGTCACTTACCCACAGGCACACAACTTACAGGCTAAGAAGTCGGGACCTTTGAAGGACTGAGGATTCTACTCTTTGCTGTGCCTCTATTGAGTGCCTAGGATTGTGGTGTTAACAAAAGGAGCATCAAACTTTCTTCTAAGAGTTTATTATCAGAGGTGGGTAAGTTGACCCAGGTGAGTGGAGGACTCACAAAACTCTGCTGAAGCGTCCTTGCCACGCCCAGGGCAGACATTAAGCATGATCCCCTGTGGGAGATGCCGACGCAGGGGCTGAAGTCAAGGCTCAGGCAGATGAATGGATTCCAGAGATCAGGAGCAGAGGTCTAAGGCCCGCTAGGTCATTCTGGGGCTGCTGTTGACCCAGAGGCACTACCAGCCCCAGCCCTGCCCCCACAGCAGGCTCTGTGCCACTCTCCCTTCCGCCCAGGGTCTCCAGACTCCAGGCCATCAAGCCGGGACACCAAGTGGCTAGTGACCAGTGATAAAACCCCTGCATCGCCCTGGGGAAGCCATGCTCACATGCAAAGAGCGGCTTCCCCTCTCCCCACCCAGCATCAGCAACTCCAGGGGCCTCTCAGACCAGGGGGTTCGCAGGCCTCAGCTGCCTGCGATGACAGCTGGTTCCCTGCCCCCTGTCCCTCCTCCCCTCACCCCTTGGCCCCGCGACTCAATTTCTGCCCAGGAGATCTCATGAGATGGCCAGGCAGTCTGGGATGGAGTGGAGGAGAGCCTGGGCTTTGGAGCTAGAAAGGGGTAGAGCACCACCTCCCCAGGCACACCACCTTGTCTGTTGCACTTTCAGAGAACCTCTTAGAACTTTGCATCTTCAAAGAGGTACAGTTTAAGATTTAGTGAAGCTGAAAATAGAGATTTTATGAACCAAGCCCTAGGGACTGAGGATAAGTAATGAACTAAGACCAAGGTCAGTCTCCTCAGAGTCTTCCATCTATGTATCTGTCTATCTATGTATCTACCTACCTATCTTAACATTTATTATTTTTGAGAGAGAGAGAGAGAGAGAGAGAGAGAGAGAGAGAGAGAGAGAGACAAGAGCATGAGCAGGGGAGGGGCAGAGAAAGGAGACACAGAATACAAAGCAGGCTCCAGGCTCTGAGCTGTCAGCACAGAGCCAGCCCCATGCGGGCTTGAACTCACCAACGAACTTTGAGATCATAGATCATGACCTGAGCCAAAATTGGAAGCTCACCGACTGAGCCATCCAGGGGCCCCGGGACATTTCCTTTAAAAGAGAGAGCCAGACAATAGACTGTTCACACATGAGTATTTTATTATAATTATGACAAGTATTCTGAATGGAAAGAGCTTTGTGCTAGGGTAAGCTGGGCAAACTTACCTGCTCTCAATTTGCAAGGGGTGGTCTCAGAGAGTCCTCTCTTTGGGTTGGGGTAAGAGCCAACTGTCCATTCCATTTCAGAGCATCCTGGCCTCACCAGGGTGAAAGGCCTGCTCTGTGCCATGAATAGGTGCTATGGGGTGAAGAGCAGGCTTTCCTACAAAGGCTGCTCTGTGTAGGAATCTAGGAGGCACTCAATAAGTAATTGGTGAATTAATGAAGTGCATTTCAAGGCGAGTTAAAAAGCCACTGACTCCATTTGCAAAGGATGTTGTAATATGGCTAACCAGGACAAGAGAAAAATCTCAGTACTGTTACTCCTAGATTTCTGGAAGGGTGAGAAATTTGGGGACTAAGGGAGGCACAGTAGGGGTGCTGGACTTCCATTAGACGGGTACTTTTTTTTTCTTTTTTTTTAAGTAGGCTCCACACCCAACATAGGGCTTGAACTCACCACCCCAAGACCAAGAGTTGCATGCTCTACTGACTGAGCCAGCCCAGGTACGCTTAGATATGTACTTTCAGAGTAGGTGTTGGCACTGTGCTAGGCAGGAGATACGTCCATGCATGAGGCAGACAGGGGCCCTACAGCCCGAGGGTTCCCAGTGTGCTGACAGCATAGGCAACACTAAGAAAATGTGATGAGTATTATGCAGGGGACAGGAAAGAGAAGATATCAAAGCTGGTTCCGAGAGGATAAGTAAGAGCTATGGAGAGGACGGCTGGCAGGAGAGACAACTCCTGGTGCACAGATCAGCAAATGCAAAGGTCTGGAGGAGAGAAAGCAGCTCTATTCAAAGAACCCAAAACAGTTGAGTGCGATCAGACTTTGAAGGCTTGTTGGGGAGAGAAGGTTGACTTCATTTTAATGAAGACACACACCATGACCACGCTGTTACAGAACACTGGTTCATTCAATCCTCCTGTAGCTCTTATACGTTTGATATTATGACCCCCATTTTACAGATGGGATAACTGAGGCTCAGTTTGGGCACCTTGTGTGAGGTCATATAGTTCACTGGATTTCGGAATTTAGAATGTTCCTTTATGTAAATGCTTTTGTTCTAGCGGTTCCTTTTTACCCGAGGTAATGCGTGTAAAAGGTTTTTTCTGTAACAGACCCATGTCCACATGAGGCTTTTTAGTCCTCTTGCAGGGCTTCTGGCTCCATCCAGTTCAGCCTGCAGCATTCAGGGAGCCCAGGAAGGGGCAGTAATGAAAGCCAAAAGGCCCAATGGCCTCTCTTAAAATTCCCCTGTGTCTATTCTGGTTCCCTCTCTGGGGGCACCTCCAGATATTATCTTCTGCTAAATAGAGAGTTTGATTCTCAGAAGTTCCAAGACGTGGGAGGTTTTAAAAAAAAAAATTGGCAAAGTCAACAACTACAAAAACCCCTGCAGCAGCCTGAGCACAAAGAGTTTGAATTTTGAACAAAGGGCAGGGTGAGACCCGAAAGTAAATGCTGACACATCCTCTCTCCAGCTGTGAACTGGGGGGTCTGAGGGCTGCTGCAAAGGTCATCGGTCTCTACATCTTTGGGGCAGGAAATGCAATTCAATCCTCTCAGTGACTGATTGCTCTGCAAGATTAATGGAATTGGCTCCAACACTGGTCGCTGTTCTGACAGCACAAAAAGTGAATCAGACTTCTCCCTTCCCCTCTCGTCCCACTAAGCAAGGTCAGCTGATTCCCAATTTTAAAAGTTCAAAACTTTTCTCCAGGAAATTTGTCCCAGGGTGTTCCTTTGTGGGGCGAAACTCTACCTGCTGGGCTGAGATCCAAAACGGACACTTGAAGTTCCGGGGAATCTTTCTAGGCTTTTCACCCGTCCCTACTTCATCTTTCAAAATAAAATTGATGTTAAGGGCAAGATCATCCCTGAAAGGGTTAACTGCCAGCCGGGCTGTCAGGCCCTCAGGGATTGGCAACCAACGACAATTTAGCATGATGAAGTAATGCTTGGAGTTTGATTTCCATTGGTTAATACACTTGTCCATCAATCCAAAGATGCAAGTTTTGAAAGTATCTTTGAACTTTTAGGACTCGCCTCCTGGAGTTAACCCCTTAATTAACTCACCTGTTATTTCCAAGTTTCCTTCAGATCCTCGCTCAGGGAGATGTAGAACTCTCGCAAAGTCTTCCCCAAATGCCCAAAGCCAGATGCTCAGGCTGTATGTAAGCTGCCCTGATACTTCAATCTACACGGGACTGGTGGGGGGGAAAAAAAAGAAAAAAGAGAAAAGGTCTTTGGGAACTCCACTCACTTGAACAGAAAAAGTACAGTATGCTGTTCCCCAAAGTATTTTTTAAATTGCAAAAGCAATACAAAATATGACAAAAATCCAGGATTTGGCAAAGTAGGAGGTGGATACGCAAGTCCTTGTTATATTTGGTATATTTATCTTCTATGCCTTTTTGTTTAAAATGTTTGATAAATTTACAAGGGCAAATAATATATGAGATAGTCCCTATATCACTCCCTCAAAGTTTTCTCCCCACTTGGAAGTGATCAAACGTAATGGCTTGTTGCTCCATTCAAGCTCTTTCTTCTTCTTTTTTAACTTAAATGGGATCATAGCATATATGATATCCTGACTTTTTTATTTCTTAACCAATCTTGAACTGTTTCTGAATCACAACATTCAGATTTACTTCATCCTTAGCTAATATTTTAGAATGATGCAGTTCTCCAGACAATATATGGAAAGATCTCCAGATCATATTAAATGCAAAAGGAAAGAGGACAATGGGTAATATTTACGTGACATAATAATAATAATAATAATAACAATAACAATAGAAAAAGTATATAGAAGTGTGTAAATGCATAAACTATTTCTGCTAGGATACCCAAGAGACATGCTAACAAGTTTTCTGGGGATGGGAGTATGGACAGGAGAAACTGGGTAGATGGGTGGGGATGGGGGAGAAAGACTTAAAGCCATTTAAAAAAATTATTTTATTTTTAAGTAATCTCTACACCCAACATGGTGCTCGAATTCATAACCCTGAGATCAAGAGTCACATGCTCCACCCCCCAGAGCCAGCCAGGTACCCTTAGACTTGAAGCAATTTTAAAACAGTTGTTATTAAAAATTTTTTTTGAATGTTTATTTTTGAGAGAAAGAGAAAGAAACAGAGCATGAGTGGGTGAGGGGTGGAGACAGGGGGAGACACAGAATCTGAAGCAGGCTCCAGGCTCTGAGCTGTCAGCACAGAGCCCAACGTGGGGCTCGAACCCACGATCTGCAAGATCCTGACCTGAGCTGAAGTCAGATGCTTAACTGAATGAGCCACCCAGGTGCCCCCAAACAATTTTTAGATTGTGGAATATTTCATAAGTACAATCACATTTGTAAAATTTTAAAGAATACACTCAGGTGTTCACCATCCATATTAAGAAAAAGGAAATCACCAGCACTTCTCCCTGTTCAGAGTTGAGTCTCTTCCTGCATTTTGTGTTAATCACTCATTTGCTTTTATTTATGCCTTACTGCTTATGTATATATGCCTAAACAATATTTATTTGGTTTAGATTTGTCAGATTTTGAACTTTATTGTCTTAAAAGATGAACAAAATGAAGCTCCTGGGGCACCTGGGGGGCTCAGTCCAACTCTTGATTTCGGCTCGGGTCATGATCTCATGGTTTGTGGGACTGAGCCCCATGTCGGGCTCTGCCCTGACAGTGTGGAACCTGCTTGGGATTTTCTCTCTCCTTTCCCCTCAAAATAAATAAATAAACTAAAAAAAAAAAAAAAAAAAAAAAAAATGAAAGTCCTGCCTGAGTAGGTATTATGGATACTACAACACAGAAAGTGAAATTGAATCTGTAAGATCTCAAATCAGGCAACTCTAATGCATACATGTGGTAAAAATGAAACGCTGTACCAAAGAATACATTTTCTGCTCTTTTCCAGGTTCTTCCCCCATTTTTGGATTATATTTATTTCCAAAGAAAATCCTGTATATACGAAAGAATAAATGTAGATACAGATTTGTTCCCTTTGGTTGACCTAGTGGTCAGCACAATTTGGTCAGCACAATTTTTGGTATTCCATATCTCATTGTTTCATGTTTAGGATGTCATGAAATCCTCCCACATCAGTATATGTAGAACTACTTTGTTCTTCTTAATGTTTTGATAACATTTCATTGCACAGAAAAATGGTCCAAGGATTATTTAATCCGCTCCCTTAGATCATATTCAGTCTTTTTCTTTTAAAAAATTTTTAATGTTTATTTTTGAGAGAGAGAGAACGCAAGAGCGAGAGCACAGTGGGGGAGGGACAGAGAGAGACACACACACAGAATCCCAAGCAGGCTCCAGGCTCTGAGCTGCCAGCACAGAGCCCAACGTGGGGCTCGAACTCAGGAGCTGTGAGATCAGGACCTAAGCTGAAGTCGGAAGCTTAACCAACTGAGCCACCCAGGCGCTCCATATTCAGTCCTTTTCTGTTGCAAACAGGGTTACAATGGATTGCATCTTTGTGTTCCTGTCTATCAGCATGATACATATCAGGAAGTGGTTACCCATTTCTAAGGCTTCCTGCCCCATCACCAATTATCTGTCCTTGAGAAGTTTATTTGTCAGATCTGGGCAGGTGGGACAATCTTCTACCCAACTGGCATCCCCAGGCAGGCACGCAGAGTGACTGGTTGAAGGGCTAACACTCCAAACATTCACATTGTACCAGATGGCCCCTTTTAGGAAACCTTTGCAGACATCCCTTGTCCTCTTCCCCCACCTCATCATTCCAATAGTTCATTTTCTCAGGGTCCCTTCGTTCATTCCACAAATATTTCCAGAAGGTTGATTATGGAGACCCAGTGCCAAATCAGAGTGTGAGGCAGCTTGGTAGGTGAGTTAAGACAAATTCTGGAAAACACTAAGATTGCACAGTCCAATAATGGTAGACACAGCTACATACATACAGCTATTTATATTTTAATTAAAATTAAAAAATAATTTAACATTCACTTCCTCAATCTCACTACCTACATTTCAAGTGCTCAGTAGCCACATGTGGCTAGAGGCTGCTGTATTGGACAGCGCAGACATAGAATATTTCCATGATCATGTCCTAGGGGACAGCCCTGCAGAGAGGTATAGTAAATGATAAAGGCTGTGAGCTCCGGATTCCTATAAGCCCTGGATGCAAATCTTGTCTCTGTTATTTTACAGCTGTAAAATTTGGGCAAGTAACCATAAAGGTGGCAAATTCTAGACTCTCCCTCATTAGGGTTTAGATGAGGATTCAAAGAAATAGCAACTGTGAGTACCTTTGCTTAAAGACATAGTAAGCATTCAAAAATCAGGAGTTCTTATAAAATCATGTATGAGTGTGAAAACAGCTTCAGTTTCTAACAGTTTGAAAATCTAAATTCTGGGGATTCCTAACTCCCTTTGGAGCTGTCTGTCCACTCCCTGTGCAGCCTGGAGTATGTCTACAATCAGAGCTGGTTCTTCTGTATCCCCTCTGTCTTGAAGCACAGAGCTGCTCAATCAACCTTTGATGAATGAAGAAATGAATGAATGAGGCCAACACAGCCAGGATTTGACTGGGCCCTTTGTAAGAATGAGAAGGAGGGTCCGGGAAGTCATTATTACTAAGTTTCAAATACAACTTGCCTGCTCTTTTTTTCCTGCAAGAAAAAGTACTTCTCTTGGAGAAGCACCTTAATCTTCCCTTCCCTCTCTCACCTACCTCCGGCTCCTCTGGGACAATTAGCCAACACCAGGAGCTCAAGGGTCTTGGCCCTTCCCCCTTTGGCCCAAAATAACCTCCTCCCCCACTTTGAGCAAATGCCTGGAATTCTTTCAAGGGGAGGACAAAGCCTTTCATCTGCCAATTACTGATAAAGGGAAAATGCAAATATCGGTGGGGAAGGTGATCCATCAAGGACCCAACATTTATTGAGTGACCACTTAGGACCAGGCGGTAGGGTAGGCTTTCTGGGGGAGTCCAAGGGGAACAAACCCAGGCTGGCCCATTCTTCTTTCTGGTCTGTAGTTTCCTTATGGTTTGTAAAGGGAAGGGATTAAATTAGGTGACTACTCAACCCCTTTCCATTCTGACAGGCGAGGACCTCCCCTTTGGGGTGATATATGGACTTAACTGTTTTTGCAGTGAGGTGCCTGCCATCGGATCTTTTCCTGACACCAGCCTTTGGGGACACCATGAGGCCACATGGGGAGAGAGAGAAGGGTCTATGGGAGGAAAGGAGAATCAGGATCAAGCATTCTATTTCACTTTTACCTTATTGCACTTAACTTCCTTTTCTTGACCCTCCAGCCCAGACACCCTCCTTTGAACATGTTCATTTCATTATGTGGGAGCAAGGAAGGTGGTCAATATCCAAAAAACCATGAGATGGCGGAACCAGGCTCTGGTTTGAGCCCCGCCAACTACATTTACAAGCTTGTGAGCTTGGGTGAGTGGTTTTGCCTTTCTGAGACTCAGTTTTTCTTTGTAATGTGAGGGATAACCAGACTATTACCCTTCAAGGGGTCTTGTGTGAAAGAGAAGCAGATAAATTGGTTCCTGGTTCTTGACAGGGGCTGAAGGCTAACCCCTTCTCACTCACACTGAGCTAACCTGGGCAATTTCAGTCTGGAAACAAATTTTGATATTTGCCATCTAGTGGACTGGGATTAAAACAAACTTCAAAGAGCAGTTTTTGGGGGTGGGTAGAAAAGAATATAGAAAGCTAGGACAGGAAACTTTAAGGTGAGTGAGGGGGAAGCTATCTCTTAGGGTGACCAATCCAGGGCTGATAGTTCACATCCGATCTCTGATGGGGAAGCCACTTCCTCTCCACACCTCTCTGTCTGAATGGAGTGTTGACTGGGGACCATATGGGGGCAGAGGAAATCATCCAGATTGATAATTTCTCTGAGCCTCAGTTTTTCAAAACTACTTGCTCCAACTATCCTACAGGGGCTAATGGCAGAAATAAAAAACATGGGAAGTTTTTGGTTTTTTTTTTTTTTTTTTTTTTTTTTTTTTGTCAAAGCCTGCTATGAGCACCTGTAATGTTCCTTTATTGTAGCTCTGGTGCCATGTGGTTATCTCCTCCTGATCGTTACCCCAAAGATCAGGCCTAGTTGGGCTAGAGGAATGTTTAGGGCCAGCTTTTCTCATCATCAAAGTCTAACTGACTATTACTTTTCATAATGGAATTACAGGACAGCACATTTAGGATTACAGTTTTGGGGGTGGCCATGGCCAACCAGGTATATTGACAGAAAGCAGGAGAGTGCCAGTACCTCTGCCAAGAATCCCTACAGGATTAATCGAGGGGCTCCCCAAGTTCCCCACGCCCCATCCCAGAGCTTTCCCCCGACTTTTCTCTTATAATCGGCCAATGAGGGCTTACCCTTCGCCTGCTTGCCAGCTGCGTTAGGAGGCGCCAGATCCGATTCTCTCGGTATTTCACTCCTGAGCATCTATTTCCTTCTCTTGGCGAGCGCAGGGACCTTTAAAAACTGTCCAACTTGTGTTCCAGGGCTCGTCGCCTAGTAAAGGACTCCACAGACGCGGGCAGGATGAATGAATGAAATGCAACGTCTTCCGGTCAACTCGGGTCTGAAAAGGCTCTGGTCTGGCTGTTATTTCCTGTACCTGCGTGTGTGGGTCCGTATCTTTGAGTCCGGGAGTTTAAAAGTTATGCAGTCCGTACAGGTATGGAGCTGCGCTAATTTCTTCCTGAGCCCCCAAATGTCTCCTCCACATGGCAGGTCCGCATATGGGGGTCTGGAGAGGATCGTCACCCCCGGCACCACCCCCCCCCAAAAAAAAAACAAGACATGCAGCAGAAAAAACAATTATATATACAAAGCTCTTTGAATTTGGGCCGGCCACGTAGGTAATGGGGTGGGGTGGATGAAGGAAGAGGAAGAGGGGTGGCCCGTGGGGGCCGTGGGCAATGGGGGCAGGAATTGAGGTGGGGGGTCGTTTGGGGGGTGCCAGGCCTCGGGGGCTTTCTAGCCAGCAAGCTCGGCTTGCATTTCCGCGCCTCCCGCTGAGGCCAGCCGTGCAAATCTGCACCTCCCTCCCCACCCCCTCCTCCTTCCCTCCCTCCCTGCCCCGCCATCTCCGGGATGCGCCCGCCGCCTGCAACTCAGCCCTCCAAAAGTCAGCTCTGCACACAACTCCCGGGCGGCGGCGGCGCCTGCGTGCAAGGCGCACTCGTGACCCAACAACAAAACAGCGATGCCAGGGCGCTAACGGCGCCCGGTGCCTCCCGGGCGCCCTCCCCGCCCCTCACCTCCTCGGGCAGCCGCCCCCGCCCCCCCCATCCCGGGCCGACTGCCCCCTCCACTAGCCCGGCCGCGGGCTCAGAGCGCGATCGGCAACAATGTTTACGTTCCGGGGATTATGACGTCGACGCCTCCCCCCCACAACTGCTGAAAATGGTTTCCTAGGACTTTGCAAACGGATCTGCTTAAGTGTTGGTGCAAAACTTTGTAGATCTCGGCTCTGGCTTGCTTTATTTATTTATTTTTTGGTTTGTTTTCTTTGGTCTTCCCTCCTTCCCCCCTCCGCCAAAATGCAGGGGGCAGGAGTGTTGACAATTAATTGGTGAACTCTCCTAAAAAAATGGAGGCAGAGAAAGACTCTGGAAGAAGATTGGTGTGTAGCTTTTTTTTTTTTTTTCCAAATCTGTATCTGGTAATGATAGATCTATTTTTTTTTGTTGTTGTTGTTTCTTGCTGCCTTTTCTTTCCTTTTCTGTATTTTGCAAGAGGACCGGAAAAAAATATAATAAATTGCATGCAAAAGGAAGCAAGCAGCTTACTCCTCCAGTCCCTTGTGAGGCTCAGAGTCTCAGACACTTAAGTGGGGAGGTGGTAGAGGGGAAAGGCGTGGAGAGGGACTGAGCGGGCTCGGGGTTCGCCCGGAATCTGGGGGGCTGCAGGGCCCGGCGCTGGGCGGTCGAGGGAGGAGGCAGGGGATGCGGGGAGTGGTGGGGGAGTCTCCTTAGGAAGTGAGTGTGCGCGCGCGCTTGTGGGGAGATGAGGCAGCTGCTGGTGCGTTTTGGGGTCTACGATGGGAGCTTTGTGGCGGGCCGTCTGCCTCTCCCCCTCCCAAGCCCCGACCTCCCCCTCCACCTCTTCTTCTAGCATTGGCGGGCGGTCGGCGGGGGTGGCTGGGGTCTCAGCCCTTCCATTTCAGCTTTCCAGCTTCCCGAGTAGCTCGGGGGCGTCTCCAGTCTTAGAAATGCCGCCGGCCCCCGGTTCCGGCTTCCCGGCTCTGTCGCCGCGGCCGCCCGGGCTGCTGTTAGCGCCGAGCGGGGCGCTGCGGCGGCTCCTCCCGGGGCCTACAAATGCCCCGCCAGCCCGTGCGCGGAGCCCCCTTCGCGGGTTACATAACCAGGCTCCCGGCCGAGTGGGCAAAACTCAACACCTATCGGGGGTGGGGGGGGGCCAAGGGAGAGCCCCCCAGATGTCCTTTCCATGGCCTCCAAAGATGCAGGAGGGGAGTGCCCTGTACAGGGCACAGCCGGTCCCCGGGGGTGCGGGCCCCTCTCGTTATCCCGGTTTTCAGCATCTTTGGCATTTGCGCAAAGTTGCTCGGGTCGCAGTGGTGGGGTGCGGGGGGCGCGCGACTCCTGCACCTGCTTGAGCTGGGCCTAGGGTAAGAGACGACCCCCAGTCCCCCCAATAATGCCTCGGGCTCTCTGGTTTGGGTCCCTGCAGCGCCCGATTGACCGCCAGAGATACGACGAGAACGAGGACTTGTCGGACGTGGAGGAGATCGTCAGCGTCCGCGGCTTCAGCCTGGAGGAGAAGCTGCGCAGTCAGCTGTACCAGGGGGACTTCGTGCACGCCATGGAGGGCAAAGGTGAGGCGCCCCCTCCTCGGGCCGCGCTCCGCGCCGCGGGCCGAGCGCACGTGGGGAGGGAGCTGCCGGTGGCTGGGTTCGTATTTCGCGCCCGCGTCCCCCATTCCAGGGGATCCGGTGACGAAACGAGGCCGAGCACTGGGGGGGTGGGGTGGGGTGGCGAAGGAGGAGGGCAGGCGGGAACGGGAGCCGGGCGTGGGCCTAGACCCGGCCCGCGCCCACAGTGGGCCCCAGGGTGGGCAGAGCCAGGGGACTGGTGGTCAGAGGGACCTGGGGACTGACGGGTGGGCCGAAGGAGGGCGGGTGCGCGGCATTCTACCCCTCCCAGAGCCAGCTCAGCTCCTTGTAGCTGCGTGAGGTGCGGCTGCCTGTCTGGGAGAGGGGCTGGGGTGTCCCAGGGACATTGTGATGAGAGTCCCCCTAGGCCCGAAGCCTCCCAAACCCCGTCCTATTTCGGGCCGTGCCGGTTAGGAGCTGGTGCTGGGGATGCTCTGGTTGCTGAATGATGCCTCCTCAGCCCCTGGGATCTGCAGAACCCCATAACCTTCTGGTCTCTGCCAGATTTGAAGAGGCTGGGTCAGTTCAGAGCTGTTGTCTGGAGCCCCCAGTTATGCTTGAGGCCTCTGGCCCTTCAGCCTTGACAGTTTGAAGTGGGGACTGGGGGTAAGAGAGTTCTACCCCCTCAGGCTTCAGGCTGAGATCCCTGACCACCGGAGTTTGAAGTGAAAACTTGGGGTAGCCCTCTGGGGAACCAAGTCTCTTCTCAGACTAAGACTTCGAGAGTTCTGTCCCTTGTAGGCCCTGCCAGTCTAGAGGAGAAGTTGGGGAAGCCTCTGGGGTTTTGGGGTGCCACCCCTAGATCTTCACGGCCTGAGTTTCTCCCTGGCTCTAGTATTAGAAAGGTGTCTGTGGTGTCCCGCCAAGGTTGGGGTGATGCTTTAGCTTGGTCTGAGACTTCCAGAGGCCCTGTGTGGCCTCTGGCTCTGCCTGTGGGGTTGGGGCTTTGGAGATACCCCTGCCTACCTAGGTATTTCCCTATGCTCTCTGGGGTTTCTAAGTTTGGTTTTTTCCTCTCAGATACTCAAGTTTCTTTTATAATACACCATTTCCATTTTGTTGCCCCCCCCCCCCCCATCCACCTTGGAAAACCCTTCCATCCCTCAGTGAGCTGATAACAGGGGAAAGGCCTCCCCCTCCAGGTTCTGGTTGAGTGGCTGGGGCTGTAGGTTAGCCCTCAGATGAGACAGTCCTGGCTTTGCATTTTTGAAGTTTCTCCTTTGTGCCCACTGCTTCCTGGGGTTCAGTGGTAGGGGGTAGTTGTTGGGGGAGGGAAGAAGAACTTTCTTCCAGCCTGCCAAGTCTTAAGAGCATTGCATATGCAGGCAGACAGTCTGGGGGGGGGGGGGCAGGGGGGTGGAGAACTAGTCTCAACTACATTTAAATTTCCTTAGCACAAATGGGATTTTAATTCCTCTCGTTTCCTTCTCATTTTGAGTTTGGTGAATCCTATGAGAAAACGACATGCAAACTCTTCCTAGTTATTTGTGAGGAATTCTCAGCCCCAAATCTGAGTGTTTTCTCAAGCTCTTTTGAGGAAGTTGAAGCTGGGGGGGGGGGGTGTTGGAGCTGGGTTTTGGGTGTGGGCGTGTAGGGGGTGGATTCCAGCTAGGGAGAGTCCTTAAATCTGCTGTCCAGGCTCTTTTCAAAGGAGAGGGTCCTTGCGTTTTGGTAGTTAATTCGGATCTGGCCCCAAAATTCGAGGGAGGAGCTGAGAAACAGAAGGAGCCCTTAGCCTGGATTCAAAGTAGAAGCTTCTTAAACTTCTCTGCCTTTAAATCCTTAGGAATCCCCATTCACTGTGAGCCCCTGGGGATCTGAGCTGCTAAGGTCAGGGCTTTCCCCAGCTCTGGTTTTGTTCTCTCCCTCTGCTCTGAGCAGGGTTGCCTTGGCCTCCTCCCCCACCAAGCTGCCCTGGTGAACCGTTTGCCTGGGGCAGGGGCTTCAGTGGCCTGTGATCTCTCTTCTGACTGGCCAGGGAGGGCTTGTGCCCTTGTGGAGTGCCTTGGTTCACCTGAGGCTTTGGGGATGTGATGGTTTATCTCCGCTTCCCTCAACTCCCTATTTAGGGATAGGGAAGGTTGGGTCAGATCCCCTGGTTTTGGAACTCGAAGAACATAGAAACTAAGGCCTCCTTCATTCTCCAGGGCTTTCGTTAAGGGTTTTGGGGTCTACGCTAGACAAACCCGGGACAGAAAACTACCTTGTGAATTTTCTTTGGGCCTCAGTGTGCCCTCTTCACACAGCCTTCACCTGGGGAGCATTCTGCTCTGTTACCCAGTTGAAGCAAGTATTGTGATAGCTGCAGCAGAATTTCACTATTAAGACAACAAAGCTGTGCCCAGTTCTCTAGTTATTTTGGCACCAAATACACAGTTTCCAGGGAAACCAGCTTCCCCCCCCCCCTCCCCTTCACTATGCAGGATATTACAATAAGATCTTCCCTGATGCTCAGCTACAATGAGAACTCTCCTCCCAGCCTCCTCTCTGGGGCTTCAGATCCTCCCAGGTGGTATTCTTCAATTTTGCACTGCCTTTACTTTCTGAGCTCAGCTTGGGGTGCGTTTCTCTGTCCCTCTTTCTCAGCGATCTGGGGCCTTTTTCTGTGCGGGGCCCTTTCATGAGTCTCCCTCCCCACCCTCCCTGGCCTTGGGCTGCTCATTGACAAGTTCTGACCCGTGGGGCATGCAGGGAATGACTGAGTAGGCAGAGGAGCTGATAGTTGGCCTGGCTTCTCCTGGGCTGTGCCTGCTCCATTTCCTTGTCGTTTTACGGGGAGCTTTGCCCTAGAGCTGGTGCCTGCATCGAATATAACCATGTCTTTCCTCTGACCAACTGATCGTGGTTCATTTGCTCCCTCATGACTTAACCAACCTGTTTTAATTCCAATATCCAAACAGATTTCAACTATGAGTACGTGCAGAGAGAAGCTCTCAGGGTTCCCCTGATATTTCGAGAAAAGGATGGACTGGGGATTAAGTAAGTTGCTGAAACTAATTGCTTCTTCCCATGTCTCACTCCCTTACAGTTTATAGTTTGGGATGGATTTCCTGAGCCCTTCTCCCCACCTCTCATCACAGAGAAGGATCTTTCTTCACTACCTGGGGATAGAATCTCTTTGTTCAAGGCCTGACAAAGGGGAAAAACTCTCCAAAGACTGATCTTTTTCAGGGAATTTGGGCAGAGACGACAGAGGGTACTTGAACAGTGTTCACTTCTTTCCCTGACCCATCACAGTTAACGTCCAATGACTTTCTAAAGAGAACATAGTACTCCCCAAATTAGGAAACTGAGGCAGGGCCTGAGCTGTGAAGGGATTGGCCAGTCTCTAACTCCAGAGGCAGGGTACCTAGATACATATTTTTCTACTCTGGACTCCCACTATGTGGGAAATTGGTCCTTTTCTGTGGAGGCATGTTTCCTAGGTTGCCAGGCTGCTTGCCTCCTCTTTCTCTGCCCCAGCACCTGCCTCCCCAACAGTGTGCTGTTTGGTTTCCCTTCTCTTTGAGATCTGTCAGAGCTCCAGGTGGGGTGGGGGAGATATCTGACATCAGGGAGGAAGGCTGGAAGAACAGGTTTCCGCCCCTTGGGCTGGGGTGGAGAGGAGGCTGTGGGTGGCATCCCAGCTTGCCTCCCTCTCCAGCATCTACTGCCAGGCTCGCTCAAGAGTCTCATTCCCAGGGTAGAAATCAAACCTCTGGCGTCACTGTGAATTAATAGTGAATGTCAACACAGTCATTATGGCCTATGTTACCAAATGCCCGGAATTGGAATGATGTGTGTCTTTTTTTTTCCCCCTTTGAACTTAAAGGGATCCCTCCAACCCTCCATAGAGCTCCTTTTTATGGAGATTGTTTGCTAGGGGAAGAGACAAAGAGAGGGCTGCTGACCCTAAAAGAAAGCAGGTGTTTGAATGCCTAGCTCTAGGACTTACCTTTGACACCACAATTCAGTCTTCCCCTGAAAAGTGGGGTGGACAGTGGATGTCTCATCCACTTTTCTGTGGCAGTGCTGAATTCCTACTGGGGAGAGTGAGGGGGTTTGGTTTGCCTACTGGAGTGAGGAAAGGGCTCGATGGTTGGAGAGTGACCCTCTCTGGGGGCACTCACTGGTCTATCCCCCTCCCTCTGGATTATCTCATTCTGGGTTCCCCAACTGAGAGCCAGGGAACGCTCTTGGAAGAATGGTTTCCCCCTGCCCCAGAGTTGGGTCTAACTCTGTTGTTTCTGGCTTCTCAGCAAATATCTGTGCTTCTCTTTTTCCAGGATGCCTGACCCTGATTTCACAGTCCGAGATGTCAAACTCCTAGTGGGTAAGTTGCTCACTGTGTGTGCAGCTCAGAGATGCCAAAGTTGGGGGGGGGGGGGACAAGAGGCAGAGGTCTTCGCCACCCTCCTGTTTAGATTTTTAACTGCCTCTGAAAAGAAAGTCCCCGTGGGAGGAGGCAGGAGCAGGTGTGAGCTGCAACCGTCTCATTCCGGAGAACAGGTCAGATTGCAAAGTCGTAAGAAGCTGTGTGAGAGGGTGTTGGCCAGCGCACAGTTTTATGAGGGCTTATTTGGACCCTAGCCTCCATCACAACACAATCTTAGATCTCTCCTTTGCATTGTTTGGGGCTTGCTGGGTAAACACTGGGTGCTTTGTGACCCCTGAAAGACTTTCAGACTTTGGAGGGGAGGGATCCTGCTTCCTGCTTCCTCAGGGTTCTAGACAGGTCTAGGGTGGGGTTTGCCACTGAGTACCCAGCATATGCTTATTAACTCCCCGAGCACCTGCCGAGTGTGCTCTGCAGAGTGATCACTTAGTGCTCCAGACTCCTGACCTGGCATTTCAGATGTTACAGGACGTCCTTCAATAAATCCGTTCTTTCCAGAAGTGTTTCTCAAGTAGCTCCTTCATGGCAGGCAAGTTCAGAGCTGTGAACATGACAGACAAGATCCCTGTCCTCTTGGTTGGAGTGATAGGCAACAGACAAGTAAATAGTTTTTAAAAATCGATACCTTTTTGGAAGATGATAAGGCCTATGAAGAAACAAGGCAGGGTAATGGGCTGTGTCTTAGATGGGCTGGTCAGAGAGGGCCTGGGGTGTGTGTGTGTGTGTGTGTGTGTGTGTGTACATATGGACAGAAGCCTGACTGATGAGAAGCCAGCTGTGGGAAAGAACATTCCACATTGAGGGATAGGCCAGGTCAAAGGCCAGGAGGTGGGGGACGAGTGGAGTGAGTAAGGGGGAAAGGAGAAAAGGGGAGAGGTCACAGGGCCAGAGCCATGTAGGGCTTTACAGGCCCTGGTGGGGAGTTTGGGTTTGGCTCCCAGTGTGGTGGGAAGCCCTGGGGAGTTTTAAAGTGGGGTGAAGGGGGTAGACATGCAATCTGATCACTCTCTTTGGGAGAGGTTTAAAAACACTTTTTTAATTGACATAAAATTCATAGGCCGTAAAATTCACTGTTTAACCACTTTGGAGTGTATAACTCAGTGCTTTTAGTACATTCACAAGGTTGTGCAGCCATCGCCACGATATGATTTCAGAATCCTATCACCTCTAAAGTCAGCCCTGTACCTCCCAGTTCTCCTCTGCTTTCAACTCCCAACAACCAGGGATGTGCTTTTTGCCTCCGTGGGTTTGTCTGTTCTGGACATTTCGTGGAAGTGGAATCATATGATATGTGGCCTTTTGTGATTGGCTTCTTTCACTTAGCATCGTGTGTTTGAGGTTCATCCATGTTGTAGCAGGTGTCAGTGCTTCGTTCCTTTTTTTTTTTATTTATTTTTGAGAGAGAGAGAGGGAGAGAGAATGAGTGGGGGAGGGGCAGAGAAAGGGGGACAGAGGATCTGAAGTGGGCTCTCTGCTGTCAGCACAGCAGACATGGGGCTCCAACCCACAAACCCACAAACCTTGAGATCATGATCTAAGCTGAACTTGGACACTTAACTGACTGAGCCACCCAGGTGCCCCAGTGCTTGGTTCCTTTTTATGGCTGAATATGATTCCAGTGGACGTGTGTGCATAGACCACATTTTGTTTATCCATTAATCAGTTGGTGGACATTTTGCTTGTTTCTCTTTCTCTCTGTTACACATAATGCTGCCATGAATATTTGTGTACAAGTTTTTGTGTGAACACATGTTTTCATTTCTCTTGGGTCTACACCTAGTTAATTGGGTCATATGTTAACTTTATTTAACCCGAGGAACTGCCAGACTTTTTCAAAGCAGCTGCACCATTTACATTCCCATTAGGAATGCAGGAGGGCTCCAATTTCTCCACATCCTCGCCAAACCTTGTTATTGCCTGTCCTTTTTTTTCCTGTTTTAATCTTTTTTTTTAAGTTTAAGTAGGCTCTACGCCCGACATGGAGTCCAACATGGGGCTCAAACGCAAGACTCTGAGATCGAGACCTGAGCTGAGTTTAAGAGTCGAACATTTGGGGCACCTGAGTGGCTCAAGTTTTTAACCATCCGACTTGAGCTCGGGTCATGATTTTATGGTTCGTGGGTTCCCACATTGGCCTGCTTCAGTTTCTGTGTCTCCCTCTCTCTCTGCCCCTCTCCTGTTCATATTCCATTTCTCTCTGTGTCTCAAAAATAAACAAACATTAAAAAAAAAGAGTCGGATGCTTAATAGACTGAGCAACCCAGGCATCCCTGCCTGTCTTTTTCTTTTTCTTTTTTTTTAACGTTCATTCATTTTTGAGAGACAGAGCGGAGGCAGGGGTGGGGCAGAGAGAGAGAGGGGGAGACACAGAATCCAAAGCAGACTCCAGGCTCTGAGCAGTCAGCATAGAGCCTGACGTGGGGCTCGAACCCACAAACCGCGAGATCATGACCTGAGCCAGAGTTGGACGCTTAACCAGCTGAGCCACCCAGGCACCCTAGGACATAATTTTTTTTTAAGCTGGATTCTAGAAATGCTGAAGGAAGTGAACATCACAGCAGAAGCTGCAGACTTTCTGACCCTGTGCAGAAGATGGCATGATGGACCCCCAAAATTAAGTCTTGGCACATTCGACTCATTCTGGGGCCACAACCCCACCCTACCCTTTGCTGCTGGACAACCTTAGTTTGAGGCCCACCTCTGCCAGTTGACTGATTTGGGGCATGCTGCTTAATCTACCTAAGCCTCTGTTCCCTCATCTGCAAAATAGATCTAGTAGCAGAATCTGCCTCAGAGGAGGATTCTAGAAGAGAATGAATGAATGCTTGGCATTTCGTTGGCAGACAAGTGCTTGATGAATGGTCCCTGTTATTATTTATTATAAAGGAAGGCCATGGATGTGATAAAATTCTCTTTTTTAGTTTATTTTGTTTTTTTGAGAGAGAGAGAGCAGGGGAGGGGCAGAGAGAGAGGGAGATCAAGAATCCCAAGCAGGCTCCACACTGTCAGCGCAGAGCCCGCTGTGGGCTCTAACTCATGGACCATGAGATCATGACCTGAGCCGAAATCAAGAGTTGGATGCTTAACTGAATGAGCCACCTAGGAGCCCTGATAAAATTCTCTTTATGAGCAAGGATGAAAGCTAGATTCTCAAGTCTGAGGTTCAGGCAACATCAGAGTCTTAGTAATGTTGCTCTTGGCCCTTTTGAGGAACTTAAAAGCCCTTTGCAGTTTTATTTTGCTCTAGTCATTTCCAGGCTTCTACTGCTTTCTTTGCACCTCATTTGTCTGGTTGTTGAAGCAAGAGGACTCAATTAGATGGTCCTCATGTCCTTGCCAGCTCTCGAAAAGTCTGGGATGGCAAAGAAGGCAGGAATAGTGATATCTACACCCTATCTCTCTTGGCATTTCTGTGATGATCAAATGGATTGATGGGTATTGAAGTGCTTTGTGAAGATATAGTGTGTTCCATGCAGTTAGCATGGGGTATTATGCCCATTTTAATCTCTGAGAGTGCACGCAGGCTTCCGGGGAGCAGCAAAAGGGCACATACTTCACAGTGACATAAATGGCAAATGTAACTCAAGCTGGCCTAAGCAAAACAGAATTCACTGGCTTACATAATAGGTTTAGAGTGTGACCTTCAGGCACGTCTACATCTAGGTGTTCCAAGGAGATCTTGAGAGGTTGACTCTTCTTTTTCCTTTCTGCTTCCCTCTTTGGCTTCCTCTTTCTGCTTCATTCTTGGGCAAGCTTCTCCCCATGTGGTGGCAAAGACGGTGAGCCAGCAGCTCTGGCTTCTATCCTGCCAGCTCAGGTTCTCCTTCCCGACCCGCCAGTCGTTCCATCAAATGTCTCTGGATTGGCTCTGATGGCTTTAGCAGCACCCCACCCCTGGAACTGGCGGCTGGGGTCAGCTGCAGCACAAGCAAGTGATCTGGGAGTGGGGAAGGGGTGATTATCCAGGGTTGCTGGGCGACATTAACATGTCCCAAACGTAAATAGGAGTTCTGCCTTGGAAGGTAGGGTATGGGGAAGGCTGCGCCAACCCTGTCAGTGTGGGATCTCACCCTCTGTCTTCTAGACTCTTGCCCCCTCCCCAGGCCTCATACCTTGGGAGGCAACTGTTCTAGAAGAGGCCAGCTATTGAGGCACCGGTTGCAGCCACAGATTCTTCTCTAATGCCGTAAATCAGGCTTTGATCCATCAGCCCCATTTATATGCCTTCTGGGAATTCAGATACCTGGTCTCCGTTCCTAACTCCTCGCCTTTAAAAACAAAAAAGGCACTTTGCATTTTTAGGACACGGTACACTTAAAAAAAAAAAAGGCTTTTTATTGAAGTATAATGTACATATAGAAAAGTGCACGTATGGTAACCATACATCTTGATTAATTTTAACAAATTGAACGTACTATGGTCACTGGCACTCCAGAATCAACCCCTGTGTCCCTATCCAGTCACTGCCCTCCATTGTCATCCTGACTTCTAGCAGCGTGGATGAATTTCGCCTGTGTTCATCATACTTTTTGACGGTGGAATCAGGCAGGCGTCTACTTTTACTTTCAGCTTCTTTTGCTCAGCTTGGTGTTTATAAGACTCATCGATACTGTTGTGTATAGTTGTAGGTGGTTTATTTTCATTGCTGTAGTTTTCTGTTGTGTGACTATTTCCCAATTTATGTATTCATCCTATTATTATTATTGTTGTTTATTTTTTGTAAGTAGGCTTCACGCCCAGCACAGAGCCCAATGCGGGGCTTGAACTCATGACTCTGAGTTCATGACCTGAGTTGAGATCCAGAGTCAGATGCTTCACTCACTGAGCCACTCAGGTGCCTCTATTCATTCTCTTATCAATGGGCACTCTGATAGCTGCCAGTTTAAGGCTGCTATGAACACCCCGGGACGTGCCTTTTGGTGAACAGACGGGTGCATTTCAGTCGGGCATATACCTAAGAGTGGAACTGTTTGGGTCACAGGGTATGAGCATGTGTTTAGTTTTAGTAGACACTGTCAGTAACCGTCCACAGGGCTTGGTCTGCTTCTCATTGCTCTGCATCCTTACCAAGAGTTCATGTTTCCATCCTTTTTTTTTTTTTTAAAGTAGGCTCCACACCCATCACGGAGTCCAATTCGGGACTTGTACTCACGACCCTGAGATCAAGACCTACCTGAAATCAAGAGTCAGACAGTTAACCAACTGAGCAACCTAGGCTCCCCTTTCCATTCTTTTCATTTTTTTTTTTTTTTTTTTTTGAGAGACAGAGAGTGCAAGTGAGCAAGGAGAAGAGAGAAAGAGAGAGAGAGAGAGTCCCATGAGGGGCGGGGAGAGAGAGAGAACGAGAAGCGGGGCTCACCCTGGGCTTGTGTTTTACCTGAAGCAGGGCTCCAGCTTACCCGATGTGGGACTTGAACTCACGAACTGTGAGATCATGACCTGAGCCGAAGTCAGATGCTTAAGGAGTGAGCCACCCAGGTGCCCCATCCTTTTAATTTTAGTCACGCTTCTGTGCTGGAGGGAGTATAGTTTTATCACATGATGGTTTTAGTTTGCATTTCTTTAATAACTAATGAAATTGAACTCTGTTTCATATGTTTACGCGAGCTGTCTGATCAAGTCTTTTCTCCATTAGTTTGAAGAGTTGTCTCTTGTTGATTGTAAGAAGTATTAGTTTGAGAGGGCCGCCATGACGAAGTACCATAGACTGGATGATTTAAATAACAGAACATTTTTTTTTAAGTTTTTAGATGTTTATTTACTTACTTTGAGAGAGAGAGAGAGGGAGCAAGCATGAACAGGGGAGGGGCAGAGAGGGAGGTAGAGCTAGAATCCCCAGCAGGCTCCGTGCTGTCAACACAGAGCCCAACACAGGGCTCAAACCACGAGCTGTGAGATCGTGACTTGAGCCGAGATTAAGAGCCTGACGCTTAGCTGACTGAGCCACCCAGGCACCCTGCAGAAATTTATTTTCTCACAATTACGGAGCTAGAAGTCCAAGATGGAAGTGTTTGTTGTGGGGCTGGTTTCTCTGAAGACCTCTCCCCTTGGTTTGTAGATGACTGTCTTCTCCCTGTGTCTTCATATGGTCTTCCCTCTGTTTCTGTGACCTAATCTCTTCTTATATCAGTCTTGGGGCGCCTGGGGGGCTCAGTTGGTTAAGCGTCTGATTCTTGATTTCAGCTCAGGTCATGATCTCAACAGTTCATGAGATCGATCCCCACATCGGGCTGTGCGCTGACAGCACAGAGCCTTCTTGGGATTCTCTCTCTCCATCTTTCTCTGCCCCTCCCTCACTCATGTGCATGCTCTCTCTCTCTCAAAATAAATACATAAGCTTAAAAAAAGGGGGACATCAGTCTTGTTGAATTAGGGCCCACCCTAAAGGTCTTATTTTAACTTAATTACCTCTTTAAAGACTGTTCTCAAACATGATTACATTTTGAGATCCTGGGGGTTAGGAGCTCAACACATAAATGTTAGGGGACACAATTCAGCCGACAACATAAAGTTTCTTGATCTATTCTGGATATGATTATACATTCCAAAATCTCTTACTTTGTGGATTGTGTTGCCTTTTCACACCCCTAAAGGTGTCTTTGAATGAACAGACAGACGTTCTTTATTTTTAACATAGACTGTTTAGCGATTCTTGGTCTATTACTTATTTTGTGTTTTGTTTCAGAAATATTTGCATACTCCAGGGTTGGAAGATCTTCATGTGTTTTTCTCAAAAAAAAGCTTTATCGTTCAGACTTTCACGTTTAGGTCTGTAGTTTATGTGGAATTGATTCTTGTGTTTGGTGCACAATAAGGGTCACGATCCCTTTTCTCCTGCGTGTATATCCAGTTAATCCAGTACCGTGATTGAAAAAGCATCCTCTCCCCACGGCAATGAAGTATTGTCTTTGTCGTAAATCAGGTGACTGCTTTTGCGTGTGTCTGTTTCTGGATGCTCCAGTGTGTCCCCTGAGCAGCTCCCCGCATCCTGCAAATAACGGGCTCAATCCCAGATAATCCATTTAAGAAGAATGGGATATTTTCACATATGTGGGTTGGGAGTTGGGGGTATAGGGAGACTGGGAAGGAATTCTAGTTGCCTCTGAAGATGCTTTAAACTTTCTGAGAAAACATATCCATAAAGTGCTGGGTCCCCACTCACTCTCTACCAATTGTGTCACTGATTGTGTCCTGCATATTATCTTACCGTATTTCTCTCTAAAGAGGATATCCTAGCTCACCGATGTTTTCTTTGACCCCTTTTCTTGAAAAATATTCATGACAAATCACCTCATTCAGTATTTATTTATCCAATTATAGAAATAATCACCTGTCTTTTACTGTCTGTTTACCAAATGACCTCATTGTGTCCTCACCAATAATCATATAAATTGTTACTGTTCACTCTCCCGATGGGGATCCGAGGCTCAGGGGGAACAACCCACATGGCCCGTGGATGGGCGATCTACATGGGACCTGAACTCAGCTCTGGGTGCTTCCCACACTTTTGCTTCATGACTTTATCCTCCATTCATTCTTCCTTCATGGTGTTACTGGTGTCTGCATTGTGTCTGGTGAAGGAGACTCACCAGACTTGGATGTGCCCTTGACGGGTTGTGCTTAGTAAATTCTCACACTTTAGAAATCAAAGATAGCTGGGGCGCCTGGGTGGCTCAGTCGGTTGAGCATCCAACTTCAGCTCAGGTCATGATCTTGAGGTTTGTGAGTTCAAGCCCCGCGTTGGGCTCTCTGCTGTCAGAGCAGAGCGTGGAGCCTGCTTTGGATCCTCTGTCCCTCCCTCTCTCTGCCCCTTTCCCACTTGTCCTCTCTGAAAAATGAATAAATATTAAAAAAAAAAAAAAAGTCAAAGATAGCTGACTTGCCTCCAGACCTTTCTTTCTTTTAAGTTGGTTTAAAATCATAGACACTTTACATTTGAAACTCTGGAAGAGTTTGTTTTTGTTTTTGTTTTTGTTTTAATGTTTATTTTTGAGAGAGAGAAGAGAGAGAGAGAGAGAGAGATCATGACTTGAGCCGAAGTCAGACGCTTCACCAACTGAACCACCCAGGTGCCCCTCTGGAAGAGCTCTTAGAATTCCTCTAGTCTTGCTTTCCCCTTACACAGGTGGGAAAAACTGAGGCCTGGAGACAAGTGACTTGCAAGTTGTCCAGACAGCAGATGGCATATCAGATTCAAACATGGGTTTGAATTTCAGTGATTGGGAGAAGATGATGCTTGTAATGGAAACCCAGAGGAAAAGTAGACTTGTGCGGGGGGTGTGGATGGGCTCAGTTCTGGCCACGTTGAATGGAGCTCAGGAGAGAAATCCAGGGTGGACAGATGGCATGGGAGGCATCCACCTGGCAGAACAGATAGAAACTCAAGCAGAGGAAGGTGCATGAAGTCAAGAAGGCTGAGACTCTTGAGTGCCAAGGAAGGAGAGTTTCAGAGGAGTTCGGTTATAGTTCTTTTTTTTTCCTTTTTTCTTTTTTGTTTTTTTTTTTTGTTAAATAAGTTTTAAAAATTTATTTTTTTAATTCTAATTTTATTTTTAAAATATTTATTTTTGGGAGAGTGCAAGCGGGAGAGGGGCAGGGAGAGGAGGACAGAGGATTTTGAAGTGGGCTCTATGCTCGTAGGCTGACAGCAGTGAGCCCCATGTGGGGCTCAAACTCATGAACCTCAAGATCATAACTTGAGCCAAAGTCAGACGCTCAACCAACTGAGCCACCCAGGTGCCCCTATTTCTTTCTTTCTTTTCTTTAATGTTTATTTATTTTTGAGAAAGAGAGAGACAGAGTGTGAGCTGGGGAGGGGCAGAGAGAGAGGGAGACATAGAATCCGAAGCAGGCTCCAGGCTCCGAGCTGTCAGCACAGGGCCCGACACGGGGCTGGAACTCACGAACTGTGAGATCATGACCTGAGCCAGAGTCAGATGCTTAACTGACTGAGCCACCTAGGCACCCCTTTTTTTTCTTTAAGATGAGCCCCAGCTCACTGGTTTGTCCTATTTCCCTTTCCTTGGAATGCCAGTGTTCTGAAATCAAAATCTTGACTGTACCTGGGCCTTGGGGAGCTAAACTTGCTTCTGCCCACTGTTTACCTAATAGAAATCACTCCCCTGTGGGTAGCTCCTTAGACTGGAACTACTCTCATTAGCTGTTACTTCCTGAGATCTTAGAAGCCAGGAACCTCTGCCGTATTTTTTCGTCTGATCCACATAAAACTGTATTTGCCACTATCCCCATTCCATAGATGTCAAATTGAGGCTCAGAGTGATTTGTCCACAAATAGCTAGTGTGTGGAGTTGCTGATTTGTGCCCATATCCATTTGACTAAGGAGCTATTCTCTTAACTTCTGCACAGTACTGTGGCTGGCTCTTGGTGTCCCATAATCCAGAGCTCTGTAGTATTTTTGGCTTGAGTGTCTGTTTGGATTTTCTTGGCTGATTGGGTTTCACCCTGATTTGTTAGCCTGGGTTTGTATCTTCTTCCGGTTTTTTTTTTTAAGTTTTTTTATTTTTGAGAGTGTGCAGAGAGAGAGGGGACAGAGGATCCCAAGCAGGCTCTGTGCTGACAGCGGTGAGCCCGACGTGGGGCTCGAACTCATGAACTGTGAGATCATGACCTGAGCCGAAGTCAGACGCTCAACCAGCCGAGCCACCCAGGCGCCCCTGGTTTGTATCTTACGCTCATCTGTCTGTGAGGGTCGGGATCTTGCATCCGGGGCACAGAGGACATCCTGGTATTGGATCTGTGCTGGAGATAATTTTTAAAGGTGCAGAGGTGAGGAGCCAGAAGATATCAGTGCTTAGGGAGAACTTAAGGACCTTTGTAAGCACCTTATTTCACAGTGAAGACACTGAAGCCTAGACCCTACGATAGATCTGTCCCAGGTGGTGCAGATAGTGTCTGCTCTGGGCCCTCCCCTTTCCCTCATACCTTCAGTTTGGGAGAGTGTCCTCAAAAGGACTCCTGCTTTTAAGTTTACAAAGTGCTTTCAGTAATCGTGTCAGAAGGTCCTATTCTCTTCACTTTACAGATGAAGAAACAGAGACCCAGAGAACTTCAGGGATATACATACCAAAGGCTTCACCGCTAGGAAAGAGTGAGATTTGAACTGTGGCCAGTGCTTTTGCTAATAAACACTACCTCTGTGAAATGGACGAGGAGACACTTTCTTTTTTTTTTTTTTTTTTTTTTAATTTTTTTTTTTAATGTTTATTTATTTTTGAGACAGAGAGAGACAGAGCATGAATGGGGGAGGGGCAGAGAGAGAGGGAGACACAGAATCGGAAGCAGGCTTCAGGCTCTGAGCCATCAGTCCAGAGCCCGACGCGGGGCTTGAACTCACGGACCGCGAGATGGTGACCTGAGCTGAAGTCGGACGCTTAACCGACTGCGCCACCCAGGCGCCCCGAGGAGACACTTTCAAGGAGCAGAATAAAAAACCATTTGAGAAACTTGAGGAAGATAGAGAGGGTTCCAGAACGACGATGGAGGACAGTTGTGGGCACTCTCAGGAGGAGTTTGGGGTCAGTGCCTGTGTATACTTTATATTAGTGTTCAAGGTGACTTTCAGCAGCCTCTTCCCGGCTCTGAGCCCGTGGCTCTTGGAGCTGACTGATGGGGCCTTCAAAGCAAGGGCCATGGGGCGATGGATTAATTTCTGCAGCTGGAATTTGTTGGATGTGTGTGTAGCCTGTGAGCCCAGAGAACCAATGAGAATGGGGGGGCGGGGAGGAGAGAGCAAAGGAGGGGGGTTGAGCTGCTGGCCTACTTAGGGACGCCAGACACTGCTCAACGTGGAAAATTTTCCCTGTAACCCGTTGACTTCAGAAGCCGAAGAGTTCCATTGCTCTGGGTCCCTTGAGGATCCAAAAGGCAGCTTGTCCCTGTCACCCGCTCCAGAGGTGGCTGCTCCCAACGCTTGGAGGGCCACATTCCATTGTTAGCACTGATCTGTCCCTTCTTCTGTCCCGTGGGGGCACACGCCTCTTCCCCCGGTACTGAGCTTCCTGCTCAGAGACCTGGCATTTACAGCCAGCTCTCCTTTGCCATCAGCAGCAGACCAGACTGGGAACCTGAGAAGATGGAGGGCCGATTCTTAATCTCCCAGCTCAGACTGAAGAGGACAGGCAGGCCCCACAGGCCCCAGTGTCCCCAGTGACCCCTGGGGCAAGCCTGTGGGTCTCGTCCCCCACATGCTTCTCTCCGGTTCATGTTTAAGGGATCTGATCTATTTAAGAAGTAGGCTAAAAATCAGTGTGTCGGTCCTAGAAGAGGACCTGAAAAGACCTAACCCAGTGGTTTTCAAAGGGAAATCCCCAGAATCTGGGTCTGAGTTCTCAGCGCACCGCCCCCCCCCCCCCCCCCCCCCCCGCCCTTCCTGCTTTAACCTGAGCTGCTTGTTTTTATTTATGCCTTTGGCTCTTGTCAGAGCTTCTGTTTGAAGAAGGAGTTCTATGGCGGTAAAAACAGAAGTGCAAAGGTCATTCTTCCTGCCTTTGCACATGAGGCAACTGAGGCCTGGAGCAGGGTCAGTTAGGGTTGCTGGGACTGGAACTCAGCCCAGGGCTCTTGACACTGTTCCAGGTGCCCTGGAGGCATCTACCGCTCTTTGCGTGGCCTCCTGTGGGAGGAGCCAACAAACCAGGCACCCTTGCCTCCAGTGTGGGTCTTCATGTGAGAATACAAGAGCCTGTTACGGGGCTGTGTCTTCAGGGTTAAAATCGCGGGGCCTAAGAAGACCACATATGAGGCAGGGGCGTGAGCTCCCTTTCCCCCATCTGTCTGATTGGGACACGTCCTCATTTCCTATTCAAAACGTCAGGACCCAGACCAGCTCTGTGGCTAGTGGCTAAGTGCGTTGCACACCCTACCATGTGCCAGACATTGTGTTAGGTTCTCTTACATCAACGGGCCCCTTTTACAAATGAACACCCTTCCAATTCTAGAAAGGGTAAATGAGTCCCCTGAAACCACAGAGCTAGGAACAGAGCTGGGATTTGCTGGAGAGAATTTAAAAAAGTAATGAGGAGAGGGGTGCCTGTGTGGCTCAGTCAGTTAAGTGTCAGACTCTTGATTTCAGCTCAGGTCATGATCTCATGGTTCATGAGTTTGAGCCCCACCTCAGGCTTCGTGCTCACAGGGCAGAGCCTGCTTGGGATTCTCTCTCTCTCCCTCTTTTTCCTTCTCTCCCCTGCTCTCTCTCCCTCTCAAAATAAGTAAATAAGCTTTGAAGAATAAAATAAATAAAACCTTAGTCATAATAGCATTATCACACCTAATCTTCTAAAAACAACAATTCCTGGGATGCCTGGGTGGCTCAGTTAGTTAAGTGTCCAACTTCGGCTCAGGTCATGATCTCACAGTTCGTGAGTTCAAGCCCCGCGTCGGGCTCTGTGCTGACAGTTTGGAGCCCGGAACCTGCTCTGGATTCTGTGTCTCCCTCTCTCTCTGCCCCTCCCCCACTCACACTCTGTCTCTCTCTCTCTCAAGAAATAACATTAAAAAAGATAAAAATAAATAAAAATAAAAGAATAAAAACAATAATTCCTTAAAATGAGTAAATATCAGATGTACCTGGCTGGCCCAGTCAGTAGAGTGTGCACCTCTTGATCTTGGGGTTGTGAGTTCAAGCCCCACATTGGGCATAGAGCTTACTTAAAAAAATAATTAATTTAAAAAATAAATTAAATATGTAAATATCTATATTTATTGTTCAAACTCCCAGTTTCATGTTACCATACATATCACTTCTTTGTTTTGTTTTGTTTTGCCAGTTCTATGAGTCAGAAGGTAAATAATGTCCTTATATTGTGATTGGTTGTGATGCCTTTTAAGTCTCTTATTTATAATCTCTAGGCCCTCCTACCATCTCACACCAGTCTGAAGAAGTTGGATTGTTTGACCTGTAGAGTTTTCATGGTCTGGATTTTACCGATAGCATTCCCTTGGAGTAGCTTGTGTTCTTTCTTGTGTAGTTTCTGTAAATTGGCAGTTGGATGTAGACTCCTGATCAGGTTCAGGTTCATTTCTGTCTCTCCGCACAGAAATGTACTCATTCATTCATTCATTCATTCATTCATATTTTCTGGCAACACTACTTCACAGATGATGTTCTGTTCTTCCATCAGGAGGCACATAATGGAAGCTCATCTCTCTCTCTCTCTCTCTCTCTCTCTGTCTGATGTTGGCAGGCATTGATGTTTGATGTCTAGCTTCATTATCGTGTTGGGGCTACAAGGTTGGTGACGGTCTAGTTTGATCATCCTTTGTCATTTGTTGACTGGAAGACACCTGGAGAGACACTTCCCCTATTCTGCTGTTTGTTTCAGCCTAGCCCTTATCTTAGACTCAAGCCCGTGGTCACTTCTCCCCACCTCTTTCTGCCTCCCTTGAAAGTGTGCTATCATTTCTGCACTTCTCCCTACCCTCTGGGGGCCGGAACCCAGCAGAGTTGAATTTTCTAGGTCCTCGCGTTTCCCTGGGGGTTTATGTTTATGGAGCCCAGGCACCTAAAAGAACTGACTTCCCTCCTCCCTTTCTTCCTGCTTCAAGCCCTCCCACAGACTGTGGTTTCCAGGACACCTGGGGAACTGGATGGAGCTCCCCTGCACACCAAGGAAACTATTCTTAGAACCAGTGTCTCGACCTTCTGCTCCAGACCCAGTCACTCAGCCTCTCACACCCTCGGGCCTCTTTCCTGCATACCCTTACTCCCCCGTCAGCCCCAGCTGCTCCTCACTGCTCCCATCCTTCCAGGCCCTGACTTCCCTTTTCATCAGAGGGTGGGGGGCCGGCTGAGGTGGGGTCAGCTGGGGCCTGCACCTGGCTAAGAGCAGAGGGAAGTGAGGATGCGTTGAGAGCCCTGGGGATTGTGATGAGGGTGATGGGAGCCTGGTGTGTGTTCAAAAAAGAAAAAACGGGCCTCTCCCACCCACGTCCTTCTGTGTTCAGGGACAGTTGTCGCACTGGTGGGGCTCCTGGTTGCTCAGGATTTCCAGATGTTTTTCAGGTTGGGGGGCTTCATCTCTAGCGTGGAGAGGGTTACACATACCCACCTTGAGGCACCCCCAGGCCATGTCTCAGTCTGACTGTTACTTATATGTGAGATCATATGTCATGCTGGGCAGAACATATAACTGGAAAACACCAACATTATTTATTCATTCCACAAGTATTTTTACTGAGTTCTTGTTATGGGCCAGGCTCTCTGTTCTAGATGTGTGGGATAGAGTAGTGAGCAAGACAGACAAGACTCCTGCCCTCATGTTGTTTACAGAGTAGTAGGGGAGAGAGACAAGAAACAAGCTGACAAAGAATTAGCATCTAGGATTAAGTGCTAGGATGTCATCGGTGGATGACATTTTCTCTTTTCGAAGCTTCTAGTCAACTACGTTTAGTTACAGGGTATGTCTGTCCTGTAACGCCTAGGACAGTTGTGGGGGTTGGGGGGGGATGCGGTGGGGGAGGCCAGGGGGGCAGAATAGCCCTTCTCTGCCTTTGGGGATATTTATGGAACCCTGTGGGGTTACCCTGTCATTCTCTCGCCCTGCTTTTGGTTTGCTGAGGCTGCCATGGCACCACACCCTACGTGCTTAAAACCACAGAAGTGTATTCCCCCACAGTTCTGGAGACCAAAAGTCTGAAATCAAGGTGTTGGCAGGGCCAGGCTTCCTGGGAAGTCTCTAGGCGAGAATTCTCCAGAGATTCCTCCAGCTTCTGGCAGTTGCTGGCTTCTTTGGTGTTCACACATTGGCTTGTGTCTGCATGATTTCAATGTCTGCCTCCATCTTTATGTCGCTGTGTCCCCTCTGTGTGTGTCCAAATTTTCCGTGTCTTATAAGGACATTGGTATTGGCTAAGGGCCCACTCTCATCCACTCTGACCTCATTTTAGCTTGATGACAAATGCAAAGACCCCATTTCCAAATAGGGTCCATTTACAGGTGTCCAGGGTTGGGACTTGAACATCTCTTTTTGGGGACACAATTCAACCATAGGAACCCGCAGGGTAAGCCGGTTAGTGGGATAGAGGACACTAAGGTTAGGCCCAGGAGAGGAGGGAGCCAACACCGGGCTGTGCCTTTCATACCTCCAGCATTTTGTATGGGCCACCTCAGTTGACTCCACACTTTTTTTTTTTTTAAGTTTATTTATTTATTTTGAGAGAGAGAGAGAGAGAGAGAACGAGCGGGCGAGGGGTGGAGAAAGGGAGAGAGAGAATGCCAAGTAGGCTCTGAGATGTCAGTGCAGAGCCCATTGTGGGGCTTGATGTCACAGACTGTGAGATTGTGACCTGAGCCAAAATCAAGAGTCGGACACTTAGCCAACTGAGCCACCCAGGTGCCCCTAGTTTTATTATTTTTTAAAATACCTTGGGGCACCGGGGTGCCTCAGTCAGTTGAGTGTCTGACTTTGGCTCAAGTCACGATCTCGAGGTTTGTGAGCTCGAAGCCTGGAGCTTGCTTTGGATTCTGTCTCCCTCTCTGCCTCTCTCTCTCTCTCTCTCAAAAAATGAATAAACATAAAAAAATAAATAAATAAAATACCTTGACGTATGCAGGGAAATAACATTTTTAGGGGGTCATGGTACAGTTTTGGAAATTATTGCACCCTTGTAAGTAAATGATACTATTGAACTAGATTACTTTAAAGCTGCAAAAGTCATAGTTTATAGGTTAATATATGTGTGTCTGTTGCGGGGGTTCTGTATACATGGAAATAAACAGGAGTTGTAAGTGTTGCATAAAATATCTTACAAAAGGCAAGTGTCATGGTATATGCAAGGCACATACATATTTGAAAACACACTTGTGCCCACAATTTACTCACAGTTACATGTGGATATGAATGTCCTGTAAGGAAGGTGTTACGTGTTTTAAAAAAACCACTAATTTGGGGGCACCTGGGTGGCTTAGTCGGTTAAGCATCCGACTTCGGCTCAGGTCATGATCTCATGGTTTGTGAGTTCGAGCCCCGTGTCGGGCTCTGTGCTGACAGCTCGGAGTCTGGAGCCTGCTTCGGATTCTGTGTCTCCCTCTCTCACTGCCCCTTTCTCTTCCCCGCTCTGTTTTTCTGTCTCTCTCGAAAATAAACATAAAAAAAAAAATTTACCACTAATTTCAAGAGGTGAAGGGGAGTGGAAGGTACAGGCTTCTACTTACGGAATGAATAAGTCATGGGGACGAAAGGCACAACATAGGGAGTACAGGCAGGAGTTGTCCCAGTGTCATGTGGTTTCAGGCAGTAGCTCCAATTAGTGCTGAGCATAACATGACACAGAGACTTGTCAAATCACTGTTGTACACTTGAAACTGATGTAACATCGTGTGGCAGATGAACTGCAATGAAATATATATATGTGTATCAGCAACTTGTACATTACGATGTACGTACCATGAATAACTGACTATAGAACATCTAATTTATTTTAGAGTTTTTCTAATGTAAATATGTGTGTACATTATGATACATGTACATGTTAATGTATATCTATATTATTGTTTACATATGTGACATATTTATACACACATGCCTATTACATGCATTATGTGTATATCATATGTGTGTACATATAACATGTGCTCACAAAAACGGATAAATTTACCCAGTTTTAAGAGGATTTTTTTTAGAACCAGATTTGGGCTGTTATGTTTTTTGACATCTTTTTATTATAGTCTTTGATTTTCGTTGTATATAAGTTGGCATCATACATAATACTGACTCGATAGAATAGTATTGATATGATGACCTACTATTTTAGAGTTGTCAAAATTGTACATTTATTGTGCAAGTTTGGGACTCAGGTTAATGAGTCAGAAGTATTCTGAAAGAGAAGGGGTTGATATGTACATTCTTGTCATTTTATTTTATTTTATTTTATTAATTTAATTTATTTTATTTTAATTATTTTGAGAGAGAGAGTGTGCATGCGTGTGTAGCAGTGGTGGGGGGTGAGGAGCAGAGGGAGAGTGAGAGAGAGAATCTTAAGCAGGCTCCACGCTCAGCACAGAGTGCGACATGGGGCTTCAGCTCTCAAACCGTGAGGTTGTGACCTGAGCCGAAATCGAGAGTCAGATGCTTAACTGAGCCACCCAGGTGCCCTGACAATCTTGTCATTTTAGACTAGCAGGGACAGGAAGCTGTGACTTGCATATACAGATCTTTAGTTTGTATGCAGTGAGATGCCATAGCACATTTGGTACCTTTAAGAGCCTTTCATTTGCCTCCAGCATTAATTGTCTGAATGTTAAACAAACATTTTTTAATTAAAAAAATGAAATTTTAAATGACACCTAATTAATTAAATTTTTAATTAAAAATGTTTTTTTCACAACTGTTTTTTGAGGTAGGTAGTCTTATCTCTGTTGTAGATGAGGACATTGGGGTACTTTGTTTAAAGATCTTATGCTCTGAGGAAAGACAGGAACCTGAAACATGAGTCCTTTGATCCATTTTTGCATGTGGAATGTATTATGTATGCTGAAAAGTTAAAAAGAAAATTCTAAAACGAACGCCTGCCACCCAGGTTAGGAAGGATTGTAATTCCTTACATGTTCCCGTGAGACCCTCCCACCCCAGAGGTGCCTGTTGTCTTGTGTTCTGGGGCTGCCATAACAAAGTACCACAAACCAAGTAGGTTAAAACCACAGAAATTTATTCTCTCAGTTTTAGAAGCCAAAGTCCAAAATCGAGGTGTTGACTGCATTGGTTCCTTCTAGAGTTTCTGAAGGAAACTCCTGCTTTGCCTTTTCCTGCTTTTGGTAACTCCAGGCATTGCTTGGCTTATAGATACATTATTTCACACTCTCCTCCATCTTTCCCTTGACCTTGACCTTCTTCTAAAGACACTAGTGATGGGATTTAAGACCCACTCTCAGTCCAGGACAATCTCCTCTTGAGATCCTTACACTAATTACCTCTAAAAGACCCTTTTTCCAAATAAGGTCCTATTCAAAAGTTCTGGGTAAATCTTTTGGAGGGTCACCATTCCACTGCCATCTTGAATTTTGTTTATCCTTTCCTGGTCTCAATTTAGGGTTTCCCACCTCTCCCTGCATCCCTAAGCCCTGTTAAGTTGTGAAGAACTGAGCCCACACATATACCTATCGCCTCCCTAGGGGAGGGAAGGGCATTGTGGGCGGTTTGTGAAGCCTCTGCAGAGAGAGAAGCTGAAATAGTGCATGGCTCAAGCTCTTGGTCCATGATGAAGGGAGACTCACAAGAAACAATTAGGTAAAAGGAGACAGAGAGAGGGAGAGAGAGAGGAAGAAATGAAGTCTTGTTCTTGTCAGGTTGGAGGAAGTATATGAGATTTAAATTCATATCTTACATTGCTTTGAAAAATAATTTATTGTGGGTGCTTGGGTGGCTCTGTTGGTTAAGTGTCTGACTTCGGCTCATGGTTTGTGAGTTCGAGCCCTGTGTCGGGCTCCATAATGACAGCGCAGAGCCTGCTTGGGATCCTCTCACTCTGTGCCCCTCCCCCACTCGTGCTTTCTCTCTCTCTCTCTCAAAATAAATAAAACCTAAAAAAAAAAAAAAAGAACTTATTGAGGTGAAATTCACATAACATAAAATTAACCATTTTAAGGTACACAATTCAATGGCATTTGTTACATTCATAATGTTGTGCAACCATTACTTCTCTGTTGGTTCCAAAACATTTTCATCACCCTGAAAGGAAACGCATAGCCATTAACACTCATTCCTCATTCCTATCCCCCAGCCCCTGGCACCCACTAACCTACTTCTAGTCTCTGTGGACTTACCTTTTCTGTACATGTTATATAAATGGCTTCATGAAATATGTGACCACTGGTGGGGCGCCTGGGTGGCTCAGTCGGTTAAGCGTCTGACTTCGGCTCAGGATCTCGTGGTTTGTGGGTTCCAGCTCTGCGTCGGGCTCTGTGCTGACAGCTCAGAGCCTGGAGCCTGACTCCCATTCTGTGTCTCATTCTCTTTCTGCCCCTCCCCCGCTTGTGCTCTGTCTCTCAAAAATAAATAAATGTAAAAAAAAAAAAAATGTGACCATTGGTGTTTGGCTTCTTTCACTGAGTATCATGTTTTTGTTTTTGTTTTCCAAGTTTATTTATTTTGAGAGAGAGTGAGCAAGCAGGTGAAGTGCAGAGAGAGGGGCCAGGAGAGAGAATCCCAAGCAGTCTCTGAGCTGTCAGTGCAGAGCCTGATGTGGGGCTCTATCTCACGAACCGTGAGATCATGACCTCAGCTGAAATCGAGAGTTGGATGTTCAACCTGCTGAGCCATGCAGGTGACCCGATGCGAGACTTTTGAAAGAAAAAAGTTACTTTTAGAATAACCAACTTTGTTGGTCATTTAGTGCCTGAGTTGTTTTGTTTAATAACATTTTTATTGAGGTATCATTCACATGCCCTACAATTCAACTATTTAAAGTGTCCAATTCAGTGGCTTTTCATCTGTCCACAGAGCTGTGCAAACATCGCCACAGTCTGTTTTAGGACATTGTTATCACCCGCCATAAAAATCTCACACCTGTTAGTCATCCCTGTTATGTTTTAGGATCTGAAGTAGTCAGTCCATTGGACTGGCTGGCAGAGATTTAAGTGGCTCTGACTTTCTACTGCTTAATTTTCTCCACCTGTAATTATAGATGAACTTGGCCAATTAGGTAACAATACCTATCTTTAGGCACTTTATGGAAGTGTTTCATGTGCATTATCTCCCTTAAGGCTCAGATCAACCTGTGGGCAAGCTGCCATTTTTGTCCCCATGTTACAGATGGGGAAACTGATAGAGAAACTAAGAGGCCCAACGTCCAGCTGGTTTTTGATCCATGAAGTCTTTCCTTAATTTGTTGTGCTGATAGAGGCGACTGAGCTCCAGTCTTCAGTGCGGACTTGCATGAGCCTCTAGGTCTGTGATTGTTATCTACCTGCCCAGCAGTCCTTCCACAGCGGGCTTCGCAGACATGACCTTGTGCAAAGTTTGGAAGGAGAGTCTGCGGGAGGTGGGAGGCTGGCCAGAGATGGGGGAGGGTTTGGGTGCCTGTTCTTCTTTCAACTCCCCTGCTGTAATAGCAGCCTCTGCCAAGTGGGCTTCCCAGAAAAGCTGAGCAGAGCCTACCTGCTCCAGGAGCCCCGGGTAAGGTAGGAGCCAGCTCTGTCCAGAGCAGGCCAGAATTTCCAGCAAAGTTCAGGGATGCCCCCTGGTGGATCTGCACTCCTGAAGCAAAGACAAAGCTGTTCTCCGAGTCTTCCCAGGATCTGTGGGGTCAGGAGCCAGTCCCTGAAGGCAGAGATCATTTTTCAACCATAGCATGTGATCTGGATTCAGTATTGCATAGGACAGGAACAGGAGTCAGGGGACAGGAGCCTGCGCACCGGATTAGATTGAATTGGCATCACGTTGCAGTTCTGCTGCTCATTAACTGGGCATTTTGGGTCTAGTTAGTTGTCTGAGCCTCGGTTTCTCATCTATCAAATGGGTATAAGTGAAGTTCTACCTCACAGAACCATAATGAACTTAAGATAACCTGTGGAGAGAGTTTACCTGTGCTCAGTAAATATTGACTATTCTAATTGGTAGAGTATATTCTGGACAACGAGCCGATCCCATTGTCTGTAAACATTAGCTTCCTCATTTATTTATTTATTTATTTATTATTATTATTATTATTATTATTAATTTATTAATGTTTATTTTTGAGAGAGAGACAGAGCGTAAGCAGGGGAGGGGCAGAGAGAGAGAGAGAGAGAGAGAGAGAGAGACGCAGAGTCTAAAGCAGGTTCCAGGCTCTGAGCTGTGAGCACAGAGCCCAGTATGGGGCTCAAACTCACAGACCATGAGATCATGACCTGAGCCGAAGTCAGATGCTAAACCGACTGAGCCACCCAGGCACCCCTAGTTTCCTCATTTATAAGACAAGGACAGTCCTACCTAGCATCTGGGGTGGTTATGAAAAATTAGATATTGAACCCAAAAAATAGTAACACCCAAGTTCTCATATGTGCCTATGGGATTATTTTTATTATTCAGTTCCTACTATGTGAAATGCACTGTGTATTAATTCAGCAAATACTGAACTTGGGCCTCTTATAAGGCAGGCTCTGTGCACAGAGCTGGGTATATAGCGCTGAACCAAATGGGAATAGTGGTCACATCAGCATGTAAGTTCCATGAGGGTTTTGTCTAGTTCAAGGGTTGGCAAGCTTTCTCTGTAAAGATCTAGAGTCAGTGTTTTGGGCTTTGCCGACCATTTAGTCTGTGTCAGCTACTTAGCTTATCCCTTGCAGCATGGACACAGCCAGAGACATTGTGTGAACCAGAGTGTGGCTGTATGCTAATAAAACTTTATATATGGACCCAGAAATTTGAGTTTTGTAGTATTTTCATATCACAAAATATTCTTCCGGAGGGGCACCTGGGTGGCCTAGTTGGTTAAGTGACTTCAGCTCAGGTCATGAACTCACGGTTCATGGGTTCGAGCCACTTGGGTTCTGTGCTGGCAGTGCGGAGCCTGCTTGGGATTCTCTTTCTCTCTCTCCCTCCCAGATAAATAAATTTAAAAAATATTCTTCTTTTGATTTTTCCCCCCTCCCTCATCACTTAAAAATGTAAAAACTGTTCATAGCCCGTGGGCCAGGTTTGCCCACGGGTTGTCATTTGCTGCTTTCTTTGCTCTTCTGTCTTGGAGTGGCTTTGAACAAGGTGATCTCCTGCTTCTTGTTCTTTTCTTTCTTTCTTAATTCCTCTGGCTTATACATTTCTAAGTTCCCATGGACCATGTATTTGTCACTGAGCTAATGGGGAATTGAGGTCTTTCCTTAACAGATGGTGGGCTCCTCATTCCAGTCCCGATGCTTGTTTTGTGTCCTGACAGATAGGAGGGGCCAGCTTTCATCCCCAATCACCATGAATTTGGCAATCTGCTGTGTGTCTGTTTTCTCACCGCTCACAGCGCTTATTTTGGTTGTTCCTTCTATGTTGACTGAAGGTCTGGAGCCATTATTATTCCCATCTTACAGATGGGGAAGTAGAGTCCCCGGGAGGGTTGTGGTTTCCTTGAAGCTCTGTTCGTTGCTACTGGTCCCAGCGCTAGTGCTGACCGCTCCTGTCTCCCAGTCCGGAGCTTGTTCCTTTGTCTCTGGGAAGCAGTGGGAGGTGGCCCAGCTCACTCCTGAGATGAGAAGTGGGACTTTCCTGAGGAAGGGCGCCCCTCATTCCTTTCAGTTCAGCGGTGGTTCCTATGAGAAGTCATACGTCACATGTTGCATGGGACAGCCAATATTCCTCACTTATTTGTTCCATGAGTATGTACTGAGCTCCCGCCATGTGCCAGGCTCTGTTCTAGATACTCGGGATAAAGTAGTGAGCAAGACAGACAGGACTTCTGTCCTGGCAACGATTACAGAACAGTAGGGAAGAAAGACAACAAAGCCAACAAAACATATTTAGGAATTGTGATTAGTCCCAGGGAATAAGGGGGAGACCCATGCATTTCAGTACCAGGTACTGTGCCTAGTAGTTCTGTGAGCATCATCTGATTTAATCCTCACAGTTAGCCTATGAAAAGAGATGGCAGGGCCACCTGAGTGGCTCAGTTGGTTATGCGTCTGACTTTGGCTCAGGTCATGATCTCACCGTTTACAAGTTTGAGCCCCGCATCAGGCTCTGTGATGACAGTTCAGAGCCTGGAGCCTGTTTCGGATTCTGTGTCTCCCTCTCTCTCTGCCCCTCCCCCCTCCCCAACAAAAAACATTAAAAAAGATTAAAAAAATAAGAGATGGCAGGATGAAGATACAGAGGTTCAGAGAAGTCAAGTAACTCCTGGCTTCACAGACCAGGGAGGGAGACTACCAAACAGCTAATTTTCTATAGAAATAAGTACTGTCCGGGGCGCCTGGGTGGCTCAGTCGGTTGAGCGTCCGACTTTGGCTCAGGTCATGATCTTGTGGTTTGTGGGTTCGAGCCCCGTGTCGGGCTCTGTGCTTGACAGCAGAGCCTGGAGCCTGTTTCAGATTCTGTGTCTCCCTCTCTCTCTGCCCCGCCCCCCCCCCCCCCCACCGTCTCTTTCTCCTTCAAAAATAAATAAACATTTAAAAAAAAAAAAAGAAAGAAGTACTATCCTAGTGCTGTGAATAAACAGAAAGGCCTCGAGTGCCATGCTAAGAGATTCTTTAGTAGGCAGTACGGAGCATTGAAGGTTTTGAGCAGAGAGAGGAGTGTCCGTGGTCAGGTCTCTGTTTTAGAAAGCTCACGCTGGCAGCACTGTAGAGGATGGACAGGAGGGGGTAGTTTGGAGACCTTTTAGGATGTTCTGGATAGGAGGGGGTAGTCTGGAGACAGCTTAGGATGTTCTGGGCGGGAGGGGGGAGTCCAGAGCCCCCTTAGGATGTTCTGGACGGGAGGAGGGCGTCTGGAGACCGCTTCGGAGGTTGTCTTGGAGACTAGTAAGGGTGGACTGGACCAGTGTGGAGGCCACGCTGGTGCAGGGAAGCAGTGGAGAGAGATTCAGTGAGGAAAACCAAGTGGATGAGGTGACAGAGCAGACATGGCATATGGAAGAGGCAGGTTTTGTTCATGGGGACCCCAAGTGGGATCCGGGCCCCAAGCTGTCAGGAGCCGCCAGCACGTGCACTCTGCCCCCAGGCGGCCGTCGGCTGGTGGACGTGATGGATGTGAACACGCAGAAGGGCGCGGAAATGAGCATGTCCCAGTTTGTGCGGTACTACGAGACTCCTGAGGCTCAGCGGGACAAGCTGTACAATGTCATCAGCCTTGAGTTCAGCCACACCAAGCTGGAGCACCTGGTCAAGCGTCCGACTGTGGTAGGTCCCTGGCCGCCGTCCCTCTCCTTGACGCCTCCCTCCCGCCTCCTCTCCTTGCCCAGCCTCACTCGCTTCAGTCTTGAGGCCAGCCAGTGTCAGCCCCAGGGAAGGACAGGAGGGGCGTGGGGAGCACGGGGAAGGGTGGAGGTGGTGAGGAAGCCCAGTGGAAGGGCACCCCAAGACAGGAAGTGCTGACATCGATCTGGCTTTCAGGTAGACCTGGTGGACTGGGTGGACAACATGTGGCCCCAGCATCTGAAGGAGAAGCAGACAGAAGCCACGAACGCCATTGCAGAGATGAAATACCCGAAAGTGAAGAAGTAAGACTGCCTGGCTGGTGGCGGGAGCTGGGGGTGGGGGTGTCTCCTAGCCCGACAGGGTGCTGCTGGGATGTAAGGGATGGGGGTCCTTGGCGTGAGCAGGTTGGCGCCTTGGAACACAGGGGCTCTGCATTCCCCATCCAGATGGTCCTTCTTGGCCTCCTTGCCAGCTCTCCCTCGGGGCCTGTGATCTGAGTGGAGGGGAGGAATACTGGGGACCGTCTCTCTGTACTTGTGTGCTTGCCAGACCTTTATCTACTCCTGCCAAGTGACTGCAAGCCCTGGGAGTGGGCAGACCATGGACACTTTGCTTTTGCCAAGGGCTAGGAAGGGATCCGGTGTTCTTTTGCTGCTTGCTGTTGAGATGCAGGGCCTCCGATCCAGAACTTTTCCTGATCAAAGCCCAAGGGCTACTTACTCACTAAACGCTCCTTAGCTGGTGTCTCGAAGCGGCAGGTCGGCTCTGGGCCGAGAAGATGGCCACGTCTAATTGCAGGGACATCACTACATATGGACCAGTAAGTCCTGAGACCAGTCGTTAAACATGGACAGAGGCACCTATGATCCCTCCCACATTCTAGAATTTCGGTAACGGACCCTGGGGACCCTTGGGGCTATCGCAGCTCTCTCCACCTCAGACCGTCTGTGTTTCCATCTCCAAAATGGGAAGGAGATGCTGGCCGTCCCAGGCATGACCGCTGCTCTGGGCTTCCTAGAAGAGTTGGCTCTGGCAGCTTTGAATCCATTAATATCTTTCTGCTCAGCCCTGCTGCCAGGAGTGCCCCCAGGAGCGTGAAGGCTGTGAGCTGTTCATTCACTCCACCCTGAATGAAGGGTAGAGTGAATGTAGATTCGGTGCCAGCTTTGTGAGAGAGGCCAGCACGCTGGCCCTGGCTTCTCAAGGCTTTGCTTTCAAGCTCTCTCTTTCTTTAATTATTTCTCAGGCATTTTTCCTCCCCTTGAAGCTGAAGCTCTTTACACCCCTTAGATTTGGGCTGCTTCAAACACAAAGAATGAGCTCAAGGTGGGGAGGGAAGAAGGGTTTCAGTTCTGTTCCTGTCCCGTTCGATCACAGCAAAATTTCCTCGGGTGGGGAAGTAAGATGAATGAGACTAAGAGCCCCTACCCTCTGGAGAATGTGTCGTATAACGCATGGGGTAAGGTGCCATCTCATCCTAGGTAGAGTGAAACCGGTTCTGGGACGGGACAGGGAGAGGAGGAATCCTTTTTGGCTGGTGGCAGTGGGAAGTCCTCTCAGAGGGCACGCTGCATCTAGGCTTTAAGGGAAGAGGAGATGGGAGGGACTTGGAGGGGGGTGGTGGAGGAAGGGAAGTGCCAGGGGCCTTGATGGAATCATGAGGGTAGAGCTGGAGGAAAGAGTGTGGGGCTCAGAGACTAGTTAGGGGTGGATCACAGCTCTGATCGATTGATTGGGTGATTCAGTCAGCATATGTATTAAACATCTGGTTGGTGCTGGGCACTGAGAATGCAGAGAGGAGAAAACCAGGTGAGCTCCCTGCCCTCACGGAGCTTGTAGTCTATCCGGAGACAGACGTTCATCCAACAATCAGGGAAACAAATGGAAATTTGCAGCTCTGTCGAGACCATAAGGCAGAGATCCACCGTGCTCCAGGATTGTGTACCAGGGCACTCGCGGTCACGGAGGGCAGGGCCGTCGTCCCCAGGGTGGGGTCTCGGGGAAGTGGGGTTACTTAGGTGAAGAGGTCTGGGAAGAGCTTTCCTGGCTGTGTGCAGAGAGCCTGGTGGGATGGCTAGGAAGGTCAGGAAGACAGGGGCAGGTGGGCCCGTGGAAGGAAGGTTACTGAGGCTGGAGCAAAGTGAGGGAAGTGGGTGGGGGGTGCGGGACGGTGGGTGGGCCAGGCTGCTCAGGGCCTGATGCGCCGGGCTGCAGGGTCCGCGTTTCCCCTAAGAGCAGTCAGAAGCCTCTCTGAGATCTTAAGCAGAGAGGGATGTGTGCAGATACGCGTGCCACAAGTTGTGCTGCTGCTGTGTGGGTTGAAGGAAGAGCGGAAAGCAGTGCATCGCCTCCATGGGGCAAAGGCGGGGCCAGGAGGGAGCAGGGACTTGGATGGGACATGTGTCTAGGAAGGGAAAATAGCACTGGGGGACCTAGATTTCAATTGCCTTGCCCCCTTTAGATGCTTGGTATGTTCACCTGATAGAAAAATTCCTCTGAATAGTAAGTTCTAGTAATACCTTGAGAATCCTATCGAATTACCAAAAAGAGCCCCATGCACGATTTTCTAGAACCATGTGTCTTTGACTCATTGGTTGGATCGTGTGGCAAATACATTTACAAACTCTGTCAGTGGCCTTGGGAACTTGTTACAGGATTTGAACCTTGTTAGGAAGGAAGTTGTCACTTTGGGAATCTTCCATTGGTTTGGCTGTAAAGAATGCCGATTTCAGTTAATCAGCAAGGTAAAAATCCCGCAATGATGAAGTCCTCTGGGACCACAGAATGGTTCTGTGGAATTTAATTAAAATGACACTGTTTCTAGAAGTCAGAGCTCCCATGCTGACAGGTCACCTGATATAAGGTTTGCAGGAGGGAAGAGAGAAGTGTTACAGACCCATCATTGCCTTCTCCCCGGCTCCAGGGTTTGTGCAGTTTGATCGTGGAGGGGGGGATTTCAGAATTTTAATGGGTTCTGGTTGAGATACTTAAGGCTAGGGGTATTGGCGGTTGTCAAGGGGGTGGCTGTAACTTTGTGGGAGACAAAAGATGTAAAGAATATGTTAGTGTATCAGTTATCTATTGCTGTGTTAACTGACTGCCCATAAATGCAAGACTCTAGTCTAAGTAATTGGTAGGCTACAGTGAATAAAGCAAAGTTCCTGTACTCGGGGGGCTTATATTCAGGTGGTGAAAAGAGATGGGCAAGCAAACAAGTGAATAATATAATTCAGGAGGTGATAAGTGTTGGGAGGAAACCTAAAGCAAGGTAAAGGGAGGCTCCTTGCTGGCTGAGTTGGTAGAACATGCGACTCGATCTCAGGGTCATGAGTGTGAGCCCCACATTGGGCGTAAAGATTACTATAGAAAAAAAAAGCAAGATAAAAGGAAAAAGAGGATGACGGGGCAGGCTGAAGGAACATCAGCTGCCCCGTGCACATCCGCCATTGCCTGCCCTCCATCTCTACCCTGCAGGGATGTTTTGGCCATCCAGAATTATTTGTCTTGGAAAATTCCTCATAATCGGATAAACTGACAACTATTTGGGAGTACCCCTTGTATTAGTTGTTTGTTGATGCATAACATTTTCCTAAAACTTTGTAGCGTAAAAAAGACATCTTAGCAGCTTAAAACAACATTACCTCACACTTTCTGTGGGTCAGGAATCTGAGAGTGGCTCAGAGTTGCTCTTGGGCTTGTCTTGACTGGGGCTAGAGCGCCCATTTCCACGATGGCGCACTCACATCGCTGTTGGCAAGAGGCCTGAGTTCTTCACCTTGTGGGCCTCTCCATAGGGCTGCTCAAGAGTCCCTGTGACATGGCAGCTGGTACTCCCCCACCCCAAATAGTGGGGGAAGAGAGAGCAAGGAAGAAGCCACAGTGCCTATTATGCCCAATTTTGAAAAATCATATGCTGTTCACTTCTTTTTTTTTTTTTTTTTTAACGTTTATTTATTTTTGAGACAGAGAGAGACAGAGCATGAACGGGGGAGGGTCAGAGAGAGAGGGAGACACAGAATCCGAAACAGGCTCCAGGCTCTGAGCTGTCAGCACAGAGCCCGACGCGGGGCTCGAACTCACTCACCTCGAGATCACGACCTGAGCCGAAGTCGGCCGTTCAACCGACTGAGCCACCCAGGCGCCCCACATGCTGTTTACTTCTATCATATTCTATTAATTAAAAGTGAGGTACTACGTCTAGCCGACACACCAAGGGGAGGGGAATTTGGCTCTATCTCTGAAAAAGGGAGTCTCAAGGACTATGTGGGCATGTTTTAAAGCCTCCACAATCTCCTAGGTCTCTGGCATGGGTGTACCTTTCTCACTTAGGACCACTGGGTATTATAATGCCTTCCAGAGGGAAATTAACCAATCTTTTCTCTCCTCACATGCTGCTTGCAGAAATGAGGTTTGCGGCTTAATGGAGACGGGCTATGAACTGACAAGCAGTGAAAGGAAGGGGGACCCCACATAAAGCATATATTCGGCTCCCAAATAATTGGGAGTGAACCGCATTTCCTCCCTGCACCTTATGGGGGTGGCAGGAAGAACTGGGGAAAAAATTGGGTGTGAAGCTGAAACCCAGACAGGGTGTAGCTGGGTGCTGGGATGAGCAAGGTTCAAGGGCTGCCCCTGGCAGTTTCCGGTGGCTGCAGGAAGTCTTTCATCTCCTCTTAGGGACTCAGTTTCCCCTTCTACAAAGTGGGGATCCTGTCATCCCTGCCCCACCTCCCAACCATGCTACAGGGAAGATGGAGCCTACAGTGGATGTGACATGTGGGTAGAACAAGATGTTTGTCTTTGTGGCCTCGTGTAGATACAAGTCTCCAACTGCCATCGGAATCCTTGGCTTTTCGATCTATTCTCTCACAGTTGCACTGGGCTTTTATCTCGGCAGTGCTCATTTACTTTCAGCTCTCCTCAACCACGTTTGCTGGTATTAGAAGTGGTCATCCCTGTGTAATATATCACACAGGGAATCTGACCTAGAGAGGCTGTTGACGTCACACAGGCACAGAACTGTGTGGGCCACACACCCACATCCCAGGCTTCTGGATTTCTGGCTTTTCCTCTCTACATCCACACCTTTATAAGAGGAACAAAGAAAGCCAGCCTTTCTGTGCTGCCATGTATAGATGCAGACACTGTGTTAAACACTTAGCATGCACATCTTAATGGTACTGGAAGCAGGTGTTACTCTCCTCATTTTACAGACAAGGAAACTGAAGTTCATATGCTTCAGTGCAGGTAACAGGTGCAGCAGCTGAGTGTCAGACGGTAGGGGCTAGTGTGGATGTGGATAACTTCAAAAATTCATTCATTCATTCATTCATTCATTTATTTTGAGAGAGAAAGAGAGAGAGAGAGAGGGAGGGAGGGAATCCCATGCAGGCTCTGTGATGTCAGCACACAGCCCGACACAGGGCTTGAACTCACTGACCATGAAATTATGACCTGAGCTGGTCATAATCAAGAGCTGGACGCTTAGCCGGCTGAGCCACCCAAGTTCCCCCCAAAATTCTTCTTAAGAAACAAAACAAAAAAACAAAACAGTGCTGGCCAAACCAAGCACATCGAGGGTCTGGTTTGACCCATGAGGGCCACCAGTTAGAGGCCCCCGACACAGGGCTTGAACTCACTGACCATGAGATTATGACCTGAGCTGGTCATAATCAAGAGCTGGATGCTTAGTCGGCTGAGCCACCCAGGTTCCCCCAAAATTCTTCTTAAGAAACAAAACAAAAAAACAAAACAGTGCTGGCCAAACCAAGCACATCGAGGGTCTGGTTTGACCCATGAGGGCCACCAGTTAGAGGCCCCTGATCAGTTCAACAAATGGGAATGCTGAGTTCCAGGAGGGGGAAACATTTAGTCCAATGTCACACAGTTGGTTAGAATAATTATAGGGCTGTATTGGTGGGTGCTATACTTAACACAGATGAATCTGATGTGATCCCTGCTGGGGCTTAAGCTGAGGCATTTGTGACTAAAAAAGTAATAATAATTTTCCCGTGGGGACAGCCTGGTCCAGCTGTCAGGGCCTTCTCTCAGCTCATTTAACTCCATCTATATTTTGTGTGTGTCAAAGACCTTGCTCAAGAACACCCACTCAATGACTGGTGCTCAGATCCAAGGTGAGAGATATTTCTTGTCATACAATTTTTTTCTTTTAAATAGACAGAACATACATATGGTGAAAAAATCAGCCAGTTGCAAAAAAGTTCACAGTATAAGCTCGTAGCAGGCCATTGGAGAGGTACTAATTGGCGGGCCATCCTGTAAATGACACCGGGGAGCAAAACCCTGGCCCAGGGAGTTGACCACCTTGAAATGGCTTCAATGCTCACTTCCCTAAAATGGGGATTATAGGGTTGTCTTATTTATTTATTTATTTATTTATTTATTTATTTATATTTTATTTATTATTTTTTGAAGATTTTATATTTTTAAGTAATCTCTACACCCGATGTGGGACTTGAACTTACAATCCTGAGGTCAAGAGTCGCGTGCTCCGCTGACTGAGCCAGCCGGGGGCCCCATGGTTGTTTTAAAGGTGTAATGATCCCATGCATATAAGTAGCTGTTAGTATTAGCACTTGATAATTAGAGTCTATTAATTAACATTGGTGGAGAGCCCCAGGAGATGGGGTTTGGCCAAAGACTTAAGAAGCTTGATTTCTGACCCTGCAGAGGTGTCCTGCCCCCTTGGGGTTTAGGGGAAGGGTGTGGGGACAGAATGGGAGGAGGGCTGTGGCCCTGGTGAGCATGCCCTGGAGGGTAGGACTTCTGATTTGGGCTGGACCATCTGCAGCCGGAAGTCCGTGGTTGAGTTTGACTGTAACCTGCAGACACTGCTTCTTTGAGAGTCTTGGGATTTGCCAGGTTAGACTGGGAGAAGGCCTGAGAAACTCTGAGACAGGCTGCCTGGGTAAGCATCATCACTGACTACGATAGAGACCTGGGTGGGTGAGCCTCTGCTTTCTCATCTGTAAAATGGGGACAATCTTGGGAATGACCTCAGAGGGTTGTGAAAATTGATTTAATAACCAAAGTATCATAGTGCCAGGTACTGTGTTAACATGTATATATCTCAGTGAATTCCTACAGTGATTCCATGTTGCACGGTTACACAGCTACTAAGAGGGCAGGTAAGGGGCATCTTAGAATGGAGAGTTGAACTTCAGGTCACCTCCCTGTCATTAGGATGAGAAAACCTGCTCAGGGAGGGAAAGTAAGTTGCCCAAGGTCACAGAGATAATCTGTTTTAGGGCCAGAGCACCATAACCTGGTCTCTGAGCTGCCTGCCAGACCTGGGATCTGATACTCCCTCCAACCCCTAGCCGTGCCCCAATGGACACATGTAAGGAAGGTGGCTTTGCTGGGTGGTCACCTCCAGTAGCAGGACGGCGTCCACACTCCCTGAAAACGGGGGTACAGGGGTTCCTGAGCGCCCGCCTGCAGAGCTACCCTCGTGCCCCCACCCAGCCGAGGCGAGGGGGCGGCCGTGGGCGGCGGCGGCCTCCCCTGGCGCTGGCCGGCTAGCTTCCCTGTCGCCGCCGCGGCCTCCCTCCTCCTTCCTGGCGGCCGCCGCGCCGCGCGGGTGTTCAGTTTCAGCGCGGGGATGAGCGCAGGCTGCGCCCAGCTCCCCGAGGAAGGAAGGAAGAGAGAGAGGGCTGCACAGTCCTCGGCCGGGCCCTGGCAGCGCCGTGGAGGGGGCTCGGCTCCGGTCTCCGGGGCTGGGCGCGCGTCGATCCTGCGCTGCCGAAGGGGACGCCCGGGAGCCGCGCTGCCGCCGCCGCCGCCGCCGCCGCCGAGGGTAACCGCGGACGCGCCGGGCGGGGCCGGGCGGGCGTCCCTGCGCTGCGCCCCGCGGGCCCGGGGCTACCCCGGGAGCCACCGCTCCTCTGGGGCGCGCCGGGGCGGGGTGTGGGTCGCCTCCAGCCCGCGGGCTGCGCGGCCGGCGTCGCGGAGCAGCTCTTTGTGTCTCCCGGGGCTGCGTTTAAGTGTGTAGTGTGTGTGCGCGCGCGATCGGCGCCTCCAGCCCCGTCACCCGGTGCCAGCTTTTCCCTGGTTTCCCCCGCCAAGACCTTTGCCCGAAGGGATGCCGCCTGAGCCGCCCGGGGAGTTTCGCTAAGTTGGAGGGAAAAGGGCGGGGTGGGGTCGCCCGGCTTCCCCGGATCCCAGGCAGTGCCCCAAAGTTGGTGCTGCAGGTGCAGCGCCCCCTCCCATCACGCTCCTCCCCAGCCTGCGCGGGCCTTGGGAGGCGGGAACCCCCCAGAGGCTTAGCTCGGGGGCTCCTGATTCTCATCCCCCAACTTGGAGGGTGCGCTCCTGCACAGAAGCCACCGGGGCGGTGGGGGGTGGGGGGTGTTAAGGGGCGCGGCTTTCCGGGCAAGGGGCAGCCGAGGCGGAAGCCAGGCTGGCTGGCCGGCGGGGAGAGCTTAGCGGCCGTGGCACAGAGCCGGGGTGCCCATGTGACTGCGGTGTGCTTTGGAAGAGGAAGCTGTAGAGGTCAGTGCAAAGGCGTCACGCCAGAGCGAGCGGGAGCAGGAGTGAGGGGGGAGACCCGGAATGAGCGCGGGGCAGCTGGGAGGGCGGGGGTGGCGGCTGCAGGGGCCCCCTGGACAAAGCCGCCCTGTCACAGCCACCCTGGCCGTTCCAACGCATGCAATTGCCCGGCGGGAGGGGCGGCCCGGCCTAGCGGCCAGGAAATGAGGGACGTGGGAGGAGGGGCCTCTCTAGGAGAGGCGGGTCCTGGAAGTGGCGCCCCCAAGCTCCGAAGGGCCCCAGAGGATGCTGAAGGGTGACTGGGAGGGCAAATCAGACCCGAGCACAACTTGGAGAACTTTCCTCGCACATAGCTGCCGCAGCTCGTAGTGATTCTGTCCACGCGTGCTGGGGACGTTGGGGCCGGGGGTGGGGGGGGGGCGGTGCGGGAGGTTGGGGGGTGGTGACCGGTGTGGCCAGGCTAGCCTGGGGCCTGGTGCCCAATAGACACGCTCCTCTCCTCGCCTCACGGGCACCTGGGTTGCTATCCAGCTGCAGACTGAAGGAAGCACATCTCCCACAAACACTTAAATTGTTTTCAGGAGGCTGTTTTCCGCTGAGGCCCCGAGGGGGTGGAAACCAAGGTTAGATTAAAAAAAGAAAAGAAAAAAAGCCAGACATAGAGGTGGTTTTAGGAAAATGAGGACTAATACTTTGAGGTGGTTTTTGGAGGGCAGGCCGGTGTGTCTGTGGGGGTGGGGTGGGTTAGGGCTTCACCCCCACTCCCCACCCCCATTTCCTTGGAGAGTAGAGGATCACTGGGGTCTTCAGAGTGGAGACGTGGCCGGGCCGTGCTGGGTGGAGGCGGGAGGGTGCAGAGCCCCAGCCGAGCTGGGACTTTAACAACCCCAGCGCCAGCCCCGCAGCCCGCGCCTGTCTTCGTGACAGGGCTGCGTCCTGTGCTGTCAACTACACCCCTCCGATGGGGTTGCTAGGCAGCAGGGCTCTGATGTGCGGGAAGGCCTTCTGATTTGTCAGCCTCCTGCAGACACATGGTTAAGGCTCCTTCCAGCCTATCCGGAGGAGGGACGCGGGGCACGCTGCCTGCATACTGCTGAGCCCCGGGTCCACCTGAATGTGAGGTGCAAAAGGCAGCTAGAGGGAGGGGGGCACCTGGAGCCCACCAGCCTCCTAACCAGCTCAGCCCCTAACCGCCCCCACCCCCATTATCTCCACTGGGGCTTGCTGCTGGCTCCTCCCTGCCAGTCCCTGCCCCATTCCTCCCCTCTTCCCCAAACCATGGAAAAGCAAAGTGCAGCGGGGAAAAGAGGTCAGTGGGGTAAGCATGTGTGTGTGGGCCTCCGGAGATGCCAAGGTGCATGAGCATGGGCCGTGGGGAGGCTGCCCCATCCGTGCTGCCGGTGGCTCTCGTGGGAAGGGGTGGGAGGGGAAGAGGGGGCCCTGGCATCACTGACTGCCAGGCCTGGACTTGGAAGCCTGCTCTGCCCCCCCACCCCCACTTAAGCTCTGCCCTCCCCCAGGAGGGCAGCATGGCAAGGGAGGAGGGAGGAGACTGGTGAGTTCCTGTAAGGAAGGGTGGGCTCTCTGGCTGCTGCTGGAGCTCAGAGGAGGGGCTGCTGCCAGGTTCCTTCTTCCGAATTCACTTCCTTCACCCAAGTCTCTGAAGCCCAGGTTCTCCCCTCTGCCTGTCCACCACCTAACCCCAACATCTGTTAATCTCTTCCCCCACCTTTTTTTTAGCAGCTATATGGAGATATAATTCATGTACGATTCATCCATTTAAAGTGTGCAATTCAGTGGTTCTTATGTTTACAGAGTTGTGCATTCACAGTCCATTTTGGGACGTTTTTATCACCCTAAAGTGAAACCCTGTACCCATTAGCAGTCACTCTCCATCCCGACTCCTCCCCCCCCCCCCATCCCGACTCCTCCTCCCCCCGCCGCCCAGGCCCTGGCCACTAATCTACTCTGTCTCAGTAGATTTGCCTACTCTGTCCATTTCATATATGTGGAATCCTACACTGTGATCTTTTCGTGGCTGGTACCATGTACTTTGAGCTGCATTGCTCACTTCTCAGTCCCCTGCAGTTCGCCTTGCCATTTAACTTTTCCTGTGCAGTGCTCCATTAAGAGTGTCCCGTCCTGAAGGGCAGGTGTCTTAGGCATTCTTATGCCTTTCTCTAAGTGCCATGCCTAGGTCTGGGCTGGGCCGTGGGTTGGCTCTCAGTGATTGTTGAACGAATGAGGAGATGAATGGGGACTGGTAATTGGCAAGCCACGCAGGTGGTTTACAATGGAATTCCAGGGGGTCCAGCTGCTGCAAAGGGGACTGGCAGCTCAGGAGAGCTGCAGGTACAGGAAGGAGCTGGAAGGAGCAGAAAGGAAGCCTCTCACTGGGGTAGGAGTGGGGGCGGGGCCAGAGTAGAACTGTCTGTCAGGAAGGAACCAAGTGGCCTGTGGGTTGTCAGCTCTCTCCTGGGAACCTGAAAACAAAAATGCCTCCCCCAGCCTCGGGGGCAGGTGGCCAATGCTTGAGATTCATCATCTGATCACAGGGGCTTCCCCCATGGGGAACTCCGATTAGAACTGGGTTTAAAAAGAAAAGAAAAGAAAAAAAATCCCCCAGTGTTAGCATTTGCAAAAGGGCAGCAGGTCAAGCATCTCTGAAGCTGTTCACTCACCTCCTGTGATTCAGGCGTTGAACTGTTTTTCTGCTCCCCTGCTTCTGTGCTGCAGATACTGTCTGATGAGCGTCAAAGGTTGTTTCACTGACTTCCACATCGACTTTGGAGGCACTTCTGTTTGGTACCATGTTTTCCGGGGTGGGAAGGTGAGTCGAACTGAGTTTCTTCAACTTCTGTATGTTCCTGACTGTTTCTTCCTGGAGGGGCTCGCTCTCCTCACCCACGCCCAGCCAGTCCTTGTCCTGTGACTGCTTTCAGGGCCACCTCCTCACTCTCTGTCTTCTCCTGGGGAGAAGGATCAAGGGCCAACTCTTCTGCATCACGTCTAGTGACCTGTTCACACCTGCCCACCCAGTCCAGTGTTCTAAGCATCTTAGGCCAGATTAGAACTCCAGCTTTGGGTCCCAAGATTTGCCAGCATTCATTTTGCCCACTGTAGTTTTTAGCTCCAGTACTGAGAACATGTAACGTAAAAAGTCTAGTTGCCAGCACCACCTGCGTTCACGAACATTTTACATGAGGGACAGGCGTCACCCAGAGAGAGGAGGTGGGGCGTGCATTCGGGATGCTCCCGCTGTGCTCGGCTCTGCATGTACCCTGCGCGGGTGTGGGTGCCTGAGAGTATGTGTGCCGTCCTGCTCGTCTGGGGCTGTGTGTAGGTTCGTTTTAACCAAACAATTTGGAAGAAATTCTGGGTAGGAAGTCATCCTGCCCGGTTCCAGATGTTTTCCTCCTTCTCCAGAGTGAACACAAGCTGGGTTTATTTATTGGGCCATTTGATCAGACAACTTAGGAAATTCCCTTCCTCTCCTTTCCTTACCTCCTCAACAAGCCTGTGGCTTAGGAGAAAGAATGTTCCTCTCCGTCCAGGAAGTCTACCCACCCTGGTTTTGCAGTGGGATTGGAGATTTCCTAAAGGCAGGCCAAGGGTGTCCCAGGACGGTGGCACAGCCCCCCTGCCACCCCAGAGACCCTTAGGGGCCCGGTCCTGGAGGCGGTGCCCTGTCCTCCCCCCACTCCCAGGCAGGTGGGGCTGTCTCTTTGGGTTGTGGCACAGCCTGGAAGGAATCCAGGACTTTGGCCCGGATCTTCAGCTGATTGCCTCCTTTTCCTCCCAAGATCTTTTGGCTGATTCCTCCAACCCTACACAATTTGGCACTGTACGAGGAGTGGGTGCTATCAGGCAAACAGAGTGACATCTTCCTGGGAGACCGCGTGGAGCGATGCCAAAGAATTGAGCTGAAACAGGGCTACACGTTTTTCATCCCTTCCGGTAGGTTCCGGCCAAGGCTGGCGCTGGGCTCTCCCTCGGCGCCTGGCTCTCCCAGCACTGGGAGAAGGCTCCCGCATCCCTGGGGCCTCAGCCAGGGTTTCGGGCCAAGGAACGGGGTTCTGTGGGCCTCGTGGCACTTGGCAGTCCCTGAGAGGAGTAGGCCTCAGGCTGTAGGGAAAAACAGCCCCCTTTCTCTCTCACATCTAACCTGTGTCTCCCCACCTGTGGGCTAGAATTCACTCCTGGGAAAAAGCATAGGGCCCTCCCTCAGGGGAAGTGTGAATGGTTTCCCTAGGACTTCCTGTGGAAATTTCCGTGTGAGGGGATGACAGTGGCACTGTGGGGAGGGGGTAGGTTCACCCCTTTGAAGGAGGAATTGGGTTGTTTATCCAAGGAAGCAAAGTATGGAGTTTGCAGTCCAAGGCAGGTTCTGGGAAAGGGCAGACCCCAGGGCCGGGAGTTTTACGGGGGTGCCTGAAAGCCTAGGGAATGGACAGAGGGCAATGTGGCATTGGGGAAGGACCTGGTGTGGCAGCCTCCTTCCAGCAGACGTAGGTGAAATATAATTGAGGTCAGTGTCAGCTCTTGTACTTGGACTCCCCCTGCCTCCAAAAGAAAAGTTAAGAAGAGAAAAGAAAAAGAAATTAACACTGCAAGTATAGTAGAGGGCAGTAATTAAGAGCACTGGCCCTGGAGCCAGACTGCACGGCCTTAGTTTAATTTTCAGTTGTACTGCTTTTAAGTTGTGGCTTTATGGGAGTGACTTAACCTCTCTGAGCCTTGGTGTTCCTGTCTGTAAAATGGGAGTGAGACTTCCCGGGGTGGTAGTGAGGACTGGAGTGAGCTAAGACCTACATGCCTACAGCTCTTTGGAGAGCCTATAGTTCTTGGACAGTTACAGGGTGAGTCACCAGTGAGTATGACAGATGCCCTAGGGGTCAGGGAGTGCAGTCTTTGGCTGCATTAATGGAAACATTTTACCCAGGATGAGGGAGGTGACAGTCCCACTGTATAGAGTAAGGGAGTCAGGTCACATATAGGAGGTAAGTCGACCTAAAGAGTCTGGATACCATACCAGGGGAGATGAATTTGCCTTTTTTTTTTTAAGTGTATTTATTTATTTTGTAAGAGAGTGAGAGAGACAGAAAGAGAGAGCGAGCACGAGTGGGGAGGGGCAGAGAGAGAGACACACACAGATTCTGAAGCGGACTCTAGACTCCAAGCTGTAAGCACAGAGCCCAGTGCAGGGCTCTAACTCACAAACCGTGAGATCATGACTTGAGCCGAAATCAAGAGTTGAATGCTTAACCAACTGAGCCACCCAGGGGCCCCCAGGTGAGATAAATTTGAAGGAGGAATTGTGTGGTTTTACCCAGGGGAGTAAAGGTGTTAGGGAACAGCAGTCAGCTAGTTGTTGTCTTCTGCAAGAAGAGGTATAGCCAACTGGTGTTGGAATGACTTGCTCAGCTAGGTAGTGAGCTCCCTGTCACTGGATATATACGAGTAGAAGCTCTATATATGGCTGTGCCAAGTAGGCTGCAGGAAATTTGCCACTGAGTGGAGGCTTGAACCTTAGGAGTATCCTTTGAAGCGGTTAAGATCCATTGGAGGGAGAAGCTGGTCACAGTTAAGTTTCTGAAAGTTGGGTTGGAAGCTGGTCTTGGGTCTGGACATCAAGTGCTAGTGGCAAGTGAGGAGGGGGCCGTTATGGTAGCAGCTCCCACTGAGGGGGTAGGGCCTGCACACTTGGACTCTTCTAGAAAGTTGGGCAGAAAGTAGAGATTTCATTATTAGGGAAATTGGGGATTTGGAAATGGTAGGGTTTAGTGGGGGTGACTTTGTTACCATGGACCCAGGTCCATCCTCAGACTTGGGGGAGGGGAGGGACCCCTGTTTGGGACAGGAATGGGTTGCAGTTGGTGGGCAGCATTTATGTACATACCCTGGCAGATGTGGCATGGAGAATCAGGAGGGAGGCGGTACCCTTCTAAGATGTGTTCAAGCCACTTGTAGGTATTGGAGGATAAGCTGTGATGATTCAAGGGAACCCAAAGGAACTTTGGGCTGGTCTCTGCCCCTGTCTGCGCCTCAACTGTCCAATCTCTTCAATGGGAGTCAGTGGGCTAAACTGTGAAACCCTCAAGGTGTTTCCCAACCCAGCCCCCCTGAGTGCAGGCCTCCTAATCTCTCTGGGAAGACTGGCCTTCTTTCCTCAGGGCCGTTGGCAGAGTTGGGAGGTGGTTCATTGGTTTCCCTCAGTCTGGGATGGGAAGGGTGTGCATTTTGGGGGCTTAGCGAGTTGGAAGAGGTCTTGAGAAGCAGAGGTGTGAGTGTTTGTTGACGGCAAGAGCAGGATTTGAAGTACAGTTAGCAGATGTTGAGTTAGACCCCAGCCAAGACTCCTGGGCTCTGAGGGTTGTGAGTGAGACATCAGGATGTTTGGGAAGGAAAAAAGGGACAGTTAGAATTTGTCACTTTCTCAGAGGCTGGGGGTACACGTGGTTCCCAAGCATTGATTTCAGTGACCGTTAGGAGGGGGAGGAGTTGGGAGCTTATAGTTACAAACTTGTAGTTTTCCTAAAGATGGATGTTAATGAAAAAAAAAAACCAAGGTGCCTGGGTGAATCAGTTAGTTAAGTGTCCGCCTTTAGCTTGGGTCATGATCTCACAGTCCGTGAGTTTGAGCCCCACATTAGGCTCTGTACTGACACCTCAGAGCCTGGAACCGGCTTCGGATTCTGTGTCTCCCTCTCTCTCTGCCCCTTCCCTGCTCATGTTCTGTCTCTCTCTGTCTCAAAAATAAATAAAAACATTAAAAAATTTTTTTTCTTTTTAAAAAGTACCAAAACACCCAGGGGGCACCTGGGTGATTCAGTCGGTTAAGCATCTGACTCTCGGTTTCAGCTCAGGTCATGATCTCATAGTTTCATGTGTTCAAGCCCTGCATTGGGCTTTGCACTGACAGCAAGGAGCCTGCTTGGGATTCTCTCTCTGCCCCTCCCCCATTCATGCTGCTCTGTCTCTCTCAAAAATAAATAAATAAACTGAAAAAAAATAAAAACAGGGGCACCTGGGTGGCTCAGTAGGTTAAGTGTCCGACTTTGGCTCAGGTCACGCTCTCACAGTTCATGGGTTCGAGCCCCGTGTTGGGCTCTGTGCTGACAGCTCAGAGCCTGGAGCCTGCTTCAGATTCTGTGTCTCCTTCTCTCTCTGCCCCTTCCCTGCTCTCTCTCTTTCTCTCTTCAAAATAAATAAATGTTAAAAAAAAAAAAAAAAAAGAACAAAAAACAAACACCTGGCATCTACTAGTGCTGATTTTCATGAATGGGAGATGATTCTGACACTAAAAATTCGGAAGTATGTAATTTCAGAATAATGGCCAGTACTTTAAATTTGATAGTTTTGAGTTTATGAAAGTGTATACCATCTTCATTTTCCTCATTGTGTTGCCAGCCAGTGAAAATTGAAGGACCAGAGTTTTGCGGTCACTGAGGTAGACGGCCACCTGGGAATTCGTCCCAGCACCCACGCCCCCTGAGCTGTGTGCAGACACACATCTGAGAGTTAAGGGTGGTTGGGGTGTGGCTTTGGGTGGAGAGTTGGAGAGACAGCCATGGGCAACACAGCCCCCTGCATGTGGGTTTTCTGTTTCGGGAGTAGAAAATCTCATGCTGGCATTTCTCATCTCTGACGTGGGTTTTTGTCCCCACAGTGTGACTTTAGACACGTGACCTCTTACCTGATGCTGGCTTCACGTCTGCCCATGGGTCGTTCAGCAAGTCTTCAACTCAACGCTAATGGGAGGCTACTGGCATGGGAGGGTTTTAAATGTTACAGTCTTTGTGAGACGTGCTTTCACTCTTTTCTTCTTGTGTCTGGAGTGAAGAGGTTGGGTGTTGGCTGTGCTGTGGGTGTGGGTGGTTCTCAGGCCTCATTCCTGGGTGGTCCAGGAAAGCTGCCTGGAAGAGGCAGACCTGAAGGTGGCTGAAGAGTGAGATGATCTCAAGAAAGGGGCCTGGGTTTGTCCTGTTGATGAGGCAGAGGCAGTGGGAATACAGTTGCCTCCCCAAGGTACACAGTCAGGGTCAGAGTGGCCAGCGAGTTACCCAGATTCAGCCTAATCATTAGGTGGAAGGAAAGCTTGAGGTGGAAATCATCCCCAAGGAGCAGGAAGTCAGAGAGACCCGGTGACCTCTTTTTCCTTTGTGTGAGGGGACCTGTGGCCAATGTCTTGACCACGTTGATGGGCTCAGCATCTTCCTCTGGCTGCACCAGCTTAATGAACTATAGTTAATGGTAATAGTAACTCACATTACTGAGCAACATTTTACATTTATTACTTACCTTTTTGTGAGCATGTAGGGAGCAACTTATTTTCCCTCTGCCTTTTCTTTAAGTAAAGAAGGTTCCTGGGGCCCAGAGAGGTGAATAGACTGGTCCAAGCTCACACAGTTAATAAGCAACAGACCAGGGCAAGAACCCAAGTGTGTCTAGTTTCAGAGCCGACCTGGTTCCCCTTTAGCCTGGGAGTCAGCAGACTTGGGATCTGGTCTTCCTTCTTGGCCATGAGACTTTGGGAAAATTATTTGCTCATTTAACAAACTTTCTTAAGGGCCCACTGGCAGTGTGGAAGGTGGTAGGGAAGCTGTAAGATAGATTCTGTCTGTCCTGAATGTATGTCCAGCCAGGTAGCAGCCAGAACGGTGGAGCCCAAGTATAGGGACCTGGGAAGGGCCCTGGGGTCAGTGGCTTGGACTGACCTGAAAGTATTTCCCATCTTTGCTTTGTAGTAAGAGTCACCCATGATCCAGAATTCACAGGCAGCCCTAGGTATTTCTTAGACTTGGGCCAGTCTGAGAAAAAGTAACCCGAAGCTACTTAATAGCGTAATGTAGCTTGGGCCTCAGATGACCCACCTATAAAATGGGTACAGAGCAGGGAGAGAGGGTGGAAGTGAAGAAGGCTGGATGTGAGATAGAGGGTGGTTGTGCTCAGGGAAATGAGATAACTGCTGCTCACCTCCAGCCAGTTAAAGATGAGAATGGCCTGTGGGGCCATCTTCCTATTTTTCTAGAGAAGGAAACAATTCAGCTTGTCTTGAGAAATTTCCCCGTTACTTTTTTTTTTTTTTAATTTGTTAACGTTTATTTATTATTGAGAGACAGAGAGCGTGAACAGGGGAGGGGCAGAGACAGGGGGAGACACAGAATCCAAAGCAGGCTCCAGGCTCTGAGCTGTCAGCACAGAGCCCAATGCGGGGCTCGAACTCACAAGCTGTGAGACCATGACCTGAGCCGAAGTTGGACACTCAACCTACTGAGCCACCCAGGTGCCCCTGGAAATTTCCCCATTTCTGTAACACATGTGGGTCAAACTAAGCACGCTCCTGAGTCTGCTGCAGCCTGTGACCTGCCAGTTTGGGACCCTGGTACCAACTATGAGGTCCTAGAAAAGAAAGGGCATTCTTGCTTCATCTTGGCAGCTGCACTGCCCAGCCTGGGACCTGGCCTAGCTCAGCGAAGGAAGCAGGTCATGGCCCTCTGTGAGATGCCCCCAAGTTCTGTGATTTTTGGGTTTACCCCTACAGCAGCCACAAAGAGAGACAAGTGTGGATGGGGCGGGTGGACTTTGGTTTCTGAATCCCGAGTATTTGGGTGGTGGGCAAGACTCCATGTGCCCCACTGTCCCTCAGGTCCCAGGGAACCACCCGTTGGTAGGTTTTATGGGTCTCCTGCTTTTCTTCCACGATTGATCTGTCCCTTGTCGCTTGGCCTGAATAGTCTCCATTATTGCCTTCATGTTGTTGGTGACTCTGGCCTGGAAGCAAGAGACAGATGCCAGCCTCCACAGCCCAGTCACCAGCTTGGGACACCTGCTCTCTCATGCTTCCTGGGGTGCAGCCAAGGAGATGCCATCGGGAGAGTGGGGATGGATGGGGCCTATGAATACTGTTATTCCTCCTTGGTTCTTCCTGAGGGGAGTATGAAAGTCATGGAGTAGATTTGAGGAAGGCTGGGGGAGGAAGTGCCTAATCCATTTGAGGCTGCCTGACCCACCTGTGAGGCCCTGGCTTGGGGACAAGAGGAGAGTTGGTAGAAGCTTCTAAAACCCCTTGAAATTCCCTGCCGCTCCACTTGAAACAGAACCTCTCTTCTGTTTCCCTCTTTTGCTCACATGGCAGGGCAGCAGGTGTACATCAGGTGTGTCTGCATTGCCACCTGATAGGACGGAAGGGAGACTCCAGGGCTGATAAATGCAGATATACGTGGGCATCACTGTTTGCAAAGCCCTGGAGATGGATGAGACTACCATGAATGTCAGTGGCAGTTGCTTTCATGGACTGAGCTCTTGCTCACCAGATTCCCTGCAAGGGAGGCAATGATCTCCCTCATTTAACGTGAGCAGGTGGAGGCCAGGAGAGGGGTGGTCAAGGGTCCGACATCACATGGTGAGTTGGCCATGGGACAGTTTCCAGCCGAGGTCCCGGGAGTTGGGCTTTCTGTAGGGTGCTGGGTGGGTGTGTGAAGAACATAGGAACAAGACCCAGGAATCTTTGCCCCATCCAGGCTTCACCCCACTGTGTGCATTTACCTGACCCTGGCGGTCCTAGGTCCCAGTCTTAGGAAGTGATGCTTAAATAACATTGATGGTGGTAACAGGAATAATAATAGCGTAGTGCTGCTCGACAAAGATACAAAAATGGACAGCTGAGAAAATCAGCTGGTACCCAGCTGAGGTCGAGAGGCTGAAGTAGATGTGGAAACTGAGGCTTTAAAGGCAGCAGCTGTACTTGTCCTGCACAGAGGTGTGAAGGTGGTGGGGAAGATGTCCACAAGGGCCGGAGATGTGGGGAGCTCACAGCAGAACCGGGTTTCAGAGAGCCTTCGTTCCCATGCTCTTGGCTGTCGGTTTTCTCTGCCCACCTCGGGGACCGCCAGCTCATCCCACCCTCTGCCCAGCAAGGGAGGACCAGCACCCCGAGTGTCCTACAGATGGCAGCAGTGGCCTCCCAGCTCTCCTCCCAGGTGGCACCTTTGCTTCTGGCAGCCGTGGCCACCGGTGGCTGCCTGTGACTCAGGGCTGGCGTGTTTTGGGTGCATGGTAGGGGAGGTCTCTGTACTTTTCCTCCGAGCAAACAAATTATGCATATAGGTCGGAGAAGAGGGGTCAGAGAAGAGGAGATGTGGGCACCTGGACTTGGGAATCTCAGAGCTTGGGCTGCCCTTTCTGTCCTCTTTCCCCTCTGCTGATCCCGTCTTTCACTGGGAGTCTGTCTACCTCTATCTGTCCTTGTCTCACCTCTGTCTCTCTTGTTTCTCTCTGCGTGTCTCTTTTTGCCTTCCCAGAATGTTTGCAGGCCCCGTCTCCTGGGGTCTGCACGCCTGGTGCTAAGCCTGTGATAGAGAGATGGTGCATCGCGGTTAAGAACGGAGGTGCTAGCTCTTGCCAGCTGTGACTTCATTCAGCAAGTGACTTGCCTTCTCTTAGCCTTGGTTTCAGCATCTGTAAATGGGAGTGGAATACTTCCTGTCCCCTAGCCTCGCACTGTTACAGTAGGCTAGAGGTGCATGTGGGTCTGTTGAGCACCTGAAACGTGTGTTAGTTACTTGGGGAGGGAATTGTGGGGTTTGATTGGTCTGGCCTTCAAGGACCAAGTGAGGCTGACTCCCTGGGTTCCAAACCTTATAGGTGACTTCACTTCTCTGTGCCTCAGTCTTCTTTTCTGTAAGTTGGGGGTGAATGTAGTATATATCTCTTAAGGATTTTGTGAGCATTAAGTGAGATAAGTTCTGTAAAGGCTTTAGCCCAATGTCTGGCACAGGGGCAGCCTTCAGTTTTATCCCCAGGATTACTAGGCCAGGCTTGCTTGGAGCTCAGGGGGACGAAAAAGCCGTGTCCCAGGCCATTAAAAGGGCTGCGTTCGGCAGGAGAAAGACTTGTCAGCAGCTGCAGGACAGAGCAGAAGCAGAATTGATGTGGGGGCACAGGTGTCGTGTGGCTAAGATGACCACCTGGAAACGGGACTTGGGGGATTTTAGTTGCAGGAGGTGGCCTCAGGCAGGAAGTGTCTGGGTTCTGCAGTTTTTGCAAGGTGTCATTCCTGCATTGTGGCCCCAAGCAATCCTTTGTGACTCCCCCCGAGATGAGTGGTCACTGGGATGCTGAGGAAGAGGCTCAGGAGCTATGAGCAGCCTTGAATGAGGGGTGTCCCGCTCTCTGGAAGGGGCACAGGGCCTGCCTCTTTTGGCTGCTGCGGCCAGGTCCGCAACAACACGGCGAAGCCTTTGTCAAGGCCCTCAAGCTGCCAGCCACCCGTCTTGAGCCGACCAGGAGTTACTACCTGCAGAAGTCCATCGGGGCTGTGTATGTGAGTCCTCTCAGCCAGCCAGGAACCTTGCCTTCCGCATCAGGCAGCCCGAGCATCCCCGATTCTAGCCCTGGGTGCTCCCCTGGGCCTCCTGTGATCTTCTGCATGCTTCCATAGGGTGACCCTCCCCAGTGGTCCAGGAGCCAGTGGCTGACGCTCTCTGTGCCCTCCTCACCCCAGGTTGGATCCACGCAGTCTACACTCCTGTAGACTCTCTGGTATTTGGTGGAAACATCCTGCACAGCTTTAACGTGCCCATGCAGCTGCGGATCTACGAGATTGAGGACAGAACACGGGTAAGGCGGCTTCCTTCTCTCCTCGTGGGATTGCCCAGCTCCTGAGCTCTGCCTGGCGCTTGGGGTGTGTGGGACAAGTCGTTCCACAGTCCTCCGTGGTTCCCCCTTCCCTGCTGCTCCCTGCCTCAAGTGGGGGCCTTGGTCCTTGCTGGGGACTGTCTGCAAGAGCCCCACCCAGAGCCCCTGGAGTTTCTGTTCACCTCCAGGCCAGTGGCAGCCAAAACCCCCTTGTCAAAGAGGAAGTATCTGTTGAGAAAGCACCGTGAGATACCGGGAACGTTGCTTCTTCTTCTCACGTGTAGAGAGGGATGCAAGGGCGTTGGGAGGGATTTTATGGTTGTTCCTGCTGTGGTTTGGAGGGGGGCTGGGACCTTGGAAAGGTCAGCTCTTGACCTTGTGTCTCCTCTACCCATGGACCCCAAATGTGATGTAGTGCCCCAAGGAAGCCAGTATCTGTGGGTCCCCCGGGTATTGTCTCTAAGCTCTGCCTCTGTTTGCTTACAGAGTTGGCGGGGGGGGGGGGGGGGGGTTCATTTTCTTCTTGAGAGTAACGGTTTCTCAGACATAGGGAATCCCCGCCCCCCACCCCCCAGGACCAGGGGCTGAGGCTTAAACACCTGACATGTGCCCTCTGTTCTGCTCAATGAGTTTCCTCTGGAAAGCACTGGCTGCTTGCATGCACCCTCTCTCCCATTGTGGAACTCGGCCAAGAGTCCCAAGGCATCTGAGACAGGTCTGAGGTTGGGCAACTGGGACCAAGAGGACCCATTCCTTCTTCTTTCCTCTTATAGTTGTTCAAATATTCATTTCTTTTCTCTGTTGAGATTCATTCCACGTACCATAAAACTCTCAGTTATGGTGCACAATTCAGTGGCATTTAGCATATTCACCATGTTGTGCGGCTACCACCTCTAATTCAAGGACATTTTCATCACCCCAGAAAGAAAACCGCTACTCATTAGCAGTCACCTTCCATCATCTCCCCCGTCCGGCCTGTGGCAACCAACAGTCTGCTTTCTGTCTCTACAGATGTGCCTGTTTTGGACGTTTCATAGACATGGAATCCTATATCGTGTCCTTGTGTGATTGGCTCCTTTCACTTTGCATGATGTTTTAGGGTTCATCCACGTCGAAGCAGATGTCGGTGCTATGTTCCTTTTTTATGGCTGACTCATATTCCGTTGTATGGCTTGACCACACCATGTCTTCTTGGGCTTTGCCTCAGAGGTGACTTTTTTGCCCCAGAGAGGTAATGTCATGTCTGGACACTAAAGAAGCATCAACTTGAGGCAGATGCTCTGAGCCTGGGGGTCCCTGCCTTTCTTGGTCTTGTTTTTAGGCCCTGGTCTGCAAGGAATTATGTAAGTGAGCCGAAATCTTAGCTATTATGTGTGTATTTGGCCTCTCTAACAGTCCCGACATTGAGGGACCTTGTCCAGGGCTTTCCTGGGAGTAGCATTGAGCTCTATGCAGTGGTCAGGTGTGCCTCATCTCCAGATTGGCGGGTTTGCTGCTGGGAGGCCTGGGTCTGCAGAATTTGGGTCTCGTTTTGTGGATTGTCACGCCTCTTTTCTCTGTCGTCTGCCCACCATCCCTTTCCCGGTCTGGTGGATGCTGCCCCGTGGCATTCTGGAAAAAGGCACCATTTGGGTGTGAGTGGTGATCTCGTAGTCTGGGTCAAGTGCTGTCTGGGGCTTTGGCCAACTGTTCTTTGGCCAGCCCTGAAGAATGGGCCAGTTTGTGTGTTAGCTGACTAGGGAGGCGTGGGATAGAAAAGGAGAAATCTAGAAGTGAGGCCCGCGACTTTCCAGCCAATTCCTGAAAGCCAGAGTCAGGCCGGGATTTCTAAAGGCTTTGGCAACTTGCTTGGCAGCTGTCCTCTCCCCCAGGGAATCCGAATTGCACATCTCAGTGGATTTGGGCCCCATCATTCCATTAGGAGCCCAGCTCTTCTCCCCTGCTGGGTGGGAGGCTAGAGGGAGGGTAATAGTGTGGAACCCCCAGCGTCACGCCAAGTTCCTGTAGAATATCATGCCCACATTGAGATGAGTATGGCGGGGTCTCCTCCCCCAAGGCCCACTGTCCCTGTCATCTGAGTGGGCACCCCATCTGGTTTCCCTGAAGCAGGTTGATGGGCGGGGGGCTGGCGGGCAGTCTGGGCTGGAAGCAGCGGCAGGCTGTTTAATCTGCTTTGATTTCTGGTCTTTGGAGAGGGCTTGGCTACAAGGCCCAATTGTTTATGTCTTAGGAGCCAAAGCAGACAAAAGATGCTGGGGAGAGAGCACGGGAATCCAGATAAAATGCCAGGGCTCCTTGTCAGCTCGCTACAGCTTAATTCTTTACATCCCTGTGAGCTTTCTTAAGAAGGTTATGGTCATTTAAAAATAGTTTTTCAAGAGCCCCTAAAAGAGGGCTTTGCTTGGAAACCAAAGGCAGGGGGTGGGACAGGAAACTGTCAATCTTTAAGCCCCATGGTGTGGATTTGTCTAAGAAAAAGAATTTGCCTTTGTGGCCCAACGTGGGGAAACCCCCTCCCATCCAGACCAGGGGAACCCCAAGGTTCTCCTATGTCTAGGAAGCCATGTCTCGCTCGCTAGGATTTTAATTTGGGGAGAGGGGTTCATAGGCGGCTTGACCCTGCTGCCCATGAGGCCTTACCCTGCAAGGACCTGGTGGTCTGCATGTGTAGAAACCCACATGCATGCCCCCCCCACTCCCGTGTGGATTAAATCCTCTTGTTCTAAAGATGCAAGGAGTCAAAGAACTACGAAGAACGGGTGTGTTGCATGTTTATTATTTGAAGATAACGTCTCAACAACTATCACTACGTATTTTTAACTCCAGTTAGGTTCATAAGGGACAGGGATGGTCCAGTTGGTCATTCATTAAACTGCCGTCTCTCTTATGTTTATCTTTTTTTTCCCCCCTAATGGCTCTAGTGAAAGCAGCTTTCTCAGGAAAGGTAACACCACACACTCCATTCCCTCTCAGCCAGTGAATCTATTTGGAAATTGCAAATAATTTTCCCTTCCTCTCCTCTTTCCTCTACCATTGGATTTTTTTTTTTCCATTGACTTTTTTTTTTTTCCAGGAGAAAAACAAATTTTAAGACACTTCCACCCACCCTCATATTTTAGTTTTTCAAGTCCCTTGAAACCCGGGAGTTCTAGATGCACCGAAACACCTTTGGTTCTGATCTCCTGAGGTCACTCAGCTCTAAGAGGAAGGGCTAAGGCCGAGTGCTACTCGCATGGGCCTTTGGGAACTCAAAGCTACCCCTTGAGATCCGCTGATAGATTGATTACCCCCCAGGCTAGGAGCGCTGCATGCTTTCTGACTGCCTTGCCTTTCGGTGAACAACTCAATTTGGTGAGGCTCGGAATTTGTCAACAAGTAATGTTGAGCAATCGTGTGTTTAATGTTCCCAGGCATGTGGCTGAAACCTTTTGAAGGCGAAGGGTGGAAGGCGACAACCCGTTTGTAAGTCAATTCTTTGCAAATTTTGTTTCCTGCGGTGCTCTCTTGGAAAAAAAAAATAAAAATAAAATGAAAAAATTTGAATTCCTTCATCAGCATTTATTTGTTTTCACCCAGCCGGTTTCCCTTGGGTTCAGCAACAATGAGGGGAGACTTCTCTTCCTCTCCTGAAATACAGCCAAAAAATAGATTTTTTTTTTCCTGATCTAGAAAGATTCTCAGGTGCCATGGTGCCCTTCAATGCAGAGCGGCTCGGCTCGGACGGTTTCCCAAAATTTGAAAGGTCAATTGCAACTTCAGAGTTTTACCGATCAAACCTGAAGTCGGGAGATGTGGGTGGGGGTCTGAGAAGAGGTGAGCCTGCCTGTCCTCAGCCTGCTCCGTAGGTACTGGCAGTTGGTTTCAAAGTCTCTTGGTCCTCCCTCTGGAGCAGGGGTGGGGTTGAGGCTCCCAGACCCTTCTTTACAGGAGGAGGTCAGGGTCTGTCTCAGTCTGAAGTGCCCCTCTCCTTTTTAAACCCCGAAGGGCACTGATCCAGTGACAGTGAAAAAGGATTAATACTATCCCAGCATTAAAACCAGGGTTCTTGGGAAAGTAGCTGGAGCCAAGGAAACCGCTAGATGATGTTCCCAACTCCATGCATCCCCTGGAGGAGCTCAAAAGCATGCGGCGGCCAGGATCTCATTCCAACATACCATCCACCAGAGGTGGGGAGGTCAAATGGACCCACTAAGCAGATGGGAGAAGTGAGACCCCCAACATGGGAAAAGGGCCTCGCTGTTGAACACTGAGTCAGCGGGGCCTGGGGTGGCCGGGGGACTGAGCTGGGACTCTCAGGGCAGAGCTGAGGCCTTTTGCAGGTGGGCACTGTGAGAGAGGCAGCAAAATGGTATTTTAGGGCAAACGGAGGAGCTAAGTGTGCTTGTCTTTGCCTTCATCTCACATGTAGAACGTTGCCTGTACACTATTGCAGAAAAAGGTGGGAGCGTGTTCTTGCTTAACATCCAACTCCCTGAGTTTCTGGAAGATAGGAGAGGTGAAGAGGGGTCTGACAGTCCCTTGAGGCAGACACACTGTTGGTGAGAGGGCAAGAGAGCAGGCTGGGAGTGAGCCTGGACATACAGGATCTACGTGTAGCCTTGGAAGAGAGGGCTCAGACCCCTGGGGTGGGGGCGGGAGGGAGCCAGGGACCACCTTCTCACCACCCTCATTCCTCACTAACCCTCTCAGGATGAAGTTTCCAGAAGGTTCATCTGTGCAAGGCCATCAGTGGTATTGCTTCCTTCCCATCTTCCTCTGCCATCTCGTCCATACAGACCCATCAGAATCCTCCTGGAGCCCAGGCCTTTTCATAATTCTGATACACAAAGCTGTCTGCACCTACACTTCCTCCCCTATAAGAAACTGCCAAAAGGGAATCTCCATCTGGTCTCCTGCACCAGACCCTGGTGTTAGAGTGGTCCCAGGTCACCGTGGGGACTTGGGTCTAGGGAGTCGTTCTGGAATATGGGCTGGGCAGTGCCAGGTGGTTGTCGGGGAGGAGCAGGAGGTGGGCCTCTCTGAGGCCCCGCCCCTGGCGGTAGGAGAGGCCACACCCCCTCCCTCCTCATTGGTCCGCCTCGTGTTGCCTCCTTCCCAGAGTGCAGGAGATGCTTGATAGCCCGTCTGCAAATGGGTAAGGTTTGGGGGTCGATTTCTGCCTTTCAAGGGGCAGGGAGGGATAGCAGAGTCTGTGTAAGAATTTTTTGAGAACAAGGAGGAGCCTGTGTTTGTTGTAGCTGGAATCAGGATCACATCCGCAGGTACCCGCACCCTCCGTCAGTAGGTCAGGGGACAACTCTTGTTTCTCTGCATCTCACAGAAGCACAAAGCGGACCCCATCCGCCTTTCCCTGGCGGCATGCAGCTCAGGGAGCTTTGAAATGATGCTGTCACATAGGCCTCTTTCTCCCCTCTTCCTCCTCATTTGTGCATGCTACTGGTATCTTGCCCCTTCCAGCGCCTCTCTCCTGCCTTCCGGCCCGCCTCCCCCATTTTTCCCCTCACACCATTTGTGCTCTTGCTTAAGATGGTGAAAATAACTCCCACCTGCAGAAACCCCCTCCTCCCAGTTTCCTCCCTGTTTCTCCTTTGCCCTCCAGAAACTGACTTCTACTCCTGGGTCTTTGCTTTCAGGTGCAGCCCAAATTCCGTTACCCCTTCTACTATGAGATGTGCTGGTATGTCTTGGAGAGATACGTGTACTGTGTGACCCAGCGGTCCTACCTCACTCAGGAATACCAGAGAGAATCCATGCTTATTGGTGAGTGAAATGCGGACTGGCTGCCTCCACTGCTCAGCTGGGCAGGAAGAATTTTTTCAGTGTGGCCCCTGAGAGTCCCTGGGTTTCTGGAATTCTTTTGAACCAAAGTGTCGGATAGATTCCTAGAGACCCCTTAGGAAGGGGAAGCCATCCTTGTTGACCTTCCATTTGGAATACAGGGTCCAAGAAAATGAAATTGTGACCCTCCCCCCCCCCCCAAAGAGTCCCACTGGTAGCCTCCAGGTCTTGCTGGTGACCGTTTAGGTGTGAGGAGAATCCAGTCCAGGCATGGTTGCTGAGACAGGACCCCCACGGAGCAAATAATCCTGGTTGTTTTATTTCTCCGTGGCCACCAGCTGATCCCCCTATCCTCACCGCTCTGCTGCACCTAGGGGTTGGTTTTTGTCTATATGGGAGCAGGCCCGCGAGGTGCAGCCAGTCCTCAAAATCTGAGGCCAGCTTTGAGCCAGCGGGAGGGGTGACCAGGGCTGGAGACACAAGCTTGCCAGAGCAGTGGGTGGTTCTGACAGAGGCTGGGAGAGAGCGTTTATAGCCACAGCTGCGGAGCCCTGCCTTACTTCCTTTATTTAAAGGGACATCACCCCCCAAATGGCTCAGTCCTTGAATCTTGACTCATAGGTGCCCGCCTGAAGTTGCCTCTAGCTGTGACAGTGAGCCCCCAGGAGCAATCTGGAGGAACACCCATCTTCCCTCTGTCCCTGCCTCTGAGCTGTTACTGCTGAGGGGTTTCCTGGATGCAAAGTCTGCTGAGCCTCATTCATGGTTTCTGTCTCATCACAGGATAGAAAAATACGATCGGTCTGTCTCCTTTAGGGTTTGCACTGTTTCTTTCTCTTGCAATCGCCAGGATTTTTAGATTCCCTATTTTTTTTTTTTTTTTCTCACTGCAAAAAGCCTTCTTCCCTCCTTCCCTTGACTTTCATCCTCGGTGACTTTTGGGGGTTTCACGCTGGGCATATGATGGGGAACAAATGTTTCTGCTGGGGTCTTTATCGGGAAGTGCTTCTTTACCTCCTAGAGGTTCAGTTTTGTCTGGGGAGTCTGTTGTGAGTCTCAAACATGTCAGATGATGTAATATTCAGGTGTGGAAAAGTCTGAGACCCCACAGCCTGCTCTTTGGAAGCTCCCAGCTTGGTAGGAATTAGGAAATGATTCTGAAATAATGAGATAACCCCTGTGGTTGTAATAGCTCCACGTTCCTGTGGGGACCGGACGCTTGATTTTGTGGCAGTCCTCAGGACCAGCAAACAGGGGGTCACATCTCTCCTTTGTGGATTTAGGGCCGTAGGAGAACATTTGCAGGCATGAGACAAAATCTTGAGGCGGCATTTGGGTCATTGGTGCCTGATTTTTTCTTAAAATTTCTTGTCTTCGTTCCTCATTGTCTCAGCACTCCTCCCACAAAAGAAAAGGGGAGATGTTAGGCAGTTGCCTCATTTATCAAATGCTGGTTGTGCACCAGGACCCATGCTTAGTGATGCCTTACTGAATCCTCACCATAAGTGTTCAGAGGAAGCATTTTGTGCCATATATATATATATATATTTAAGTTTATTTATTTATTTTGAGATAGAGAAAGCGTGAGTTGGGGAGAGGCAGAGAGAGAGAGAGGGAGACCGAGAGGATCTGAAGTGGGCTTTACACTATCAGTGCAGAGCCTGAGGCAAGGCTGGAACTCACGAGCTGTGAGATCATGACCTGAGCCGGTCAGATGCTTAACTGACTGAGCCACCCAGGTACCGCGTGTGCCTTACGTTTTTAAAAACATGTAGTTCACATATCCTACAAGTTAATGTGTACAACTCAGTGGTTTTTAGTATATTCCCAGAGCTGTGCAATCATCACCAGTCAATTTTGGGGTTAGTTTCTTTACCCCAGAAAGAAACCTGTACCCTTGAGTTATCTCCTTATCTCCCCCTACCCCAGCCTAGGCAGTCACTAATCTACTTTCTGTCTCCATAGATTTCCCCCTGTTCTGGATATTTCATATGAATCATTATATGTATTTTTTTGGTCTCATTTTTATATGTTGAAAAATAAAATGCCAGGTGTATTCAGAGAGGTAAAGCAACCTGAATGGGAACACACAGCTAGGAAGAAACAGAGAGCTGGGATTTGAACCAACGTCTGACTGACCCCTACCTTTCTAGAGGCTGAGGGAGGCATAGACCATTAGAACTGTCAAAAGAAGCGGGGCACCTGGGTGGCTCGGTCAGTTAAGCGTCCGACTTCGGCTCAGGTCACGATCTCACAGCTTGTGAATTCGAGCCCCGTGTCGGGCTCTGTGCTGACAGCTCAGAGCCTGGAGCCTGCTTCTGATTCTGTGTCTCCCTCTCTTTCTACTCCTGCTCTGCTCATGCTCTGTCTCTCTCTGTCTCAAAAATAAACATAAAAAAAAAAAAAATTAAAAAAAAAAAAAAAAAAGAAGCCCGGTCTCCTGAGTAAAGGGGAGGCATAGTGAGTGGAGGCTCCAGGGACTTCCAGCAGGGAGTTTGGGCCATTCATCTCAGTCTTCTGCTGACCCTCCTGCTCCCTGTAGATGCCCCAAGAAAACCCAGCATAGACGGCTTCTCATCTGATTCCTGGCTGGAGATGGAGGAGGAGTCCTGTGAGCAGCAGCCTCAGGAGGAGGAGAAGGAGGAGGAGGAGGAAGAGGAGGAGGAGGAGGGTGCAGATAAGGTGCCCAAACTTCCGGCTGATGGTCCTGCCTCGCCCACCAGCACCCCTTCAGAGGACCAGGAGGCCCCCGGGAAGAAGCCCAAAGCACCTGCCATGCGGTTCCTCCAAAGGACTTTGTCTAACGAGTCGGAGGAGAGTGTGAAGTCCACGACGGTGCCCACAGACTACCCCAAGACGCCCACTGGCTCTCCAGCCACGGGGGTCTCTGCCAAGTGGACCCACCTCACCGAGTTTGAGCTGAAGGGCCTGAAAGCGCTGGTGGAGAAACTGGAATCTCTCCCAGAGAACAAGAAGTGTGTCCCCGAGGGCATCGAGGACCCCCAGGCACTCCTGGAGGGTGTGAAGGTGGGCAGGGGGTCACATCTGGACCTGGGCGGCTGAGAAGGGCCTGGCAGTTCCCAGGGGCAGCTCAGCACAGGGTGGCTTGGTGCAGACTGTCCTGGGGGTATGTCTATGCATGGAAAGGGGCTTCTGGTCCAAGCAAGCCCTTGTAGGGCCCCTGAGCTGAGGCCACCATTGAGCTATATAGGGGGAGCTGCCTCTGTGGTTGGCAAGGACTTATTCTCAGCACTTACTGAAAATCTGGCAGGCTTTGCTGGCATTAGACGTCATGGGTGTGCCCACAGTGCTGTTGTTAGGTTTGGGGACAGACCCCTCCATCCTGTTCAGCAAGACTCTGGGCTGGCTTCTCCCGGAGCATGCGTCTGTTTCATATGACCAGTTGTACCTCCTGGTGGTCCTCTAGGTGGCTTGCTGAGGTAGCCACCTGGGGTTCAGAGGTCTTTAAGCAGAGCCTAATTATTGAGCAAATATTCATTAAGCACCATCTGGGCTAACCACTGGGGAAACAGAAAGCAGGAAGGCATTGGTAGCTTACCTATTAGCAGGAAAGTAGAGAGGAGAAAAAGTCAGGACATAGGGAATTAAGTCGCCTGTGGCATGCTGTGTGCTCCCAGGGCATAGAAGTGGGGTGAAGGACACTCATCAGCACACCAGGTGCCAGGGCTCTGAGACAGTTACGCAGAGGGCATTTGGCTTGGGCCTTAGAGGTTGCATAGGAGTTCTCTGGAAGGGGAAGGCTGTTACAGGCACAGTGCACACAGGCGGTGTGTGTATTTCCTAAGACATACCCTGAGAGGCCTTGCCCTGTAGTAATCATCATCATGCCATTTGTGGAAAACTGGCTACCTGTCAGGTGCCAGTGCCAGGCAAGCTACCTCAACTATCTGCACTTACCAGATACGGAAGTAGGTTCAGAGAGGGTAAAGGATGTGCCTGAGGTGACAGAGCAGGTAAATGAGGGGAGCTGGGATGAGGACCTGGGAGTGGCTTAAGAGCTCTCGAGTGTATACCACTATGCAGAACCACCTCTTTTTTCAACATCGGTCAGGCTTTTTGCTGTGAGGCCTCAGAGGCATTTAGGCTTCCTCGTCCAGTGTCTGATTCCCCAGTGAGTCCAGCTGCCTGCTGCTGGGGTTGAAAACAATTTAAGTCTCTTTTTTGATGGCTGGAGACGATACCCAGGTCTTGTAAACTAGTTCATGCATTCACTGATTCATTTAGGAAACAGGTGTCAGGGCCTGCAATACAGAAATATTAAGAAGGTCCTGTCCTCAAGATGCTCAGTGATCTGGGGCTGAACTCTTATTGGAGTGAGACCCCAGGGCAGCCTGACGGGCACCACCAGCAAAGGGTTTCAAAATCATTAATCCAGATATATTTCACTTCATATAGAAGATGTGTTCCTCCAGGTGCCATGAAATGAAAGTCTTATAAACTGGGGGAAATTGCCTGGTAAAAGAACTCTGTGGTGACCATCCCTATAAAGCAAATCTTTACTTGCTTTGGGTCTTTTTTATTGACTCTTGACTTTTTTATAGGTTGCTGACCTCACCTGAGGGTTTTATATAAATTTGCTTAGACACACAAAATTTTGCATGCCAGGTCAGGGGACTCCTAACCTGTTGGATTCCTGAGCCTGTTCCTGGACCCTGGGTTAAGAATCCTTAATCTCTCGGTATGGAGTTTTATCTATTGGGTTTCCCAAAGAAACTTTAGCATTCTTTCATGAGGCTCCTTTTTTTCTTCTGAGGTCCTTTAAAGTAAAAAAAAAAACAAACAAGGAATTTTCATCAGTCATAAGACCATTAATAGTATTGGGGCCCCTACATATTGTGAGTTAAAAACACATTCATCTTATAAGGAAATGTTGTTCTGTGGTTGTGGAAAGCTCTTTTTTTACTTTAGATTTTTTTTATTTTTGAGAGAGAAACAGAGCATGAGCGGAGGAGGGGCAGAGAGAGAGAGGGAGACACAGAATCCAAAGCAAGCTCCAGGTTCTAAACTGTCAGCACAGAGCCCAATGTGGGGCTCGAACCCACAAACTGGGAGATCATGACCTGAGCCGAAGTTGGACACTTAACCGACTGAGCCATCCAGGCACCCCTCCGTTTTTTACTTTAAATGCATCTTTGTGTCTCTGATCTGTTTGTGTAGTGTTCCTGGTTCCTCGGTTGGTCAGATTTCTTTCTCGGGGTGGGACTTGGCCCTCCTGTCTCTCACCTGTACCCACCTGATGGGCATCTGAGACTGGATTCAGCCTAGGCTGGTCGATGGTGTGGAGGAGGCCTGGGGGAGGGGTTTAGGTAAATTTTAAGGAGCCCAGCCTCCTCCCTCCTATCCCCACCATGGGGTTCAGTGGCAGGTTGTGGTAATGTGTGATAATGCATCTCAATTGCGATGTGCTCTTATAGGTGTTTTCCATATATAAACTCATTTAAACCTCCCAACAACCCTCAGTAGTATTTTCACTAGCCTCATTTTGCAGATGAGAAAATTGAGGTACTGATAGGTTAAGTGATTTGCCCAAGACCACAATGGGGGATTCCTTGTGTTTACCCCCTACACCATACTGCTTTGTAGAGAAATTCTCTCCCCTCTCAGAGGTCATTCTGCATTTAGGGAGAAGGTGGTAAGGGGACTGCTTGGGCTTTCTTTAAAGAAGCAATGGGTCAGGCCCTGGAACAGGTTATAAATCAGCAGTCCCTGGCCAAATCCAGCCTCTTGGCATTATGTTTGGCCTGCACAGTATGAAATATATTTTTGTAATTACTTGCCAACATTAAAATATCAGAAGAGTCATAAAAAAATATCCTAGCTCTCCTGGCCTGTGTTCCGGACTGGCTACCCTTAGTAGGAAGTGAGTAGCAGCACCCCACTCCCCACCACTCCCTACTGACTCCCTGAGTGTGTATTTATTATTAGGCTCTCACATCTTTTTTTCATATAATCTAGTCACTTAGCTCACTTATTGAACTTGCCTCTCTCTCTCTCTCTCTCTCTCTTTTTTTTTTTTTTTTACTAAAACAGCCAAAGAGATGATTGATTGTATACATGTTCCAAATGAAAACAGAATTAGTCCCGAAAGTCACAGGTCCAGGGCAAAGGACCAAAAGGGAGTGTTTTTTGGTCTGAACAAGCTATGTCTCTCAAAGGTGGTCATTGTGATCAGATGGTACTGGATGTTTTGGATCCACTGAATCAAGTTCTAGAAAGTAACTGTGCAGTTCAGGAACTCGTACCCGTGTCCCTGGCCTCTGGCTTTCCTTATTTCTGCTCCTGTGGCTTCCGTGGGTGCATAAGCTAGTGGTTTACTTGGACCTGTGTCCTATCTTTCTTCTTTTTCTCTTTAGCCTGTGCTTTTGCCTTTTCCTCCACTTGGCTCTCATGGCGCGGAGGTTTCCAGGAAGATGGCAACTGAGGCCGAGAGGGCTTGAATTGCCTATCTTTGGAGATATTTATGTTCTTGAGCCTTGTCTGGGGAGGCCTTTTGCAGCTTGAAGAGCTCGTAAATTGGGTAGACAGGTCTCCTTAGAGCCTCAGGAAAACTGGAGCAGCTGCTGGTGTCTAAGTGCTGTGTGGCCGGGAGTCTGTACAGGGAAGTGGGCCAAACATCTCTTCCAGAACAGGGGAGTTCTTGGCTGTCCAGCCAGGCCATCAGCCCCTCACGGTCCCTGGAGACCCAGAAAAGATGTGGCATCCAAGAGTGACCTTCAGAGCGAGAGTGTTGTTACGGACACTGGCTGCACACACTTCGGTGCCTTTGTTCTCTGTCCTCAGATATTGAGCTTTCGTTTGTGCTGGCTGAGAAATAAAACACCGGTCAGGAATGTGGGTCCCGTGCCTATGGGCATCCCTACCATTGAGTGATTCGTGTCTCTGGCCAATGGTGGTTCCCCCTTGGTGACTGACCAGTTATGATCTTTGGCTGTGTTGCAAAAAGACAACATTTTTCCTTCTGTCCTTTTCTCCGGGGCCTCAGAGATTGCTGCTGATGGTGGTTCATGGTAACCAGAGGCCCCTGGGATTGGAGATGGTCCCAAAACAACTCGGTCTCCAGATGGCTAGGTTTTGGCTTTTATCAAAAACCCATTTTTGGGGGGCGCCTGGGTGGCTCAGTCGATTAAACATCTGACTTTGGCCCAGGTCATGATCTCACAGTTTGTGAGTTCAAGCCCCACTTTGGGCTCTGGGCTGACAGCTCGGAGCCTAGAGCCTGCTTCAGATTCTGTCTCCCTCTCTCTCTGCCCCTCCCCTGCTTGCACTCTGTCTCTCTCTCTCAAAAATAAATAAACATTTAGAAAATTAAAAAAAAAAAACATTTTTTTCATTAAAAAATTAAAAAAATTTTTTTTAATTTTAATGTTTATTTATTTTTGAGAGAGAGCAAGAGGGAGCATACATGCACAAACGGGGAGGGGCAGAGAGAGGGATACAGAGGATCTGAAGGAGGCTCCACGCTAACAGCAGAGTCCGAGGTGGAGCTCAAACCCACGAACCGTGAGATCATGACCTGAGCTGAAGTCAGATGCTTAACAAACTGAGCCACCCAGGCGCCCCCCACCCCCGCCAATTTTTTATTTAAATTCTAGTTCGTTAACATACAGTGCAGTATTGGGAAAACTGATTTTTTTTCTTTCATTTGTAATGTATTTATTAAATTTTTTTTTTTTAATTGTTGAGAGACAGACACAGAGTGTGAGCAGGGGAGGGGAAGAGAGAGGGGAAGACACAGAATCTGAAGCAGGCTCCAGGCTCTGAGCTGTCAGCACAGAGCCCGACGCAGGGCTCGAACTCACAAACCACCAGATCATGACCTGAGCCAAAGTTACCCAGGCACCCCTGTAATGTGTTTTTTTTAATTGTGGTAAAATACACATGACACTATTTTGTCTTAAAATGTTTTCTTTTTTGGGGTGTCTCAGTGGCTCAGTCAGTTGAGCATCCGACTTTGGCTCAGGTCATGATCTTGAGGGTTGTGGTTTCGAACTCCGTGTCAGATTCTGTGCTGACAGCTTGGAACCTGGAGCCTGCTTTGGATTCTGTGTCTCCTTCTCTCCCTGCCCCTCCCCCACTTGCACTCTGTCTCTCTCTCAAAAATAAATAAACATTAAATTTTTTTTCTTTTTTACTTACTAGATCACTACTTTAGAATCTTCCAAAATGTTCAAGAATTGGGGCGCCTGGGTGGCTCAGTCGGTTGAGCATCCCACTCTTGATTTTGACTTAGGTCGTGATCCCAGGGTCATGGGATCGAGCCCTATGTCAGGCTCTGTGCTGAATGTGGAGCCTGCTTGAGATTCTTTCTCTCTCTCTCTCTCTCTCTCTCTCTCCCCGTTGCCCCTTTCTCCTGCTCCTGTTCTCTCTCCAAAAAAAAAAGAATAATGGAATACTAAAAAAATCTTCAAGAATTTACCATCTTAACCATTTTATTTTATTAAAATACTTATTTTAATTTTTTTTTTTAATTTTTTTTTTAACGTTTATTTATTTTTGAGACAGAGAGAGACAGAGCATGAATGGGGAAGGGTCAGAGAGAGGGAGACACAGAATCCGAAACAGGCTCCAGGCTCCGAGCTGTCGGCACAGAGCCCGACGCGGGGCTTGAACTCACGGACCGTGAGATCATGACCTGAGCGGAAGTCGGCCGCTCAACCGACTGAGCCACCCAGGCGCCCCATACTTATTTTAATTTTTAAATTTATTTCATTATTATTATTATTTTAATATTTATTTATTTATTTATTTATTTATTTATTTATTTATTTATTTTTTGAGAGAGGGAGAGAGAGAGAGAGACAGAGTGTGAACTGGGGAGGAGCAAAGAGAGAGGGAGACACAGAATCTGAAGTAGTCTCCAGGTTGGAGCGCCTGGGTAGCTCAGTTGGTTGGGCGTCCAGCTTCGGCTCCGGTCATAATCTCTTGGTTCGTGGGTTCCAGCCCCGTGTCCGGCTCTGTGCTGACGGCTCAGAGCCTGGAGCCTGCTTCAGATTGTGTCTCCCTTACTCTTTCCCCCTCCTCCACTCAGGCCCTCTCTCTCTCTCTCTCTCTCTCTCTCAAAAATAAATAAACATTAAAAGAAACTAAAAACAAAAAATGAAGTAGGCTCCAGGCTCTGAGCTGTCAGCACAGAGCCCGACACAGCACAGAGCCGACGCGGGGCTCAAATTCATGAAACGTGAGATCATGACCTGAGCCGAAGTCGGATGCTTAGCTGATTGAGCCACCCAGGCGCCCCAATATTGTTTTAATTTTTTTATTTTTAAGTAATCTCTACACCCAATGTGGGGCTCAAACTCACGGCCCCCAGATCGAGTCACATGCTCCACTGACTGAACCAGCCAGGCACCCAATCTTAACCATTTTCAAGTGTATAGTTTAGTGACTTTAAGTACATTCACGATGTTGTGCAACCACCACCTGTGTGTAGTTCAGAACATTTTTAACATCCCAGACAGAATCCTGTCCCCACTAGCAGTCAATCCCCATTTCCCCCCTCCCCTTGTCTGCTTTCTGTCTTTATGGGTTTACCTATTCTGGATATTTCTTTTCTGTAAAAGTTTCAAGTGTTCCATGATCAATGTAAGAAAAATTAAACATTATAGGCTAGAGGCTAGAAAAAATGTCCTCCTCCTCAGCTTTCCCAATTGGAGGTAACCCCCTGTTACTCATCTGCTAAATATATTTCTGGGGCTTTCCCGTCGTCCCCATGTTTACATCATTTTTAAAAAGTTTGATTGCAAGTTGCAAAAGCAACTTGTTTTTGTCCCTTAAAGAAGCTTTTTGTGTGTTTATCTTCCTGTAAGTCTAGCTTATACTCTTTTGGGGGGCAGAACTTTCGAAAGTTGAGTTTGTCTTTGCTGTGACCTTGTGGTTTCAGTAGTTCCCAGTGAGCTCATTTGTACCTTGAAAACTTGCCTTGAGAGGGTCTGGATTTAGATGCAAACCAAAACGACCACCCTAACTTCATTTATATTGTGAAAAGAAAGATTCAAGCGTCTTGTAAAAATCGAACTGAGAAAGCCATTTCCTTTCCCTGTGTTTGTGAAATCCTTGGGGTTTGGCACTGAGATACCTTTAGCAACTTTCTTCTTTCAGAGCACTTCTGCTGGAGGAGTGTAGGATATTGGCCTGTACTTAATGGGGAGAATAGGAAATCAGGACACGAGACCCTTGAGTTCTATTTCCGTTTGTTCTTTGCTGCTTGCTGTGTGGTCAAGTCATTCCACCCATCTGTTCACCTGCATGTAAAACAAGAGTTTGGGACGAGCTGTGCTTTGTCTTGGTGGGGACCAGATTCTGTAGGTCCTTGGCTGTTCTGAAGGGCTTCATCAGTTGAAACCTGAGTGTCTTCACTGTAAAACGGGGCTAACAACAGGGACCTATGTCCCTGAAGTATTTTGAGTGACAATGAGGTAAGGAATGCCTAGCACTCCTAGTTAAACCTGTGGAGAATAATTAGATATTCATAGGTGACAGTCCAAGGAGAGCCAGCCTGGCCTTGGCTAGCTCCCCACCCTTCCCCAGCTCTGTCCCATCTCTTAGCTTCACCCACATCCATCTTCCAGGTTAATGATTGCCATCTGGGTGAGTTTCCTAGGGCCTGCCATAATAAAGAACCACAGACTGTCTTAAGACAACAGAAACTTATTCTCTCACAGTTCTGGAGGCTGGAAGTCTGAAATCAAAGCCATGCTTTTGCTCTGAAGACTCGAGGGGAGGAAGGAACCTTCCTTGTCTTTTCCAGTTTCTTGTGATTGCCAGCAATCTTTGGCATTCCTTGGCTTGTCCCTAGATCACTTCAATCTCTGCCTCCGTCTTCGCATGGTTGTTTGTCTTTTCCATGTGTCTTCTTCTCTTCTGAGGACATCAGTCATTGGATTAGGTCCCACCCTCATCCACTATGACCTCATCTTAACATGATTACATCTACAAAGACCCCATAACTTAGTAAGGTCACATTCTGAGGTTTTGCACATGAATTTTGAGGGCCACGCTATTCAACCCACTGCATCATCTTTTTTCTCTTCCATCTTGGATTTCCAACAGTAAGACGGGAGTTGCCCTGGATGCTGTTCCTTCTAGAAGAATCTGTACTTTCAACTAGAACTCAGGGAGAGAGAGATCTGGTTCCTGTCGGGAGGAAAGGGAGGCATGGTGCTGTTTTGGGGGCAGGTCTACTCAAATTGACTGTAAATGACTTGAAAATTACCAGTGCATTGCAACGTTGTGAGGGTTTGGGTCTAAGTGGGTGGTGACCAGTGAGGTTGGAAATGGGAGGATCTTTGTCAATTACCCCATTGCAAGGTTATTCTGCAGCTGTTTTTGTTAAAGTAATACCAGACTCCCCTGGCTGCCAGACTGTCAACTTGGATGACAAAGGCCAGCTCACCACAGACAACCACCTTTCTTATTGCTTGGAATTGTGGGGTTGCATGGAATTACGGGGCTGGAAGAGCCAGAGAGGGGCCATTGTTTTCGGGTGTTTTTTATGTATATATATATTTTTTTCAACGTAAAAGAAAAAAATCAATTCTATTGTTCTTTCATTGAAACCCAAATATCATAGGAAAGAAAATGATTGTAAATTAAGAGTACATTATCCAAACATGTATTATCTTTTAAGACCAAAGTTTCTGGAGTCAGGCTGAATCCCATGTGCCATCCATTAACCAGCTGAATGCTCTTGGGGAACGTGATAAAATTCAGTGAGGCAACATGCATAAAGCTTTACTTAGCACAGGGCCTTTAAGTGCTCAGTAACCTGGAGCTGTTTTATTATCATTACTATTATTATTATTATTATTATTATTATTATTATTATTATTATTTCAGACACCGTGGAATGAAAACAGGCCCATTTAGGGATGAGTGTGAGAGTTTGTGAAACCCATGACCGTGGAACGTTTATACAGCTTTTCTCTCAGGGGGTCATCAGTCCTCGCCTCGGAACACACCTGCTTGTTTAAGCCCCTCCCCCGCCTTGGTGTTGTGCAAAATAGTAAGGTGTAGAGCCCAGACCTCTGGAACTATTGGCTTTTTAATTTATTACCACCACCACCACCACCACACCTGCTTCAGAAGAGCCAAAAAGCAGGAAGCCAGTGGGAGGTCTGCAGCCCGGCTCCCTCCCACCCCGGAGGATGGCCCAGAGCATAGAGAAGATACCGCACAGATTGAGTGGGGCTGGGGGGCTGGCCTCCAGTAGTTGCTCAGGCTCTCCTGTCGGGGGCTGGATGTAATATTGAGCCGTGTGTTTTGTATTTTTGTTGGGCAGGGAGGGGATAGAGGGTTGACACAAAGGTGAGTGAGACAGGCCTAACCATCTACTATGACGACAAACCACGCATACTCCGAGTTCTGTGCCTGCACCACCTCAGGGGAACGGAGGAGGACCGCAAAGGGCCAGAGATCTGAGTTCCAGACATCTGGGCAAACCCTAGACCTGAAAAATGGGTAGATTGTCCATGTCAGCTGGAGCTTCTTTTTAGCCTAAAATTAACTTGTGGGCGTTATTCTCTCTCCTAGTTCGGCAGCTCAGTCAGCTTTTAGACTGCCCTTCCAACTAAATAAACTTTTACATTTCCCTGTGCTTAAAACTTGTGAAGTAGTGGAATTCTGCAGACAGAGGACAGGGACAGTGTATTCCAGCAGGAAATGTGACATAAGCCACAAGAGATCGGCCAAAAGTGGTTGAACATTTACTGTGTACCTGGTACCTTCCATGCATTGTGATCCTTGCCACGACCTGGCGAGGTGGAGACTATTATCATCCCATTTCTTAGATGGAGAAACTGAGACTCAGAGAGATGTAGCGACTTGCCCAAATCATGCAGCTGAGAGGCTTTTAGCCACAGTATGCTACGGCAAGTTTGTGCTAGTTGCCTGTCACTGCCATAACAAATTAATTACAAACTTGGTGACTTTTTTAAATGTTTGTTTATTTGTTTGTTTTTTAGAGAAAGAGAGAGAGCATGAATAGGGGCAGGGCAGAGAGAGGGAGACAGACAATCCTAACCAGGCTCTGCGCCGTCAGCACAGAGCTCAGTGTGGGGCTCGAACTCCCGAACCGTGAGATCATGACCTGAGCCAAAATCAAGAGTCGGACGTCTAACCGATTGAGCCACCCAGGAGCCCCGAACTTGGTGGCTTAGGACAACAGAAATTTCTTCTCTCACGGTCTGGTCTGCATCCTGAGAAGGCTCTAGGGGGGCATTCTTTGCTCTTCCAGCTTCTAGTTGTTCCTGATGTTGCTTGGCTTGTGGCTGCATCCCTGCAGTCCCTGCCTCTGTCTTCCCACAGCCTTCTTCCTTGTGTCTCTGTTCACATCCCCCTCTTCTTTCTCTTATGAAGACACCAGTCATAGGATTTAGGGTGCACCTTAAATCTAGGGTTATTTCATCTGGATAGCCTTAACCAATTACATGTGCAAAGAACCTGTTTCCAAGTAAGGTCACATTCACAGGTACCAGGGATTAGGATTTGAACATACCTATCTGGGAGATATGGTGCACCCCAGTACAGATGGGTTTTTACAGGCGGGCACATGGTGGTTGGGCTGGGGCAGAGGCAGAGAACTTGAGAGGCCCAAGGTGCATTGAAACCCAGTTCCTGTGGCAAGCAGAGGACCCCTTATTCTGCTAGGTTCCTCAGAGCAGCATCGGAGCTGCTCCAGGCCTTGTGACCTTGCTACCTTCCTTTTTACCCATTGATTCTTTCCTGATGCCTGCCTCTGCTTTATTATCATTATTATTAACACCCCACCCTAGGGAATGGTGGGGCCTGAATCTATTGTTAACCAATTAAACTCTCTGAGAGAGTTAGAGTAACAGGGAACAGAGGCCCAGCACATCCGTTGTCTGTGGTCATCTTGTTGGGTCAAAAGCAGGGCAGTTTCCAGCAGAAACAGCCTCTAGTGTCCTGAATCTCTCTCTGTCTCTCTCTCTTTTTTTCTCAAATTTTTAAATGTTTATTTTTGAGAGACAGAGAGAGACAGAGTATGAGCAGGAGAGGGGCAGAGAGAGAGAGAGACACAGAATCCAAAGTAGGCTCCAGGCTCTGAGCTGTCAGCACAGAGCCGGATGCGGGGCTCGAACCCATGGACATGGAGATCATAACCTGAGCTGAAGTTGGACGCTCAACTGACTGAGCCACCCAGGAGCCTCAATCTTTCTCTTATTTATTTATTTATGTATTTACTTACTTATTTATAGCATGCACAGATGCACAAGTGAGGGGAGAGAGAGAGAGAGGGAGAGAGAGTGTCCCAAGCAGGCTCCACGCTTAGCACAGAGCCTGATGCAGGGCTCAATCCCACAACCCTGGGATCATGACTTGAGCCAAAATCAAGAGTTGGATGCTCAACTGACTGAGCTACCCAGGCAACCCCCAATCTTTCTCTTTTAGAAAGTCTGCCCGAGGCTTTCTAATTGGGAATGTTTATAGGATGTAACCCAAAGGCCCCTGGGCTGGTATTACCTAGTCTCTGCTTCCTAGAGCCCCAAGGAGTGTATAAATTCTGCAGAGCCCAGGGAAGCCAGTGACAGGAGTTTCTTCAGCACAATTTATTTCTCAGAGAATCTCCAATTAGAATAATCTCCTTTTTCTGTAGCCTGTCACATACTAATGAAAATACTTCTCTGAGGGACAGGACCCCAAGCTCCCCCTGGTGGCCAGTGAGGTCCACGGAGGAACTGCTTCCTGCAGTGAGTGTGTGTGAGGTGTCCCACTCTAGGGTACTTGGGGAGGTCTCTATTAATTTTTAATTATTATTTATTGTTACTAACGTATTTTTAGTTATTAATAATACTTACACCTCCAGTAATAGCTTTTTGTAACCAGACAGTCCTCTAAAGCGGCCTCACCTTGCTTGTGAGTGATGGACTCCAGCTTGATACTGAAATGATAGGAAATCTTGAGACAGTTCAGAAAGAAACTCCAAGAAAACCAAGGTGAATGGACTTTATTCTCAATCTTACACAGAGTAGCATTTGTATGCTGGTGGCCCTGGGGCTAAACTGGCCCACAGATCTTGTTGGGCTCACAATTGTTTTTGTTTTATTATTATTATTTTTAAATTTTTAATCAGTTGTCAGCATTTAAGTGATTTCAGATAAACCTATGGATCTTTGATTTCTTCTGGAAAATCAAAGATCTGGTGGGGCTTTCATGTCCACAAGAGGTTAGTAGGTTGGAACTGAGTAGCATTTGCCCTCTTTAAACTGGGCCTGTGCCTTCTAGTTTGCATAGACCACACCACTGTCTAGTGCTCTCATTTGTTGATATCTTGCATTTTATCTGCTTGGTTCTTGGAGGCATTTGAGTTTGTCATCCCAGCCTGGAGTTTGCGATTAGGGTAAGGGGGCAGGAAGTCCTGTGGAAGTAATGGGCCCCCTGCTGCAACCATATGGTAAGATAGGCATATATATATATATATATATATATATATATATATATATACACACACACACACACACATACATATAGGATTCCAATATATATTGGAATATATAATATATATCCACACATATATTGAAAGGTTTTGCCTAAACACAGAGCATCTTACTTGACAATCTTTTTTTTTTTTTACTTTTTTTTGGGGGGGGGGAAATATTCTTAAAAAACCCCACAGAACTCTGATGTATGGTGTAGCAGGTTGTGAAATTCCTAGGATTATTATTTTTCTTTAAGTTTATTTCTTTATTTTGAGGGAGAGAGTATGCATGTGTAAGGGAGAGGCAGAGGGAGAGAATCCCAGGAAGGCTTACTTGTTGTCAGTGCGGAGCCCAGTGTGGAGCCTGACCCCACAAACCATGAGATCATGACCTGAGCCGAAATCAAGAGTCAGAGGCTCAACTGACTCAGCCACCCAGGAGCCCCTCATAGGATTATTAAGAACCATGAAATGTCAGTGAAACTTTGTGCTTATGCGGACCCATATTGGGCCTCGTGCCTCTTCTTTGACTGGGGCAAAGTTTGAAAAATGCTTTGTAGAGGGGTTAGTGGCTGAATGAGTTCTTGGTCTTAACTTATAAGGAATAGGCAAGGATAACTCACTTCTGTATTTGTTAATCGAATGGTAAATATGAGCCCAGATTGTCTCCTAGGCATCACATTTTTCAATAATGAGGTATAGGTCAGCTGTAGAGGTTGCTGGAATGGTCTCCGGAGTCTTTATCACCACTATTAATGCCTGGGCTTGTAGTTAGATGGGCCTGGTCAGTGTCAGGTTCTATCACCTCCCAACTGTGTGACCTTGGGCAAGTCACTTGACTTCTCTGAACTTAAGTTTCTGCTTTTGTGAAATGGGCAAGATCGGCCCTATCCCCCAGAGAAGATTAGTCTGGGGCAAGCACTTAACAAATGCTCCTAGAAATGGTAGCAAAATCACATCTAGCTTCATGGCATAAAATCAACGTTAGATATCACTGTTCTAAGCTGTGGCTTCCTCAAGGTCACCCAGTCCGATGTTGTAGAACTTGAACACAGATCTTCTGACTCTAGAACCAGTGTTGTTGCAGGCATAATAGCAACAGCTTAACTAGCAAAATATTAGGTCCCCTATGTGTACTTTCTAGAACCTCCGAATCCATTCCTTAGGGAGGGACTGCTTTGTCCCATTCTCTCCTCCCCTTTTAAAAAAATTGTGGGGCACCTGGGTGGCTCAGTCAGTTAAGTGCCCAACTTCGGCTCAGGTCATAGTCTCACGCTTTATGGGTTCAAGCCCCACATTCAACAGCATGGAGCCTGCTTTGAATCCTCCATCACCCGCTCTCTCTCTCTTAAAAATGAATAGACGGGGCGCCTGGGTGGCTTGGTCGGTTAAGCGTCCGACTTCGGCTCAGGTCATGATCTCACGGTCCGTGAGTTCGAGCCCCGCGTCGGGCTCTGTGCTGACAGCTCAGAGCCTGGAGCCTGTTTCAGATTCTGTGTCTCCCTCTCTCTCTGCTCCTCCCCTGTTCATGCTCTGTCTCTCTCTGTCTCAAAAATAAATAAATGTTAAAAAAAAAAATTAAAAAAAAATGAATAGACACTTAGAAAAAAATAATTAAGACATTTTTAGAAATAAATCAATAATTTTGGTAGGGGCGCCTGGCTGGCTCAGTTGGAAGAGCGGGCAACTCTTGATCTTAAGGTTGTGAGTTCGAGCTCCATGTTGGGTGTAGAGATTAGTTAAATAAAAATAAGACATTGCAAAAAGTTTTAAATTGTGGTAAATTATACATAACATAAAATATACCATTTTAATCATTTTTCAAAGTGTCCAGTTCAGTGGCATTAAGTCCATTCGCACTGCTGTAGAGCCGTCACGACTATGCATTAAGCAACACCCTGCTTCTCCCTCCCTCAGCCCCTGGCAACCACCGCTCTATTTTATGCTTGTATGAATTTGACTACTTTAGGCACCTCATGGAAGTAGAATTATGCACTATTTGGCTTTTTGTGTCTGGCTTATTTCACTCAGCAGAATATTGTGGCATGTGTCGCAATTTCCTTCCTTTTTTTCAGGCTGAATAATATTCCATGGTGTGGATAGACCACATATCATTTATTCATCCATCCCTTGATGGACACTTGGGTTGTTTCCAAGTGTCCTTTGGCTGTTACGAGTAATGCTGCTAGGATCGTGGCCCCCCTCTTTTGTTTAAGGATAGGTTGAGTAATACCATGGTTAGAGCACAGGTTGTAGAGTGGAGGGTCTCCACCTCTTACTGGTTGAGTGGTCTTGGACCGTTCCTTCACCCCCTACGCCCTGGTATTCTCATCTGCAAATGATGATGGTCCGTCTCCCAGTGCGGTCAAGCAGTTGGATGACCGAGTGGATATGGCATGTTTATTACAGTGCCCAACACAGAGCAAACACTCAATACATCTTATTCTCCTACATCCATTCAGCAAAACATGTGGTGCCTGCCTCCTGATGTTTCCATTTTACCCCTCACCTAGCCAGTCCCACCTACCCCGAGCAGTGGGTCAAGGCAGAGAAGGGGCAGCGGGAATGACCCACTAGGGCCCATGTAGTAAAGGGTACAGTGTCTGCAGTCTATTTAATTAAAAACCAAAACTGATCAAAAATTGGTCTGCTTTTTATCATCATTGGGAACTGGCGATTCTAAACAACGTCACTGATGAAATGCTCCTCCCCCCAGGCACGGATCGTTCCCACTGCCCCCAACCTTCCATAGCCTCTTTCATGCCCCTTGTGAGGTCCACATGTGTGTTGAATAATGCTGTGTTCTTGGTTCCCTTCTGTTCTATTTCTTTTTTCTGTTTAACGTTTATTGATTTTTGAAACGGAGAGAGAGACGGAGCACAAGCGGGGAGGGGCAGAGAGACACCCACACAGAATCCGAAGCAAGCTCCAGGCTTTGAGCTGTCAGCACAGAGCCCAACGCGGAGCTTGAATCCACAAACTGCGAGATCATGACCTAAGCCGAAGCCAGATGCTTAACTGACCGAGCCACTCAGGCGCCCCTTCTTCTTCTTTTTTTAAAATTTTTTAATGTTTATTTATTTTTGAGAGAGAAAGAGAGACAGAGCCAGAGTGCAGGAGGGGCAGAGGGAGAGGGAGACACAGAACCCGAAGGAGGCTCCAGGTTCTGAAGAGTCAGCACAGAGTCCAACGCGGGGCTTGAACTCACAGACCAAGATATCATGACCTGAGCCAAAGTCAGATGCTTAACTGACTGAGCCATGCAGGCGCCCTGTATTTTTTTTTTTTTTAAGATTTTATTTTTAAGTAATCCCTACACCCAGCATGGTGCTCGAACTTACAACCCCAAGATCAAGAGTTTCACGCTCTGCTGGCAGCCAGCCAGGTGTCCCTGTTGTATTTCTTTTTAAATACTCTGCATACATGTTAGAAAGCTTGGCAGCCTAATTATCCTGTTTTCCTTTACGGTAGCTGTTACTACTGTCTGGCATTTTAAAGATTGCTTTTTATGATAGGACTTTATGTTTCAGAATGGCGTCAGATTGACAGAAAAACTCAGCAGGTAGTATAGAGAGTTTCCGTTTACTAGACACCCCCCCCCCCACCCACCATCCCATCCAGTTTCCTCTGTTATTAACATGGTACGTCTGCAGAGTACATTGGTTACAATTAAAACCAGTATCTGTACGTTATTACTAGCTAAAGTCTATAGTTGATTCACATTTCCTCAATTTTTACCAAATGTCCTTTATTTCAGAATCCCACCCAGGATACCTCTATCTCCTCTCAGCTGTGACGGTTTCTCAGATTTTGGGGGGCTTTTTTTTGTTGACCTTGACAGATGTGAGGAGTGCTGGTCAGGGATTGAGTAGAAAGTCCCTCTTTGGGGACTTGTAGCTTCATTTATTTATTTTTTAAGTTATTTACTGGAGGGTTACTGTAAGTCATTGTGCAAGGCTAGGGATATAACAGTGAAACAGAACATTTATAAACAGCATTTATAGGGACGCCTGGGTGGCTCAGTCGGTTAAGTGTTTGACTTCGGCTCAGGTCATGATCTCACAGTTCGTGGGTTTGAGCCCTGCATCAGGCTCTGTGCTGACAGCTCAGAGCCTGGAGCCTGCTTTGGATTCTGTGTCTCCCTCGCTCTCTGCCCCTCCCCCACCCGCACTCTGTCTCTGTCTCTCAAAAAAATGAATAAACATTAAAAAATTTAAAAAAACCCAGCATTTATAAGTCAGTGACATTGACTCTGGGCTTGGAGAAGGCTGCAGGGGCTGAGAATTGAACCCAGGCAGCCCCGAGTCTGACCCTTGATCACTGTCCTGTTTGCCACCTCCCATGGGCAGAGGAGGTGGATTTGGGATGTTAGGTAAGTTTTGAAAAATCTGGCAACCAAAGGAACACGAGGAAAACTAAGACAGTAGACGGGATAAATTACAAGTGAGTTGGATTCATTTCCAGTGGGTAGATGAGGAAAGTGAGTTAAAATACTCTTTCCCTACATTTCTCTTTTGAGCTCTTCTGTTCTTCTTAAGTTCTCCTGTGCAACTTTCTCTGCTTTTAAATGTCCTTGCAGGAATGCTTTTGTACAGCACAAAAATTAATGGTCAAGGTCGGAAGAGGCCAGTGACAGATCTGTGTCTGTCCCTAAAGGCTAATGGTGCATTGCGGATGCAACTAAAAAACCCATGTGTGGAGTGGTCTTGGGGCGGGAAGTCTGGAGCCAGAAAGTGAGTTCAGGGGCTCTGCCCTCCTGGTCTGGGGCAGCGTCCGAGGCCTTTGAATCTTTCTGAGCCTTGATTGCTGTGCCTATAAGTCAGGGATAATTCAGTGGAGTAGCATCTTGCACCTGGATGAGGTTCTCAAATCAGTCACCACCTAAGGCCGAAATCTGGTAGAGTCAGAATTACCTTTGAAAAGCCTTCAGATGACATACAAAGATGTGAACACAGTGTGCCATGTGGGAGACCCTTGCCCAGCCTGGATGTATGTCTATCACAGCCCACTTTTCTGCTGGCATTTGCGGCCATATGACTCCATCCTTGGTCAAACCAGATTAAGTATCTACCAGTGTTTATGAAGCCCATGTTGTAATGAACAGTGACATGTCTCTACACACGGGGAATAGAATACGCATGACTTACTGGCTGAGTCAGGTCTCACAGGTGTCAAGACCTCGTGGTTAGTGTTGTTTTTTTGTTTCTCTGCATCCACAGTTGAGTTTTTGTACATTGGAGTATTTTAGTGCACTGCCCAGCCCACTCCCGGGGTACTTGGTAAGGATTGAATGAGGTTGTGTGTGAGTCCCTGGTGCTGGAGATAAATATTTGGCACATTATAAATATGATCAGTGAGTGATACTTTCATAGAAGTCATAGGGAGGTGAGTGATTTACTCTTTAAACATTTTTTGGAAAGGAGGATGTTGTGTGTCTTGTGGTCTCTGACGGACCCTGGTGACTTGGTTTCTACTGAGTGTGTGGGTGGTGGGTGACTGCAGAGGCCTATCAGTCTTTCACTGGGTTAGGTCCAGTCTTAGCCCCCTTCAGAGACCTTCCCTCTACTCTGGGCTAATATGGCTCCTTTGTTTGGCCACAGAATGTCCTGAAGGAGCATGCAGACGACGACCCCAGTCTGGCCGTCACTGGGGTCCCTGTAGTCACTTGGCCAAAGAAGACTCCAAAGGTAAGACGCAGATTGCCCGCAGCTGAGGGACCATTTCCGCTGCCTTTCACATCTCCTGTAAGATGAGTGTGGGCAACTTTTCAGTGGGGACTCCCGGCCTAGGGCACCCCAGTTAAGATGAATGTTTTTGGTTATTTGTCTATTGCAAATTTTTGTTTTTTGAAAGGAATCATTTTCCCTAGCTGTGGAAACTGCAGGCAATGGTGGCCACCTGGTGGCCACTCAGAAAACCGTGGGGAAATGATGGCTCACTTATCCCCTTCTTTAGGTGACTTCTTTCCCTTTTTCCTTCCCTCCCTCCCTCCCTCCCTCCCTCCCTCCCTCTCTCCCTTCCTTCCTTCCTTCCTTCCTTCCTTCCTTCCTTCCTTCCTTCCTTCCTTCCTTCCTCCCTCCCTCCCTCCCTCCCTCCCTTCCTTCCTTCCTTCTTTTTTTCCTCCAGTTGCTTCAAGGACTCTTTCCTCTCTTTTGAAAGTAACTTTTTTTCTCTTTGTAAACCTGATTGATGCTCACCATGAAAAAGTCTATTCAAATAGGAAAGGACCAAGACCCTAGGGAGTATGACAGTAATGTCACTGAGGGCTTACCAGGAGCAGGTTGCTTTGCCTCATCCCCTGCATCCCTTATCTTCTTTAGATTCCCAGCAGCCCTGTGGGGCAGACACTTGTGACTCTCATTTTACAGATGAGGAGACTGAGGTTTAGAAAGGTAAGGTCACTTGTGAGGGCACCTGGCAGAGCCGAGGGCAAGGTGATCGGTCTGACAGCAGAGACTAGACTGTTAACCAGTGTCTACCTCAAAGTCCATTCTCCAGAGAAAACCAGTAACATTTTGGTGTGTCTTGTTCCAAAGTCTGTGCTGGGGTAGGACACGTATGTATCAGCCCATCTGCCGATACTCAGCTCACCACTTTCTTGAGCAGGTTATAGATGCTCCCTGGGCCCTTACTTTCCTCATCTGTAAAAAAGGGTTATACCAGCACCTACTCAAATGGTTGTTGTGACGACTAGATGAGATAATGCATTATTGAATTTGTTTCTGGTTAACTATTAAAAAAAAAAAAGAATGATGTATGCAAAGTTCTTAGGACAAGGAGTGACCAGTGGTTACGGCTCTTTAAATGTTAGTTGTGACTTCAGCAGCCTCTTTGTTGATGTGTATTTTGCCAATTTCTGGGTTTTTTTTTTTTTTTTTTTTTTGCTCTTATAAGAAACATTTAGAGGAATATTCTAGATCTGTGTTGTCCAAAATGGTAGCTGCTAGCTGTATGGCTTTTGAACACTTGAAATATGACAAGCTCAAATTGAGATGCGTCAGAAGTATAAAATACACAACAGATTTCAAAGACTTAGTGCAAAAAAGAACACTGTAAAATTACTCATTAATTTGTTTTTTATATTGATTGCATGTTGAAATTAGGATTGCCAGATTTTAGAAAGGATCCCCACTTAAATTTGAATTTCAGGTAAACAACAAATCAAACTTTAAGTGTAAATATAGCCCACATATCACATATACTTACACTAAAAAAGATTATTCGTTGTTCATCTGAAATTTAACTGGGTGTACTGTATTTTTATTTGTTCAATCTGGCAACTCTAGTTGAAATGATAATATTTTGAATATATGGATTATTAATGTTAATTTCACCTTTTTCTTTTTGCCTCTTTAAATGTGGTTACGAAAAGTATATAAAAGTATATGTGTGGCTGACTTTACATTTCTATTGGACAGTGATGTTCTTAGGTCATTCTTTCCACTTTTGTTTGATTATCTCCTTAGGGTATATTCCTACATGTAGAATTGCTGGGGAAGATGGCCCCTATTACTTGTGGGTATTGAATTCTAATTCTCTTTGAAGCTTAGTAGGAATTTAAGTGGCAGTAGAAATGAAAAAGGATTCACTTTCATAGCTTCTGCCATTAGTTTCCCGATCCATGGAAGTGAGTGGGGTTTTTTTTTTTTCAACGTTTTTTATTTATTTTTGGGACAGAGAGAGACAGAGCATGAACGGGGGAGGGGCAGAGAGAGAGGGAGACACAGAATCGGAAACAGGCTCCAGGCTCCGAGCCATCAGCCCAGAGCCTGACGCGGGGCTCGAACTCACGGACCGCGAGATCGTGACCTGGCTGAAGTCGGACGCTTAACCGACTGCGCCACCCAGGCGCCCCTAGGGTTTTAATGTTCACTTTCCCCTACATGGGCAAGAAACACAACCACCATTGCTCAGACCGCAAACTGTACCTGCAAACATAGCGCCTTGCAACAACCTCGCCGGGCCCCACGGCTGCTCTGAACTTGAAGAGGAAATGGTGGCTTTGCCTCACTGCCTGCTCCCCTCCCGGCTAAGGAATTGCTTTGGGGGAGGGATTAGGGTTTACAGAACATGGGCTTTGAAAAAACAAACTTGCCACGACCCATTGTAATCTCAGAATTAATGGAGGGGTCCAAAGGAACTTCTCTGGGGGAAAGCACTTCAGGATTACTGATGTGTCCTGTCCTTTGTGCCTCAGACCCTCAGTTTACTCCTGAGAGGCTTATAGGCATTAAAAAAAAAAAAAAAAAAAAAAAAAAAAAAAATCAACCCTCTGCCCTTTTCCTCCAAAGGGCTTGAAACAGGAAGCAGGCTTCTGGGGGGAGTAGCCCTTATCTAAGATTTTTGTGGAGGATTGGTGTATAAGCACGGGTCTATACACAAGGTCACGTGGCTAATATCAAATCTGGGGGTGGGGGAGAGACTGAAGCCCTTCGGCTGGTTAGACAGTGAAGAGAGAACATTCGAGATTTAACAATACTAAACCAAACAATACTTTGGGGGTACCAGTCTTTTTTTTTTTTTAAACACCTTATAATGAAACAGATACACCTTGCTTACCGTACAGTTCTCCCGCTAAAAGTGTACAACTCACTTTTTAGTATAATTGGGATATTCAGAGAGTTGGACAGCTATCTCCACAGTCTAATTTTAGAACATTTTCATGCCCTCTGAAAGAAAGTCCATCAGCAACCAGTCCCCAACCCCTAAATCTTCCCCTCCCGCAGCCCCTGACAACCACTAATCTGCTTTCTGTCTCTATGCATTTGCCCGTTCTGGACATGTAAATGGAATTATCCAATACTTGACCTTTTGTGACTAGCTTTTTCACTTAGTATAATATTTTTAAGCTTCACCCACATAGTGGCGTCTGTCAGTATTTCATTCCTTTTTATGGCTGAATAATATTCCATTGTGTTTGTAGACCATACTTCGTTCATCCCTTGTCCAGTTGCTGGACCTTTGGGCTGTCCCTATCTTTTCGCTGTTGTGAATAATGATGCCCTAAACATTCGTGCACAAGTTTTTGTGTGGATACATGTTTTCATATCTCTTGGGTAGATGCCTAGGAGTGAAGTTGACTGGTCACATGGTAACTCTGTGTTTAACTTTTTGAAGAATGGCTAGACTGTTTTCCAGAGTGGCTACACCCTTTTACACTCCCACTGGCAATGTATGAGAGTTTCAATTTAACCCACATCTTCACCAACACTTATGATCCGTCTTTTATATTTAAAAAAATTTTTTTTAATGTTTATTTTTGAGAGAGAGAGAGACAGACTGCGAGCGGGGAGAGGGGCAGAGAGAGAGAGACACACAGAATCAAGCAGGCTCCAGGCTCCGAGCTGTCTCCACAGAGCCCGACACAGAACTCAAACCCACGAACCTCGAGATCATGACCTGAGCGGAAGTTGGACGCTCAACAGACTGAGCCACCCAGGCGCCCTTATCCATCTTTTTGATTAGAGCCATATTAGTACTGTCTCTTTCGTTTTCATTTAGCTTATGGTTTCTACAACTCATCTGAGGTTTATTGTGTGAGTTTGCAAGGGCTGCAGAAACTGTGTGCGTGGCTTAGAGGACAGGCGTTCATTTTCTCACAGTTCTGGAGGCCAGAAGTCAGTTGGTAGGACGCATTTCTTCTGGGGACTCTCTCCTGGGCTTGTCGATAGCTGTTGTCTCTCTGCGTTATCACGTGGTCTGCCCTCTGTGTGTGCCTGTGTCCTAATCTCTTCTTATAAGGACGTCAGTCTTGCTGAATTGGGACCCACCCGAATGACCCCATTTTAACTTAGTTACTTCCTGAAAGACTTTATCTCCAGGTAGTCACATTCTGAGGCACTGGGGTTAGGGCTTCAACATAAGAATATGGGGGGCCGGGGGGACACAATTCAACCTGTAGCATTTATCATACATTATTTCAGAGCCACAAAAAAAGATGTAAGTAATATAATAATGAACTCCATGGCCCCCACTCAGCTCTAGAAATAAATTATTGCCAGTACAGCCCCAACCCCCTGTAGTTTCCTACACAATGTATGGACCAATCTTTAGAGGTCTTTTTTACATCTTGTTTAATCCTTACAACGAGGCTGGGAAGTGTGGATAGCGTTATCTCTGTGCGTGCAGTTGAAACCGGGGTCTCAGAGAGGGATGCCGGTATGCCTTGGGCCACACAGCTTGTGAATGGAGAGGCGTTAGTGCCCAGATCTGAGGAACTCGTGCAGTGTGGTGGAGAAGCGGGGGCGGGGATGCCCGCTGCCCTGTGTATGCATTTCCTGGCTGGTGGGGTTAAAAAGTTCACAGGAAAAGGAGAAGTAACTGAACGACTGACTGCCTGGGCCGCCCGGGGTCTGTCCGTTCCCAGGTTTGCAGTCCGCTTGCTCCCAATTTGATGCAGGTTGGGTTGAAAGATCAAGGGTGTTCGTTGAGGCTGTCAGGATGCGAGGTAGGGAGCGGTATTGGGTCTGGGTCAGGTTACTTAACAAGTAATTAATGCTAAATGATGATTAGCAAGAAATGCTTTGATCTCCCACCTTGTCTCCTGGAGAACAAAGTCCTTTTCTGGAACTGATTAGGTGCTGTGAGGTCATTTCTGATGTCGTGTCTTTCAAATCAAAGATGCTACTGAATCACCATCCGTCACCATTCCCCCGATTGGCTGTTCCCACCAGTGGTGATGGATTTGTTTTGATCCGTCTACACTCTGGCTGCTCTCTTTTATGACCAGGTGGCAGGATTTTGGGGGCCTGTCTGTGACCTTGGAACCGAGCCAGGAGAACTGAGCTTCTTTGAGGCTTGACCTCTGACCTCAGTCTTATTAGCAAGTTGACCTTCGGCTCACCAGCCAGACACTTCTACCCAGCTAGCTTGCCGGTGCTTTCACACGGAGGGAAACTGAGGAAGGAGGGAAGACTGAGCCACAGCTGTCTGCGTCTTAACCCATCAGCTTGAGTGGCCAAACTGGGCTGCCACGTGAATTTCAATTATTGACAGTTTTTCTGGAGTTAGGAGCAGACAGGCTGGAGTGTGTATGCACAAGTACCCTGACAGGGGACGTGGGACAGCCCTTTTCAGTTATTGGATTGGCTTTCTTATGGGGAGGTTACAGGGCCACGCAGGAACCACGGCAGGAAGTGACACACACACACACCTGATGTCTGTGTTACTCTTGGTTCCCCTTTGTTTCTCTTCCCCTTCCTCTGCAGTTGGTCATTTAGATCTGGGAGGCTTGATAAGTGTGGGGTCCCTCTGGTGTGACACATAGCCCTTACCTGAAAGAAAGGCACATAATTCAATAAAAAGAGGCCCCGTGTACTTCCTGTTCTTTTTCTGCCCTGCTGTCGATTCCTGTCACCCCCGGAGTAATTAAATTGATGACGAGGAGAAGGAGGATGACGATAATGCCTGCCTTTTATTGTTGCCTACTCAGGGCCAGGTAGTTTCCCAGAAAGGCATTGCGGTCTAATGAGAGCCAGTCTTCAGGCTGCTGGCATCAGCTTTACCTGGGGAACTTGTAAAAAAAAAAAAAAAAAAAAAAAAAAAATACAGCTTCCTGGGCCTGGTCTGGGACATTGAGATTTAGTAGGTTTGCGGTGGGGCCTGAGAGGTCTACACTTTCTTGACACTTTGCAGGCAATTCTCATGCGTGACTAGGGTGGGCTCTGGGGTCAGATGCATCTGGGAATTGAACCCAGGCTTTGCCACCAACTGTGTGGTTGTAGGCAAGACTGAGCCTCAGTTTACTCATCTGTAAAAAGGGCTAATAGTGCCTTTCCTGTAGAGTTGCTGTGAGATGCCGTCTGTAAAATACCTCGACAGTAGGCTATCAGTCAGTGATAGTTAATGTGATTTTTTGCAATTATGGCTTATAAGTAATTGACAACCCTGAATTTGCCTTCCAGAAGGCTGGTGATGGTCTCTATGGAAATAGCGGATATGGAAGGAATGGCATGGAGCAGGGGAAGGGGGTGAAGAGTTTAGAGACATTTCCCATCCTTCAGTTACTATTGGCTGGTGCAAACACTTAATCTCAAGCAAAGACCCTAGTGACTTCATTCTCCCCTAAGTAGTCATGGCTTTTCTGAAATGGCCGGCATACCCTTACGGGGGAGCTGGTTTAAAAAAGTGGTTCTCCTCCTTTATCCCTTCCTCACTCCCCCGAAAGGAGAAGTCCCGGGTGCTGTGGGTGACTGTTGCCTTAGACAGTGCCCCTGAGGGTTTGAGGCTGTTGAGGCCACAGGCTTTGCTTCTGGGTCAGGGTAGGAGGCAAGGGTGCCCAGTCTTTTCAGCTTCCTGAGAGCAGACTCCAAGAGCCGGTGGGTGTAATGCTCACGGGCAGGGAGGAAGCTGGCAGTGAGCGAGCCCTGGCACCAGGAGAGCAGAGAAAGGCAAGAGAAACCAGTGGATGGTGGGTAGGCTGCAGCGAGGGGAAGCAAATGGAAAACAATCTGGGGCCCCTCGTCTGGAATCCCCAGGGTTTTCCTCAGTGACAGCTGAGTCATCTGTGAAGTCCAGCAGGTTCCCAGGAGTGCAGCAGAAACCTGTGATGAAAGAGTACCCGCAAAAATAGCCTGCTTATTCTGGAGAGTGTTGCATACAACATCAACAAGTAGAAAAATCCAGTTGGAAGAAAATCATCGGTGGTGAACGGAGAAGCTGGGGCTCAGGTCTCTGGACCAGTTTTTGTGAGCTCCGATTCCAAATCGGTTTGTGGCTGAACTCACATGGTTTTGCGAGCCGGATGACAGGGATTTCATCAGAACCCTCCCTTTTTGGTGGAGTGGACCGAAGCCGGAGGGTAGAAGCTTCTAGAGCACACCACATGAGACCTAGGCAGGACAGAACTGTGGCTTTGCCTGCTGGCTTTTTGTAGGTAAGCGTCCTGTCTTCTCCCTGTGTCTTCACATTGTCCCCCCTCTGTACGTGTCTGTGTCCAAATTTCCTCCTTCTATAAGGACACCAGTCATACTGAATTAGGGCCCTAATAGCTTGATTTTAACTAAATCACCTCTGTAAAGACTCGATGTCATATTCTGACACATTAGGGTGGGTAAGACTTCACTATATGAATTTTGGGGCAGGTAAGATTCAGCCTATAGGGGCACCTGGGTGGCTCAGTCGGTTAAGCACCAGACTTTGGCTCAGGTCATGATCTCACAGTTCGTGGGTTCAAGCCCCAGGTCAGGCTTTGTGCTGACAACTCAGAGCCTGGAGCCTGCTTCAGTTTCTGTGTCTCCCTCTCTTTCTCTGCCCCTCCCCTGCTCACACGCTGTCTCTCTCTCTCAACAATAAATAAACATTAAAAAAAAAAAAAAAAAAAAAAGATTCAGCCTATAAACTTGTCAAGCCTTCCATCTTTAAATCATCTCCCAAATCCTTGACCCGGTCCCAAGTGCCCAAGTCTTCACTTGTGTTTCTGCCATGGAATCTTATGATTTTCTCTCATCTCCTCAACATTGCAGGGGAACTGAATTACTCCATATTTTCCATTTAGTTGCCTTGGTCTTTGCTCACACTAGTCCCCTTCTGGAAATGCCCTTCTTATTTCCTCATGTACAAAATTTCCACCTCTAAGCCCAGCCAAACTTCTTCACCAGGAAGCTTCCTGGGCTGGATGTTTTCTATTTGTACCTTCAGAGCCCCTCTCCAGCCTTCTCCCACCTGCTCCAAAAGTGGGCTCCATCAAAGGGCTTTCTTGCCTTCTCTGGCTTCTGGTTGGGCTCAGCCAATGGGAAGTACCAGCATGAGATGGAAATGTGGGAGGAGAAAGAGGCTGGGGTATTTATTCCCCCAGCTTCCTCCCCATGGGATCATTGAAGGTTGGCTGTTTCCTTCTTTTGAAGGCCACGATTCCTGTTTTGTGGCCTTCTCCAACTTTTTTCTCTGCATTTCCAGTCCAGTAACTGTTCGCTTTCATAGCCCATCAGCCAAAGGGAGGAAATGTCTCATGGCCGTTGCTAGGCTTGAGGTGCAACACTGTGCCTTATAGATTTCCCTAACCCCACTTACCCTCTGCAAACCGAGTCTCTGTTAAACTCTCCCACATGACCTGGTATGAGGGTGCCAGGGTACCATCCATTTCCTGCCAAGATCCTGACGGCTGTACTTCCCCAGTCTCTCTTTCCACTGGACGTCTATATTCTACTCTGCATTTTATGGCCTTCACCAGCTTCCTGAGACTGGAGCTCATCTTATTAATTTTTTCCTTCTCCATTTTTATCCTGTCATGCACGATTTCTCCCAGATAGCAAGGACCCAGGAAATGTCTGTTGAGTGAATGAACTCGATCACAGGTTTTCGCAGCATATCTAAAAGATGAAATCGGACTCTATCCGTTTCAGGCTCTTAGCTGTCTTTCTTCTACCTATGTCTCTTTGGTGAGAATGTGGATCTCTCCTTACTGCAACTTTTATGTCCCAGCCCCAGCCAACTGTGAAAGAATGCTAAATGGAATGTTCATTGCTCATGGGTACTTTTGGACCCTTTTTTTGTCCCTCAGATTTAAACAACCTTCTTTATCCCACTGGACTTAGAAATCACCTGGAATTTCTCAGCCATCGTCTGTGTCATTTTAGAACTGCATTATTGAACTTTAAGTCAGCGTTCAGCTAAAATAACCTGTAATTAAAGTCTGCAGCCGAGGATTTCTTTCTTAGTCTGATAACCTGCTCAGCTGTCTGTGTTAATAACGCCAAAGACAAATTCTTGGAAAGCAATTGAAATATTGCGGGCTCCTGCCTTTGGTGGGGTAATTAGAAAGCCAGGCAGGCACTGTAAGTGATTGCCTGCCATTATCCTTGTTTTATTTCTGGAACAATGGCCTATCCTTCAGACTTTTCTTTTTTCTTTTTTTTTTAATTAAAAACATTTTTTTTTAACATTTATTTGTTCTTGAGAGACAGAGAGACAGTGCGAGCAGGGGAGGGGCAGAAAGAGAGGGAGACACAGAACCCGAAGCAGGCTCCAGGCTCCAAGCTGTCAGCACAAGCCCGACACGGGGCTCGAACTCACAAACCATGAGATCATGACCTGAGCCAAAGTCAGCCATCCAATCGACTGAGCCATCCAGGTGCCCCTCCTCGGACTTTTCTTATTGTCAAATGTCATCATATATTTCCCATGTTAAAGGAGGACACTTGATCATTGACATGGGGAATAAGTTATGTTCTTCTGCGCCCCCCCCCCCCATAATTTGGCTTTTTAATATTGATTGATTGATTGATTGATTGATTGAGGAGGGGGGCAGAGAGAGAGGGAAACACAGAATCTGAAGCAGGCTCCAGGCTCTGAGCTGTCGGCACAGAGCCTGACATGGGGCTTGATCTCACGGACTGTGAGATCATGACCTGAGCTGAAGTCAGATGCTTAACCAATGGAGCCACCCAGGCACCGTTCATTTGGCTTCTTTAGAAGGATGGATGTGTGTGTGATCGCATGATGCTGCCAGGTAATGTGTTCTCCAAATTTAGGTGATCTAGAGAAAAAAAAGGCACGAGTAGGTGAACACAGGTGAGGTATTTACATCGTTTAACTTTGCTTTTTTGTTATAAAGGTGACAAGGGCAAGCGTATTTGTTGATGAGGGGAACTTTAATCACACATGAAGAAAGCAGGTGAGAAGGGACAGCTGGAGTAACACCCACTCTGACCCACTGGAGTTCTCCACCAGTGTGTGTAAAGAACTAAGCAGCAAAACACTCTGAAGGAGTTGAGACATTTAGATGCATGTCTCCCTTGGTTAATGTTTATGGGACAGGATGGTTCCGTGGAGCAAGGCTTATTGGTTTGAGCATTCCCTATTGATATATCCATTCTCCTGAGGGAGGGTGTTTCTTTTATTTACTTTTCTTTGATTCTTATCATATTTTTTTTAATTGTGGGAAAATAGATATAACATAAAATTGATTGTTTTAATAACCATCTTATTTATTTGTTTGTTTACTTAAAATATTATCCTCTGGTCCTGTCTGTGAATGGGGGACCTGCCTTCTTCTTTTTTTTCTTTTTAATTTTTTTTTTTTTTTCTGAGAGAGAGAAAACACCAGTGGGGGAGGCAGAGAGAGAGAGAGGGAGAGAGAGAGTCCCAAGCAGGCTACATACTGTCAGCACAGAGCCTGACCCAGGACTCTATCTTACAAACTGTGAGATCATGACCTGGGCTGAAATTAAGAATCAGATGCTTAATCAACTGAGCCACCCAAGCACCCCTTCAACTTGCTTTATTTTTTATGCTGAAGTATTCTTTAGAAAGTTACAGACATCATGGCATTCTACTCCTAAATACTTAGGGGTTAGTTTACATCTCTGAAAAAGAAAAATATTTTTCTACACAGCTAAAATCATGTGGGTTATACCTACCAGAATTTATAATTCCTTAATACCACTTAGTGCCTGGTTATAGTGAGATTTCCCAAATTATCCTTTGCAGATGCTTTATCTAAACCAGGCTCCAATCCAGGACGGTACATTGAATCTATTTTCATTCTATTTCAATCTAGACCTTTCTCAGGACATTGATTTGTAAAGAAGATGGAACCGTGTGTCCTCCAGAGGATCCCACTATGTGAATTTTTCTGATTGCTTCCCTGTGGTGTCACGGAACTTTCCCCCTAGCTCTTGTAATTTCTGTAAACTGGAAATGAGATCTAAAGGCTTGGTTAAAGTTAAATATCATAAATGGTGGATTAAGGTGATGGTGGTCTGTTACCCCATTATTCAGTTATGGTTGTCCCTCTTTCTTCCAGAGAACAATCTGGAAGGGGATCCATTGGCCCCCTGGTTCCCTGCTTCCCTCCATCATTCACTCATGGTTTCAGTACCAGTTGTTCATTCTTTCCTGTGTCAATAATTGTATCAAAAGATGAAAATGGAACTTTATCATGCTCTCCCTTGTGAATTAGCTGGCACACCCTCCCCCAAATTTTATTGAGATATAAATCACTGATATAAATTGTTGAGAATTACATCACTGACTTGGCTTTTTTCCCTCCAGTTTTCCCTCATCAATTAGGGCCACCCTTAAATACAGTTCCTCCTGAAAAGACCATATACATGCTCAATTTTCCCCTTTTAAATACCAATTTTCAAAATAAGGAGTTGGTTTAATGGCCATTTCAAATGGTGACAGATGAGTTTGTCAGGCTTTTTCTATGTTGAGTGTCGTGATAAACTCATGGAATTTCATAGATCCAGGGGGCTTTTCAAGGCAAATTGGCCTGCTGGAGATGAGCCATTTTTAAAGAAAAGCAAGAATGGTAAATGAAGAGAGGGCTATGGCTGCAGCCAGAGTGTGTGTGTGTGTGTGTGTGTGTGTGTGTGTGTGTGAGAGAGAGAGAGAGAGAAAGAGAGAGAGAGAGAGAGAGAGAGAGAGTGTTTCCCCATCCCTATTCCCAGCCACACCAACCACTGTACATTTGCATTTGTCAGGCTTCCCTAAAGTCTTTAAAGCACCATCAGAGCCCAACAGGTCACCACAGTGCCTGTTAGCAGCTCATTTAAGAGGTGATTCAACTGTCTCTTTGGTTTGGTTAGTTTCAACATGCCCCAGGGTTTAGGGCCTACATTTCCTAACCAGGTTACCTTTCAGGAATAGGAATTAAGATCACTCTCAATGATGATGGATAAAAAAAAAATATGTATTACATTGCATGGATATGCCACATTTTGGCTATTGTAAACAGCTGCTAATCAGTGATGAACTTAATTTTACTCCTGTTTTGCCTCTTGTCTATGTTATCATCCCATCTTAAGTAATCTTGGGATTTAGTCTTTTTCCTTTGAAAACTTTGAAAATGCACAACTTTTTATTCTGATTCTGTAAGGTGTTTCTCTGGAGGATGGGGAGATACATAATGGGATGGGTGTCCATTAGGAAAGCAACGAAGGGGGGAGATGTGGTCTTGTTAAGAAGAAATATTTTTAAAGTACAGAAGTCTTGGTTGTAGGCCAGAATTATGCTGGCATTTTAGTATTTTTAGCCCCTCCTATTTTCCGGAGCCCCAGGGGAGAGGGGTTTGTAAAGTGAACTCATTTATTTCGTCCAAATTGAGTGTTCAGCCTTAGCCTGGATTTTTGTAGGGCAATGAGTAGAGAAGGGAAGTAACTTCCTAAGGTCAGCGAATGAACTGGAAATGGGGTGGATGGCGGGAAAACATTTCTCAGATCAATGCCGGTCACCTGTTAAATTAGTTAATCTTTAAAAAATCCTGTGCCCGGTCACAAATCTTCCAGTGAATGTAAATATTTGTTGGTTGATTTTGGTAACGTAAGGAGACATTATTAGGAGAGGAACCCCATTTAAAAGAAAGCTCAGTCTGTTTAAAGGACCCATATGACAAATATACATGGTTTTTAAATGCTTGTGGAATGAATGACTCTCCAGGGGGAAAATAGAAAGCAATTAAATAACATTATTATTTCCTCGGCAGAAATCACTGCAGCCCTTGGCTGGTCATACAGACACTCTTTGAACTGTAGTTTCATCCAGGCAACCCTGGAATCAGTCCTAAGTTGCTATGTGACACAATGTAAAAAATCCTCTTATTTACATTTTATTAGAAAAATAACTCTCCAAGAGACCGCCTTTTGCTGTTAAGGGGGAAAAAAACCTATTGAAAAACAGAGACAAAGGGTAAAATATAGTAAAATAACTGAAGCACGCATTCCCTGGTGCTTGTTAAGTATAAATTATTACTTGTGCTGGGAAGCTACCCCTTCGTGTGCCTGTTCTGTCATTTCTGTTCCCTCCTTAGGGGCATGTTTACAAATGGGGTCCATTGGTTTAGGACTGTGCCAGCCAGTTACTGGTCTGGACAGAGAATCCATTCTCTTTCCCTGCCTTGATCCTCTGGAAAATAATGTTCCCAAGCTTTAGCCATGCCCTTTGTGACATGGGCACAAGGAAAGGGGCCACACATAGGAGAAACCCTTGTCCTAGGGAAGTCCAGAGTCCAGCGGGCAACTTGTCCCTGTTCCTGGAAATGGGGATAGAGAAGATGGCTCCCCTCCTTTAACCTAATAAGCTCAGGGCTTGTGCCTGCACTGGGGACAGCCTGCAGTGTCCTTAGGTGGCTAATTCTGGGCACAATCTCTCAGCATATAGGGGTCATTCCTGGTATGTCATGATCTGATAGGCAGACCAGAAAATTAAATGACAGAGAGAAAACAGGGAAGTGGGTGCCGACTGTGACCAAGGCTGATTCGCCTCCCATCTGTTTTTTGTTTATTTCTTCACTGCTTGGTGGAAGTTCTGGATCCTCCTGGCTCAGGGCAAGCACCAACTGCTCGGGTGGCATCAGCTTTGGGAAGCTCTTTCTAAGAATATAAGCCTTGGCTAAGTGGAGCTGGGAGAGCATTCAGCTCTGAGGGTCAAAGATGAGGCAAAGATGAGGGAGAAAGGATAAGCCTAGAAGCACAATGTAAACACTAAATTTTCAGGTGGCAATTGTGCTGGTCCCGGGCTAGCATAATGTATTTCTGAATACATTTTTCTTAAAATTTTTAATGTTTATTTATTTTTAAGAGCAAGAGACAGAGTGAGAGCAGGGGAGGGGCAGAGAGAGGGAGATACAGATTCTGAAGCAGACTGTAGATTCCAAGCTGTCAGCACAGAGCCCGATGCGGGGCTCGAACTCATAAACTGCGAGATCATGACCTGAGCCGAAATTGGATGCTTAACCTACTGAGCTACCCAAGCACCCCTTAATCGTTTTTAAAGTTTATTTTTGGGGCGCCTGGGTGGCTCAGTCGGTTAAGCATCTGACTTCAACTCAGGTCACAATCTCACGGTCCGTGAGTTCGAGCCCCACGTCGGGCTCTGGGCTGACAGCTCAGAGCCTGGAGCCTGATTCCCATTCTGTGTCTCCCTCTCTCTCTGCCCCTGCCCCATTCATGCTCTGTCTCTCTCTGTCTCAAAAATAAATAAATGTTAAAAAAAAAATTAAAAAAAAAAATAAAGTTTATTTTTATTTATTTTGAGAGAGAGATAGCAAGGGGGTAGGGGCAGAGAGAGAGGGAGACAGAATCCCAAGCAGGCTCTGCACTGTCAGTGCAGAGCCCGATGCAGGGCTCAAACTCATGAACCATGAGATCATAACTTGAGCCGAAGTCAAGAATCAGATGCTTAACCGACTGATCCACCAAGGTGCCCCTAGCATAATGTATTTTATATACAGCCCAGCACGCTTTTAATACAAAACAAATGTTGGATAATTGTGTGTGCCAATTAGCTAAAGGAAACTTGACCGAGGGGAGGAGTAAGAAGTTCTTTGCAAGTGTCAAAAGAGGAATTAGAAAAAAAAATTTTTTTTTTATTTTTTTTTTTTATTTTTTATTTATTTTTTTTTTTTTTGAAAAAAAATTTTTTAATATTTTATTTATTTATGAGAGAGAGAGACAGAGTGTGAGCGGGGGAAGGGCAGAGAGAGAGGGACACACAGAATTGGAAGTAAGCTCCAGGCTCCGAGCTGACAGCACAGAGCCTGACGTGCGGCTTGGGCTCACAAACTGTGAGATCGTGACCTGAACCAAAGTTGACGCTTAACCGACTGAGCCACCCAGGCACCCCTCAAAAGAGGAATTTTGAAGAGGTGTTAGGATAGTGGCTGGCAGGAGCCTTCTTACTGTTTGGAGAGGATCCACTGCATTATCATGTCTCACTCCTGATTTCCTACTTCCAGACCTGGCCCCTGACAGATGATTGATCAGACACCAGTTTGGTTACCAAAACCATACCTATCTGCCTTGAAATTGAATTTGAACCGAGAATACAGAATTTGCAAAATTTAATAAGGGATAGTGGATTTAATTCTACAGAAGTCTGAGTTTTTCACTTGGATGCTTGTATCGATCTCATTTGGCATCCTCTTTTGGCTCTGGCGTGAGGGATCAGAGCGGTGTGATTAACAGCCCAAGCCCCAGGCTCTCGGCTCTAGGCTCCAGCTGCCTGCGGAGTCAGATCCAGGTGCTTTCATTTCCTAGTAGCAATATGCCTCAGTTTCCTCATCTATAAAATGGGTGAACAATGGTACATACCTGATAGGGCTGTTTAATGGGATAAATAAGGGCCTCAGTCAGTTAAGTGTCCAGACTCTTAATTTCGGTTCAGTTCATGATCTCACGGTCTGCACTGACAGCGAGGAGCCTGCGTGGGATTCTTTCTCTCCTTCTCTCTCTGCCTTTCCCCCAGTTATGCATTCTGTCTCTCTGAAAGAAAATGAACAAACAAACAAACAAAAAGGCATAGGACATCTGGGTGGCTCTATCTAAGCGTCCAATTCTTGATTTCAGCTCAGGTCATGATCTCAAGGTCACTGAGTTTAAGCCCCACATCTGGCTCTGTACTGACAGTGCAGAGCCTGCTTGGGATTCTCTCTCTCCCTCTCTCTCTCTCTCTGCCCCTCCCCCACTTGTGTGCATGTGCTTTCTCGAAAAATAAATAAACTTAAAAAATAAATAAAGGTAGGGGCATCTGGGTGGCTCAGTCAGTTAAGCATCTGACTTTGGCTCAGGTCATGATTTCATGGTTGGTGAGTTTGAGCCCTGCATTGGGGGAGCTCGAACCCCGCTTCGGGTGAGCCCCGCTTCTCTCTCCCTCCCTCTCTCTCTCTGCCCCTTGTGGGATTCTCTCTCTTCTCTCTTTCCCTCTCTCTCTCTGCCTCTTCTACCCTTGCCTCACTCACTTGCACCCTCTCTTTCAAAAAAAGTATACGGAATAATGAGATAATGTCTACAAGACACTTACCACTGGCTCTAGCCCTGCAATCATGCTTTAGTAAATATTAGCTGCTGTTATTGTCTGGACCCCTAAAGGATGGGGGTCTCTGGGTGGTGTTATTATATAAGGGACCCTGGGCTTGAGAGTATTTCCTAATTTTCTTTGGGTCTCCATTTCCTCATTTGTGAAGTGAGGGGGTCTGGTGAGGCCCCTTCTAGTTCAGAAATGATATGGTGGAAGGAAGTTTGTGTTAGCTACAGCTTCTGTTTATCAACATTTTCCCCTTCTCTTCTTTGTGCCATGATAAAAGGGAACCGTGTCTTTTTACTTCCTTAAATACAGAAAAGAGCTTTTGAGAGTTCAAAAGAAATCGCCCGAAGACAAGTCTAGGTGATCTTGCATTCCTGATAAGCAATGGGAGAGACCTTCAAGAAAAAGTCCCACTTCCTTACCTTTGCAGTTCTGACCACAATGAATGACAATGAAGTAAAAGCATGATTAGCATATTATCAGCCCCTCCCCTTTATTTTAAGGGGCTTCCTAATGGGTAGAATGGCCCCTAAGAGGTCATCAGATACAGACTTAGGTCCATCACTGTAGCTTTTTAAAAGCTGAGATCTTTGGGGATGGAGTAAGGTAGAGGAGGGGGATATTCTTTTGCATTTTGTTTTTGCTAACCTTGAGTGGCTTGTGGAAACTATAAAGAAACTATAAGGAAGAAGGCAGGAAGGAAACGCAGAATAAATGTTTCAGTAAAGAGCAAGTCTGTTGGGATTTTTCCCCCATAGTGTCAGTGGGTGTATAAATTTCCTACAGACTTCAGAATCCACTCAGTAAAACTGACATTCCTGCTTACCCACTCCTGCTGACTCCCTGCTGGAAGCTCCTGAGTTTTACTTACAAGGTCTCTGCCACATACATTCTGCCTTCCTTGAAAGCCCAGGCGGTGACCTGCCTGTGGGTCCCTTCTGTTCTCACAGTGGATTTCATGGCCAGTGGCCTGGGCATGAATAACAGTTGGACAACACTGCAGAGTTGATTACGACATTTCACAGCTAATAAGCTTTTTCTTGGGAAAGGCTTTGATCTCTGCAGAAGGTTGCTCATCCCTGGGTTGGGCATACCTTCCCATTTTACAGATGAAGAAACTGAGCACACACAGGTATGCATGGTTAGCGTCATATTGGACATTCCTAGTTAGACAATAAGTATGCCAGCTGCCCAGCTAAGTCATCTGCGCCTTGTCTTGAGTTTAACTGTGGTTTTGATGCTTATAACAAACAGCATTGATTACTCTAGCTAATGGTCAGAGCTCCTCTTCGGAATAAGGGCAGGGAGAGGGAGGAAAGTGTCCCATAGACATTTTTTAATTTTTTTAATGAATCTCAATCTGGATTTCCAGTAACAATTTTCTGCAGGACTGGGCTGCTTTTGGATTAAGCATCAAGAGTTACAGTTTAAATTCTTACAGTTTAAGAATTTAGAACCCATTCCTTCTGGGCCAGGCTCAGACACTGCCAATCTCATAGGAGAACTGGGTTCTGGCCTGCAAGTGCCCTGCCCCTTCTGAGATCGCTTCCAGGGCATATCACCTCCAGGGTACCACTGGAAGGAAGGTTTCTGTCCAAGACGGTGGGGCGCCCAACTCGGGGCAGAGTGCATTCAGGGCGTTCTCTCTGGGAGCGTCCAACTCCGGCACCTCTGTGGGAACTCCCGCCTGCACCACAGTACGTTTCACGTGGACTCCCTCTTGATCTGGAAAGGCAAACCTGAGAGCAGAGAGGGCAGCGTCAGGGTACCTACCCAACCCAACTGCCCGCTTCCGGGGGAACTGAGCCCCCACACCGTATGCAAGCCAGTGGGCCTAAAAGCTCCGGGTACGGGACTCCCGTATTCGCGGGCATCAGGTCCTGGTCCCAAAGCATGTGCAAACCTGGGCGCCTGTGTGCCCGCTGCCGGGGGCACAGGGAGTCTTGCTTGGCGTCGCGTGCAGGGCCGCCCCCCGTGGCCGGTGCGCCCCGGGGCTCCTGCCAGACGCCCCGCAGGACCACACAAAAGACCCCACCCCAGGTCGGGCGTGCATTTCCTGTTAGAGCGGCGGCGGCGTGCAGCCACCCATGTGCATCCCGCGGCGCGCGGGCCGGGCGGGCCGTGGGGCACGCCCCCACGCAGTCCCAGTCCCCGCGCGCCGGCCGCGAGGGGCCGCCCTCGGCGGGCCCGCCCCCATGTCACCGCAGGCCGGGCTCCCTTTGTGTGCGGCCCGAGCGCCGCGGCCGCGCCATTGGCCCGCCGGCCCGGGGGGCCAGCCCCTTCCTGGCTCGCTTCATGCATATGCATGAGCGCCCCGGCCCTCCCCGCGCCGGCCCCTCCCCGCCCCCTCCCGCGCGGGCGTGCGAGGCGCGCGGCGCGGCTCCCTCCTCGCGGCAGCAGGCGCCCGAGCCCGAGCCCGAGCCCGAGCCCGAGCCAGGGCGAGCCGAGCCTGCTCCGGGCGGGCGGCGGCGGCGGCGGCGCCGCTCCAGCCATGTCAGCGCGCGCGAGCCTGGGCCCACCATGAGCCATGGCCATGTCCGTGAGCGCCGAGGACGACGACTATGAATCGGAGCCGGACCAGGTCGGCGGCCCGGGGTGGGGCTGAGGGAGGGACCCGCCGCCCGCCCGCCCGCCGATCTCCCGACCGACCGACTGACGCGCCCCGGGCGGCAGCGACGCCGCGGCCGCCGCGATGAGGAGAAAGTTTTGCAGCCGCCGCCGGCGGGGCCGCCAGGGCCGGGCCCGAGCGGGGCGTGGAGGAGCTCGGCAGGCCGGCGGCCGCCGGGGCGCCGCGGGCCCCGCAGCCGGCCCGGGCAGGGGGCGTGTGCGAGCGGCTGTGCGCGAGGGTGGCCGGCAGTGCCGCGGGGACAATGTGGGCCTCGCCGTCGGGCGGGCCCTGCCGGGCGCGGGCCACGGCCCGCGGGCAAGTTGCGGGCGCCGGCGCTGGCGGCCAGGGCGCGCCTCGCCCTCCCCTCGAGCCCTCGCCCGCGGCCCACGCGCGTGCCGGCCGCCCTGGGCGCACCCGGACCTGCGGCCGCCTGCGCCTCCCTCGTTTCTGTTTGCAAAGTTGCACCGGGACCCTCGGCCTCTAGGCTGGAGGACGCCGGGGCCCGTGGGCCCGACGGCCGGAGCTTTTGTCTGGGCGCCGCGCGCCCGCCGCCCGCCGCCCGCCGTGGGCAGACGGAGACAGGAAGGGGTGCGAGCCGCGGGCCGGCGCGGGGAATCCGGAACCCGGCGAGTGCGCTCCGCCACGGCGGGGCGGAGGAAGCCGTGACCCCAGATGGCAGTATTTGGCCTGGGTTGGATTTAGAAGGGAAAGCAACCTCTCTTGGGACGAGGGGGGAGAAATCTGTGTATAAAACAAAGCCCTGGGTGTGTTTACGGCGTGAATTTGCTCCGGGAACATTCGTGTTTAGGAAGCGGGGGAAGAAAGTTGAGGTTTTACGGAGTGCAGTCTGCACAATATTTGAAACAGGACACAGGCTAGGTGGACTTGTGCGAGGAATTAAGCATGGGGTGGGTTAAGTTATCATGTGGGCATGGGACCAGGTGAATAAGATGCTTATTTATAATCCTGGGTGCATTTCCTCAGTCGAATAAAGATGTTTTGGAATGTTCAGGCCGAGATGTAGGAACGTCTTTCTCGTCCGTTGGGGGCGATTGAGGAAGCGCTGTATATGCTGCGCTTAAATTGTATCAGACACATCATTAAGTGGTTTTATCCAACAGATGAAGTTAAATCTTATTGTTTAGTTGCATTTTACTGTTCTCTGAGTTTTGCTGGGATATTTTTCAGGCACATGCACCTTATGAGGCGTTCCTGAATCTCGCCGGTCTTAGGCATTGGGTTAACCCAGAGCCAACCCAAGTGGTTTTTGTCTTGGAACTTTTATCAAGTCAGCAGCACAGTGTGTGAATGGTTCTCAGTTCTTGCTTCTTGGTTCACACCAAATCTTGGTTTGAAAGATTTTCAGTTCAGTTTGGGTCTGCTTAATTCCTGCCAGCAGGTTACTCTTTCTGCATCTGCTTATTCACAAGAAGACACTGGTAGCCAGCCTGGACTGTGCTTTGGTGTTTCTGGATTGAGGTTCCTGTTACTTGCTTTTGTTTTGGTTTTTTAATTTGGCCACACCCTGTGGCCTATGGTAGATGCAATCTTTGTCAAGGTATGAAACAAGATTTCATGTGTCTCTGGGCTAATAACCACGGTTTTCAGGTCTGCCACTCCTGAGAGAGCCTTCCTTCAGGAGAGGACCTGTGCTCCCGGTAGCCAGACTGCTTTCCCCCTCCTGAGGATAGTCAGCCCTGTGTGGCCCTTCTGGAGCTGTCAGCAACAGAAGTTCTTGAGCCTCACTTTAAGGCGGTCTGTTTCACTCAGGTGTATTGAGCTGACCCCTAAGCCAGGTCAGTGGGCAGCAGGTTTTTCCCATATTCCCGGCAGAGAAGAAGATTGTCAGTGAAGGACCCCACGCCTGCGGAAGCTCCAGGCTGTAACTCCCTGCTGTTGGCCTCCTCTAGCCCTTCCTCACTAGGTTTTTCAGCCTTTCTCAGCCTCAGGATTTCTTGGGCCTGAGAACAGTGGCTTCCTCTACGGATCTCGAAAGCATTTGCGTCTTTCCACCGGAGAGTGAGTCTCTGGGCTCTAGACCCCACTCTTCTGTAAAGTGTCCTCCAGGGAGGAGTGGGCACGCAGGTACACTCACAAAGAGACCGGCGGAGGCCCTGTCGGGAATTGCTCTTGCCCAGTTACCCCCAGCAGCTGCACCTGGCCCCTCTCACACCCACCCCGCATCAGAATTTTGCCTGTTCCACTTTAAAAGTCCGTGCCCATCTCTAGTGCCCACCTGAGGCTGGTGTCCGGTCCTGGGCGGCATCAGGCTTCCTTAGGTGTGTCTGCCCGGTGGCTTCCCCCAGCAGCCTGGGTTTTCCCCCCTGCTCCCAGTGTGGGGTGGGGGCGAGGTGGTGATGGTGGGCAGGAGGAGACCCCTTGCCTGCTCTTTGCCAGTGCTCACTCTTGGCTGGGCCTTCTCCCCTGGACTTGATTTGCTTCTTCAGTGCGGAATGTGTCAGAAAATTCTTTAGCTGTGTTCAGTTTGAGGAGATGCCCCCCAAAAAGGGCTGTTAATGAGAATACGTGTTCCATCTTTTTTTTTTAACCCCTGAAGTGAAAATAGCTTTGTTCCTTTTCTTAAACTAAAAGTGATTGTTGTTTTAAAAAAGTAAAAATAATAGAAAATTATGAAGAGGAAAATCTCTCAGAAGTTTGTGCAGCCATAACTACTGTATTACTCATTGTAGCTTCTCATGAAATTTTAAGACAGGGGTCCCTGAACCTTCCTGAAATAATATCAAAGGTTTGTGACTTTGTGTGCATTTTTCTGGGAAAAGGTCCTTAGCTTTCCTCAGATTCTCCAGAGGTCCTCGCATCCCCTGGGTTTCCGGTAGCTCTCGTGTTTTTATTCTCTTGCTCCTTACCCTCAGTATATAAACAAACCAAAGCCCTCCCCGGAGTCTACAGGTGTGTGTTAAGGGGCCCCACACTGCTGCTAACATCCAGCTTTTTCTGGGATGTCCATTATGCATGAAGATTTGGGAACAGACATACGTTGAGGTGAATCTATGTTATGCAGTAAAGTACAGCATTAGCATGACAGATGTGGGGGGGGCCATCACTACCCCTCGTGGGGCTGAGTGTCAGTGTGCTGCTGTTGCGGGTAGCTTGCTGGGAAATATACAACGGTCTTCACTGTAAAACCACACAGCCACATTTCACTGTTTTTCTCACTGACTCCTCTGGACAGTCGTCCCTTCTTGAAACTCTTCCCTGGCTCAGGGATGACCCAACCGCCTGCTGCTTTGCCTGCCTTTCCGGCCGTTCCTCCGCGGGCTGGTCTTTCTCACTGGCCCTTGAATGTCCGTAGTCTTGGAGGTAGTGTCCAGGACCCTCTTTTCACTCCGCCCGTCTTCCCTGGGCAGCCTCGTGGACTTAACTAGTTTAACAGTATGTGATGCTGACTCCCGGCTGTGGATCCACTCTGGTCCCTCCCGCTGCCGGCCAGCTTCCTTGAATGTCCTGTGGCTCCTCAGGTTCTGTGTGTCCACGGTGGAGTCACTGATCTTTCCTTCCTCTCCTAGGCCCCTTGTTCTCCTGTTGCTCAAGCTATAAACCTCAGAGCTTTCCAGGGCTCTTCCTGCTTGTATGCCCCATGTTCAGGCAGCCTCCGGGGGCTTCTAAAACCAGGTCTGCTTCTAAAACATGTCCTGAATCATCCCCTCCCTGTCAACGCTTCTGTGGCTTCTGCTCATGCCTTCATCATCTTCAGCCTGGACTGCTGTCGTCGTACCCTTCTCAACTCCTCTCCCCGCCTGTCATCTTGCTCACTGTCCAGAAAGTCACTCCTCACACTTGTGCATGTTGCTCCTGAGCGTAAAGTCCTTTCACTGCTCTTACAGGGGACACCGTATTTCTGTGTCCTATGAGGCCCTACAAGATTGGGCTTCTGACATCTCAAGTAGTTGTGTCAGGCTATTGAACATGTCATGTCACTTCACGTCTCTATCTTATTACTCTTCTTTCTGCCTAGAATATCTGCTCCCTACCCCCACCCCTACCCTCGGCCTGAAGATGCGGCTTGTTCTCCCTTAAGACCCACCTTCGTCGCCACCTCCTCTGTCTGTGACCCTTTTCCCAATATCCCTTCCCAGTGAGATGAGGCATTTCTTCTGGGTCAGCATGCCGGGGGCCATGCTTTAGAGTCACTGCTGAGGCTCCCATCTCAGCTTCTCATTCATTGGCAGTATGACATTAGGTAGATGACTTAACTCTGCTGTGCCTCGGTTTCCTCACTTTTTTTTTCTTTCAGTTTCCTCCTGAATGGAGATCATAATTCCTGTCTCATAGGTTACTGATGCGAATATTGAAAGGAATGATTACTTCAGACAGCGTTACTTGTAATATCGTTATCGTCACCATCACATTGCATTGCATTTACGTGGTGGTTTGTTTTTCTCACCCTAGACTCTAATGCCTTTGAGAGTATGGGATGTATCTTATTCATCTCTGTATTCCCAGCACCTACCATTGAATCTGGTACAGAATTCTCAGCCAGAAAACACTTGAGTAGGCAGGTGGGTGAACCTGTGACTCATTAATGAATGAGTCTCCAGTGCAGATTACATACTCTTGTTGGCTAGTAATGTTAAGCATCTTTCCATGTGCTTGTTCCCCATTTGTATGTATGTTTTTGAAAATATACCTATTTAAATCCTTTGTCCACTTTTTAATTTTTTTAATTTTTTTTTAATGTTTATCTTTGTTTTTGAGACAGAGAGAGACAGAGCATGAGTGGGGGAGAGGCAGAGAGAGAGGGAGACACAGAATCTGGAGCAGGCTCCAAGTTCTGAGCTGTCAGCACAGAGCCCGATGTGGGGCTGGAACTTGTCAACTGCAAGATTGTGACCTGAGCTGAAGTCAGACGCTCAACCGACTGAGCCACCCAGGCGCCCCTAAATCCTTTGTCCATTTTAAAATTGGGATGTTTGTCTTTTTATTGTTGAGTCATTAGAGTTCTTTATATATTTTAGATACTAGTCCCTTACCAAATGTATTATTTGCAATATGTTCTCCCACTCTCGGGGCTTTTTCACCTGATTGTGCCCCTTTTGAGCACAAAAATTTTCAGTTTTGAAGTTTAGTCCATCTCTTTTCTTTTGTTGCCTCTGCTTTTGGTGTCCTATCCAAGAAATCATTGCCTAATCCAGGGTCATGAAGGCTTACCCTTTTGTTTTCTTCTAAGAGTTTTATAGTTTTAGCTCTTACATTTAGGTAAGAGGTAATTTGAGGTAATATTTTACAAATAGTGTGAGGTAGGGGATCAACTTCATTGTTTTTGCATGTCCCTGCATCATGTGTTGAAAAGACTATTCTCTTCCCCGACTAAATCATCTTGACACACTTGCCGAAAATCACTTGGTCTCAAAATTCATTTTGTCGTAAATATTGTGAGGGTTTATTTCTGGATTCTCAATTCCGTTGATCAATATGTCTGTCCTTATGCCAGCATCACATAGTCTTGTTTACTGGAGCTTTGTAGTAAGTATTGAAATCAAGAAGTATTTATCCTCCAACTTTGCTCTTCATTTTCAAGATTGTTTTGGCCTTTCCAGGTCCCTGGCATTTCCACATGAATTTTAAGGTCAGCTTGTCGATTTCTGCAAAAAAAAGAAAAAAAAAACAAAACAGCTGGGACTTTCACAGGGATTGCATAGAATTTATAGATCACTTTGGGGAGTATTGCCATCATGACAATATTAAGTCTCTCAATCCATGAACATGGGATGTCTTTTCATTAATTTAGGTTAATCCAAGTAATTTTAATCCCAGTATTTTAGACATGAGGGATTGAAGAGGTTCTGCCCAAGAATATTCAGGAGAAGAGGATCTGATGGATAGGATGCACTGTTAATATTTGTGGAATGAATGAACAAGTGAATGAAAGAACTGCCAAAATACTATTGCTGTTAAGGAAAATGCTTAGGAGTAACTGATGGAGAAGAGGTGTCAGAATACTATGTTTTGTGTGGGGGACAGTTATGGACTCTAGATGTCCTTAACAGGTGGAGCTGGGCTGGTAAAATCAACAAGTGGCCTTGGGGTTGAGGAGGCCAGTTTGTAAGGTGAAAGTCAGTGGATACCATCACTCCATTTTGCTGAGAATAGTTCATGCTGAAATTAACAAAGATGCATCTGGGTTACTTGAACAAATAGAGGCAAAGGTAGGATAGAGTGGAATTTAGAATTGGTTTTGAACTTTTAAGTGTTTTTAAATTCAGTTTTGAGAGAGACAGGGTGCAAGGCGGGGGAGGGGCAGAGAGTGAGGGAGACACAGAATCTGAAGCAGGTTCCAGTCTGTGAGCTGTCAGCAGAGCCAGACGTGGGGCTTGAACTCACAAACCACAAGTTCACGACCTGAGTCAAAGTCGGACACTTAACTGACTGAGCCACCCAGGCACCCTGAGTTTTGAACCTTTAGGTATCACGCAGAAGAGATTAGGACAGAAGTTTCATGCCAGAATGACAGGGCTTTGATTTGTTTACCTTCCTTAATAGAGACCCTCCACTGTCTTTTTCACCTGTTGATTTTCTGGGTGGTCTTTGTTAGGTGCCTGCATTTCAAGTGTTGCTCAGCTGACTCCTGACAAGCCAGCTGGTGTCCACTGCCCGCAAAAACTGGCCATGAGGCTGTAGGTGGCAGCAGCTTTTCTAGCTTGACTTGGCAGCTGGCTAGAGAGGGCCTGAGTCAAGGTCTTCAGAAACAGAGCCTCCTCACACCTCTTCTTCCAGGACATCGTCTCTCGTTTGCCCTGTCATTTTCCGGGATGTCTCAGCTGCCATTGGGATCCTGAAGAATTTGGGTTTTTTTAATGGGTTGGAAAAGTGCCTCTCTGGAGAGGAATGTACTTTGGAAAGCACTGGAAGGTAGACTTGTTTCACAGTCACTTATGAGCTCTGTGACCCCGGCTGGATTGGCCTAACTTTTGACTTCAGAGGGACACTGTCCCCATGGCCAGTAAGGACAGAGGTGCCCAGCAGCTATTTATACCTGACGCTCCTGAGTGGAAGAAGAGAACCGTGTTTGGACCCCAGGAATGTTTTCAGTCCTTCACCAAAGCAGCTACTCCTTAGAATCTCCTGCTGTGGGAGTCAGAGTTTGAGCCCTTCCCCTCTGGTTTGTCCTTGGAGGTTGGACTGTGTGCACTGCCCTCACATCTGTACCTGACTCGAGGCTCGGCACTGTCTGCCTCATTGCCAGGGTTTGAGGACTGAGTCACTTAGAGGACCTGTGCTCTTTATAGGGGTAGAATCTTACTCGCATTGGCTGTGACGGGAGGGAGAAACCTTCCTGGTTTCCACTTCTCTGGCAGTGAATGTGCTTCTGTGTACTTTCTTTTGGCACCTGTCCTACTATGGGCGTGAAGGCACTAACCAGGGGCCTCTTGCAAGGGTGTGTGCTCACCTCCAGTGGACTCCCGCCCTGCTGTGCCTGCCCGTGTGCTGTAATTCGTAGTGCTCAGAGCACAGTCTGGGTGTGTGCTCATCCTCTACTGGCTCTGTCACCTTGGGCAAGCCACTTATCCTCCCTCTCCAGTCCCCTCATCTGAGGAATGGCATCTCTCATAGGGTCATTATTGGAAAAATAAGGTAATATCATATGCAAAAAGATGATCACAGTAGCAAGCATTCGGCAAATATCCACCATCACTGCCGTCACCGTCCTTGTCATCAGCTGCTTCTGCCTGGCACACTTGCTGCTCTCTGGTCAGCTGCTTAGTGTTCAGGTCCGTGGCTCCTCATGTACCATTCTCATCTCCACAGCCTCTGAAAACTCATCTTTTTTTTTTTTTTTCCCTTTACTACTCATCTGGCAGCAATACCTGACATGAATGTACATGTATGACGTGTGGGCCGATCTATCCCTCTTCTGGTGTTAGGGCTGCCAAGCTTCTCCTGTGTGTGACAAGGGGCACTCAAGACCTCATTGGGGTGCAGTGTAAGGACTGGTGGGAGGGGGCCACGAGACCTTCGCTAGGGGAAGGCAGAGTAGCTTGTGTGGGAGCAGCCCCTTCCCCGAGGCAGCTGGTGGTGACAGGCCCATCTGTGGGTCTCCCTGGTGACAGGGCCGCTGTCCGGGCCACCTCACAGCTCAGGGTGGCCGTGACTGAGTGAGCGTGGAGTGGCTCTGTGGCAGCGGCAGGGTCAGGATGGGGTTGATGAGGACCAATGGGCCACCAGAGCCAGGTCTGGTGTCTCCCTTTCCCCTTTGGAGCTCAGGGCAAGCTGCGGGGGATAAAGATCAGAGGAGCAGCACTTCCAAGGTGAGCACCTCAGCCGTCAGACGGGTTTGCAGTTCCCTTGAATGTTGCAGGTTGCTAGGAAGATGAATTGGAGGGAAGGGTCCACTTAGGTGTCGGTACTGAAGTGGGGTGCGTGTGTGAGATCTTCATTCTGCGCAGGGACCACTGCACTGGAGAAAAGACGGATGAAAGGTGGACGGTGTTTCCTTCTGATGTGGCTGCTTCTAGATAGCCCCTGTGGTCTTGGGGGAAGGTGGTCCCTGGAAGGAGGACCCTTTGCACTGTTGTGATACATAGTAACCACACTTCTGGGCCCCCAGAACTGACTAGAGGAGCTAATTTTCTTAGGGATCCGGGTGTGGCAAGCGAGTGAAATTAAAAGGCTGGGACTGGACTGGAGATTAATTGACTGCAAAGGGCGTTAAGCATTTGAGGCCAATTCGATCAGATGGTTTGGGGTAAGGAGTGTCTCCCTGACAGATGAACCATTTTTCAGCAAACTCTCCTGCTACTTGGAAATGTGCTTCAGACAATGCAGGCTACGTCCTGGTCCCTCCCACTTTTAGTCCCAGGTGCACAGGGCCCCTCAGCAGACTCTGTCCTCCAGCGGTTGGCCCAGGAACTCCACCACGGATCCTGGTTTGTAAGAGGCTCTGAGACTGCTGGCTGGGGTATAAGGACCCCTGAACAGGACCTGTGGCTGGCTGGTTCACTCTTTCACATTTTTGCACTGCTTTCTGTTCATTTCCCTTCTGTTCTTCCTCTAAGTCACCGGGAAAGAAGCATTTGGAGCCCATTTAGAGAAGATCTTGAAGTCAGGGTTCCTTAGGGTTACTGTCTCATTCCACCTGGGTTTGTTTGGTTTATTGAGCACATCTGGTGTGCCAGGCCATCTTGTGAAAGGACAGTGGTGACAAGACTTTTGATAACCGCTTTCCTGAGTCTGCCTCATGGGGGAAGGCGCCCTGAACACAGGACAGGGAGGCTGCCAGAAGAAAGCAGTTGTAAACTGGGGCCTGCTGAAGAGTAGGCATTAGCCAAGCGGAGTGGGGAAGGGAGTCTGTGTTCCTGGCAGAGGGGACAGAGGCCTCCCGTGTGGCCGTGTACGGCCTCTCTCGGGAAGCACAAGTAGTGGGACCTGGCCTGAGGCGGGCAGGGGCCTCTGCCGAGGCGTGGGGGCCCAGAAGGGTCTTGAGCCAGGACATGCTCTCAGAAGCAGGGTGTCCTCTTTTTACTTTCTGGGGCTGCCATAATAAACTACCCAGAGCTGGGACACTTAACAGAAACTTACTCTCTCACAGTTCTGAAGGCCAGAAGTCTCAAATCAAGGTGTTAACAGGACCATGCTTGCTCTGAAGGCTCTAAGGGAGGATCCTGCCTTGTCTATTCCAACTTTTGGTGGAGCCTTTGGTGGCCACAGACTTCCTTGGCTTATAGACCCATTACTCCAGTCACATGGCCATCTTCCTGTGTCTCCACATGTGTTCCCTCTGTGCCTGTGTCCAGACTTCCCCTTTCATAAGGATGCCAGTTGTACTGGATTAGGGCCCACCCTAATGACCTTATTTTAATTGGATCGCCTCTGTACAGGCCCTGTTTCTAAATAAGGTCGTAGCCTGAGGTCCTGGGGTTGGGACCTGAACACATCAGCCTCAGAGGCCCTGCGGTGGGGGTCCGGCCAGCCCTGCGGCCCATCTCACCGGCCCTGTGTGCTCTCCCGCAGAACCGGGCGGTAGGTCGGCCCAAGGGGAAGCTGGGCCCGGCCTCCGCCGTGAAGTTGGCCGCCAACCGGACGACGGCGGGAGCTCGCCGGCGCCGGACGCGATGCCGCAAGTGCGAGGCCTGCCTGCGGACCGAGTGCGGAGAGTGTCACTTCTGCAAGGACATGAAGAAGTTCGGGGGCCCCGGGCGGATGAAGCAGAGCTGTATCATGCGGCAGTGCATCGCGGTGAGTGCGGCGGCTGCGGCCACGCTGGGGGCCTCTCCCCACACCCCCAGAGCAGAGCAGAGCAGAGGTGGTGGCCCTGGCCCTCCTCTGAATCCAGACCCCACCTTCCTGGCTTGTTCTTCTGCTTGTTGGTCTGCCTCTTTTCTCCCTTAAAAGAGAATGTTGCAGCTGCAGAAACCCCTAGGAGGGGCTCCCTTGTGGGAAGAAAGGGGGCTCTGACCAGTGCTGTTTCAGATTCCACATCGCAGGACTTGGGAGCAGACTTACCTTGCTGGGCCCCTTTTTCTTCACAGGCTGATGGCCTTAGAACTGCTTCCTTCCCTAGATGACCGAGTGCTTTGAAGTATCTGCCATTAAAGATGTCAGCCTGTCCTGTCTGTGACCCCATTGCCAACATTTATGGTCCAGTTCATGACGGTTCTGGGCCCTCCCTTCCTTCCTGTCCTGCCTTCAAAGTCAGAGGTCCAGGTGGAAGGTCAGTGCCCCGCCTGAGGGGACTGCCCCAGATAAAGACGGCTGATTTATGGTGCCCAGGAGCCGGGCTGCTGCAGAGCCTGGCCGGCCCCTCCACACTGCCTCACCCGCCCCAGCCTTGCTCCAGGACGGGCCAGTGGCACAGACCCTGGCAAAACATGGTCTGGGGGTTTATCCCTGGATCCCTACAGCACACACCCCACCTTCTGCAGGGTGCTGCTCCCAGGTCCTCAGGGTCCTCCCTGTGGGAACGGTGATCTCTCTGCTCCCGTGGGAAAGCAGGCTCAGCAGGAGGGACAGGATTCCTGGGAGAGCTGCTCTGAAGGCCCAGCCTGGCATTGGGTGCACCTTTCTCTCCGGCTGCTGCTGCCCCTCTGAGCCCAGGGACTCCTTCCCCTTCTCCCTCCACACATACTGCCTGCGTTTTTGTTTTTGTTTTAGTTTAGTGTTTTGTTTTTATTTTTTGTTTTCTTTCTTATGGTCAAAAACACAGAACAGAATTTACCATCTTAACCATTTTTAAGTGTCCAGTGTAGTCATAATACCTACATACTCGTTGTGCAAGCTGATCTCTAGAACCTTTTCATCTTGCCAAATGGAAACCCTATATCCATCCAACAACTCCATTTCCCCTCCCCCAGCCCCTGGCAACCATCTTTCTACTGTCTAAGTGTGCCTGCTTTAGATCCCTCATATAAATGGTATTTCTCCTTCGGCGACTGGCTCATTTCACTGAACATCATGTTCTCAAGGTTCATCTACGTAGTGGCATGGGTCAGGATCTTTCTTTTCTCTCTCTCTCTCTCTCTCTCTCTCTCTCTCTCTTCCCTTTCTTTTCTTTCTTTCATAAATTCTGTGTCCAACGTGAGGCTTGAACTCACAACCCCGAGATCAAGAGTTGCATGCTCTACCAACTGAGCCAGACAGGCACCCCACGATTTCCTTCTTTTTAAAGACTGAATAGTATTCCATCATTTGTATGTGCTGTGTTTTCTTTATCTGTTCCTCTGTTGATGGACATTTAAGTTGCTTTTGCATCTCTTGGCTCTTGGGCACCGTGGGGGTGTCCAGTACCTCTCTGAGATCCTGTTTTGAATTCCCTTGGGTATATGCCTGGAAGCAGGATTGCTGGATCACATGGTAGCTCTATTTTTATTGGTTTCAGGGACCGCCATACTGTTTTCCGCAGAGGCGGCTTCATCGTACATTCCCACCAGTGGTGTGCAAGGGTTCCATTTTCTCCACATCCTCACCAGCACTTGTGATTTACTGTTGTTTTGATAAGCAGTTGCCTGGATGGAAGTGAGGTGGTACTTCGCGGTGGTTTTGATCCGCATTTCCCTGCTTATTGGTGACGTTGAGCATCTTTTCATATTTTGTTGGCCGTAGCTTCTTTGGAGAAATGTTTAAGTCCTTTGGCCATTTTTAAATTGGATTGTCTGTGTTTTTGTTGTTGAATTGGAGCTCTTCATGTGCCCTAGATACTAACTCATCATCACATACATTCGTGGGTTGCCTTTTCACTCTGTTGGTTGTTTTTCCTTTTGCTGTGCAGTTTTTGTTGGGTTACTTGTGTTTTTAATCGTTACCTCTACCCGGGTCATTTCCGTGGATTTCAGGAATGTTGGGAGTCCCCTTGAAATTAAATACAGGTTTTTGTCTGTGTGCCTACCTCTAGGTACATTTTTCTGGAGTGAGGGTCCATGTGACCCATCGCATGCTGTCAGGATTTACCATTTTGAGAATAGTGTCCCCTAAACACAGCATGTTGGCAGTGATCCAGCACTGTCTCTTCAGCCCTCCCTCGTCCCTGCCCTGTGTCCCAGGGCCAGTTATGGGACCTGTCTCTGATGTTACCTATGCTTTGCAGCCATGGTGCCTGCCACTGTGAGTGTTGGTTGAAGGAAACCTCAATTTTGTGTGTGGCTCTCCAACCTGATGTGGCTTTCGGAACTAATAGCAAGTGTCGTCTTGGCCTGACCATTAGGGTCCTCTTTACTCTTCTTCCAACTTTTCCACGTTGCCGGGGCTCTTCCTGCCATGGTTTACCCGCCTCTGACACATGCAGGCCCCCTCTCCTCCCTTTCCAGGCTCTTCTTTCTTGATGTGCTGCTGTCTCTCTCCTCCCTGTGAGGCTCCGTGCCTTCGCACCGTCCAGCACCATCTCCCTGCTGGCTCGGGCCTGGGTTCCCCTCGTCAGTCTCTGCGGTAGCTTTGCCAGTGGTTCTGCCTGCCAGTTTCAGACTCAGTCCCCTACCCTCGCCCATCCCATCACAGACCGTCTTCTGGCCGCCAGGTGCTCCTCACCCGGCACCCCAGCTTTGGGCTCTCCGCACTCCCCTGTCCCCGGTGGCCTGGCCTGCTCCCAGTGGCTGAGCGCGTCTGGCTCTTGCTTCTCTGTCCCCTTTCGCTTGGGTTGCTGGTCCCTTTTCCTTTTCCTGCTCCTCACTTCTCTGCGCCTGCAGGAGCCCACATTCTCTGTCCTGGGAGTCCTCCGGAAATCAGCCTCTCGCTGCCCCCATAGCACTTGCACATGACTTTGCCATGTCTTCCTAGGATTTCAGCATGTTCTGTCTTCATCCTCCCAAACAGCTCAGGGGAGCAGCTGCCTTCCTCATCACTGTTCCCCTTTTGGTTGCTTGCTTCAGGCTTCAGCAGATGTTTATTAAGTATTTGTTGAACAAATGATGGCTCTTTTGCCTTCAGTGTTCTATTTATTTGAACTCAAATGTTTGTGCCATTTTATAGACTTTTCACTTAGTAGTGGAGCCTATATCGCCTTTTTGAAGCTCTTAATTCAGTGTGATAAAAATTGACTGTGTGCTTCGTCTGGATCCCAGGTACAGGGAGGGTGGGTGTGTAAAGGGGGGAGAGTGTAAGTGGCTCAACTCTGCCTGCAAAGGGTTTATGGTTTAGCACATCAGTTCTCAAACGTTGTGGTTTTGGGAATTCTGTACCCTCTTAAAAATTATGAGCCCCCCCCCCCCACCGCAAAAGCTTTATTTATGTGGGTTATTTATTATTATTCAAAATTAAAATGGAGAAGTTTTAAAAATACTTGGAATTCATTTAAAAAGAACAAACTTGGGGCACCTGGCTGGCTCAGTTGGAAGAGTGTGCTACTCTCGATCCCATGGTCATGAGTTTGAGCCCCATGTTGAGTGTAGAGATTACTTAAATAAATAAAACTTTAAATAAAACATAAAAAGAACAAACCCACTACATGTTAACATAAATGACATTTTTATGAGAACTAGCTACGTTTTCTGAAACAAAAGTGATTAATAGGAAGGATGGCGTTGTTTTATGTTTGTGTAAATCTTTCCTTTTATGTTTGGTTCATTAGACAAGATTTGCATTTTCATATATATGTCTGTCTTCATTCTGTCGCAATACATTGTTTTGGAGCAACTATGTGAGGAAAATGTGGCCTGGTGCAGATCCCTAGTTGGAAAGGGGAGGAGTATTTTAGCAGTCTTCCCAGTAGGGGTGGAAATCTCTGGTACGCCACCAGAACGCAACAGGTGGCAGTTTCTTAAAGGTTAGTTGCATTGTGGAATCTGAAACTGTATCAATGAACTTGTCATGCTGTTACATTAAAATTCATTAGTCTTTCCTTGCCCCCCCCCCTCGCCCCCCCGAAAAGCTCATTTGCTCATGCATGATGTTACAACATCACACGTGGGGTCATTTGGAAAAACTGGCTCACTGAGTTATACAGATTTTCCAAATAGGGGCAAACAGTGTTATACTATGTAAAAAAAAAAAAAAAAAAAAAACAACAAAAACCCCACACATTTGTTGACACACCGCCAGTCTTCTCTGAAGAGTCTTTAAGTGTGATTAGGAAGCTGCCCAGTTCATGGTGGCTAGTGTAGGTTTTCCAAAATTCTAATTTTTGTTTTTAAAGTTTGAATTTTATCATTTACAACGGATGCTGTAAGTTTGTTTTTCTGGACGTGACCGGCTCATTTCATCTTTGAGAAACTTGCCAATACTTTTTTTTTTTTTTTTTTTTAAATTCAGTTGCTCTGTCAAGTAGAATGATGTTCTATGCAGAAAATGACCAAGTCAGGTCACAACTTAGTCACGAGTGCTTTTCCTTTAGATAACCATCGTCCTTTGGTATGCAGCAGGGGCACCTGATGCACACTTCCTATTTTGTCGTACAGAATATTAAAAGGTTATGTTTTCAGGGGTCAAAGATTTCATAAAATTAGTAATTTTTTACTGCTTCATCAAAGACCTTCTTCAGTGAAGCCGGTGGTCTTTGTAATAAGTGTGTGGCAGGGACAAACTCAGTACTGCCCTGACGAGGACCGGCAATGTCCCTTACCAGTGCAAATGTCAGCATAGTTGAAAAAGGCAGATAGCATCTTAGTGTTACCCTGAAGATAGTTTTGACCCTGCGGACCTCCCTGTAAAGGTTGTGGGGACCCTGGAGTCCTTGGACTTGCTTTGATGGCCGCTGGTGGTGCACAGCCTCAGTCCCCCACAGGCTTGGGCTCAGTTCACACCCCACCTCCTCCTTTGGGTCTTGACTCGCATGGGACGCTGTCCCTGACCTCCACGTTCCGAATGAGCCCCTTCCACCCCTCACCTGGCCCTCCTTGCTGTATGTTTCTCCGTGTCCCTTGTCACAGCATATCCTGTTGGTTTTCATTTGTCTGCCCCCCTCCATGAAAATGTAAGCTCAGGATGGCAGAGATTTTTATTTGCCTTGTCCAGTGCCGTTCCCAGCCTTTAGTATCTGGCACAAAGAGGTAGTAGCCTGATGAGTATTTGAACGAACGAACGAATCAATAAATGAATGACAGGCAGTGGCTGAGCCAGTTCTCTGCTGCCTCCTGGCCTTGGACCTGCTCCCCACGGTTCTGGCCCCTGCTGACTTCGCTGTGCTCTCTCCGGCTCTTCAGCCAGTGCTGCCCCACACCGCCGTGTGCCTGGTGTGTGGCGAGGCAGGGAAAGAAGACACAGTGGAAGAGGAAGAAGGAAAGTTTAACCTCATGCTAATGGAGTGCTCTATCTGCAACGAAATCATCCACCCTGGATGCCTTAAGGTGAGCGGTCCCGGGGGGGTCTGGCTGTGCTGCTCGGCACCCCCATTGAGCACCTCTGGTGGTGCTGATGCTGGGGGACAGTGAGCTTCCTTCCCCAGAGGACCTCTGAGTCTGGGGGGGTTCTGAGTGTCAGATAACAAGCCGAGGGCAAGAAGGGTCTGCAGTAGCTCAGACTTCCTACCTGTGGCTTCGAGGGAATGAACACATACCCCCCACCCCCCACCCCCCAATAAGACAAAGCCAGAGAGAGTTCCCAGAGTCTTGCACTGAGACCAGAGGGAGAGACTGGGTGGTTGTGCTGCTCACTGGAATCCTGGCTCAGGGCTTCTGGGAGAACGAAGCCTGGGCCTGGGAGGGCGGACCCTGTGACGACAGGTGGTTGCATCAGTGTCCCTTTGTGCCGAGAACCTGCTCCCTTGGTGTGCCCAGGGCAGGGCTGCCTTCTTGTGGGGACCACTGTGCTGTGCCTGCCTGTCTTAGGCAACAGGTTCTACCTCTGCAAGGAGGAGACTGCTCTGGGCTTGTCCCCAGAGAATGTCGTCAGCCCTCTCAGCCCAGGTGTCAGCCTCAGTGTATCTGTGTGTGTGTGTGTGTGTGTGTGTGTGTGTGTGTGTGTTAATGTTTGTTTATTTTCAGAAAGAGAGAATGTGAGCAAGGGGGGAGGGGAGAGAGAGAGGGAGAATCCCAAGCAGGCTTCCCGCTCCGCACAGAGCTGGCCGTGGGGCTCAATCTCACAACCAGGAGATCATGACCTGAGCCGAAATTAAAAGTTGGACGCTTAACTGACTGAGCCGCTTAGGTGCCCCTATGTGTGTGTTTTAGAAAGATTGAGGTGGGCTTGCCCCGAATACTACCTCAGCTCTGAAATGTCTCTTTTCTTCGGTGGCAGTAGTGGGGGCTTGTTGCAAGGCTCATCCTCCTGCACACACCTCACGGTCTGAAGGGGGCACTGTGATTGTTCCCTGGCTTTGGAAGTCAGACTTGATGTTTTAGTTGCCTGGTTACTTCTGTCTCCCAGATCAGAAGCTCCTCAAGGGCAGGGACAGCACCTCTGTGTTGTTCACGCCTAGCACCCAGTGCTACTAAATGACTGAACAGGCCCTGGGCCCATTGCTTTCCCTAGGTTATCTTACTGAATTGTTGCAGAACAGTGGTGAGACAGGTACATTCCATTCCATGATGGAGGGCACTGGCCCACAGAGATGGAGTGATTTGCCCGGGATCACCGAGCTAGTAAGAGGCAAAGTTAGGATTTGACCCCTGGCCTGGATCCAGAGCCACCTGTCTTAACCACCTTTGTTTTGTCTTGGTCGAGGATGGGATAGAAGTGACATCTGGGAGGGGGCTGTTGGTGTTCCTGGCAGGTGTGGCATCTTCTGCCCCCTCCCTGCTTGCTGACTGGCGTGTGCCCTTCGCAGATTAAGGAGTCAGAGGGCGTGGTCAACGATGAGCTTCCAAACTGCTGGGAGTGTCCAAAGTGTAACCACGCCGGCAAGACCGGGAAAGTGAGTGCCGGGCTCCAAGTCCCAGGGGTCAGCCCGGGAGGGGCAGACCTTGGCCTTGTCAGATGCCGCCTGTCGGTGCGCTGTGGGCCAGCGGGGTGCCGCGGGTTCCTGGAGGGGGGCAAGTCCAAAGATATACAGTTTGTTTGTTCCTTCTCTCTTTTTGGCCTACAAGCAAAAGCGTGGCCCTGGCTTTAAGTATGCCTCCAACCTGCCCGGCTCCCTGCTCAAGGAGCAGAAGATGAACCGGGACAACAAGGAAGGGCAGGAGCCTGCCAAGCGGAGGAGTGAGTGCGAGGAGGCGCCTCGGCGCAGGTCAGATGAGCACCCCAAGAAGGTGCCCCCGGATGGCATCCTGCGCCGAAAGTCAGACGACGTACACCTGAGGAGGAAGCGGAAATACGAGAAGCCCCAAGAGCTGAGTGGACGCAAGCGAGTACGGAGCGGGAGGAGCGGGCAGCGAGGGGTGGCCTGGCCGGTCCCGGGTGCAGGGCGCACAGGCGGGGGCGGGGACGGGCAGCGGGGAGAACTCGGGATCCTGGCCTCTGGCTGCCCTGAGCAGGTCACATAAGTCCCGAGAGCCCGGCCCAAAAGAAAGGAGGGGAAAACCAGCGAGTCACTCCTCTTCCCACCCCTTTAGGCCTCGACGCTTCAAACGTCCCCCGGTTCCTCCTCTCACCTCTCGCCGAGGCCCCCTCTAGGCAGCAGCCTCAACCCCTGGTGGAGATCCAGTCTCACTTACTTCCAGCAGCAGGTGCTCCCACGTCGCCCCGCCCTCCTGAGGCCCTGGGGACTTGCGAGCCCCGGGCCGCCCCCGCCCCCCCCCCCCCACCCCGCCCCCGCCCCTGCGGTCTTCCAGCCCATTGCCGCAGCCGCTCCGAGGCATCTGTGCGCCGCAGCTTCCCCGGGCCCCAGTCCCGGATCACTGGCTGGTGGTTCTGGCGTGGGGCCTGAGAAGCTGAAGCTGCCGCGGGGAAGCCCTGTGGATCTGGAAACCTCGGAGGATCCTGGCAGCCCCGCTTCGCCCAGCGGCTCTTCCCGCTTCGGCCACGAGGTGGCGCCTGGTTGTCGTTTCCCAGCTCCAGCCATTAAGGCTCCGCTGGGAACCCTGCAGGCCCCGCCTCCAGGACCGGCTCCCAGAGCCAAGTCCAACCTCGGTGGGCGAGTGCACACCTCAGGGTCTGGCCGAGGGTGGGAGGTCAGTTGGGTGGGAACAGTTGGACCACACTTCTCCCCTTCCAACGTCTAAAAGCAGCAGGCAGGGCCCACCGTGTTTCAGCCTCAGTGGAGGAGATGGGATTTGTGGGAAAGGTGGCCCTCCAGCCCCTACTCCAGAGACTGTGGACTTGTGGTGGGGCAGAGTGTAGAGGGGACCGAATCCCACGAACCCTGGGAGCAAGCTCTGCATGCTTTCTTTCCTGTGACAGCTAAAACCTGGCAAAGAAGATAAGCTTTTCAGGAAAAAGGTACCGTCTCCCCCCCACGCCTGCTCCTGGGTCATTGGGTCCCTGTGGGAGGGTGGGGAGGCAGCCCCGAGCTGAGGGGCTGAGCTGCCCTCGCTCCCCCTCCTCCCTCAGCGGCGGTCCTGGAAGAACGCCGAGGACCGGATGGCCCTTGCCAACAAGCCTCTCCGGCGCTTCAAGCAGGAGCCAGAGGATGACCTGCCCGAGGCGCCCCCCACCGCCCGGGAAAGCGACCACTCCCGTTCGAGCTCCCCTACCGCCGGGCCCAGCACCGAGGGGGCAGAGGGCCCCGAGGAGAAGAAGAAGGTGAAGATGCGCCGGAAAAGGCGGCTTCCCACCAAGGAGCTGAGCAAGGAGCTGAGCAAGGAGCTGAACCAAGAGATCCAGAAGACCGAGAACAGCCTGGCCAACGAGAACCACCAGCCCATCAAGTCAGAGCCCGAGAGCGAGAGCGAGGAGCCCAAGCGGCCCCTCGGCCTCTGCGAGCGCCCCCACCGTTTCAGCAAGGGGCTCACCGGCCCCCCCCGGGAGTTGCGGCACCAGCTGGGGCCCGGCCTGCGGAGCCCACCCCGTGTCATCTCCCGGCCCCCTCCCTCCGTGTCCCCGCCCAAGTGCATCCAGATGGAGCGACATGTGATCCGGCCGCCCCCCATCAGCCCCCCGCCTGACTCACTGCCCCTGGACGATGGGGCGGCCCACGTCATGCACAGGGAGGTGTGGATGGCCGTCTTCAGCTACCTCAGCCACCAAGACTTGTGTGTCTGCATGCGGGTCTGCAGGACCTGGAACCGCTGGTGAGGGGCTGAGCTTGGACGGGGAGGCGGCCAGGGACCGGCGCCGTGTTGGGCTCCAGGCTAAGGCTTAGACTAGACCAGGAATGGCACATGCGTGGTATGTGTCTCCACAAGTCACTCATGGTCGTCTTTCCTTCCTTCTAAGCTCAGTCCAGCTTAATTATTCTTCTCAAAGAGTTCCAGGTGGCTACAGCAATCTGGTCACGCTGGTCTTGTCAGAAGAGGTGAACCCTATTTGATTGCTTGATTCGGCCCTTGGAAGATGAACTGGGGACCAGGTGGAGTCCTTGTCCTTAAGGAGGTAGTCCAGGTTAAAAGCAAGTGTTCCAGTTACTGATTTTAATTTCAGCTTCGATGTTTCCTAGCTCTCTGGCCTTTGCCAGGTGACTTACCTTTATCTGTAAAAGGGCACGATACGGCGTCTGCCTGGAGCGTTCTTGTGAGAAGTGGTGTGTAGGGGGTGTGGTAGAGGCCCCAGTAAATACTTAACGAAGAGCAGGTACTGGCACCTTCCATGGGGGCCTGGGGCCATCAGAGGAAAGGTGCCCAGGTGTGGGCAGGACAGGAGTGAAACGGAGAAGGATCCAGAGGGCGGAGTTAAGGAGCTCCCCCTCCTCCGAACGTGGCAGTGGGGTGAGCTGCCACGGCAGTGCAGGGGGCCGGCTTCAAGTCTGATGACACCCCCTCTGCTGGACCTGGCCCCCAGGTGCTGCGATAAGCGGTTATGGACCCGCATCGATCTGAACCACTGCAAGTCCATCACGCCCCTGATGCTGAGTGGCATCATCCGGCGGCAGCCTGTCTCCCTGGACCTCAGCTGGACCAATATCTCCAAGAAACAGCTGAGCTGGCTCATCAACCGGTTGCCTGGTGAGCACTGGGCCAGGGACCCTGGAGGTGCAGTGGTGGGGGCTGGGGTGCATCGCCTGACCTGCCAGCCCTCCCCTGTCCCCAGGGCTCCGAGACTTGGTGCTGTCGGGCTGCTCGTGGATCGCCGTCTCAGCTCTCTGTAGCTCCAGCTGTCCTTTGCTCCGGACCCTGGATGTCCAGTGGGTGGAAGGACTAAAGGATGCCCAGATGCGGGATCTCCTGTCCCCGCCCACAGATAACAGGCCAGGTGAGTGGCCGGGCCCAAGGGGGTCGAGGCGGAGGCAGTCTGACCAGGCTCTGCCGTCGGATCTGGTTTTCACTACAGGCCCCACCGGGTGCATGGGTTCTCAAGCCTTCTCTGGTCCCAGCCCTTTCTGGAGGATGCTGTTATGTTCTCACTCAGCTTCAGGCAGGGAAGGGACCACTGAGAGCAGAGGCTTCTTTGCGCACCCAGGACTTCACTGTGGGGGCTTTGCATGCGTCTGACTACTTCTCTGTTAATTTGTCCTTCGTTGGCTTCAAGCTTCCGTGGGCACGGGGGTCAGTGTAGTTGGAGATGAGCTCACAAGATGGAACCTTCCTGGCTTGGGTTGTGAGGGTCATTGCTCCCTGCCTGTAGCTCAAATGAGGAAACCCTGGTGATCGGAGATGCTGTGCAGTCTCTGCTCTAGTTGGCTGAGGACTGCTGGGTAGAATGTGGGCTGTGTTTCTAGACGTTCTGATTTTTCAGGAATCCAGAAGTGGGAGAGTTGATGTGGAACCCTTATATTTTTAAACGTGGGAACCAGTTTGGGGAAACACTCAATGGCTAAGTGAAACTGAAGTGTGACGTGTGGCCAGTAGGCCCTCTAGAGTGTTAGGTCATTGTGACCCCATCTCCCCGGTCAGGTTGACGTGCTGCCTCTCTCCTTCCTGCCCCCTCAGGTCAGATGGACAATCGGAGCAAGCTCCGGAACATTGTGGAGCTGCGTCTAGCAGGCCTGGACATCACAGATGCCTCCCTGCGGCTCATCATACGCCACATGCCCCTGCTGTCCAAGCTCCACCTCAGTTACTGTAACCACGTTACTGACCAGTCCATCAACCTGCTCACCGCTGTGGGCACCACCACCCGAGACTCCTTAACCGAAATCAACCTATCAGGTCAGTCAGAGGCACCCAGCAGGCTCTGCCTGGGACCCTGGGGGACAGGCTGGGAATTCCACCTTTGTGGGGAAAGCCGCTGTGTGCCTGCTGTTACAGGGTCACAGGGTCAGGGCTGGGACATACCTGAAAACAAGGCAGACAGCCTGGGCTGGTGGAGAAACCGTGAACACAGGAGTTATCACTGGATTGGTAATAACTGCTGCCAAAAGATTAGCGCTGGTGGCGGCGAGAGCACGCGCCAGTGGTTTCTGACCCACGGTACGGGCCGGAGGAACTGCTCCCCGGTGGCGCATACAAGCCGGCTCCCGCAGCGGGGAGAGAGCAGGGGAGCCGCGGGCTGTGAGGCCAGGCAGGCTTTGATCCCTGAGGTAGCTCAGCGTCTGCTGGGGTCGTCCTCGCTTATGTGACCCTGCTAGCAAGGGGCCCGTCGGAGAGAAGGAAGCCGTACGGCTGGTGTCGCTGCGGTCCTGTGTCTGCAGAGTCCGCGCTCCCTCTACTCGCCCGTGGGGCCGGAGTCGGGTTTTCAGGCCCTGGGGGTGACTGACAGTAATGGGTCGGGCTGTGGACGTAAGATTTACACACACCCTCAAAAAGTGCTTTTTTCTCCAGAAATTAGCACCTTCACCTCACACTTAGCTCAACAGCTTGCTGTCAGCTGTGCCACGTTTGAGGGGGAATGGGGAAGTTGGTGGTACGAGAGAATTCTGTACCGAGGAAGCCATCCCTGCTCCTCCTCGGGGAGTCGCGGCAAGGGCCGTCCCGCCCCCGTGTTGGCAGAGAGGCAAGAGCCGGGCGGGGCTGACCGTCCCGCCTCCAGGCTCCACTCGAGGTCTTACACGGATGCCAGGGCTGTCCTGCGGACGAGGGCCTGGGGGCGCCTCGGTGTTACAGCCACTCTGTTTACTGTCGGTTACCCTGCGTGTGGAGCGGAGATTCCCCTGCAGTGCCGTCGTGTGCAGACGCGCTTCTGTGTTTTTCCGCGAAGCTCACCCCTTGGCCTCGGTACACGGAGGTGTCTCGAGTGCCCGTTCAGAGCCATGCCGGGCGGGAAGGCAGACCTTGAGACCCAGTCTCTTTTAGGTTCATTGCTTTTTAAAAAGTTTTCCTTCGCCATCAGGATAACTAGTTAATGGTAAAAAGTCTGGCACGACAACGAGGACAGTTGACCTGTTTCAGGACCTGTGAACGTGAAGCATATGGTCTAGAGACAAAGTCAAGTCACGGTTGTCTAGCTTTCATTATTAGGCTGCGTGTTCCTCTAGATTACTTATTTGGGTGCTCACCGCCCCCCCACCCCCACCCCGGCCAGACAACCACCTTAAATTCTTTCTCCCAGTGTCTGTCTCTGTACTTGCACACCTTGATTTTTTTTTTCCATTCAGGCATATTCTGTACTTACTGGCTTGCTGTGTAGAACACAGGATTGCTGCTCTTACATCGTCTCTCCCCTTATCTTTCCGACTCGTGGTTAAGTCTCTTTCTGTGGCCGCATAAGTATCGTCCACTGTTGAACTAAATAGTGCATTATGAGTACATTTCCCTTGTATAAATTTTCTTTTTCCTAGAGTTAATTGCCTCTTTTTTTGTTTGCTTAGTCTCTAAGCAGACCCTACAACAGACCTGAATACCGTTCTTCCCTCACACACAAACTCCTCTCTGTGGCCCCAACCAGTTGTGGGTTTTTTGGTTTTTGTTTTTTAATGTCTATTTTTGAGACAGCGTGCGGGCAGGGGAGGGGTAGGGAGAGAAAGGTAGAGGACCCGAAGCAGGCTCTGTGCTGACTCGTGGGGCTCGAACTCAGGAACCTCGAGATCGTGACCGGAGCCAGAGTCACTTAACTGGCTGAGCTCCCCAGGCACCCCGGGCCCTGACCAGTGTTTGGCGGGAGCCCTTTCTCCTGGACTCCCTTCCTGTCTGTTTTCTCCTCCTAGACTTCTACCTGCTGCCCAGCTGCCAGCCTAGAAATTTTCTTGGTCTCTGTCTTGTGTAGGGTCCCTATTTTCCTTGACCCCATGTTTCTCCTTGTCTCTCTGATTTCGTGGAGGACATCTAGACTTGGTACGTCCGAAAATGGTTTTATTATCCCTCACGTTGAACTGATAGCTGGATCTGGCAACTGTGATGTTTCAGAAAGTGGGCGCTTCCTTCTCTGCATTCAGAGTCCAAATCCAAAACCATTTGATTCTTCTTCCTTCAGTGAATATTTTCTCTAATCGGAAGTTTGTTAGTTTGTTTCTAGTTTTCTGTAATTGTTGAGTCTTGCTTTGAATCTGTTTTCATCCACCACACTCATGAGCCCTTTCGATTTTTCAACCTAGAAACAAATGTCCTTCAGTTCTAGGAAACTTCATTGAATTGTTTCTCAATTTCCTTTTCTTCTGTTTTCCACCTGTAGGTCTTCTCATTTTTCTGAGAGTTTCTACTTTATCACACAATTCATATACCGAGTTTTTTACTGTTGTTTATGTAGGTCAAACACAGTGAAAACATGGGCAGTTTCATATGGTTCAACTGATAATTTTAATAAGTTTTTTTAACGTGTATTTTTTAGAGACAGCACACAAGCAGCAGAGGCAGAGCAGGTGGGGCAGAGAGGGAGACACAGAATCCAAAGCAGGTTCCAGGCTCCGAGCTGTCAGCACAGAGCCTTATGCAGGGCTCGAACTCAAGAACTGCGAGATCATGACCTGAGCTGAAGTCAGATACTTAACTGACTGAGCCACCCCTCAACTGATATTTTTTAATATTACAGCTGTATCTTACTCTCTGAACTCCGCCCCCCACCCCACCCCACCATCCTACTATCCTCTCCCCTTTCTGTTATCTGAGCTTTTTTTTTTTTAAGACTTTATTTTTAAGTACTCTCTACACCCAACACGGGGGTCAAACTCCCAACCCCCACCGACTAGGCCAGCCAGGTGCTCCCCTTCTCTGAACCTCGGGAGAGTAGCCTGAGGATATTGACAGCTTTATTTTCTTCTCCAGGCTTACATGGTTTCCTTCAAACATAGTCAGTGGCCCTCATAAGAGATCTTCCTTGGATTTAGTGTCAACACGGGGTTGTCCACACTAAGGTGATCAGAGGCTGGCGACACACGTTGGAGCAGTCAGTCATTGTGTGGTCAGTATAGGTGGTTTCTTTGGGGAAACCAAGACGTGAGATCTTGGAGATGTTTCTCTTGAGCTGGCCAGGGTTGCCAAAAGGATTCTCTTTGACCTCCCAACTGGAGGGTACAAGCCAGACTGCCCAGTGTGCTGGGGCCTGGCAGGGGAAGGAAGCCGGGGATGTCAACAGCAGGTAAGTTTCCCCCCTAGACCCTGATTTTGAATGGGTGCCCCAGCCTGGTGCTCAGACCAGAGACTTTCTCTCTCTTATATCAACATCTAGGGAGGGAATCAAACAGCCACCGATCTAGCCCCTTCATTAGCTCCACTTGCAGTGTGCCTGTTTTTTGTTTGTTTGTTTGCTTTACATTTTATTTATTTTTGAGAGACAGAGACAGAGCATGAGCTGGGGGGAGGGGCAGAGAGAGAGGGAGACACAGAATCCGAAGCAGGCTCCAGGCTCCGAGCTGTCAGCCCAGAGCCCGACATGGGGCTCGAACCCACAGACCGCGAGATTTGACCTGAGCTGAAGTCAGCCGCCCAGCCGACTGAGCCACCCAGGTGCCCCTCAAGTGTACCTGTTCTTTCTCCTACCTGAACCTTTGGGGGTGTTTTACAGAATGAATCTGCTTCTCTGCTTTCCCTTCAGCCTATTTAGGTTAAGCTTTCTCAAATCTATGTTATCTCTTCTCCAACTTATAGAATTAAAGAAAAAAAATTATGGTAAAATACATAAAATTTACTGTTTAAGTATACAGTTCACTAGCATAGAAGTTCATTTACATTGTGTGCAAACTGCCCCCCCCCACCCCTCTCCAGAAATTTCTCTTCACCCCATCAGAAACTCTATATCCACAAACCAACTCCCCATTCCTCTTTTCCCCAGCCCCTGACAATCTCCATGCCGTCTCTGTGAACTTGACTTTTTTAGGGACCTTATGTAAGTGGAATTATATAACAGTGTTTTTTTGTGTGTGACTGGCTTGTTTTAATTAGCATAATGTCCTCAAGGTTCATCCGTGTTATATCAGGTGTCAGAATTTCCTGCCTTTTTAAAGTCGAATAGTATTCCATTGTATGTATAGACTCAGTTTTATTTATTTGTCCATCTGGACAGTTGGGTGGCTTCCACCTTTTGGCTGTTATGAATAATGCTGCTGGGAACATGGATGTACAAATATTTGTTCGAGTCCCTGCTTGCAGTCCTTTTTGGTGTATACCCAGACATGGCCTAGCAGAATCACATGGTAATTCTAGGTTTAATTTTTTGAGGAACCACCATATTGTTTTCTGTAGCAGCTGCACAATTTTACATTCCTAATGTAATAGGACACAAAGGTCCCATTTTTCTCCACATCTTTGCTAAACTTTATTTTTTATAGCCATTCTAGTGGTATGAAGTGATATCTCAATGTAGTTTTGAAATACCTTTTTTTTTTTTTAAAGTAATCTCTACACCCAACATTGGGCTCAAACTCACAACCCCAAGATCAACAGTCACATGCTCTACCAACTGAGCCAGCCAGGTGCCCCTCAACGTAGTTTTGTCTTGGGGAGTTAGCATTTTCCTCATGATTAGTGGTGTTGAGCATCTTTTTGTTGATGGTGTATCATCTTTGGGAAATGTCTATTCATGTCCTTTTCCTGTTTTTTAATCAGGTGTTTGTGGATTTTTTTGTTGTTGAATTGTAGGAGTTCTTCATATATTCTGGGTAGGAGTAATCCCTTACCAGGATCCATGATTTGCAAATATTTTCACCCATTCTGTGTGTCTTTTCACCGTCTTGATAATGTCCTTTGCACAAATGTTTTTAACTTTGTGCTTTTGGTGTCATCTTTAAGAAACCATTGACAAATTCAAAGATTTTCCTATTTCTTTCTAAGAGTTTTGTAGTTTCAGCCCCTATATTTAGGTCTAAAGAATTTTGAGTTAAATTTGTGTATGGTGTGAGGTAGAGGGTTCAGCTTCATTTGTTTGCATATGGACATCTAATTTTCCCAGCAGCATTTGTTGGAAAATTTTGTCTTTTTCCCTCTAAGTGGTTGTAGCACCTTGTCAAAAATCATTTGAACATTCAAGGGTTTAAATTCTAGGCTGTCAGTTATAGTCTGTTGGTTAGTCTGTATGTCGTCCTTAATGCATTAACACTATTCTGTGGTTTTGTAGTAAGTTTTGAAATCCAGAAGTGTGAGTCCTCCAATTTTGTGTTCAAGACTACTTTGGCAATTCAGGATCTCTTATACTTCTGCATTAATTTTAGGATGATTTTTCTATTTTTGCAGAAAACACTGTTGGTATTTTATTATAGCAACTTCATTGAATCTGTAGATTGCTTTGAGTTGTGTGGCCATTTTAACAATATCAAGTCTTCCCATGAGCCAGGGAAATCTCTCCATTTATATCTTTAATTTCTTATAGCAGTGTTCTTAAGTATTCAGTGTACAAGTCTTTCACTTCCTTGGTTACCTTTATTCCTAAGTATTTAACTCTGTTTTACTCTGTTTGATGCTATTGTAAATGGAATTGCTCATTTTCTTTCAGATTGTTCATTGCTAGTGTATAAAAATGCAGCTGATTTTTGTGTGTTGATTTTGTGTCCTGCAACTTGGCTGAAATTTTTTACTTCTTTATGCCACCTCTAAACCTGGGACTTCAGTACCACAGCGCTAGCACAGGGCTCCCGATTGTATTTGTAGTTTGCCTTTACTGTTTTCATTCCTACTTAACGGAAAAATGCAAATGCAGAACTAGTGATGACAGGCCTCGAGATGAAGGCCACTCAGATGAAGGAAATCATCAGGCCAGAGGGGGGGATCTCTGAGCCTCAGTTGGATGCTCACTGGCATCGAAGCCAGAGAACTGTGGATTCAGTTCTCACACAAAAGAGGGTGATAAAAGCAACGTACCAATCAATAGAATATGGGGTAGAGAAGTGTGTCTATAGGGGAGGGGGTGGTGACGGATTCTGAATTCTGGTTTGCTCACTGTAGACAGCATCTCGTCAGCCCTTGTAGCACCTTGGGGTTTTCTGCACTTAGTAAGGGGGCTCCCAAGCATGCTGTACCTCGCTTCAAAGCACTGGTGCCCACACAAGGGAAAAGGATCCTCAGACGACCACAGAGATGGTCCAGAACGTATCTGAAGGGAATAAGCAGATAAGCGCACAGTAATGGAGACGGGGAGGTGTTTTTCAACAGTAGATGGGAAAGGCAAGCTGTTTGATATATAGTGTGGCCCTATCTTTATTAAACAACATAGACAGGGGACCTATTTATGTGAGAACATATACATGTAAAGAAGCAATGGTAAGATTCTAAGTGATTCCACTTGAAACAGTCTGAACGCTTTTCAGGCCTATACTAACCTTTACAGTTTGGTAGATGGAACCTTTCCCCGTTTAAAGAGAGCTTTCAAGCAAGTGCAGTTTTCCCCAGGGCACGAGGGGCTGGAATATGCTTACGGGCCCTGTCCCGTTTCTTCATCGCTGAGGGGGGTGGTGGCGGGGGGCTCTGGGCCTCTGCGATTCCTCCACCTCACGTGTCCCCTCTTCTTTGCAGACTGCAATAAGGTGACTGACCAGTGCCTGTCCTTCTTCAAACGCTGTGGAAATATCTGTCATATTGACCTGAGGTACTGCAAGCAGGTCACCAAGGAGGGCTGTGAGCAGTTCATAGCTGAAATGTCTGTGAGTGTCCAGTTTGGGCAAGTGGAAGAAAAACTCCTACAGAAACTGAGTTAGTCCGAGGACAAGTATGTAAATAAGGGATGGGTGGGGAGAGGGGACACGGCCGAGGAGGGAAAAGACTTTAAAAAAAAAAAAAAAAAAAAAAAAAAAAAAAAAAAAAAAAGGAGGGCTTTGATTTTCAATTTGGAACTTGGACAACAGACCACAGAACGTTCCATCTGCAAGTCTTGCCGAGGGAGAAGCTGTTCTGCCGCCTGTTCTGGGGCTGAATGAGCCGGACCCTTTCCTTTGGTCTGAATTCTAGCCGCACTGCTTTCTGGACCATTTCTAAGGCGGCCTTTACCAAGAAGACATTCCCGCCGGAGGAGGATGGACTCTGGAGAAATTCTCTTGCTGAAGAGCGAGCTTAGGAGTTTTTGCTGGTGGTGGTGTTTTGTCTTGGACGCCTCAGTCCTCGCAACCCCGGGACTGGTGTCGACATACAGTGGGCCACACACCGCCTCTGCTGCCATCTTGACATTTTGTTTGGTTGGTTTTGTTACATCTTACATTATGCAGAACTATTTTTGTACAAATTGTTTAAAAGTTATTTATGCAAGGTTTGAATGCATACCTGTGTTTTTATTGTTTGAAGATTGCCAACTTTCCTGGTTTCCCTGAGGTAGGCGAGAACTTGACCTGTACTTCATCAACACAGATGCCCCATCTACACACGTGCCCAGATCTGGCAGAGCAGGCCAAGACCTTCCCGTTAAAAGCATGTTTAACTGGAAGTTGGGAGCCCGCTTTGGACGTCAAGAATTACCTAAGCATGTGGATCTATGTTAATTCTAGTCGAAGTAAGACACTCTGTACAGAATTCACCTATTTCTCAAAATTTTAAAATTCAGACTTCAGCCTTTGCACTCAGGAGGGTTTTGCGGCCAGCGCATGAGCTGTTGTACCTACACAGATTAATTTATACAGTGAGTCAAGTAGAATAAATGATCCAACATAGCCTTTCTTTTCCTTTTTTCTCTCCTTTGAGGTGAGTTGAGTTCTCGTTCAAGGTTTATAACATGGCTATTTCCTAGTTGTAAAGTTATGCCTCCATAAGTGCCATTCTTGTAAGGTGTTGTTTTCCTAGACCTGCCCCAAAGCGGTTTTACCTTTGTTGAATTTGTATAAACAATTGTACAAAAAAAGCACCCTTGGACTTTGAGAGTTTCTGTTCTAGGAGTGGACTAGAAATTCGATTAAAAGATCCAGAGGCAGTAGTCTCGACATTGGCATAACACAAGCTGTAATTTCGTATTCCCCAGAGAAAAGCTGTGGCCCCCTGGTCCATGTTTTTCCTGGCTTCAGAGAGAACTGGTTTAGGACTCCTGAAGGCAGGGGGAGGAATTCGGTACAAACTGCCATAGGGGCAAGGCGGCTTACCTGTTGGGGTGGCGCTGACCCCTTCCGTGGCCGCAGGGGAGCAGGCGGGGGACATCCACCTCCTCAGCCTCTCCCTAGAGGCAGCTCATGGAGGCCACACACTGCTCGGTGGCTGAAGGCACAAGAATAGGAGGTGACTATCCCAGCTAGCAGACACAGAAACCAGTAGGAAGTAATTTTAGATCATAGAAAAAAAAATTTTTTTTTTAAACAGGGCCCTGCAAGTTCATACTTCCATAGAAAAATGCTCTAGTGAATCTGAAAATGGAGAAAATAACCCAACTTCCTTCCTCGGTAGTTTATTGCTCCCCTTTTTTTTTTTTTTTTTGGCCACGGCAAAATGGTTTTAGATCCCATCTCGTCTCCTGCCTTCTGTTAGTTAAAACCTAGAGATCCTTTGACTCAAACTGGTGTACCCCAGAATTTAACTCAGGAGATGCACTTTACAGAGGTAAGATTAGCTTAACACTACAATTTATTTATAAAAACGTGGCTTACCTTTGCAAGCCTGTTCATTCATCACGGAACACCCGCACAGGAGGCCAAGTTTCCATTTTCTTGGAGCCGAGTTCTCTGAACTTCCGAATACGTGTTACCCTGATGTCCAGTGAAGGCATCTTCTTCCTTGGGAATCGCTTTAAGGGTAACAGTGTTCTCCAGGTGAACAGTCCCTGGGGTTAGAGGGCCCTGTTTCTCCTATGTTTCCGGGAGGATGCAGGCCTGCCGAGAGGAGGAGGGGGCTGCCAGTGCTGGGGAGCCACGGCTACCATAGGGACACCTCAGAACCAAGACAGCAGTCTCCGTAGGCTTGAGGCAGACTACAGTCCTGTGATGGTCGCTCAGGGGCTCTCCCAAGTGTACGGAACTGGTTAAGGTTATAGCCCAGGACAGTTTCTCTACAGACCTGTTATTTTTAAAAATGAGCTTTAGGTGAGGCCAGCCTGAGTTAAATGCTTGTAAATTGCTGCTCTGAATCCATAGACCATAACGGATGAAGCGGACAGGACCATAAGCCAGAGGCAGTGCTTTGTGGATTAGGTCACAGCTTCCTATCCTAGAAAATAGGCTCTATCTCCCCCCTCCTTCCAGGGAACCTGAGGTTTACAAAGGATAATACCGTGGCATGTCCAAAGCATCGAATGTTCTCCTTCCGTATTGTGAGGATAGGGGCAAAGAGACATCCTTGTATTCTGTAGACCTTCAGACTTTTATGCATACATTACCTGTTCAAAAAAATTAGAGGCAGCACATGCCAGCTAGAAAATGGACATTGCAGAGAGAAATATTTACCCTCTGCCTAACAAGTCTGTACCTAACAAGGTGTGGTTATTTCAGTTGTCAAGCTTGCTAGACTATTTCTGTTGGCTATTCACTAAACCAAGATTACTTCACATTACCTTTTAATTTTTTAAAAAAATTTATTTTTGTTGGGGGCGGGGGGGGCAGGCAGAGAGAGGAAGACACAGATTCCGAAACAGGCTCCAGGCTGTCAGCACAGAGCCCCATGCAAGGCTCAAACTCACGAACCATGAGATCATGACCTGAGCCAAAATTGGGACACTTAACCAACTGAGCCACCCAGGTGCCCCTCAAAACACTACTTTAAAAAAAATCCACCATTAAGACTTTTTATTCTCTTGCTAAAAATAAGTACCCAAGACAACTTCTATAAATCCAAGAGGAAACATCAAACAAGCTGTTTGAAGCTGAGATCATATGCAAATAAATCTCAGTTTTCTAATTTAAGACAAACCACCCGCTGCTTAGTTTCTGTTTACTATCACCTGCCAGCCTGTATTTGAAGACTTCTTTCAACCAAATTCGGGATTTGTGGACGAGGTTGAATTTCTGGAGTTCATGGTCTGATGAAAGGGACAGGGTAAGTGCTCCTACAGCTTCAGCAGGGGTTGGGCTTTCACTGGTTCTGTGGTGTGGTAATGATCTGCTCAGGCTGCTTACTGTGAATTATGGTTAACACCAACCCTGGGCTCTGTAGGCCAACAGGAGAGAAGGGTGTCTGAAATATCCACGAGGCTTTGGTTTGTATGCTTTGACCCTAAAATCCAGAAAAGGGGGGAAGGTATGTTTTTCTTCACAACCAGGCCAACTTTCTTCTCTATCTGCCCCCACTTGTAGATCCTGAGCACTTAAAGGCAGGTGTGCTACCCACTGCAGAATCAAAAAATAAAACCCAACAGGACTCAGCTGAGAAGTCAGGCATTTCTTACAAACACACCTGCCCACTACCAGTGGGAATGAGTCCACAGCTGGTCTCAACACCACCCTGGTTAGAGTTAGACATAAAAGAAAAGCAATTTCAGATCATTCGTGTCCCAGGAACCTTTCCGCATAAGCTCGGGTCAGGTTTCTCATTTGCTGGGGGGTAGTAGAAGAGTTTAAGATCAGACCTAGTTCAAATTCTGACATTAGCCACTTCCTTTTTTTTTTTTTTTCAAGTATCAAATATTTTATTATCACTTTTTTGGTAACAGCTCTATTAAGAGACATTCACATCCCAAATAATTCACCCACTTTTTAAGTAAGCTCTACTCCCAACATGGAGCTTGAACTCATGACCCCAAGATCTAGAGTCCCATGCTCTTCTAACTGAGCCAGCCAGGCGTCCTGGCCACTTTTTAAGATCTTAGACAAGTTCTTTAACTTCTCAGTTTCTCCATTTGCAAAGCAAGGCAACATCTATTTCAGAATGCTAGAGAACACTAGAAAGCACTCGGCACAATACCTGGTCATAGTCAACAGCAAATCTGTAGTTAACCTTACTGGGGAGTCAGCAGCAAAGGTAGATCACTGCAAGGCTTTGAAGGTGCTCCTGTCCCCATGTGAAGAAAGGTACTACACCAGGCGCAGACACCCATTCATGCTGTACCCAAGTGAATTAGAAACTGGCTAGGACAATGTAAGCAAAAGCATTTTTTAAAATCTAATTTTATTCCTAAAGTTCAAATTAGCTAGCAGTAGCACTGAAAATACACTTTCACTATACAAAACAGTGTAAACTGATTACACGTGAATAAAGATTTTAACACACACACTTCTCTAATGAACGAAGCTACAGGCAGCCCTTACTCTAAAAAGCTGTACCTGAACAGAAATGGATGTGTTGAGTCTAAGGCCCTGGCAGTTGACTATAGAATGTCCTTTGTTCCCAATTACGTTTAAACGCAGAAATAGCAACAATGTGGAAACTTACATTCGTCAAATAGTAGCATTTAAAATATACATGACTAATAAAGTGAACATTAGAGAGGCCACTGCTCAGCGTGTACCGTGTTGGCCACTTGTGGACAGTGATCTCATCCAAAGAACAGAAGTCTCAAACATCTGAGTAGTTTAAGTTAAAAATAGGATGAAGGAGAAATAAGAGAACAGGATAAGTGTTCTCCAAAGGGAGCAGTAGCTGACGCTGTAAGCAGTCTGACTTCGTCAGCAATCAGTGATCATGGACATGGGATGAAACCCAGCAAAACCTGGGAAACGGCTTGTCCACAGGCTGATAGGTGCATGGCATGGACCAATGTTGCCACAACTTAGGATCGAATCTTTCTGTCCCTAGTAGTGAAAATAATCTTTAAAAATAGTCTCAGCCTCTGAACAGTGTGTTTCCAGTCCCTTCTGTGCATTGAAATGTCTGGGATCAAGCTTGGGGCGAGCGTCCTGTCAGGAAGAACCTGGGCTTCAGGACTTGAACACATGCACGGCGCGCACCACGTACTGCCGGCAGATGGGACACTCGCTCATGCGCTTGCCGCACTTGGTGCAGGTGACCATGTGCCCACACTCGAGCAGGACACAGTCGATGACGGCGTCCATGCAGATACGGCACAGGCTGTCATCTTCCTCATCCTGCAGCTGCAGCCGCTCACCATCTGAAAGGCAACAGACAGCTGGGGCTGCAGGCACCGCGCTGCCCGACGGGCGCTCAGCAGGCATCTGGGGTGACCGCAGCGGCCGTCGAATGAGCCCAGGGTTGTAACTTCTCTGCACCTCAGTTCCCTCTGCTGGAAATGGCAGTGATAATAATGTCTGTACCTCGTATTGTGGAGAATAAGTGAGAAATGCTTAAGGCCAGCTATGAAATGCCCAACAAATGTTACCTACCGATTTCTGTTTTTTGTCTGTATGTAACTCCAAGTTTTTGCGATAAGGATAAATTACTTCTGTAAGTGAAAATGAGGAGACCCAATGTTGCCCTACTAATGGGCCTCAGAGAGCACGACTGGAATTTCCAACCCAACTGTGTGGCCTTGGGAAAAGTCAGTGTCCAGAGCTTCATCTCAGTAGGACCTTTATTTCCACACTGATAGAAAAGTTATGAAGTACATCAAGCAGCCTGTACCTGGGGGAAAGTTTAGAAGTATTTCAAAAACCAACTGTATTCCTGGTCACCCAGGTACATTTGGAGTCTCTCTAACTGGAAATGAATGGATAAGCCATCCTTGCTGTGTGGCCCAGGTTGGGTTCTGAGAAAATCCAACCTGGGTTAAGAAAAGTGCTGAATGAATTTTAAAAAGTTCACCTCAGCCTGAGATTTGTCCATGGAGCTGTGGACACTGAGGCTTCCCTTTCTACAGCTTGTAGAGGGGATCAATATATCACGAATACAGTTAGAAGAGGAATTCAACCTTCAAGGGCCAGTAGTCTCTGGATTTAAGAGAAATAACAATGCCACAATCAGGAGATTCTTGTAAACCAGGGGCTGGGGACAAAGGATGCATGGGATGAGACAATGGATGAGCCAATGGAGAAGACACTAGAGGGCTACTGAATAAATCAGAGTCTAGGCTTTGGTCCCCTCTCCTACGTGGAAGTTTCTTTCCAACTCTTACAAGTTCTGAGCATAAAGCAGAGGAGCCAGGGTCTGTCAAGGGTATTAGGTAAGACTGTCGGGGTGAGTCTCAACCTAAGTGGCTTCAGCCAGTCAAACTAGGGAAGATTCCAGCTGTGCTCAGAACAAAATGAGTATTCCACACACCTGGAGATTGGGCCAGGGAAAGGGTAAGCAGTGAATCAACTGAAAAAGGCACTTTGGCAAACGTGCACGTCACGGCTTCCTCTACCATAAACTCCTGGGGGGGTAGGGGTGAGGACGGCTACGCATGACCACTGTTCACCGTACGCAGCTGGCACTTACACTTGCTAAGTAAACGGGCTTCTCCCCTCACTGCGAGGATTCCATTTCCCAGCCAAGGCCTGGGACCTCTGAAGGCTCTGAGGATTAAGACCTGTGTATCTGCCACTGTGGCATCACCTCAGCAATAGGGATGCCATAACACTTACTGTGTATTCTGGGCATAAACCTGTTTATCAATAATTGCTGTATTATAAGCAGATTTAAAGACAAAAGACTCAAGATGGAAAAGTTAGTGATGGGAGGGCTGTTTAGATAGAAATAGTATTTGTCGGTCTAAACACCACTAAAATCTTTTCTCTTGCCTATAAACGCTCTATGGCTTGGCCCTGTTACTGGCTGAGAATTTCTGCTCCACGCTTCATCGGTCAATAGTTGAAGAATTCTTAACCTCAGCTTTTCACAACTTACACAGAAACCTGATGCTTGATGCTAAGAACTCCTTAACATCTTGGCTGTAGAGAATTTCTTTTTCCCAGTTAGGATTTAAAAGCTACCGAGCTAACCGAAGTATTGGCCTGCCAGAGGGGTCAGTGAGAAAACACACATTTTTAGAGAGACAACAAATTTCATCAGACTTCTCACAAATTATGGCGAAGAAAACGAGACTGACAAACGATTACCTAACTCACCTGCCATTAGTGATCTCAGAGCCAACATCACGTAATAAACTTACTACTTAACAGATCGACAAACAGGTTCCTGCATCTAATTCGCTCAATAAAAGGGTAGTTTTCGCCAAAAACGTCCCTTCACTGTGGCAGAAACAGCCAGTTTTTAAAAGCCAAAAGAAGGCCACCAGAGAGGCAAAAAAGAAAAAAAGAAACCTACATGACTTTTGGTTTTCTTCATTCTCTTTGTATAACCGGTTTACTTTCTCTACCAGCTCCCATTTCTCACAACAGCCAGAATAGTTGACAAAATTCCGAGCCAGGATCTCCTTCAGCTGCCGCACGCTCATCCCTTCCACCTCGTCAAGGCTCGACAGGTCAGAGAGCGAAGCTCTCACTCGCTTCTTGGAGAGGCCGGGCATCTGCAATCACAGAGGGCTTCCTGAGCTCCATTCCTGCAAGCACAGACCTCCCACAGCCAGGCGACTGCATGCTCCCCTCACCCCGCAGTCCCACTGCCCTCCCACCCCCGGCCCTGGTGTTCTTCCCAGACGTCGCGTCAGTTCTTGAAGTGTCTTCTAGATGATGCTACATTCAAACCAGAAGAAACATCCTGGGCTAATGTGGCACATGGCCGCATGGGCACTCTACCTGCCTGCCAGGTTCCCCTGTCAAGGAAACCAAATTTGACAGGAGCTCTCACCCGCTCCTCCAAGTTTTCTTCATCGTCATCATCCTCATCATCTTCGTCATCTTCATCATCATCTTCTTCTTCTTCTTCTTCTTCTTCTTCTTCTTCTTCTTCTTCTTCTTCTTCTTCTGTGTTTGCTGAAGCTATTTCACTTGGTACCTACACACATAATCGATCTCATCAGGTTAGGAATCCTATTATCCTAACGGCATCCACCCTGTTTGTCAATATTTATCACTGGAGAAAACCTTTCCCACAGATCCTCCCCGAGAATGACCCCAACACCTGGCATACTCCACAGTGACCTTGGGCTCCAAAGAGTTGGGCCCTACATGACTTCATAAACAACTTACCTTCCATAAAGTTATCTCAAAACCCATATTCCTTTGTGTGTGTGAATTTGTAAAACCTCACCAGAGTATTAACTCCCTGAGAAAGGTCCTGTCACGAAATGCCAAAGCCATAAGTATATGTAACTGCACCGCATTGTTCTCAAAGGACCTGCCAAGGCTGGTCTGAGACACAGAGACAAACTAAAGTTCCAGGTCCAGCCCAAGCAGCAGGGCCAATTGATTTGAAAGACTTCAATCCCACTACAAGAACTTAGACATTTTGACTCCAAAGAATGGTTTTTAGACTTCCTCACCGAGGGCTGTTGCTTGTTCTAGTTTTCAGAAATGCCTCCACAATCAGAGGTACTCTTCTTTAGGAAGAGCAGAGACCTTCAGCATGGGTTATGTGCCATCTTTCCTATCTTTCTCTTCAGACTTGATTTTGGCCATAGCTCTACAATACTCTAGGTCAGTTCCCAGCTTCAAACATTCCACCCCACTCACTGGTTCACACGCACCATGTCACAGCACCCAAAGACCCACACCTCCCAAGTGGGGTCCTATAACCAAAAACGGCACAAAAGTCAGAGGTGTCGTATGTTTGCATCATTATTATGCCAGCTCTCATTTGGAAAATTAATAAAATTCCTAGTTTGGACTTCTCTACTTTATGACCATTTAGAGGTAGGTAGGCCCGATTTCCCTCTGCTTTTAACTGCTTTCTTCAGAGAAGAAAATTAAATGTGGAGAGAAGTGTTCAAAACAATCCATTCAGTATTTTGGAGTCATTCATACATACAAACTGAATATTAATTACAAGCCCTTGCAGGTTATTCAAGCAGAATGCCCAAGGACCCCACTGGGACAATATTCTACCGTGGCATCTCTCTGAAATTAGTAAATAATCACATCCTTTGACTAATTCAGATGGCTTTTTCCCATTATCTAAATTAGAATTAGAGCAATTTTACTGTCGCAAGGCAACGGGGCATTAGGTTAACTTACTGTATCGTGTACGTGGTCCCTGACAAATGAGCCTACAAACATCGATGCACTACTTTTCAGTCATTAGTTTAACAGCATTTCACGTCTTGGGAAACTGAAGCAACTAGAGTCAAGAGACTGCTGAGCTTCAGACAGCTGACTCTGGGGCTCCCTGCCACCGAGGCTCTGTGCCCCCCAGGAGAGCCCGCGTGCACAGGAGTCAGAGGCGTGTGCAATCTCTGCTCCCACAGGGGCTCACGAAGCCGTAAAGACCCCACCACATCTGGCCGAGCAGACACGCCAGGCCCTTGGGGGGAATCCCAGCCTCGTACCTGTGCCAGCGCTCCAGATGCCAAGGTCCGGTCTCCACCCATAAGCTCTCCCTGAAACGAAGACACGGTAGCAGAAGGGGCTGTGTAGTTTGAAAAAAATGAATGTGTGAAAAAGCTAGAAGTCTGGGACTGTGAGGAATTCAGACTGCTCGTGTCCAAGTCGTCCTCAGAGCCCAGCCCGCAGTGGCAGAGAACGAGATCTACCAAGTCTTCCTTCTCTCGACAGGTGTCAATGGGGATGTTTCGAAGAATGAGATACTGCCGGAGATCCTTGACTTTTAGTCGCATTAACTGTGGGCGCTGAAAGGCCGTCTCTTGTAGTAAGTGACAAGTGGAACATCTACGGAGATTGTCTTGTAAGACTGAACACACGGAGCAAAAATCCTTCTTGCAGTCACAGCACACATGCTGGAGAAACAGAGACAAGAAGCAGTCAATGACAGCCACCTACAGGCCCCTGGGAAAGCACTAGTTTTCTTCCCGCCTTCTAGAAAATTCAATTTTAGTTCTTCTAGAGTCTCCCATGGCACCTGGCTACTCTCATAGCCACTTCCGTATTCCCGAGGCCATGAAAATCGAAACACTCCCTGCTCAGGCAGTTTGGATTCACACAAGTTCAAGAACAGCCCTTTAAGAAAAACACATACTTTTGTGTTAATGAATTAAAACCTTTCCACCCCTTGGTGCAAACATGTAATTAGCAGAACAGAGCTGACTCGAACCACGTGGAGCAGAAAGCACCACCACAAACTTCCTGCTCTTTTCCTATGTGAAATTCCCCATTTAAAGACAAGGTGGGCAGGGGACCCAACACAGGGAAAAGGAAAGAGAAAGACAAATGATCTCTCAAGGTCGTTCCAAGCAAACAAAGGATCTCACTATTCTAGTCACCTGTACCCTGCCGAGGCCTAATCACACTCAAAGCCACTGCACAAGCAAAGCTTAGGGACGACATGAAGACGTGACCCTTTCTACTTGCTGCACTGTTCCCACCAGCTAACACCTTGTTCCCGAAGTGTTTCAGAGGACTGAACTGACGATCAAAGACTGTGAGATGGCCTCACAATATGATGGTGCTCAGAAAAAAGGACTTTCCGTCCTAGAGAAAATAAGTGTTGTAGCCCAACTATTTCATGTTGAACCTCCACACAGTAGTTACCTTACACTTATTTCTTCACTTGAGTGAAGAAGGTGGATAGGGATACATTTTTTGGAACACGAGGTCAGTTACAGTAAATCACCTCTGAACAAAACTGCAGACTAATGAAATCCCTTGCTCCGGAACATAAGCATCATCAGGAGGAATAAAGCTTACAGAGCTCAGAAGATGCCTGAGTACATCTTCTCACAATGTGAGAACAATACCTTGTCAGGACACTTGAGCAGTAATACAGTCCATTCAACTGAGCACTTTAAAAAAAAAATTTTTTTTAACGTTTTATTTATTTTTGAGACAGAGAGAGAGCACGAGCAGGGGAGGGCCAGAAGACACAGAATCTGAAGCAGGCTCCAGGCTCTGAGCTCTGTCAGCACAAAGCCCGACGCGGGGCTTGAACTCACAAACCGCGCGATCGTGACGTGAGCCGAAGTCAGACACTCAACCGACTGAGCCACCCAGGCGCCCCTGAGCACTTTTTTTAAAGAGAGAGCGAGAGCACACTCCTGAGAGTAGGGGAGAGGGGCAGAGAGAAGGAGAGAGGGAGGGAGGGAGGGAGGGAGGGAGGGGGAGAGAGAGAGAGAGAGAGAGAGAGAAAGAGAGAGAGAGAGAGAGAGAGAGAGAGAGGAGCATCTTAAGCAGGCTCCATCCTCAGCACAGAGCCCAACACGAGGCTCGATCCCACGACCCTGGGATCATGACCTGAGCTGAAACTGAGTCAGAGGCTCAACCGAGTTACCCAGGCACCCCTCAGGTTAATAAGAATTTTTTATATTTTTAGGGTGCCTGGGTGGCTCAGTCAGTTAAGCGTCTGACTCTTGGTTTCGGCTCAGATCATAATCTCATGGTTGTGAGTTCGAGCCTCACACCAGGCTCTGCACTGACAGCATGGAGCCTGCTTGGCATTCTCTCTCTCCCTCTTCTCTGCCCCTCCCCATCTCATGCTCTCTCTCAAAATAAATTAAAAAAAAATTTTTTTTTTAAAGGTGGGAATGCTTTACATAAGGTAATAGGAAAAACTTAAAAAGTTTTCATATTTTTCACAAAAAGATTCACTAGTATTCAAAATAACATACAATCAAGAATTGTGATGTTTTTATAGATAACATTTCACCCAACTCACCTTCTTTCTAAAGACTGAAAATGAAAGTCCACAGGCTTTGCAAACTATATTAGGCCCTTCCGTAGGTGCTGGTGGGTAAGTGGAAAAATCAGCATTTGGTGCAAATCTGAATGGACCGGTGCCTCCTGCAAATCCTGACTGCTGGCCCCGGACAGCTCCAGTTCCCATGACTTCATTCAGCAGCCCACAGCATGAAGCCCACATAGACGTGGCACCCGCCTGGAAAGGGACACAAGTAGAGACCACAGTTGAAAGCTGAGTGGAACCTGGGCTCTCTAGGAACTTCCGGGAATGCCATTCTGGAGAGGCTCATTTGCCCTGAGTAACTTTGAGATTATTCTTTTAATTGAGGCAAAATTGGTATATAATGAATTTTGTATGTACACAATTTAATACCTGGATGCACTAGAAAGCGATCACAAGTCCGGTTACCATCCATCACCATACAACTGAGCTGCTTCACCCATTTCGCCCATCCTCTTACCACCCTCCCCACCCCCCCCCCACCGCCAGTAACCAGCAGTCTGTTCTCTGTGTATCTGTGAGTGTGTCCATTTGTTTTGTTTTTTAAATTCCACATGTAAGTAGAATCATACAGTATTTGTCTTTCTCTGCCTGACTTATTCCCCTTAGCATAATTCCCTCAAGGTCCAACTGTGTTGTTACAAATGGGAAGATTTCCTTCTTTTTTACAGCTGAGTAGTATTCCATTGTATGCATTAACCACATAATATTCATCATTCACCAATGGACACTTAGGTTGTTTTCCTACATTGGTTATTGTGATAATGCTGCAATGAACATAGGGGTTGCACAGATCTTTTTGAATTAGTGTTTTCATATTCTCCAAGTCAATACCCAGAAGTGGAATAGCTGGATTATGGTATTTCTAATTTTTCAAGGACTCTCCATACTGTTTTCCATAGTGGCTGCACTAATTTACATTCCTGCCAACAGTGTACTAAGGTTTCCTTTCCTTCACATGCTCTCCAACACATATTTCTTGTCTTTTTGATAATAGCAATTCTAGTAAGTGGGAGGCAAGATCTCACTGTGGTTTTGAAAGATCATTCTTTTAAGCATCACAAATTTAAGCTCTTTGGAAAGAGATCATTTTTTGGTGTTTTCAAAGAATACTTGGCAATGGGTAAAATCATGACACATCATTAAACAAAAGGAAAAGATACAACATATACCCAATTTTGTAAAAAAAAAAAACACAAAAAAAAACCAAAAAACTCCACACACACTGAAACAGATACACGTGCATGCACACACATGAATGACTGAACAGAAGTACAGGCTGTGTGACACGTGGGATATGCTTACACCAAAATAACTGCTTGTTGCTTATCTGAAATTCAAACTTAACTGAGCATCCTGTCTTCCATCTGGCAACCTTCAACTGGGGCCACTGCACTAGATAGCACAGCATAACGGCTAAACGTCCAACTTCGGCTCAGGTCATGACCCTGCAGTTTGCAAGTTTGAGCCCCACATTGGGCTCTCTGCTGTCAGCGCAGAGCTCACTTCAGATCCTCTGTCCCCCCCTCTGTCCCTCCCCCACTTGCATGCATGCTCTCTTTCTCTCAAACATAAACATTTTTTTTAATATATAAATTCAAATTACTTAATTTCATTAAACTTCTGTTCTCACTCACAGCCATGCCTAATAAACTATGGCATATACAATTTTTTAATTTTTTTTAAATGACTGGGAAAAACATCAAAATGCCAACTGAAGCTCTGGTTTTTAATGTAATTTGTATACATTTATTTTCTCCAGTTTTTCTCTACTTTCCAAACTCTTTAAAAAGAATACATTGCTTTGACATTAAAAATATATTTTTATAAAAGCAGTGATCCTATCTCTTCAAACGGAAAATACTAAACACAATTTCTGATGACTGGATAACCATCATGACCTTCCAGGGTGTAAGGATTATTTGTCACTCCATTTGAATGTCCTGAAATTAACGTATTGCCTTTTGGGTTTTTCTCTAGTCTCTTCCCTTTCTGAGAGGCACCACTGCTAACATTATACTCACCTCCAGCAACCCCCTTTATTACTGCAGACTCACAAAGCTGATAGCCAAGCATGTCAGAAGTATATATGAAAATATATTTTCAGTGAGGGCTCAAGGTACTTTCCCAAACAAAAGTATAAAAGCTGTAGTGTTTGGAACCAATGAACTTTTTGCCCCTTGTCCTAATTCTTAAGCATATTCTAGACTCTAGATAATGTGATAGGTAATGGAAGTCCAGGTGGATGAGATCTTATTAGTTAAAATGGCCACATAGTTCCATATTTTATTATCTAACTCTATCAAACATTTGTTATTTGTCCAACAAGCTCTTAAAAATGTTTTTTCTAAACAACCTCAAAAGGCTATTTAGAATGCTACAGAAGGATCATGCTATTCTTGCTACTTCCCACAAGTAATGCTACATCAAATATAGGGAAAAGAGAAGGTAAAGCAATAGGAAACCACAATACAGGGTTCAAACAGTCTCAAGTAGCAGGGTCACTGACGTGAGTATTATATGGCTTCACACCCTATAATTCTAGAGAAACAGTGATGCCTTTAAAAGTCAGGTTAATGGGGCGCCTGGGTGGCTCAGTTGGTTAAGCGTCCGACTTCGGCTCAGGTCATGATCTCGCGGTCCGTGAGTTCGAGCCCCGCATCGGGCTCTGTGTTGACAGCTCAGAGCCTGGAGCCTGCTTCGGATTCTGTGTCTTCCTCTCTCTCTGACCCTCCCCCATTCATACTCTGTCTCTCTGTCTCATAAATAAATAAATGTTAAAAAAAATAAAAATAAAAAAAATAAATAAAAGTCAGGTTAAATTATAATTAATAGTTCATACCTTTAAACAAATATATACCTCAGGCTTGAGAGTCACGGTATGTTTAAACATAAAAATATGAAAATCCGGATTTATTAAGTTCACTGAAAGTGAGTGTTCTTTTCTGTGGGGAGCACAGCACAGTATATAGAGGTGACAAGTCCGTCTAGTTACCGTGCTACAAACCTGAACCTAATGTAACATTGCAGGTCAATATCAATAAAACTGTAAAAACACATTTTAAATGAAGCTTTCTTTTAGCAAAAGATTTATCCTCAGTGCTTTAAACAATGAGCTCTTGGGGTGCCTGGCTAACTCACTTGGTAGAGGATAGGACCCTTGATCTCTGGGTCGTGAGTTTGAGCCCCACATTGGGCACAGAGATTACTTAGAACACGCACACACACACACACACACACACACACACACAAAATGAGTTCTAAAAACTGAAAATGTTTTTAAAAATTCAATGTGCAGTATGCCTGAAACTAATATAATACTGTGTTAATTATAATGAAATTAAAAATACATAAAATAATGGTTTTCAAGTTTACCATTGGGGGGAATAAATATAATTTGCACGTAACATTTTTGGGAAGGAAATACCTCAATTGCAGAAAGCACCACTGGGATAAACTCTTCTTCATTCCAGGAGTTTAAAGAAGTAAAGTTCTCAGTAAGCTTCTGCTTCCTGCTGACCTAGCTACAATAGTTAAACAGCTGTGTTGGCTTTTATCCATAACCCTTCTGATTCCTGATGATGTGCCTCCGCAAACAACTGCAAGTTCCTTGTGGACACGACTCCCTCCTTGCACAACATCTAGCTCCACCACGACTGATAAGAAAATAACCGTGTAGAAGGTTTCTTCATATTACCTCTTTAAAGGCAATGTAATATTACATTTTGCATGCTACCCAGAAAGATCCAATTGCATCTTTTTGAGAAAGTATTAAAGGTAAGGACTCTAACCCAGCAGGCACGAAATCTCAGATGTGAGCTCAATAAAAAGCAGCACTGTCACATTTTGTTCCTTCTACCAGAAAGCAGTTTTACCAGAGTTAAGGAAGGATACACACTTTCAAACCATATAAATGAGTAGAATCATCACAATTCTAGGCTGCAAATATTCACAGCTCTTATGAATAGAAGGATTAATTTTGGGAAAACAGGTAGAATCCCTATACGTATATCAATATTGGGAGTAACAACTTTCTCCCACTCCTCGTTTCTATAAAGGGGAGGGAATTTCCTCTTCATTCCCCAGAAGGGAAAAGAACGAAAAGAACACTCCTATCTTCTTTTGGTCATCACACTACAAAATAAAAAAGCTCAAGCCAACCCCCAAAGTGTTGTCCCAGGCAAAAATAGGTTGCTACAACCTAATATTTAGTATAACTCAGCCAAAGACCATAGCAGAGGGAAAGAAGAAACACCAAAAAGAACTAGGTCTCAGCCTCATCAGCACTGAGAACTTAGACAAAATTTCCCAATAATACTCACACTTCAGGGTGACCCTACCTACTTAGACTATTATCTTCTGACAATAGCATTTGCAATACTCCAACCTTCTTCAAAGTTCAGAGATTTGCAATCGTGGAAGCCCCAGGCACTAATTTTACTTGAAGGACCTTTCTTTCCCATCCAGCGAATTTTTAAAAATTAACTTCCATTTCCCCCTTAAACCCCACGTTTTCTGGCACCCCAGTGCAGAAAGTGCAGATGATCTCTCTTCAGTGACTCGATCTCCCCAACTTCTTGGGAACGGGGATTTTTAGTTCTGTTCCAGGGGGCTGCTGCCTTGGTCTCCTGCTAGGAAACTGCACAGGCCTATGACATGGCCCTGAAAACAGTGGTTGGACTCAACAGGGGAGCCTTAAAAAAATACCGATGCCTGGGTCCCAGCCCAAGATTCTTAACTGGTCTGGGTATAGCCTGACGCATCAGAATTTTTTTAAAGATTTATTATTATTTTTTAAGTAATTTCTACCCCCAACTTACGGCTCGAACTCACAACCCGGAAACTAAGAGTCACATGCTCCCCTGAGCCAGCCAGCCAGCCCCCACCGCCCCCCCACCCCGAATTTTTTTAAGTTCCCCACTTGATTCAAATTACAGCAAAGGTTACAAGGTTAACACCTGCTCAGTTTAGGCGATTTCTGTTTCCTATCTACAGGGTTTCAGCTGGAAAACCACTCTCAGCAGAGTGCTGACGAAAAGAGGCTGTGGTTACTTCCAAAGCCTGTACCTCTCCAGTTCCAGGACCAAGACCTCAGCCAAATGCTCCTCATAATCTGTGGATAATTTTTCCCTGCAGGAGTAGGACATGCCTCCACTGTTTCCTCCCCCTCTATGGTCTCCCCTAGTCCCTTCACAAAGGATCGGCTGAGTTTTTAACAATTTTATCTAATTGTTATATTAGTTCCTTTCCACATATTGGCCTGGAACTTTTGTTGAAATTTGGTGCCGCCTTTCATTTTTAATTTATTCCGTCATTTTATTTACTCTTTGCTTTTTGGCCCCAACTTTTTATTTCCCAAAGTACTCCTCTCCATATTTTGTGTGAGATCCCCAACACTGGGAGAAAGAAAATGATTTCTGGGTCAAAAGCAGCCCTTGTTCAAACTATTTTTGTCCTTCACCTGCAAGTTGAAGAATCCATCCAGAAGGTGAATCCCCCCAGGCTTGTTGAACTCCATTTCCTTGCCCCCTTTAGTATGTTTCACCTTCCAGCACTTTCCCTTAACATCCCAATTTCCTCAATATTTTCTGCACGTCCCCTCAGGGCACAGGCATTCCTACCTCACAACTGTCACCTTGACGTTCACCTAATAATGCTTGAAGTGTCCTACACCTATTTTTCCCCTCTCAAATCTATCCAGATTTTGTTACTACTTGGGGTAACAGTCCCAATTTTTGAGTGACAGAATCTATAAAAGCAATTAGGGAAGTGTTTCAGAGAGCACTTTCCCAAGTTTACTGAATGTGGGCTCTTGAAGGGGGGGTGTGGAGAGGGAACATGCCAATTGATCCTCTGAGCTCTTGACTCTGCCTCTATGTCCCTGGAGCCCAGTTCCCGTGTCTCATAAGATATCAGCCAAAGAGCTTCCCTCTTTTTGCATCTTCCCTTTAAAAGCTTTAGATTTAGAGACCCAGGCTCATGTTCTTTCCCATGGTCTTCCCTATCCTTTAAGATCTTCCACCAGTTTAAGCAGCCTGCATTCCCTTATTTTTCCTTTATTCATTCTCTGTTCACCTTTTGGTAGTAAGACTGAAGCATATTTTCCAAACTATTCCACTTCCTCCTAGATTTTCTGAGCAAACCTAATTCCTAGACAGCATACAAGGCACAGCCCTTTGGCTTTTAAATCTGCATTAAATTCACTGAGTTGTTACTCTGCCCCCATTCGAAAAAGGTGTGATATTTACACCTTTTTTACGCCATTCATCTTTTGCTTATTAAAACAATATTTAATATTTAATATTTAAGCCATTCATCTTTTGCTTATTAAAACAAAAAGCTACCCTTCCGGGAGTGAAGCCAAAGTCTGGATTTCTGAAAACTACAGCTATGATCTGGGCTTATGTGACTAACAATTCTAAATCCTACTTGGGACCATGGCTGAGAGCAAGACTCTACAGGCTAAACTACATGAATCCGAGAGGTTGGAAGGAACAATCTGTAAAGATGGCAACATTTCTTCCCTGGACCATAAATGTAGTTCAGAAATGGAGACTAACTGAACAAAACAACTATCTACCTATGCCTGGCACAAAACTAACTCAGGGAATTTAACTGTGTTTGCAGTTTATTTTCTACTCCTCAATGACTAGCAAAAATAAATGATTTTCATGATAATCTAAGCCCTTTCCTACATACCCCCTTAGGCCAAAATTGCTCCTGAATAGAATACTCATGGGACATGGACTGCCTGGCTTGTATTAGCTAAGAACTAGGTATCATACTAAAAACTTACATGCTCCGTGGTAAAAAAAAAAAAAAAAAAAAAAATCAAATTCTAAAGCCTCCTGTCTGGACTGGCCCAGACACCTAGATCTCATGTTATTCTGGTATCCAATGCCAGTTTTTGTGTTTTTTCCAAAGCCAGTACACCAAGATTTGGGGGTGAAGGGGGGCAATAATGACTTTTTTCACTCCCAATTTGGCACTAATTAAGAAATAATACAAACAGAAATTTAAACGTTTGTTTTACTTACACCAATTTGAAAGCATGACTTTAGCTCTGTCGCCTATTGGTCTTGTTAACAGGCCAGTCACCAGCACAGCAGACCAATAGTTGCTTGCCGTCTAGTTGACCACAATGCCACCACCTCACAGGAAGACAGATCTGAGAAAGTTCCAGAAAGTACCGTTTGCTTCCTGTGCTAAAACTTACCTACATAAAAGTTCTCTTCTTTCTCTGATAGCATAAATGCTGAAAGTGTTTGTCTTATATTGTTCCTTCCTAGAGGATGAGTTAGAAATTATCTTCCCTCTGTAGGAGTACAGAGGAGGGGAGTGTATCCACAAATCTAAACAATGTGCATGCAAGTGGGACTGAGTTTCCAGTGCTCTGACATTTATTTCCATGAGACACCACCAATTTATAAGCACTCTCTCAGATTCCTCAGATTCACACAATATAAGCCCACTCTGAATCATCATTTCAGTCAACAAAAGCAAGAGGAAACATGCTGTATCTTTGCAAAACCAAAAGCCCAGCCTTTTTTCTGGCAGAGTGCCAGAGTTTTCAAATGGCTTCAAGGTTCAACCATCTTTGATTGAGGGAGGGAGGGAGGGAGGGGGAGGGAGGGAGGGAGGGAGATCTAATGTGCTTTTAGAATCCCTGCGGAGGTAAAATAATTCCAAAATGCTCAATTAAAAAATGTTTGCTGCAAATTTTGAATCCTATTCTAAACCACATCAGGGTGTGATCCCTTTTAATGATTCCACCAAATATAATAGTAACTAGGCAAACTAGAATGAAGAATTTAAAAAGCCATGCTGGTTTCCATGAAGACTAAATGACAGCCAATGAGAGAGAAAGTTGATGGATTTGAAAATAGCAGAAAACTAACGATCCTAGTCTAAATCATTTTTTTCTAAATAAGCTCTATGCCCATCATGGGGCTTGAACTCACGACCCTAAGAGTTGCATGTTCCACCAACTAAACCAGCCAGGCACCCCTTTATCATTTGCTTTTGATTAAAATAGGTAAAGAGCAATAATAATGCCATCTCCTAGGAGTTGCTTGCTATAACTCTCAATTAAATACATTATACAGTTACCTCCAGGTTTCAGACTGAAGAATATTAATTTTCTTGGATGTTGTATGAAGCTAACTAGGACCAAGCAGGAATTCAATTCTTCCACCAAGGAAAGTTTCGTCAGAGAATTCACTCACCATATGTGTTGTTTTCAACTCCCAACAATTTTGTTTGCTAAAACTCAACGTCCTTGTGTTAAACAACATGAAAAGATATTTCAAACCTCACCACTAGTGATGTAAAATAAGTTTTACAGTTTCCTATAGAACTTAGGACTACCAGAAGAAACAAAACAAGGCAGAAGAAACATTTGAGATAATTATCAAAAATCTTTAACCTATTTAGAGCCACATGAGAAGAACATGCTCCTTAAAACGTGGGAAGATTTCTTACGGAAACTGCAACTGAAATAAAATTTGCAGAAATTCTGCCTTTTTAATTATCAACTAATCAGACCATACACCACAAAGGAGGAAATTCTACATCCTAAATTCTGATAGTCTAAATAGACTGATGTCTATTTAGGTCTCCATTTTGCTTCAAAAAATATCTATCTTTGCTACATTTTTACCTACCACCAAACCTTGTTTCTAAAATTTCGATTCAGCAGTATCTTCCACTTCAATTGATTTTAAAGAACTTGATTAAAAAGTTCAATACTGGACCTGTCCCTACTTCTTTTCCTTCCACATCTAGTTCACTGATGGGCCACAAATTTAATACTCCTCAAGATACCGACATTCTTTGAGAATATCTACACACACACACACACACACACACCCCTATTTTGTTTCTGAATCTTAACATAGCAAGATGATAATTTTCAGGGAAGATAGCTAGTTTTAGGTATTTTAATAGGCATTCTAAGTTAAAATATTTTATAACTATACCAGGAAGTTAAAAATAATATGTTAGGGACACCTGGGTGGCTCAGTCGGTTGGGCATCCAACTCCTGATTTCAGCTCAGGTCATGATCTCATGATTTGTGGGTTTGGGCAGTGAGGAGTCTGCTTGGGATTCGCTTTCTCCCTTGCTCTGCCCCTTCCCTGCTCATGCTCTCTCTCCCTGTCAAATCAAATAAATTAAAACAAAAATGTGAATTAAAAAGGTCTTACAATATCTTCATACTTTCACACACTGTTCGCAAAGTTATCTATTTCTGGGCACCTGGGTGGCTCAGCCGGTTAAGCATCTGACTTCGGCTCAGGTCATGATCTCGCCGTTAGAGAGTTTGAGCCCCCTCGTTGGGCTCTGTGCTGACACCTGGGAGCCTGGAGCCTGCTTCGGATTCTGTGTCTCCCTCTCTCTCTGTCCCTCCCCTGCTCATTCTTTCTCTCTCTCCCTCTCAAAAATAAACATTAAAAAAAAAAAGTTATTTCCAAAAATCTTCCTTATTTCCTGAGGCCAGAAACATCCTTTCTTGCTCCTGAGCGTTGAGGTTTTGATACCTTGCATCATACTCTGCTTTGTAATGTGGTTGAGAAGGTCTTTTCTCTCTAGACTGGCAAACTCCTCAAAGGTGGACTGCCTTTTCAATTACTCCCAACTCAGCAAGTCTCCCTCCTACCAACACACAACATTTGCTGAAATTTCTCTGGCCGCCTGACACTCCCTATCAATCCTCCACGGTCCACCTTGGAGGTTTTTTTGTGAAGGTTCTGTTTTAAGCCAGCAGTTCCCGCTTATTTTCCTTACCCACAACGAGCACACCTCTTCCCTGGGATTAATGAACTCGTCTAGGTCTGAAAGAGGATCACCTTACCCCACTTGGTTGGAGTTCAGCTAACGAATCAGTACCTGGATTGACTGTCGTGTACACGGAGCTCTGCAGAACTCTCGGCGATCAAGTTGAGAAAATCAGCTCCCAAAAGTAGGCCAGAGTCTCCCCGCTTCCCCTTTTCCTTAAACTTCTCACTCACTGATGTTCCCACGCTCTCACACCCACCTTGAAGAACTCAAGCTGTCAAATTACTTGCTGCGTACCTAGTGGCGATGCAGACACATCTCGTTTGCTAGCGCTCTGGGTCACGGCCCCAAAGATAAGCCTGAAATCCCTCGCAAGGGCGCCCCGAGGCACTTCTAACCTGTTGGCCTGGCCCCAGCCTCACGACTCCCCGCACTAACTCCTTCTCCCTTCGTCCCGCAGTTCGCATCCTGCGACAGTCCCGTCGTGTTCCCGACATCTGGGTTAGTTCAAGGACTCGGGACGGGAGAGGGCACGCTGTGGGCAAAAGCATGGACGGCTGAGGCGGGAACTAGGGGGGTCTGCCTCAGGCCCCCGAGGGAGAGGACAGGGCCAGGAGCAAAGACGGGCCCACCAGGCTTGAGCGCGGGGGCCTCCCGGCCTCTCCCCGCCTCCTCAGGCTCGCTGCAGGGAGGCGCTGTGGGAGCTGGAGCGGTCCCAGAGCCCGGGATCTCCGCTCCGGGCCGGGCAGGGCCCGGACGCCGGCCCGGGACGCCCCTCAGCGGAGCTCTCCGAGGTGCCGGCGGGGTTCACCTCTGAGGCTAAAGGAAGGCGCTTCAGGCGTCCCGGCCAGTTAGGAGAGGCGAGGAGGAACTGCCCGGCCCCACCGGCCTCTCACCTTCATGGCCGCGACCGCCGCGTCTCGGTCGGCTCTGCCGGGGAACTAAGCACCATAGCAGCTCCTCGCACAGCCGCCCTCCTTCCTTCTGGGCGGCGATTACGGCGCCTCCCGCGGCGACCTAGCGTCCCGACGTCAGGGGCGTAGTCGCGCCCGCCTCACGCCCCCAGGAAGAGCGCCGAGCGGCGGCGCAGTCGGCCAATCCGGAGCCAGTCCTCGGGGGGCCGGTCACCAGAGCCAATGAGGTGGCGGGAGCGGGGCGGGGCCTCTGGCCTGCCGGGTAGGCGGAGGAAGGCTCCATTCCGTCCTGAGCGGGGCTGGGCGGGTCTGGGCGTTGGCGGGCGGTACCCGCCGGGGAGGATTTCTTGTTTGGGGCGTTGAAATAGGAGTCAGCGTCCCCTGAGGAACCTGTGTAAGCGGAGGTTTAGCTTTGGGGCTAGGTGATGAAGTCTCCAGGGCTGAGAAGGCAGGAAGGGGCGTGGTAAATTTGAAAGTAGGTTTGAAGGCTTTTTTTTTTTTTTTTTTTTTTTTAATAGCAGTCAGAGCAGCACCTCTGGATTTCCTCCCGGGACGTTGAATCCTCTCACACTCGGTAATGACCTTAGGTCTCGGGAGGGTCTGGTGAGCAGAGCGGCAAGCCGCGCAAAGACGCGGCTTTAAAAGCAAGGTTTTATTGAAAACACTTGAACCAACGGTTCTCAAATCCCAGCTGCTCTTTTAGAGCGACGTTCAAAATAACCAAATGCGAACACAATGAGAGAATTCAGATGAGCCCTTGGAGTTGACTTTATTTAGAGAAAATTGAGGTTGTAAAATAAAGTATCGGTTTCTTCAGTCCGACTTGGTGACATTCCGTTGGTTTTCCCACACTTCCTCTCCCCTCGAACTCCACCGTATTTAAAGAAAAATACAGGATGATATCAATTCACTCACCTTCTCAAGAGGACCAAAACTGTTGTATTTCTTTTAAACAGATTTGCTTAGATGCACCATGTGGGATTTAACACAAAGGCACACCACTTCCTCAGGCTGCAAGAATACTTATTTTTTAGCTTCTATTTTAGCGTCCTTCTTTTTCTTCAAGCACTGCTGAGATAATGTCATTTAACTTTTTACGCAGTTCTGTCCCGAGTTTTCTTCTTTGGAAAAAATGCAAAGAAAGCCTTTCATTCACCACGTTGGAGCAGCAGCCGAGCTTCGCTGGAAAAGAGAGTATTAATTTATTCTTCTAATGATCTAGGCACAAAGAAACTCAATAAAAACTCCCTGGTAGTACAAAGCCATAATTCTCCCTCATAAGAAGGAAATCTGGCAGGCCTGCCTCAAAGTTAACGAAGAAGCACATGAAAAGATACTCAATGTCATTAGCCATTAGGGAAATGCAAATCAAAACCACGATGAGATTCCACCTCACACCCATTAGGATGGCTAAAATCAAACAGATGATTAGTGTTGTAAAGGATGTGGAGAAATCGGAGCCTTAGTATATTGCTGTTGGGATTGTAAAATGGTGCAGCTGCTTTGGAAAACAATCTGGCAGTTCCTCAAAATGTTAAACGTCGAGTTACCATATGACCCAGCAATTCCAGTCCTATGCATAAACCCGGGAAAGATAAAAACATATGTCTGTAAACAAACAAAAAACACCACCTCTTGTACATGAATGCTTACAGCAGTACAATCATCAGAGCCCCAAAGTGGACAAATGTAAAATGTCCACTATTTGATGAATGGATTAAAAATGTCATCCATATAGCAGAATATTATTTAGCCAAAATAGGAATGAAGTAGTGACACATGCAACAACATGGATGAACTTTGAAAAAAAAAAAAAAATGATGCTAAGTGAAAGAAGGCAGTCACGCAAGGTCACATATTGTTTGATTCCACTGGTATGAAATGTCCCTATTAGGCAAATTTATAGAGACAGGAAGTAGAGTAGTAGTTGCCACAGGTTGAGGGGGTTAGAGAGGAATGGAGTGACAGCTAGTGGGCAGTTTCTTTTGGGGCAATGAAAATATTTTAAAAGTTAACTGTGGTGGGGGCACTCGGCTGGCTCAGTTGGTGGAGACGTAACTCTTGATCTCTGGGTGATGAGTTGAAGTCCCACAAAGGGCACAGAGTTCACATTTAAAATAATAAATTAAGTAAAATTAACTGTGGTGAGAGTTGCACAACTGAGTAAATACACTGAAAACTATTAAATTTTACTATTTAAATGAGTAAATTGTATGGTATGTGAGTTAAATCTCAATAAAGCTTTGATAATAATAGAGATGTTGGGGGTGCCTGGGTGGCTCAGTTGGTTTAGCATCCAACTTCAGCTCAGGTCATGATCTCACAGCTCATGAGCTCGAATCCCTGACCCGCATCAAGCTCTCTGCTGTCAGCGCAGAGCCTGCTTTAGATCCTTTGTCGCCCTCTCTCTATCTCTCTCAAAAATAAATAAACATTTAAATAACAACAATAATAATAAAGATGTGTAGTAAAAACACACCAAAAAAGAGTTTATAAAACTGGAGAGTAGCCAGAGGAAGGTAATGAAAACAGCCAAGGGTACACCTGAAATGAATACTATGTTAACTATACTGGAATTAAAATAAAAACAAATAAATGAAACAACAACAACCAAGGGTAGAGAACATTTTTTTTTTTAATGCTTATTTTTCAGAGAGAGGGAGTACAAGCAGGGAGGAGGAGCAGAGAGAAAGGAAGACACAAAATTCAAAGCAGGCTCCAAGCTCTGAGCTGTCGGTAGAGCTCAAACTCACGAACCCACGAGATCATGACATGAGCCGAAGTCCGACACTTAACTGACTTAGCTGCCCAGGTGCTCCAAGTATTGGAGAACATTTTAAAACTATAACTCTTGAGGCAAACTTATTTTGTGCCTAGCAAAAAGTAAGCTCCCAACAAACGTTTGAGTGAATTCTTTCTTCTGTAAGACTAAGAAGGAATAGGATATTGACAAAAACAAAACCCAAAAAAAACAAAAAACAAAAAACCTCACCCATTAGGGAGTAAATAAGGTACACACTCTCTAAATAAGTTCACTCTCTCATAAGTTCACACTTTCTAAATACTTTAAGTTGGGACCTCCTGAAGCTTGAGAGGCATTTTCTGGTTAAACATCATACTTTTTCAATAAATGAGATAAATTATGTGATTAATTTTTTTCTTTGTTTCAAACTTTATATGACACCTTCCTTTCAATTGTGTGCTAATTGTACCAATTGTGGTTCAGGAAAATGTGGTCTGATTGCTAAGGTAATCATAACAGCCTAATACTTTGTATTTCAGAGTCAAAAAGTATTACCCAGGCACGTGAGATATTTATTGCAGTTCAATTACTTGCTTAGGATGTCATTAGAATGTTATCTGAGTTGGGTTTTTTTAATTCCCCCCCAAAATTTTATTGAATTCAAAATGGGCTATGTCAAATAATTTCAAAACTTGTCTCAAATTCAAGAAGTAGCAAATGTTTTGTTGTCTACATTTTTTTAAAACCTACTGAATAATCTATTTCTCTCAACATCATGTGTATTCATAAGACAATAGGGTAGAAAGCTAGCTATTTTTATTCTAGCAATGGATTCTCTCAAAGATAAAAAGTCATAGAAGACCATATGAGCCTTTTTGCAAAGTTGGTTAGCAACTTGCTATACTAAGCTATTTCCTATTTTGGAAATTTTCAAACATATAGGAAGTGAAGAGAAGTGAGTGATGAACTCCTTGTATCCATCACCCACTTTTCACAATTCTCTACCTTCTACCACTGTCTCATATCCAGCATTTGTATCTCTGCCCCCACTCCCCACCCATCCCCCATCAGAGTTATGTCACATCATTAGATTAGTGCATGACTGGTTGCCTGGATATGAGCCAGATGAAGGTATCTGAAAATTGGGTCTGATTTGCTTGTTGGGTCGCCTTCACAAATGTAACTATTTTACCCAATGTAATTCATCTTCTTTGTGGCTGTTGCTTAAATTTCGACTTAGAAGACTGAAGGGTTCCCTAACGATCCTCAATTAACCTGTGTGTGCAAATACCAAAGCTGTAGATAGGGCATAAAATCTACTCACCAGTAGAATGAAAAATCATCTCTTCATTGGATTGCTTGAGCCAGGTCTTATCTGAATCCCAGATGTCTGATTGACTTCTGCTATGGTAAAAATAGTCTCAACAATACTTACTGCATTTTATAGAACTGTCTATGCAGCTGGAGAACAGATGGTTCCACAGAATCATTTTGTCCGGGACTCAGAATCTTTTTGGAATTCTGCTGGTGAATTATTTTGCCAACCTGAACATATAACCCTCTTCCACCTTAAGTATCTCCATCTGTAAAATGGAGATAATGATTATTAACTAGCAGCTTATGTCTTACACTTTGCTGACTGGTTGAAGAATCTGGATGCTATACGTGAAACAGAACTTTAAACTGTTTTCTACAGAATAAAACAAACAATGTGGGGCCATTTTATAATTCTCTAAAGTAAAGTTGGAGCATTTTACAGGCTTTCCTCCTCCCCCTTGATCCCCATGAGTAGGCAGAAAGGGGACAGGGTTTTCTTTTCAAGCCTTGGGAAACTGAGCCACAGAAGGGAGCCTTGGTGCCTGCGGCAAAGTGAGGCAGCAATGAAAACGGGACTAGCTGCCAAATCTTCTATCCAGCCCAGTATTATGCTCGCCTATATTACCACTCTTCTAACAAAGGCGCAGACCTTGTAAAACTAGTTACCTCTTGTCCATTAGATCCACATTCACATATAGACTCTATGGATATTATATACAGCATTGGGGAGACAATTCGTCTACCACTGAAATGTGGAGCCAGTACCATTTCCGGCTCGTATTGATATATCATTCGAGTGTATTAAGCACCCGCTATGTGATGCCAAGCACCAAAAAAGAGGGCACATCCCCTCTCCTCATGGAGCTTAAATGGTCAGAATAAAAGAAAATGTCAGAAGTGGTACATTGGTTTCCTGCGGCTGCCATAATCAAGTAACCACAAACTTGATGGCTTAAAACAACAGGACTTATTCTCTCACGGCTTTGGAGACCAGAAGTCCTAAATGAAGGTGTTGGCAGGATTGGGCTTCCACCAAAGCTTCTAAGGTAGTCCTTCTTTGCCTCTTCTGGCTTCATGAAGAAGCCTCTACAGACGGTTCCTTGGTTGTGGTAGAATCCCTCCAGTCTCTGCCTCCCCGTCTTCATACAGCCTCCTGTTTATGTACTCTTCTTTCTTTCCCCCCCCAGTTTTACTGAGATGTAATTGATACATAACATTGTATTAGTTTTATGTGTACAATATCTCTTCTTATGAGGACACTGGTTATTGGGGTGGGGGATGGATGAAATGGGTGAAGGTGGCCAAAAGGTACAAACTTCCAGTTATAAAATAAATAAGTCCCGGGGAAAAAACAAAATAAATAAATAAATAAATAAATAAATAAATGAGTCATGGGGATGTAATATACAGCATGACAACTATAGTTAAAAGTACTGTATTGAGGGGTGCCTGAGTGGCTGAGTGAGTTAAGCGTCTGCCTTTGGCTAAGGTCATGATCTGACAGTTTGTGAGATTGAGCCCTGCACCAGACGGCGCTGACATCATGGAGCCTGCTTGGGATTCTCTCTCTCCCAGTCTCTCAGCCCCTCGCCCCCAATAAATGAATAAATAAATAAATAAATAAACAAACAAATAAACATTTTAAAAAATTACCATCACAAGAAAAAAAGATCTGTAACTGTATGTGGTGACAGATGTTGGCTAGCCTTACTGTGATGATCATTTTGCAATATATACAAATATCAAATCATGTTGTATACCTGAAAGAAACATGTCGTAGGTCAATTATACTTCAATTAAAAAAAAAAAAAAAGGCAGAGCAGTCATTGGATTTACGGCCCACCCATATAATCCAGGACGATTTCATCTTGAGATCCCTAACTTAATTGTAATGACCTTTTTCCCAAGTAAGGTCACATTTGCAGATTCTGGGTGGACATGTCCTTCCGAGGGCCACCATTCCACCTACTACAAGTGGCAAGACTGCTAAAGAAAGATAAATGTATATTCAGTATTCTACCTTCTCATTCCCCAGTTTTAGGACAAAATTCTACCAAATTGAAGTAATTTTATTCATCATGCCTATGTTAAAATACACTTGAGTGGCTGAGGTAGTTGAGCATCTGACTTTGGCTCAGGTCATGATCTCATTGTTCATGAGTTCAAGCCCCACATCGGGCTCTGTGCTGTCAGCGTGGAACCCCCCTTCAGATCCTCTTTCTCTCTGCCCCTTCCCCACTGATGCTCTCTATCTCAAAAATAAATAAACATTAAAAAAAATACACTCCTCTCTCTCTCTCTCAAAAATAAACATTAAAAATTTTAAAAAAATACATTCATGGGGAGCCTGGGTGGCGTCTGACTCTTGATTTTGGCTCAGGTCATGATTTTGCGGTTCCTGAGTTCAAGCCCCACCAATGGGCTCTGTGGTGACAGTGCAGAGCCTGCTTGAGATTCTCTTTCTCCCTCTCTCTCTGCCCCTACCCCCTCACATACTCTCTCTCTCAAAATAAATAAATAAATAAAAATACACTCATATATATTTATCTTTTTTTATTGAGATATATTTGATATACAACATTGTATAAGTTTAAGGTGTACAACATATTGATTTGATACATTTACATCGTAATGATTGTTATTGTAGCATTAGCTAACAACTCTGTCAAATAGTTATCATTTCTTCTAGTCTTGCAAACAATTAAGATCTAGCCTCTTACCAAGTTTAATGTTTATAATACTGTCATTGTCTATAATCATTGTGTTGTGTTTTGGTTCTTTTGGACTTATTTATGTGCTAGTTGCCAGTATATACATTTAAATAACATTTCGGGGCAACTGGGTGGCTCAGTTGGCTGGCGTCGAACTTTGACTCAGGTCATGATCTCATGGTTCATGAGTTCAAGCCCCATGTCCAGCTTTGCACTGGCAGTGCAGATCCTGCTTGGGATTCTCTCTTTCTCCCTCTCTCTCTGCCTGTCACCTGTCCTCTCTCTCTCAAAAATAAATAAACATTAAAAAATTTTTTTTAATAAATAAAGAACATTTCTCCCATTTCCCTACCTCCCATCCCTGGTAAACATCATTTGACTCTCTGCTCTTATGATTATTTTTAATTCCACATATGAGAGGTATCATACAGTATTTGTCTTTCTTTCTCTGACTTATCTCACTTAGCATAATGTCCTCAAGGTCCATCCATGTTGTTACAAACATCTTTTCTAGTTAAAAAAAAAAAAAAAAACTCCATCTCTCTACTCCAAAATCAGCCTCCAGAAACAACCTCTCTTTTTCATCACTGTGACCTAGGGAGCTGAATCCACTACCACAGTTAGAGACTTCAACACCCCTCTCTCAGAAATGGACAGATCCAGCAGGCAGAAAATCAGTATATACAGAAAATCATTATCAGACATGGTTGAACTCAACAACATCATTAACTAACTGGATATAATTGACATCATTATAGACTACTTTTCTGACAACAGCAGAATATACATTTTTTCTCAAGGTCACATGGAACATTCACCAACACAAACAACATTCTGGGCCATAAAACACACCTTAACAAATTTAAAGAATAGCAATCATACAGTGTCAGTGGAATTAAACTAGAAACCAGTTAAAAAAAAAAAAAGATAACAAACCTCCAGCTTTTCTGGTGACCAGCTCCATCACTAGGCGATCTAGGGCCCCACCTAAGTCATTCATTAATATAAATTCAGATGTGCTCAGAAGGGGCCCCTTAAAAATAACAAAATACAGGGGCACCTGGGTGGCTCAGTGGGTTAAGCATCCAACTTCCGCTCCGGTCATAATCTCATGGCTCATGAGGTCAAGCCCTGTGTTGGGCTCTGTGCTAACAACTCAGAGCCTGAAGCCCGCTTTGGAGTCTGTGTCTCCCTCTTTCTCTGCCCTTCTCCTGCTCATGTTCTGTCTCTCTCTTCAAAAAGAAGTAAACATTAAAAAAATTTTTTTAAATAACAAAATACATTCCTATCAGGAAATTCCACTGGTTTGGCTCTGTGCCGGGAACCAGGGACAAAGACCAAGTATATTTCTTATTGTACCACACAGACATTTACCAGTAGACATTAGCAATAGGCCTCAGCTATCTCATTCTGCATATGCTCCTAGGCTAACAATATATGAAAAGTAGATCAAGCCAACTTTTCCCATCCTTTTGAGAACTGATGGCAGGTACTAAGCTTCTTTCCAAAGGTCAGAATAAATGCCTTTATTAAATCCCTCATTGTGTGTGGTGTTATGCCATGCTAACTGATTTCAGAGAAAATTAGCTAAACCTTGTCTCTTCTCTAACAGTTTACAATCCAGGGCAGACAGGCTGAAGCTCATTCACACTTACAGACAAACTGGACAGACACAATGGAATACACACATGAAGTCAACTCATGAATGCACAAGATAAACATTTAGAGATGGAGATATCCAGATGGTTGAGATAAAAATAGTTGTCTTGAAATATTCCAATTTCAGGCTATGCAACATAAAAAGTTTTCTGTCTTCTCCATCACCACATTCATGTATCATATAAGAATATATGTGCTGGGGGTGCCTGGGTTAGTCAGTTAAGCGACTGACTCCTGATTTAAGCTCAGGTCCTGATCTCACGGTTTGTGGGTTTGAGCCCTGTGTCAGGCTCTGCACTGATAGCGCAGAGCTTTCTTGGGATTCTCTCTCTCCCTCTCTCTCTCTCTCTGCCACTCCTCCTGCTCACAACATTGTGAATGTACTAAGTGCCACTGAATTGGTCACTTTAAAATGTTTTCAAGTGAGCTGTATGCCCAATGTGGGGCTTGAACTCATGATCCCAAGATCAAGAGTCACATGTTCTACCAACTGAGCAGATCAGGGGCTCCTTCAACTCAATTTTTTAAAAAATAAAATGAGCAGGGGCGCCTGGGTGGCTCAGTCAGTTAAGCGTCTGACTTCGGCTCAGGTCATGATCTCGCGGTCCATGAGTCTGAGCCCCATGTTGGGCTCTCTGCTGACAGCTCAGAGCCTGGAGCCTGTTTCGGATTCTGTGTCTCCCTCTCTCTCTGACCCTCCCCCGTTCATGCTCTGTCTCTCTCTGTCTCAAAAGCAAATAAACGTTAAAAAAAAAGTGTTAGATAATAAAAAAAAAAAAAAAGTCTTTCCTTTCATTCTGGCCTTGTCTAAAGTTTGATAAGCTCTTCATTACAGTATTATAGTATTATAGTATAGTATACATCCAAACTGTTTGCTTTTCCCTAATATATTTCTACTCTCAATGCTTATCTACATGTAGAAAATTATTAGCATAATGTTTCCAATTTAATTTCCTCCTTAATGCTTTCTCTGGAAAAAAAAAGTGAACTGTAATTTATGTTCTTAGGATAATTTGTACTTGGAAAGTAAGAATCAGATCCAGAAGCTTACCATTTTTTCCCCTATTACCTTAGAGTGGCTGTAGTGAAGAGGTTAGTTGAAAATTTACATTCCAAATGGATTCATTATCAAGAGGGGAAAAAATGAGATGTTCAATTTTCTCTCCAAGACTTGTGCTTGGCACCTGTTTGCCAATAGTATTTTTCTGTTTTAATATTTATACTGAGATTTTTGGAGGGGGAAGGAAAGGCAGGAGTGTTTTTCATTTGTGCAAAAGATATTAAGAATCAGGTATATAGTTTTGAAGGTAATCCTAAATCCACGGGGTAAAAGCCCCTAGGTTTTGGAGTTAGTCTCCACTTTCTCCTTGTCTGCCTACCCTCCCCACTCCTTGCCCATTCCTCAAATCTGGTCTATTCCCTTTTCCACCGGAATGATCCCAGACAAAGAGCATTCAGGAAATATGTTGGAATGAATGAATGAATGAATGAATGAATGAGTGAGTGAATGTAGATGTGCCAAATGAGTGTTGAAGACTGTTGCTCCATCAATTCTGGGGAGGAAGAAATCATTCCAGCTGGGGAGGTCAGGCAAAGCTTCAACTCCAGTATGTCTAGGCTTTGGACCTTGATTTAACCTGACCCATGTGCCTGTCATTTTAGTTGTCCTCGTGGCTTCTCCTGCAACACTGAGACAAAGTCACACTTCAGGTAAAACCAGAGAAACTAACCGCCTTCCAAACTAATATCAGACCCCTAGGCTTAAGTATGGGAGTTATTTAACATTCTTCTTGATCAACACTAACTCTTTTGTAATATCTTCCTTCAAAATATCTTCAGGAGATCCCTCTTTCTTTCCATTTCTGTCTTTTAAAGATGATTGATATAAATACTGACTGCTGTTTGTACAAATTTGGAAAACACACACAAATATATATATATATGTGCTATAGACTGAATGTGCCCCCCCCCCTTCATATATTGAAGTCCTAAAGCCTCAATGTGACT